>NC_066356.1:7397260-8620609 GCF_024516045.1 Bombus affinis | reverse complement strand
TATATGTATGTCTAGGAAAGAAGCGAAAGGAGCGAGGATTAATCGTAAAGAGAAGGGGAAACGAACCGTCGAAATGACAACGAGAAAGGCACGTGGTGGATTTGTAGTTGCGTTTAATACGAAAATGCCAAAGCGCGGGTCTCGACTTTGATTCACTACGATCGTTGCTCGCGATTACACGTTGCAACGTAGTACACTCCCCTAAATCGAATAACTTGGTTCGTGGGGGTCAGGCGGTTGTGCATTTCAGCTCGAACTCAGGGACAGTTATTTTTATACTTCTTCTTCATTCTCCGCAACAATAAACAGGCGGATCGTACGAGTGCCTCTTACGATTTCTCCCGATATTTCTCGAAATACTCATCGGCTCTTGTAACCTGTTGGCGACGGCCACTGACACTACCCACCGAAACCACTATTTGTTTCATCGATTCTCTCTAATGTACTCCTTTTGTTCGTACAAGGCAACTCGCATGTTTTCAATAATTTACACAGAACGTATAAAATCCAACGAATGTACAAAACGAATGTCTGTGTTCGAACAACTACATTCTTCTCCTGGCCACCACGCCTTGCAGGTCCAAAATCGAAGCTCCTGCGTCACTGTGCTCTCAGCGTACTCCGATGTATTCTAACTAAAGGAACGTTCCAAACGAGAGTAACTTCCCTTCGACAACCGGCACCGTATCCACGGGCTTGTATCGCTAAACACTGTTGCTTTCCCGCGTGCTCCCACCTTTTGAGTCGGTGCGTCTACCGGCGAAGAGGCATCTCGAGGCCGCGTGCCGAGCAAAACGCCGGAAGGAGAACGAAACAAGAGTAAAAGCTTCCCTCACGGAAGGATTTTCCGCAGTTTCGTTAGTCGCCGTCGTTCGGTCGGAACTGAAAACACGAGGAGGCACGACGGGCCGACGTCTCTCTCGGCGACGGCGACGACGACGACGACGAAGACGACGCCGGCGACGATGGTACGTTAGGGGGGTCGTACGCGGCGCCTGCGTCGTTGGGCTGTCCCCACCAACGTCACTCACCACCCGATTACACCGCCCTATCATATCCCCTCGCCGAGCTAGTGATAATATTGATAAGGTCCTGCGTCTCTTTCTCCACCGTATTGTCCCCGTTCTGTTGGAATCCGGTCAGATGTACACTCAGGAAGGGATGTCACTGGATAATGTGGATTCTTCCAAAAGAACGGGTCAAATTGTTTCTTTGGTTATTGCGCTAGTTACGTAGCACTTGAGAAACTTATGAACGTTATTATTAAATGAAAACAGAGTTCTACTTCTATCTATACATTCATAAATCCCTAAGTTTTGTCTTTGGATTGTTTCATTTAAAAATTGAGAAAAGCAATTAAGAAAAGTACGGTTTTTGTGTGTATAGTAGTTTTTCTAAGAGATTCTGTATGTTAAACCCTAGTAATTACGCCCAAATATCACGCTAAAGAAAAAGATTATACAAGAACACTCGTAATACTTACAGAAGCACCATTTTTATATTTATATTATATTATACGTTATATTGTACAGCGATTTCTCTAAGTCATCTTGCATACTAAATCTTAATAATTACTCATAAATAATATACTAAAAGAAGGATTATAAAATTACGAAAGCAATATTTTTATGTTTGTAATAATGTTTCTGAAACAACCTGTATCTTCCTAATCCTAATAATTACTCCCATATATTATGCTAACGAAAAATTTAATTTTTATTCGTATATATTATATCGTGTAGCATTTCAATAATCATTTGTATACATAGTTTTTAGATTCAGTAATAGTCTCTCATTTAAACATTTCTAGATATACGTTTGTCGTGACCATTTTATTGTCCATTTTATGTACATATCTTAGTTCGTGCGCTTTACCGGTCGATATAACTACACACATTGTCTCTTTCTGTTTAACCATCAGCAAGCTTTGATGCAGCTCACATTCAAACACGAGGTTAATTATAGATCGTTCTGAACCATCGCGTTGTAACAAACTAATACATAGTTGTAACTTAAATATCTCAACGAGAAACACTTACCTTTTCATATCATGATGACAATTCTGGATAATTTAGCGATGAGTGGACAGCAACGTGTAGAATGTCGAGATAACAAGCTTCTGGGCAAAGATCTCATCGTCAATGTCCATTCCACCAAACCAGCTTCTTCTTTCTTATCCTGGCACAAACACTTGTTAACATTTATATTAAGAATCGAACTCATAATCAGTTTTGTCTTTCAACTAACGCTATTTAAGAATACTCGATGAATATCGATATCATCTATCGATAGTATGATTTTAGTGTCGACTAGTTTGACATCTTTCGTTTAAAGGCAGCATCGTGAAGAAATCAAAGATTATCACAGGGTAAAACCAGGAAACTGTTACAAATTACAGTTAGAAAAACAAATATTAATTGTAATACTGATGATGCATGTAGTGAGATAACGCCTTGAATACATGAAATTCAATAAATACAAATACAGAATCAAAGAAAAGATTCAACGCACGAACTTGGAAATCCAACTGCCGATATCATTGTTAGACTGTTTTATCGACATAATTCTTACTATCCTAGTGAACAGATATTCGAAATTATATATATATACGTATATATATACTTGCATAAACTATAGTCAATCTCTGTATCTCCTGTATATGTACATACGTAGCTCTAACATAAAAGCTTCATCCGAAATTAAAATCGAAAAGATATTCGAAGCGAATAAATATTCAAAGCATATATCAACACGTACTGATATGAACCACAATCAATGTCTGTACTTCATTTAGTTCTAATATAACAAAGCTGCATATGTAATTCAAATTGAAAAATGCTACTTGTTAGATGAATTACTCACGACTAATTATACAAATATTAATCACATTGCTGGTAGACTACATACTAGAATACGTTACATATCATAATATATATATAAATACTAGATAATAAAACCATTCATTTTCTATTGACACTAACAAAATGCTTATTTATTCAAATCAAAGTTCTAATAATTCCATCGCAAAATCAAATGACCGAATCAAACGACGTTTGTCGTTTCTAAATCTAAGGGACACCATAACTCACCTAATCGAACGCCTCCCTCCAATAATCTCTCCATCCAAATTTTCATACCAATCACTATACCGATCCAAAAAAAACACACTACCTATAACATGATAATTTTCCACAAATCCTATCTGTCAAATAAATTGATCCAAACTCTTTTTCCTTACAATTTCCTTTAATTTACGTGACTTCGTGTCGATGGCGCCAAACATACTCAATCGTCGTATTTCACGTTCGAAAATGGCGGTGCGCGGAGACGGCCGATGAGGTCGCTCGTGACGTTCGGGTATTTTCGCGGACCGGCGACTTCGAGGTATACGGGGTCTACGAGAGTCGAAGCACGGAGCCCCGCCCTGCCGCCCGCCAGAGCCCTGAAGCAGCAGTAGCAGGAACAGCAGCTCCGCTCGCTTCGTACAGTTTTTATTCATGAAAATAACTCTCTGAACGTCGTATCATTCGCCTAGTCATAACAAATCGCGGTACAAGCTGTGGCCTGTTCCGTTCTTCGAGTTCAAGCAGTGACGGTTAACCTTAAAACGCAGTGGCGGTCGCGGTTGTGTCGCGAGACAGTAAATCGTAGTGAAACACAGACTCGTCTCGGTCGTTGAGGCTTCATCGCCTTAAGAGTGCGTTCGCTCTGTTTCTCGACGTGGTTCGAGACAGAGAGGTGTGAAAAGGAAAGTGCATAGTCATCGATGTGAGAAGCCGAAGCTAGGAAGAAGGCCCGCCGCAGCAGGAGGGAGAGAGCGAGAGGAGCTGTTCGTGGATACGAGAGGCCGATATATCGAGCCGGGAATTTAGGCAACCGTAGGCTCCGTTAGGGAGCTCCAGGTATAATAACGAACATTCTTTTTCGTAATAGTTTGTAATTTTACAATTTCTATGCAGCGATAATGGCATCCTAACGATGCAGCCCTGATTGTGGCCCTTCGACTCGATCGGAATAGCCAACATGGCGACCGCCTAGGCTACACTGTCAAATTTTCCTGTTCCGTCATCGCGGTTATTTTAACATCCACTACGTTCCTCTCGTCTGCTCGGTCGTCTGATATCTCAATGTTAGTGGGAATATCATTGGCTGACTGGCGAGGAATTTCGGTAAATCCTGATTTAACAACTTCTCGACATCTGAGTCAATGCCGGCTCCCGCTGTAATGAGATTCTTCCTGCTTAAGTCGAAGCTTTTTCCTCGTTCGAGAATTTTCAACGGCGTAGAAGTATAACGAGAACGAAAGCTTGAACATCGAGCAGCCTACGATTACGCAAGCTAAATTACTGCTGTAAGAACTTTTGCTTGACTAACGATATCTGAGATTACCACAAATTTACATAGGGGATCAATAATCATTAATTCACACGGTACAAGCGTCAGTATTTCGTTATCTATTAATGCATGTGTCGTATTTGTTATGAAACTAGCTTTTACATTTAAACTATTGTATTACCATAGAATATTTCCTTATTTTATGAATTTTTTGTTATAAAAACATGATAATTACTCGTGAACTGTCCGTGTATTTTCATCGGTAATTTGATTTGGTATTGGAAATAATAAAATAATTATCTACTATTCAGTGTAGGAAATATTGGTAAGATGGCGCGAAATTTAGTCAATGTGAAACGCCATTGTTGACACTTATTTAACTGCGAAGCAGGCGTATTTGCGTTATCTTTTGATATAACAATAGCAGTAAACCGAATATTGCGTAACATTTGAGCACGAGTTTTTCACGAAAACAAACATAATTTACTTTAGTGTATATCTAGAACGCGTTACTTTTGCAAAAACGTGAATCCACGAGGTAAAAATAACACGACGCCGTCTTTATTCGTCGACTACACGTGTTCTCCAAAAATATGACACTTTCATCATCCAGTGCGTTTTCTAATTATTGCTCGAGGTTGAACATTAGACGTCCGGATGATTCTTGTGATTTTATATTTAGTTTCAAACGTTGCAATTTACGTACATCGTGAACAATAACCACTATACAACCAGTGATAATGAAATTACAGGCACCTGTTTTTAATTCGAGACCAACCTTGAAGCATGTCGCGTTTCTAAGAATCGTGAAAGCGATATTTACGTTAGCAGTCGTTTTCAAGGTGATCGATCTTAAAAGCGACTCGAACGAACAGAATCACACGCAATATATCTTCGTTATCGTCGCGTTCCTCTTTCTCTTCTTTAACGTTTCTTTTTTCCTCTTTTATTATTTTTCTTACCATACTTTTCAGAGAGAGATTACGTTATTTCCATTCGAGCAATGAGTCACGTAAGAGAAACGAACGACAAAGGAAATGCAATCCGCTGGACGCATCGAAGACCTTGAATTATTGTCCAATAATTTCGTGCTACCCTTTTGCTATAACGTCCTGTATGGAAACGGAGCGATACCAGGCCAGGAATTTCGAACGCGTGAATTCCTCGCGACGTTCTTCTAATTGCTTCTGTTTCTAAAGCGAGGCGATAATTCGTTTGGTGTCTTTCTGTCGACTGGTATCAGTTTATCGGTCGAATTAACGTTGTCTGTCTCTTTGAACAAAGAACAGAGTCTAATTGCCTGAGTAATTTCTCGAGCGAGAAAAGGAGAAATGAGGGAGCGAGAGAAGACTCGAAGGGAAACTGTTGATTTTCCCTGCACAAGCTTTGGATTGAACCTAGCGTTGACTCATATATTAACGAAGTAAGAGAAAGAAAAAAAAGGAGACGCGTAAGCCAGAGCAAAGACGGAGACTGCGTCGCGATTGGCCGACCAATTGCTGCACCAGAGCTATCTTAATCGTCTTTAATTGGTTCGAAATATAAAGTCGTCGCGGGTCTCGAAGACAAGTGGTGTCTTCGGTTCAATTGACAGCGTTCCAGTTGCGAGATACGACGTCGATCATATCTTTTATCGGACTCTTGCACTCTCTATCGAGAAGAAATTATGTACGTTCAAGTGATTCACCAAGCCGGTAGATAACCACGGAAATCGTAGAAATGTAAACATTTACGATCGACGTCGATTACTGTATCACGATCAATAAGCTACGCGTGACGTTTCGTTCCAAGGAAACGTGTCTGACAAATTTAATCGTTGTAATTTTCCGAAGGATTTTATTTTCATTTTACGCACGAAGTTAATGCACGGCAAACAATCTAAAACGCGGGGAAAATAACGCTTATCGTAACGTGCGCGTCAGCCAAAATCCTTAGCGAGATAATACAGTAAATACATATTATTGATACTGCGTGTATCTTTTTCAATAGTTACTAATTCTTTCGCTCATCTATCGAAATATCTTACGTGTTTTTTTCATTAACAGAAATGACTGTAAAGGTTAATGATACTATATAGATGTAGTATGTTATTCGTTTGAAAACAATTTCGGTGACGCTGTTGGAATAGGAAGGAAAGAGGGAGAGGGATAGGAAAGGAAGGGAGAGTGCGTTTCATCCAGGATCTGCTAATGGACTCGTCAGTAATGCTACCTAGCAGGTCTGTGGCTTGCTTGTTGGTTAGCAGTACGGTTGGTGGAAGAGACACAGCGAGGTCATAAAATCGGCGAGACGTTAAAGTTGATATAATGGGAGAAAAAGAACTCGAGATTTTCGTTTAGAATAGGCATACTTGTTAATTCACAATCTATTGTTTCTTTGTATGCAGCGCATTTAAAAAAAGACTGTATAACATGCAATATGGAAAACAGGTTCTAGAAATAAGTTGACGAGGGAAAAATTGCAGTCATCTATCTCTTAAAGAATGTTTGTTACTTATGTATTTGCTCCATTACATTTTAAAAGTAAGTGAGATAGAACATCGATTAGGTCTGTTTCAATTAATAGATATTAGTTTATCAATGCGGTAGAGATAAGGACATTACATTTTACACTGTAATTCACTATTTCGCTTAATATTCAGAAATGTTACATATCAGTGTTTGAGCCACTTTTGCTCCTTGAAGTTTAACGTGTTTTTACGTATAAGATTTAATGTTTTAATTCATTCCGTTTAACGTTTTAACTCACAACTTCACTATATCGCTTGCATCAATTATACTTCAAAGAGAATTTTATATAGCGTAAAAGTATTTATTTGACGGCAAGTGTAGAAAAGTTGTTACAAAATTTCTTTCATTATTCTGTTACATAAAACAATATCCATTTGTAAATATTATAAACCAGCTGGAGATATCTAGTTCATGTGTAGAAGGGTTAACGATATTGACATAGACTAAGTTATAATGTTGACAGAGAAATTCTATTATATATCTCTTTCATATGAAACCGCATTCAGTCACAAATATTGAAAAACAGGCACGTAAGATATCTCGTTCATAGAGGCAAAGGGGTTAATGACGATCACGTTTCACAGGACGGTTAGTAGGTCGCCGAGTACTTAGTCAATGCGAAAGTAATGCCAATGACGTACACTACCAGCAAATTCCCTTCTTTCCTGGCACCCTCCAACCCCCTCCGACCTGAGTTCGTTGCGGGGTCACGTCCTGTTACGCGTTCCCCTCGTCCGCCATGAATTGTTCCTTCTTCTGTTCGTTCAGTGGACGAGGGTCAGTGGAAAACGATCAGAGGGAGGGTTGCTGATTTTAAAAGCTCCAGCTAGAGTTTGTTAGTTCCAGGAATTCGACGATCATTAAATTTCTCTGAAGAAACTTTCTTTTCGAGAGTGTCTGTAACAGATCATTAACGTGGTCACATCGCTGTAAATTAGTCAGAGGTTTAGTGAAAGGTGAGATTAGGGTTTGAATAAGATTCGAATAGATTTTTTTCAGGATAGATGAGTTTTAAGTGATAATAACCAGATTAGGGTGGACAAGCAAACGTAGCTGTCTTTACAACAGTCCAGTTTCCTTTGAACTGGTCCACAAGCCTTCTGGATTCTTGGATAATCCAAACATTCAAATGCCCGCTTTACTCTCCCTTCTTCTTCTGACGTCACTGTGATCCGTAAAAATAGCGAAACGATCTGTTTGCGGCTTAATTTCTTAACACGTATTTATATACATTTCTGTGATACCGTTTGCATCGTCGAAAGTTCTGTCTTTCATTTCAGCACAAAAGAAGTACCTCGTTTTTTTTTTTTTTTTTTTTTTTAATGTTATCAGTTTATCAGGACTTCGATCTAATATTGACCCAGAATTATTGTAATTTTAAGTGTATGTATAAGTGTAAGTATGTACCATTAAATCCCCAAGAGTAATATGTATACAACTTCTTCAAAAACAAGTCAATTAATACTAGATAAGAGATAATTATTTCTTTTTTTTTTCTTTTATAATGTATGCATGTAAATAACCATTGCGTGTTAAGTTTAATTATTCATGAAAGTATTCGATACAAACATGGATATTATGATTCATATTTCTGAAATATTATTAGTTTACTTAGATTGTAGTTCAGTAATTTATAAACTACTAAATCCTCGAACAATATACAATTCAACTTCATCAGAAATGAATCGGTTTCTACAAAGAAAACAGATAATTGACGCTCTTTATATTTTTTAGGGTCATGTTTGAATTGAAAGAAAACTAAAGATACACATATATACCAGTATTCCTGAGAAAGTCAAACACAAGTTCTACAACAAATTGACGAAAAATTGAATTAAACCAGAGTAAAGATCAAGATTAGAAACGAGTGAAAAATCCTGACTCGAAGAATCCCATATTCAGGTTACTTTCTGACGTCACGGAACGCCTTCTGACGTCATTCACCTGCCGTAGCTTGTCCGCAACGTATCTTCCGTCCCATTTCATCTCATTCGAGTTTCGTCGGCCTTCTATGCTCTCCTCTCTTCTCTACAATGCTAATGTTTAGTCGTCTCTATAGCCTGTAAGTTACGAGAAATATACGAATTTAGGATAGCTGGTTGTTCCGTGGTCGAGTTTCAGCCGCAGGGATTCTCGATCCACTCGATCTCTTACAGACTTTCTCGCTACATACAGAGAGATCTACGCACACATATAAATTTGGGACGATGTTTTCCCTAAGAGAAGGCATCGATCGAACCACGTAACCCCTCCATCAGGTATCCCTTCTTCGTCTTTGTGGGGTTGGGTGTACTGGGGACGAACGACTGCTGGTTTCAAGGGTGATTTCTTTTATTAAAGTCAATCCACGTTTTACACTTCTCATGCGACGGTGAGATCGACAAAGTTGGGAAAACAGCATGTGTGCATAGAAGTGATTCTCGTAGTCTAGATTTAGATATATTAAAGTAGTTCTGAACTGTTCGTAAACCGTAGATAATCGAACGTTTCTTCTATTCTTTCCTGTATAATACTTGGTGATAATAGCGAGGATACTACTTCCTTGCTAGTCGAGTTTTACTAAACGTATGTTCGTAACAATGGCTCGTTGAATGCTCTTAAACAATGGTCGATGGGTAAGAATCGAATGTTTTAATAATTATGTTCGATTATAGTACGCCCCTGTTGGAAGTTTTTAAGGGGAAAAGCTAGGCGAAAGAAAACGAACAAGTGTTTCTCTTTGCGATACCGTTTGCAGATTGATTGATAGATCGATCGGCTTGCGTCACGGTTTATTTTAAACCAACGTGTTCTTTATGCACGTACTATTCTGAGATGCCGTGCCAAAAATTGAGGACTCGCGTGAAAAGTAATTCTCTGTTCACTTCTCGCGTTTAGGTAGTATACACTACGCGGCAGAAATCGGTGTGATTTTGTTGGAACGAATTATTCTTGTAATAGGTAGGTTCGTGAGAACTCGAAGGGATTCGCGGCCTTTTGTTTTTCTGATCTCGTTGGTGAATTGATAAGAAGTTTATTAACGTGACTAAAAGCCAGCCACTTCTGCCTGGCTGCAAGCTGATCCTCCCCGGTTCTACGCGGTCGAAAAGTAGGTCGTGCTGATGTGAATTACAGTCATCAGCTGTAATACCACAATATCATTCCGTAGACACAGCCAGTTCCGCGGTAACGAAGCCTCTTTATCTAAGAATAGTTTGTAATTAATATCCTTAGTATCTGTTTCATCGTAACATTTCACACGTAACTGTACCATTCCTTGCAATTTCTCAATTACGCAACAGAAAGACTTTCTTTTAATACTTTCCTTCACGAAGAGAATACTCTTTCTCTTGATGCAGTAAATATCGCATAGGATTTAATATACAATGAAAAATTCTTACATATGTAAAATATTATTAAATGTTGTAGGAAATATATCTATAATGAAGTATGCTAGAATGAATGCTATAACGATCAGTTTCTATCAATAAATTCAAGATGCTGCAACAAGAATAGATACTGCAACAATATTGGTTTGTCCTTTTTATGAGTGATCCTTTTGATTATTTATTCTTTTCATCTTATTTGATTATTTATGTCTTTTATTAGGAAAAGTTTCATGTTCATGGGTTAACATGTACCGAGAATGGATAAAAATTAAATGAATTAATTTGGTGTTATATAATTTATATCTATCCTTAAACCGTATGCCTGCAATGAATTTTTCCAAATGACAAATTCGTTCTCTTTTAATATTTACAACGTAATATAAACAAAATAATAAATCTAATTACATGCAATATGTTATACTATACTGTACTTTGTATGTTCGTCAGAATCAGCGGTTCTACAAAGGATGCCCATTTTTTGTATAGCTGCAAAACAGAGTCGACCCTCTGCTGTAAGCCGCAGTACCGGGAAGGGCTTAATTTATGGCACCCTCAAGTATTTGTCGCTTTCACTTGCCGAGCCCCATGGTAACAGAAAACCATTCGAAACTCTCCACGCTTCTACAACCTTCTCCAAAATACTTAACAATTTATACAGGCTGTTTCTTTCTCTAGAGGTCGCAAAAAGAGGAGCCACCATTGACCTAATCACTGTATGTGTGCAGTGTGCATATATGAGAACTGAAAGTCGAAATGTAAAGTAAAAATAATTTCAAATTAGTCACTAGATTGGGAATATTTATACAAATTCCCATTTTTATAAAGGCAAGTAAAAGAATAGAAACTAAGTAGAGATTTGTTTTACTTATCAAATAGTATAATAGGTAATTAGATTTTGTATATTTTATGTACATTCTGTGCGTTTGTACACTTCTAAATTTTTCTTAAATGTATAAAAATCCGCAGTCTATCGATCACACATACACGGCGCGGACAATATGTATCATCTTTGATGTCGCAACAAATGTTCGATCAACGACTTCTTTCGAGGCTACTAGCGAGAGAATCATTTTGTATTTCACTCTCGCAGGAATAAGTGAGAACAACAAATGTATTATATGAAACAAACATTTCGTCTATGTGGAAATTTGCTGGCAGAAATGATTTTGGACGTGGAAGCACGACGAATAAGCAAACACAGAACGGTTATGCTAGAAACAAAGCGTGTACGAGCACTCGTTGGAACGAACTCTTGGCAGGTGCAATTCCAACAAGCGTTCCAACGGCGATCGTCGACACACGTTGCACGCCCGCCTAGACCTTTCGTGGCTTCTCCCATTCTTTCTCGCCGTTTTCTAAAGACCGTTGGGCCGTGCCAGGGACTTCGCTCGAAGTACACACTTGGTGTGAGGTACTTGGCAGCCACGCTGTTGTATACAGCCGGAGACGAAAGCAGATGGGGAGAGAAAAGAGGGAGAGTTAGAGAGAGAAAAGGAGAGATCGTATTGGACGTTGACCCGCGTGGTTCAACTGTTGCTCCCATTCGCGCATCCGGGAACGCGTGTAGGAAGGCCTGGGGATCCCGATGATAGAAGAGTCTTCTGTTAGATAGGTCTACCAGCACTCCCCTCCATCCAGTTGAATGCCTGGAGAATGACAAAGCCAGACGATTCGCGCGAATACTATAGATAGAGTATAGATGAAAATGTTGGCTGCCTCCTCTTCCTTGATAAGGCAGATTAAGCAGAATGTAGGTCGAACATCGATGGACTTGAGATTTTTCTACACTTACTTAATCGAGACGCATTCTGGGTTATTAATTATACATTCTCACGATATTTGTTCTAGTTGCATGGAGATTATTAAAATGGCTCTCGTATAGCTATGTACACATAGCGCAGTTGCAACGTTGTAATTGCATAGACGTGTTCTGGTTTCACATAAGTTATTTAGACGTTGTTGTATGTTTTGTAGATAGTAGTCGACGCGTAATATCAGCCTCTTGAAGATTAATGGAATTTTGTAGCACTTGCCGTGCATCGCCGATGACGCTTCGAATTCAAGACGACACATCAAATTGCCTGCTATCTAATTTTTAACTCTCTACATACGAAGGGGCTTCCCTTACAAATCTTCGAAGATCTCTCTACTCTAAATTATTTTCTAATTCTCAACAATTCTGTAATACCAGCATCATAGAAGAATCAAAATAAATAAAAAATTTCTTTACGATTTCTTACGATTCAGCGAATCCTCTGATAGCAGACTTATATGACTTCCTGAATATGTATATACTGGCGAACGCGTATTTCTTAAAATAGTTCCAGGGTTACCTGGAAGACCAAGATGACCAAATATTTAGCAACGTCAATTCTGTATATATTTCCCAAGAAAATCAGTTCGCCAATCTCACCCTGTTTGAATCGATTATACCAAGTCTGAGATCGTGTTGAACAGCGATTAACACGATCCTCCGAGCATGCTACCGCCAACGGCAACCTGTCACACGGTCGACAATGGCGTCATGGCGACGCCGGTAGTCAGCCGGTACGCGGGCGCCGTGGCGCCAGCGTCGCTTATCCCTTCCCTCTGCTCGTTTCATCCGCCCAGGCGGTCTTCTCTCGAAACCACGTCCTCCCTGGGTGTGGTTCGAAACAGTGTCGAAGATTGTGTTCAGTTTACATCGTATCTTAACTCCTTCAGCTTTTATTCGTTAGAGTCTCGAGTATCGTTTCATTTCTTCTCTCTGAAATCATTCGGCAAGACACACAGCGTTCGTGTGTGTACTCTTTACCTAGCGTACATAACGAAGAGGGAGAGGTTGAAGGGAGAAAAGGAGAGGGTGAAAGCTTACGAGAGAAAGAGACAGACTACAGTGGGGCGAGCCACGGCTGTTCATCGATTCGTCGCTACCACAGTTCTGTGAACGTGGCATGAAAAGAGAACCAGCACCACCAATGCGCGCATTTGACCGGTTCTCGTGCGTGTGCGTGCGTGTGCCCGGTTCTCAGTAGGAAAAGTGCTTTTTCTTCCGGTTTTCACTCGGACGCTGGGCTCCTAACAGTTCCTGGCGTTCCGTCGACGGCGCAATCTGGCGGTAGACCACGGGTTCAGAGAGACCACCCTTTGCCCTCTGCACGAATCTTCCACGCAGAGAGGTTATGTTTGCTCGAGATTCATGACGCTCTGACAGGAGTGGAAGGTGGACGGAGCGGGTAAGTCGTGGCCCTTCTGCGTTTCTTTCCTCCAATTTCGCGTATATTATAGGAATTTGGTGAATATTTAAAAGTTGAAAGTAGATTCGTTCGAAGGAATTGGTTATAATAGGAAATTTTAATGGAATAGTTTCTACGATTTATCGGAATATGGTATTATATTCTGAAAGGTTTGTTAGAGGGTGAAAGGATTTCTTATTTCTTCTTATAAGACTCGGTTTTTTTTCTTTCTTTCTTTTTCGAAAGACATTTAGTATTATATTCCGTTTCTGTTTGATCATGCGCCGAACGATTCCATCAGTTCCGGAAAATGAGAACACCTTGCGTTGGATCGACAACCCTCGGGTTCCCCGGGTTGTGAGACCTTTTGGAGGTGAAGGACGCTCGTTGCCACGAAATTTCAATGTAGCTTAAAATATTAAGTTACTGGCGAGACTGGGGGTGAGACTGAATGAACAGTGTTGTATAATACAAGTTGATGAAAAATTGGAGAAAATATGTTTAGAGTATTAAGGGTGGTCTCATCGTGGGAGAAGTTTGAATTATTAAACAGATTTACCAGAAGTTCGTAGGTTACTTTACTTCGAACGTAATCGGTTCGTTAGCTATAAATAGCACGCTAAAACACTGTTCTCGCATACTCTTTACACGAACTGTTTTTTTTATTTTTTTATTTTTCTAGTGTTAAAAAAGATGTGGGAATTTCTATCGAAGTTAGAAAAATAAGAGTTGATTCTCGCTGATATTGAGAACACTATACTTTTTCATCCAACAATGGAAGATTAATGACGCTCCATTAATGCACAAACAAAGAAACATGTTGACCGTGACACGAATCTGCCAACGAATGTGGCAGGTTGGCTAAAAATAGAATAATAAAAATATAATAACCATTATACTATATCATAACCTTTCTGGTGGTGAAAGGTAAAAATTAATAGAAGAATCTGTTTATAGAAATGTATTCTCAAGTTAGAATATATTCTATCTTCTATTTCTCATATACTTAAAGTATATCTTCTATTCAACTATGATTATATTATATCCTGTCATTTTAAGTTAAATTTTGTAAGATTTTCCATCCATCTAATTCTGCAAAAAATGAACCATTCCATATGTTGAGCAATTCATTTTGAAACTACCATTAGGTTGACTACCTTTTCATGTAATAAACATGATGCAATATATTCAATTCATTAAATTTATAAAAATCCCTACTGTCAAGTTCTTGAGTTTTAAAGGAAGAAATAACTTGGGAGAGAGTTATTACTAATAATTTGTGTGACTCTGATTTCAGGGGTGGCAACGATCTCGCTAGGAGGTGTCGAAGCTGGCGCGTGGGGCGGGAGAGTCAGCGGTGGTCTGGCTCTGGTTCTGGTGGTAGCGGCGGAAACGGAAGCCGCGACAGCAACAGATCAGAGAGAAGGCCTGGAAAAGGCTGGTGCAGCCCCTTTAAGGAGAAAATTCGATCGTCTTCTAGTTCTTCTTTCTACACGTCCCGTTCTTGGTGGTGGTATACTTGACGATATTCATCGGTCATCGAAAGAAACGTCGGCGGCGTGACACTGGGCCCCAACCACCTTCGAGCGAGAAGGCGCACGAAATAGGATTAATCCGTTCCTAAAGAATCATATTTTAGGAATCATATTCGTCGGAGGTGTTCCGCCGCCTCCTCCTCGAGAAACACCCTTTTCCACCCTTAACGGGTAATCACGTTTATCGCATCATTAGACAGGCATCATGAGTGAAGTTGAAACCCTTCGTCAGGAGGCTGACAAGCTGAAAAATGCCATTCGAGTAAGTCCATTTGTTATTCTGTATTTCATTGAACATCGACAATTAGCTTCATTCACGTGTAATGTAAAGTCGTGTAAAAAGATTTCTTCTAGGTAATTGTGGAAAGTGAAGTCAATTTCTGGAACAAAAGGGAATGTTAATTGTCTAAGTAATTCACCAGTAATTACAGCTTTCAACGTGGGTGAATTACTTGTTACTCTGTAGAATAGTAGTAGGTATTCTGTAAAATGAAATACTTAGAGAGAACAATTGTAGATTTAGGTAGTTGCTATGAAATAATTATAACGAATGTAATTCGTATTGCTGGCCACAGCTGGTTCGTTTGATGATGTTAACTAAGCGCACGTACTTGGTGTGGAATTTCATATCTCGACTGTTTCCTGTCAATGAATTATCTGAAAACCATAAGAGATAGTGACTTAGCGATAGTATTGGGCGGTAGCCTTCGTTTAACTGGAATACTTAACGTTTTACACAATTATGGACCTCCGTTGATTCACTAATGATCTAGTTAGATTACTATTGGATAGTTCGTAGTTGAAATTCATGTAGCACTTTGTACGTTCTCCTTGTTTGCCGGCAATCTTTAAAACATCGAGGACAAAGCAACAGTTCTACATGCAACAGCGGTGTATTGTCTTAACAGAAAAAAAGTCTAGGGCGTCTCTCGGCTCGAAGTGCACTTGGCATTAAACAATCGGCCCCTATTCTCCCCTAACGAGCCAGTAATTTTTTAGGTTTTGTTGTACTCGACCCTAGGGGATTGAAACAAAATCACAATTGTTTATTAAAACAATACTACCCTTCCGTGTCTTGTTCCTTTTCTTTATACAATTTATTTAGCCCCATATCTGCATTTTGGGGGTAAAAACAGTTATTAATGTTTACCAATTTTTCAGAATCAATATTGAATATCATCATAAAGTATAAAAACACTATTAGAAAATAGTTACCTCAAAACAAACCACAGGAAATCTAAACTCCCCACTCATATCACTAATTTACATTCAAAATTTCATCCCCAATCTAACTTTAAAAATCTGTTCTTAAAGACAAATAATTTTCCAGTGCATCGAGTGATCGATCGTCCTAGATCACGGTGTAAGAATCGGCTTGAGTTAAAAGTTGTCGTTTGAAAAATACTCGTCGATGCCAATCGGTGGATTCTCCACTTGTATGGTGGTGGAAACGTGAAACTCATTGTCAGAGGTGGTAGTAGTGTAGCGTGTGGTGGTGGTAGGGCGCGGCATAACCGTCGCTTCACTCTGATCAATACGCCACCGTTCCTTCTCTCTCTTGCTCGATCTGCCTTTCTCTCTTTTCCTCTTACCCGCTTACTCACGTTCTATCTTGTTCCTTCTCGCCACCTGTTTCTCTCTTTCACCCTTCTCCGGTGCGTGCGTGAAATTACACGCATCGCCAGGCGAGCGCCCGTAATAAATAGACTGTACGTTCTTAAATACCCTCGTAACAGTATTTCAATAATTTATACACATCGCGACTACTCTCTCACTATTCGTCGACCCTTAATTGAACAGTCGAGAGTAATTCGATGTGAGCTTCCAGTACTGAGAACGCTGCATATAGTCATTTTCTTATGTCAGCGCGAAACAATGTTAATTAGGATGCTTAAACCGAGCTGTGGATACGGTCTAGTCTTCCGTCGTTAAATGCATTGTCCTCTTTTCACTCGTTTGGGAAGACCAGTTTCGAGAGTTTAGAACTCTAAAATTTATTTAAGAGTTAGCGATTTTGTTTATGGAATACATGTAATTTATAGAACGCCATAAATTAGCCTTTTGGCGCATCCGATTGTGACATCTGATCTTTCAATACAGTCAAAACGAAATATTTTCACGTGAAATTTTTAATTCGTGTTCATTCCAAACTGCGTTTTAAGTATAAACTTTATTTCACTAAGTTGTATGTAAAATAATAGCTATATTAAGTTTCATGTGTTATTTATATTTGTTTTTCAGGATGCTAGGAAAGCAGCATGCGATACGACGTTGGTTCAGGCCACGTCGGGCATGGAGCCTATCGGCCGAATACAGATGCGCACAAGACGCACACTTCGCGGTCACTTAGCCAAGATTTATGCGATGCACTGGGGAAGTGATTCGAGGTATAATTCTGTATGAACAACGATTTTCAATCAATTTTTCTGGTAATTAAATATGAAAGAGAAACTACAGTCGTTCCATTTGATTGACAGAAATTTAGTATCAGCGTCGCAGGATGGAAAACTAATCGTGTGGGATAGCTACACCACGAACAAAGTTCACGCGATCCCTTTACGCTCTTCGTGGGTAATGACCTGCGCGTACGCACCATCAGGTAGTTTCGTGGCCTGCGGTGGGCTGGATAACATTTGTTCCATCTATAGTCTTAAAACTAGAGAAGGCAATGTAAGAGTTAGCAGAGAACTCCCAGGTCACACTGGGTATTTGTCCTGTTGTCGATTTTATGACGACAGTCAAATTGTCACTAGTTCTGGTGATATGACTTGGTAAGGAACATTTATTTTCATTTTCTATGATATTCCATTGATCTGTTCCTAACTTGCATCACCTGCATAACAATATACTACCACACGTGAATTAAAATGTGTTACTTTCTTCTATTTAGGAAGATATCCTGAGAACGAAATCATAAAGAGAATTGTGAACGTGCAATAAAAATATATCCTATCCTATCCATCCCCTCCCTTCTAGTTTTTGGTTTCTTCCTTCTGAATGGTAATTATGTAACCTAGAAAAATGTTTCGACTGCGTCGCAATGTTATATTGTTTTTAAATTAGTGCCCTGTGGGACATAGAAACTGGTCAACAGTGTACCTCCTTTATTGGTCACACGGGCGATGTAATGTCCTTATCCTTGGCTCCAGACACGCGCACATTCGTATCTGGTGCGTGTGATGCCAGTGCAAAATTGTGGGACATTCGTGAAGGATCTTGTAAGCAAACTTTCCCGGGTCATGAGAGCGACATAAATGCTGTTACGGTAAGAGCTTAATCTGCTAAATTTTCTAGCTAATTTTATCTTATCTTATTTATCTTACCTGTAGTGTTGCGAAACTGCTGGGAGTTTCTATTAGTTCTTTCTTCTAGAAATTTCTATAAAACTAGTTTTGTTATAAAGGAAAATTTTAAAAAGTCTATGGTTCTTAATGTGAATTATTTTATTATATTCAGTTCTTCCCGAATGGATACGCCTTCGCGACGGGTTCTGATGACGCCACGTGCAGACTTTTTGACATTAGGGCAGATCAAGAACTGGCGATGTATAGTCACGACAATATTATCTGTGGTATCACCAGTGTAGCGTTCAGCAAGAGCGGTAGATTATTACTGGCCGGTTACGACGATTTCAACTGCAATGTTTGGGATTCTATGAAAGCGGAACGAGCTGGTACGTACTCATTATAGACTGTCAAGATTGCCTTCAGAAGAGAAGAGAAATTTTATATTAAGCCCTTCTCTCTAATTTAATTCTTCTTTAGTTGTTCCTATCTTGTTTGCCTAAATGTCACTAATTAGAATTATTTTATATCATGTAAGGCAAACTCACGATAGATTTAGTAATTTTATAATATCAAATTATTCGACCAAAGTCCTTTTCTCTTTCAAATGCAGATCATAAAGCATTGTTGTAAGCATATGTTACATAGAAGAATCGAATCTATAGAAGTGGGATGTTTTGAGACATTCTATTTTTATTTTACAGGAATTCTCGCGGGTCATGATAATCGCGTCTCTTGCCTTGGTGTTACGGAAGATGGTATGGCCGTCGGGACGGGTTCATGGGACTCGTTTTTGCGTATTTGGAACTAACTTGGGGTTCATCCCAAGACGTTTCTCAACAAAACCAACTGCAAATCAGCATACAGTATAAGCATTAAATATCATCACTTAGCCACCGAAGTCGGCGTGTCTGTGTCCTCAACGGAGGAGAATTACTCCCCAAGTTCACCGGAGTTGACGTTGATTAGAAAGTTTGGACATCCGCTAGACAACAGCAGTAAAAAGACCCACGGCAATAGCGGCAGTAGCGGCAGCGAATTTAAGAACGTTTTGGGTTGTGGTGGTAAAAAGGACTACCGGAGACGTGTCGTCGATTTAACCTGGCGACGTGGCAAGGTCGGGGATAAAATCACTCGTGAATATCAGCGTTTCTAGTATATGAGTATACCGTTTATTCGATATACTTTAACGTACGAATGATGATGATGATGATGATAATGATGATGATAATTGAGAAAGAAGCGTGGCGAAAGGAAGAACGACAGAACGGAGAGAAGCACCAAGGCTGACAGCCATATCTCTCCGATGTCGTGCGCGTTACTTCCTTTTTCTCCTCCCCTTTCTCAAGGACTACTTGACGAACCTTCGAAGAGAACGTGCTGTTGATTATATATCTTGATAGCGTCTCCTCGAAGATCTTCCCAAATTCAAAGGTTGAAATAAGAATCGATTTCCGAGACAACATCCCTCGTCCAGAGGTCTACGTTGTTGGAAGCGTTTTATTATGAATAAGAAAAAAAGAAAAAAAAGTGGTTCACTGCCGATGAAGCGCCGACATGGCTGCTCCGGCGGTTGATTTTACATTTCTTTTCGACACGCACGAAGCAAGTCGTACCAGGCGAGAACACGATGTGAAAAGAACGAAAAAAAAAGTATGGTCGCTCGTGCACGACACAAAAGCAAACATGATCATCAAAACTATATATACATATATATATTATATATATACGTATGTCGACGAGCAACCAAGATTACGATAATCTCGCATATTGCATTCAACCTACACGCACACCGTACGCACGTGTATTAATACGTACATAGAAAACTACATACATACATTTGCACACAAAACGCGAAGTACCGCAAACAAAAGGCATCTGCTATTAAGTACATAGTGGGTCATCCACGAGCCTCGACATATAAGTCACTATCTCTGATCATGTTTTCTCTCTTTCTTCCGTTTTCTCCTCTTTCTTTTTACGTTTCAAATTTCAACTCTCCTTTGTCGTGGATTTCCTATCCTTAAAAGGGATGGCTAGTTAAAGAAAATGGGAAAAAAATGATTCACGAAGATTGCATCGTTTCTTGTGACTATAATCGCCGAGTTTGCATTAATATCTGTAATTTTTATAGATTTATCCTTATTTATTTTGTATAGACCTTATATGGAGACCATCTTATATACGTTCTTGTGTCTTTTTCTTTTTTCACTTTTTGTTTGAAGAACTGAGTGAATGTTCGAGTTACGGAGATTGTTAGAGAGTGAACGAGTTCAGAAGTAAGAATGAGTGAAAGGTCTCGAAGGCGCGGCCCGTTGCGAATCAAAACAAGAATCTGCATAAAAATCTGATTAAAAATTCTACGGTAATTTCTATGTTGTTTCTTCAGCTTACCTTTCATCGAAATCTGGTTTGTCGCGTATGAAAGGGTATGCTGCTGAACGAAAAAATGATCGTCAACGCGAGATAATAAAATGAACAAAATAAAATGTACTTTGCCTCGCCGCGGATTTATTAATGCACGCTCGCGAGGGACCAGCATGAAGTATGAAGAGAAAGAATATTTAAATGTAACGTGTAATCGTTTAGTTTATAGCCTATCCTCTGTTTCTCCAGTTAGAAAACAGCGAGACCGAGAAGAGTTCCTTCTAACTCTCATCAAAGCAGAACCCTACACCTTTCTCTGTTATGTCGGTCCAGAACCGAAGAATCCTCGAAAGTGCAAGGAAAACACGTATTCTCCGACGAAACAGTCGTCCTAGAAGTTCCTTTGAAATAGGACCCAAAGAATCACGGATCGAAGCTACGGACCGCAAAATCAAACTCTCTCACCCTCGCCGTCCTTTTCGTTTTTTCTCTTCTTCGGTTTCTTCTGATAAGATTTTTATCGTTTCCATCAACCACTTTGTACGATTGTGTTTTTAATTATTATTCTTCGACTTTCTTCCCTCCATCGTCTCCTCCCTTTCTCCTCTCCTATCTTTTTTTTTTAATCGCTGTCACCTGTTGTGTTCCTTTCATTGTCATCTATTCTCTGTCCTGTTTTTGTCGAAGAAACTAGGTGTTTAAACTGTGTATGCATTTAAAGTAATAATATTAATGATAATGTTTAATATTAATATTAATAATGATTGTAATTTATAATTATTAATATTTAATATATAAGTATCTAAGAAGATAACGATGAATCTACTTGTTCAGTACCGCAGGATTACGGTCCAATTGCTTTCCGGTGACCACGCTGTCACATCCATTTGTTTTTAATCGGATTCATTATTTCCATATAACATTGTTTTTTTTTTCCTACATTTTATTGCATTCTTATTTGCATTTAATATTCTGGTGATCAGCAAGGACGTTATACAACATGTACGACTTATTGCGATCTTAGTGGTTTAATGCAAATTGCTTTGAATATATTTTAACCACTGTCGGTTCCTGTTGGCATCACCAACTGTTAAAGAAAAATGGCCGAGTGAGTCAGTAAGGGAAGCGTGGCTTCCGGAACGCGAAAACCAGCAATTGTTTTCCTAACAGAACAAGTATGTAATCTGATTAAAAAAAAAAAAAGAAGAAAAAACTGTTAAAGGAGCTATCAAGAAGTCTTTAAGGAGTTTCTAAAGACGTTATTCTACCATTGCGTTACAAACAGATAAACGAGAAATACTTTTCCTAAACGATGACATTTATAATCGGTTTTTTGATATCACTCTTTTCGACTAATCGCGCTTATGTCACACGCCTCCATATCTTGTAGCGACCAATTAGGCAAAAAATAACAAGATATAACATAAAAAGTCTTTCCTCCGCGCCAATACGAAATGAAGGCCTTCTTCCTTCGATTTTTACGATAGTTTTGACATTTGAAATTTTAAAACAAAAACAGATATTTTCTTCTTCTGAAAAGAACAAATACCTTAGTTGTCTGCGTAGAGCATTGCAACGGTGTTCAAAATGAAGGAAGAAGGGTACTTAAATATTTAAAAAGAAAAAGGGTTATAAAACGAAAAAAAAAAAAAAATAATAATGGAATCACAAGATCTGTGCTTTTTGTATTTCGTAATTCCGTGGCCTCTCGGAGAAGGCTTCTCGTTTTTGTATTTCGAAGCCTCGAGCCACTGAAGCAATATGGTTTCTTATTCTTTGTACGAATACAAAAAATATATATATAATATATATATTATTATTATATATATATATATATACACACATTATGCTATATATATATAATATATATATATATATATACTATCGACGAGTAGTCATACAAAATTAACGATTTATTAAGTCTCTAGTCATAGTAACGACAAACGCAAGAATAAACCAATTAGAGAAAGGAAAAAATATGAAAGAAACCGCAGAGGTTTGTGTAAGTGGAGCAGTTTGTTATTCATTTCGTTCTTTTCTTTACTATTCCCGTTGGTAGGTCTCCTTGTCCGTGGACAAGGATGCGTGTGCTGGTTTTGAATCGTTTAGTTAATCGAATGCATAGGGGAGACGTGATAATATATCGGATCGATTGTGACATCAGGAACAACAGCATGAGAAAACAAGTGAAGGAATAGATTTTTTTTCTGAAGTCATAATAAGGTGAATAAAAGTACTTGGAAAAAATGAAACGTGGCGTTTTGGTTATTTTTTTACCGCTCGTTTTCTTTTTCTTCGCCATCATCCCGACCTCTCGTAAATAATTTTTCTCCTTCGACGTTTCTCGCCTATTTTCTTTTCTTTTAATTTCTCGTTCGTTCGATCGATCAGAGTCTCCGGCGAATACTTTTGGGTCCTATTTCAACGTGAAAAAGCGGCGAAACACACGATGAGAAACGAAGGAAAAGGAAGAGGTGGAAAAACTAGTGGAACTCATTTTAGTAAATCCTTTTACGATGGACGATAAGAAGCCATTAGCAATACTGCCTCTTTCGAATTACGAGCGAATATAAAGTACGATATATATAAATATAATATATAGTGCGTGTATATTATGTACAAAAGAACACTTAAATAACGCGTGATACGCTGTTTTAAGTGAACGAAACGCCAGGACATAGCCAAAGAACGCGGAAAGAAAAATGGCGGCAGCTGATGGAAAACGGAAGTGAGTTTGCCAAGAGGTGAATGGAAAAAACCGGAAATATATTCAAAAAGGAAGGTATATACATTGATCTAGAAACTTACAAAAAGATAACTAAGAGGAAGGATGTCTTCGTTGTTAAATGATAGATAGTTACAAGGATTTCTCTCATCACTTTTTATATAACGATAATAACAACAATAAAATAATAATAAATTATTATCGACGGCTAGACTAGCTCTCATTTGAGTAATCATCCTTCGTGAACGACGTTTTCACGAGGCACGAAGTCGGCGTTTCCCGCGTTTTTATCGTCTTTAAGAACGTAGGGGAAAATAGACCTTGTTCTTCAGCCAACAAAGAAAAAACGACTAAGGTAGATTTTTCGTGGACTCGACAGAGAGATCCTTGTTCTTGTTGTAACGCGTTTCGAGCCTCGTGGGTGCCCCTGTCAATCATCGTCATCAATACGATACGTCATAAGAAAGAATCGTTTTCATAGATGTAAGAAGAAGGAGAGGCGAATGAAGAGACTACGGAAGAACCTTCGCTGTACGAAGAGGATTTTCGTAGGAAAAATCTGTGTGTTTTTGAGGATGGATGCAACTCAAAAGATCCATGTATCAGAGTGTGACAAGAATCGGTATAAGGTGAAAAGTTCGTGGGTGGAAGATGGCTGTCCTTGAAACGGTTCTTTGAAAGTCGAACATTCCGGAGGCGTTATCCATTAAGTAGCTAATCAAGTTTAGAAGAAAAAAAAAAATAAAAAAACGTGCGACGTAGTGTGTTTATTCAGAAACTGCAGTTAAGGAATATTGCCTGATGAATGTTTCTCGTACACGTAGCTATCGCCATAGCTGTATCTGTATACCGCCTCGAAGTTTTTTCAATATAGAGAAAAGAGAATTGTGCGTAGAAATCCAAAGAGACATCACAATCGCGAATCGACCAAAAACCGCATTCGACATCGAGAGCGAACCTGGCGTGATTTCTATGCGAGACTGAAGTCATCAAAGACTCCTGTTAAGATTCCTCTTTTGCGTTCTTTTTTCGTTCTTCTCCTCCCATGCCGCGTGTACACGCAAAACGTAGCGTAACATCTCTATAATCCATCAAATATACAAAACGCATACCGCTGGCATATACACACCTACACACTAAATATACACATGTACACATATGTTCACGTTGCATTCTATTCATTCGATGATCTGTACATAGTGTGTTCGAGAAATCGATCGCGAAATTTCTCAAGGAACGTGCACCAGCGAGAAACGCCACTCCCACGATGAACGATCGATTGTTATAATTCATTGTAGCGCGTCGCAAAAGTGATTCCCCGACCGTCGCAGAGGGGCAAAAGCTTTGGAATTTTCGCCTTGAATTAGTTATGAGATAATTAGCGTGCTCGTTGAGCGAAGATTCGTTTCATTCTTTTTCCCCCTGGACACGGTCGGACGAAATGGGATCGTCGTCAAATTTAATATCAAACTCCGAATCGATTTTTTCTATTACTTCATCCGAGAGCCTCGCCCCGCGAGATTCTCTCCTGAGCCACGCGAGATGAAGAATATTAAATTTGAAGACGAGACGGATGAAAAAAGAAAAAAAAGAAATAAAAACCATCGGCGGGCCAAGAAACAAGCATTACGCATCCTATTAGTCAGATCCATTTCTATTGATACTGTTGCGAATAGTCTTACATTGTTTATCTTAAGATTTTAACACTGTTTACAAGATAACGTTTTTCATAATAATTGTTCTCGTATCTCTTTTGTAGACATTCTACGACGAGTACACTTTGTATGACAATTTCGTTCGAGACCCTCGCGGGAGAACAAGCGACTACGCATTTTCACTTCGGTTTCCGATGCGAGATTTTACCATGGGCTCACGAATATACGAGAATTACGAAAGAACAGGGCCAAAGAAATAGCTGAAACACACACAGATAGGAAGCACAAGAAAAATTCGATCACTTCGAATTTACTTTCTTAATTTATTACAAGCTTTAGACACTCGCATATATGTGCATATATATTTATATATATACATACACATATATACATATATATTTCGTACATATGTAAATGTACGACGATTTTTACTATTTTATTTTTCTTTATTTTTTCCATGTACAAATTGGTTGCTTCGCACAATGAGATGCCATCAGTTTTATCGGGATTCTTCAGATTTCTCTTCCTCTTGACAATATTTTACAAGCTTCGTATGAAATTTGTCTTGGAGACGGATTTTCTTTACCGATTCTCCGTAACACTTGAGACAAATATCCTTTCGAGAATCTGACGATTTTTATCTACTTCGGCACGTCGCGAGTCGTACACGTAGCACGGCGTAATTTTCCTTTTTCTATAGCCGATCGAATTTGCAATCGCGCCGATCCATTCTGTCAAATGTTATTATATTGCTGATAACAATTGAAACGTTCGCAACGAAAAGAAGACAATTGCAGAAAGGAAAGTAGAGCAAGTTAGGGCTGTTTGAATAAAAGTAAATAATTTGCCTTATAGTTTGCTAAATTTTTAAGCGATTTTTGTTGGTTTATTCGGAATTACAGGAAAGTAAAACTGCCTTCCTACCGTAGACTCTTCAATTCTCTATTATTACGTATAATTCATACGATTCGCTATCATCGTCATGAACAAATATTTTGCCCACCAGTAGCGTTAGCCTGATTAAAAAATTTCCTTTCGTATTACTTCGAAATCTTTCGTCAAATATTATCGTCGAATTTCTTAATGGCTTAATCTTCAGTACAAAATATCTTAAATCATCGTTTGATTTACGATTACAAATATACTTAGCGTTTTGTGATCAATCATGATGCAACGGTTCATCTTACGTATCTTCGCGGAGCATTTATATTTTGATAACGTTATTTCTGGAACATTTCGTTGAACGTTTCGCATGCAGTGACGCGAAGACACCAACGCACGATGACAATCCTCTTTAAAGAGAAAACAAAAGTAACGATTGTAGTGTAAAGACGATTAGCATTCACGAAAGTCGCGAGGAAGATCGTTACACTTGGAACAGTGTACAAACCGTTTAAATTATAGTAGTTGGAAGCGATATACCGTGATTATGAAATTGGTCAGTTTACAATTCTCTTCTATTCATTTTAAATCAGTTAAAACGAAAGGATAAGTTGTTCTTTAATACGATTTAAAACGTGTCGTACTTGGTTCCTTATCGCGTTAAGGTATAAAGATATCATAACACAACATGCGAAAAATGAAAGTTGTGTTGCTGTCATACTTACGAGAGATATCTTAGACAGCTTGGAAAGAACAACTATTATAACGCGTTTTTAATTTATCTCACTCATCGTATTACAAACGATGGTACAAATTAATCTCAAATATCACTATATCGTATCTATCTACTATATATTTACATTATGAAAAACGGAGTGACACGCGAAGAAGTCTCGTCTGAAATTAGGGATCAAGAGTACGCGAAGAATCAACGGGTTCGACGTTATTTTTCTCGGACTAGAATACAAAGAAGACTGATAAGCGTTCGAACGAGAGGAGTTCGAAATTTGTTCGCCAGCTGTTCCTTTATCGAAACTCGATTAGAAAACTCGTAGCAAAAGCTACCCTTTATGTAATGATATATATTAATGGTTACAACATTGTAGAAATAGTATCATGAAAAATGAAACTGAATAAATTAAAATTGGTTCTAGAGAACAACCATACTAATTGTACACAAGGAATGTTCAAATTAATTTCATAAATTTAATAGTTGTAAAAATAACTTCTATTGTTGTCCCACAAATTCATGTTTTAAACAAACACGATTGCTCTATGAAATAATTACGGATACATTTACGACAAATTTTATTTAACAATTTTATTGAAGAAAATTCAGATGTATCGAACAGAAATTCAAATGCTAGAATTTATTGAAAAAGAATGTATGCAGACAAGGGTGATTTTTGTTACGAGTTCTTCGTTTCTTCACGACGCGATTGCAAATTCGTCGTATCTGTCGTGTTCTCGGCGGACCACGCGATGAGTCCGTCGCAATTTACGTTTTCATTCGATCGCGCTGTTCGATTTTGAATATATACAGCATAGAGAAAGGAAAACACAAAAGTGGATCGCCCATTTTCTCTCACGAAGTCGCCGTTATCAAGCTTCTGAATCGCAAAAACGAGGATTGAAAAATTCTCAAGGGAAGAGAAAGAGAGTTCAGAGCGGCGAGCTTCTCGAAAACTTTTTTCAATAATAACCCGAGAAAACTCTTTAATACTAAACAAAAAAAAAACAAGTATAGACGTTAAGGTACTCTCTTTCTGTAATGTAACGTAAGCCGTAAACGTGTAAGGGCTGTCATGCATTAAAATAATGAATTAAACTGCGGCAGGAATAACAGCAACCTACACTATAACAATACGATAGTAAGCAAAAATATAAACCCAAAGAGACGTATACACAACGTGGCCAGGAAGAGTCGTTCGATGATTCCCAAAGAGAAATAAAATAAAATTTGATCTGTATCTTTACGATCTCTATTTAATCGATATTCGTCGATACTCAAATAGATCTGTTTTTTTTTTTCTCAAGTGAAATCTCTGTTTCAGGTCTCTGGTCGTCGAAAACCACTTCCTCGACACTCGGTATAGTTCAGAAAAATAACTTACAATTAGGGAACAACCGAATGCGTGCGTGTGTGAAAGCGAAAAAAGAAAACACGGTACGAAGAGATTTTACGAATTACGTATGAGAACGTTTGATTTCGTCTGGTCGTGTGAGAAAATGATCGATACGAAAGTGGTAGAATGAGTGGGAGAGTTTGAGACGGGGAAAATGGACATTTATAAATCTATTATTGTAATAATTATAGAAACAGTGGAACATAATGTATCTGTACGTTTCTTTACTTCCTGCGGTGAGTCAGAACAGTAAGGTAGTCCTTAATTGTAAGAGCACGCGAAATAAAAAATACGTCGTATAGCATATATTACGAGGTAAAGCGAACGGAAAGGGGAATGGTCGAACAGAAATAAACGAGATACAAAATGCTAACAGTGGGGATGTGAAAGCGGATAAATGTGTCTGAGAAGAGTAATACAAGGGAAAAGGCAAAATGGGAAAAAAATGAATCAAGAGGAACAAGAGGAAGGTTCGACGCGATTTTGCGACGGAAGGAAAAAATTTTCATTCCGATATCATCCTATATAAACGTATAAAAAAAGTATCACGAGCTTTTTGCCAAGCTTTGCGAGGGCGCCAGGATGTTCGTTTGAAATTCGGGTGCCTTCGAGAACGACGAGAACATAAGAACGTCGGAGACTATTGTTTCGTTTGCAAGCAGCCGATTGTCACATAATTACAGATTAATTATTCTTACTATTAATTATGGTTCACCAGATCACCGCCATCATCGTTATTATTATTATATAATTGATGTGAGTGTGGACAAAAAAAAAAAATAAAGTGTACGTAGTAGAAGGTCCGTCTAACTTTGCTATCCATCATTTAGATTATTCTTCTCGTGAAACGTTTACCATATTTCCTTTTTTCTTTTTAGAGATGGATCGAAATCTGATTTTTTGACTCGTGGCTTTTTTTCGATGCTCGAACAGTTGGAACGTAATAATTCGTTTACTTGAATACAAAGTAACAGAAATACAGTCGTACAACTTAACTTACAGAGTCTACGATTTTTTTTCTTCTTTCATGGTATATGAAAAGTCAATTATTTTTAGATTTTCTTTTTTCTAAATATTAACATTTTCTCGAAGCTTTGTATGTTTCAGTTTCGATCTTCCTTCAGTTTTCCTGAACCATCTGCATTTCCAAACTTTTCCTCGCTCTACCGACGTTTCCTCTCCCTGTATCAAGAATTTCACTGCTCTGACTCCTGTTATTATCAACCGACGATAATCTTGCAGCTTCTTCTATTTTTACGGCAGTGTTTTTCGAAATATCTGAAACTGTTTCGGTGATTGAACCTGATTCAGATTTTTCATCGATACTCTTCGTGGGATCAACGTCCTTATGCTTATTTTCCTCCAAAACCTCTGCTAACAGGTTCATGAAAAATTTTCTACTATGATCAAGATCCTAAAATTAATATTATCTCGTTAATGTAGAAATGCAAATTGTTGTAACAAAGCGAAAAGAAATCAACGAAGGTAAGAATATAAAATTGAAACTAGTTTTCATTACTAACCGTTTTCTGATTACTGACAGGGGAAGACTGTTCTAGCAAAGATTTTCCTTTTGCCATTGCTTCTCTGGAAGTCTTCATCAACTTCTCGGCCGACATTTTTGCTCTTTTTCTCTGCTCCTCTGTTTTTGGAGCACTTATGCTCTTTAATATCTTATCCTTAAACGCTGCGTCCATTCCAAGATCTTCGAGATGAACAGATAGTTCTTCAAGTTTTTCTAATTCGTCTACGTTTGTTGAATTTCCTGAAATCTCCTCGATCAATGGTTTTGTTTGTTCTTCTTTCGACTGTTTGGTCTCCCTTGACGATAGAAGGTCGTCTGTCTGTTCGTTGCCAATTACCTTGCTATTTTTTACAAAATCTGGCTCGATTAGAAGCTTCCTTTTACTGTTCATCTGATCCAAATGATTGCAAAATTCTTGGTAGAGACCAGTACATATATTTGACGAATGCTTCTCGGAGCTATGAGATTGGTTTAGAAGCTGGGTAATCGATGCCATTTCTGAAATAAAATCGTTTTTTAAATGTAGTTAGTTTTGAGATTTTTAAATATTTTACTTTATAATTTAATATAACTATAACTATATTTAATAACTTTAATTTTTGTTTGCTTTATAATATCGACTAAAATTGACGCGGCACAGGACATAAGAAGTTAAATAGCATGGAAATTATAAGACAGAGGATTAACATTTACCTGATCGTCGATCAGTACACGAATCTGATTTTTTCTTACTTGCTCGATCATCTTCGAAATTTTGAACGCTCGAAATGCTTTTCGGCTTCACGTGAGATTGTTCACGCGAAGAAATCATTTTCTCCTCCGAATTAACCGAACTTTTCCCACAACGAAAATCAGGGTTTAAGTTCGCAGTTGTAAAACTTAAGAAATCCTCTTGACTACTCTGTATCTTCCAATTTCCCTCTGAATTTCTATTTGTTATCAAGCTTTCTATGCACTGGTTGATCAGAGGTGATTCCTTTTGTACAAACTTCTTTGCCTCTTTCATGAAATGCCGTCTACACTTTTCAAACACTTCACCAGTCGTTCTTCCATCGCCCCTGTCTTTTTCAATATCCACTTCTTCGATTAGATGGGATTTTTTGCTAACTACATCCAGATATTCGCAATCTCGCGATCTTTTATGCGATTTGGAAGATTGACTAGACTTTTCAACGCTCGAAGATATTATAGTACCGTCGAACGTGGTATCTAGCTGTTGCATTTTGTTTTGCACTCCAGTAACGCTTGAACTATCAGAAACACATTCAGAATTATTTTCTTTTACGATATTTGTTCTTGTATCTCCTTTCTCATTAATTTCTTCATAATTGTTAATTAAAGTCTTCACAGATTCATTCTCTGATTCTTCGTCGTCATCGAGCAATGTCGCACTCACAGGATCTGCTCCCGTGATTTCTATACGAACAGATTTGTTCTGAAAATTCTCTTGATCTGAAAGAATGATATCAGTACAACTGGGTGACTGTGCTGTTTCTTCGACAGCTTCCTCTGCTTCTTCTAAAGTCAGCAATTCGTGAGAACCAATGGACTTGGGCATTTTTTCACGCTTATTGCTCGAATCTCTATACTCCAGCTCGTTGAACAGAGAATTGAATAAACCCGAGGAACGATCTTCGTTACCTTCTTTCTTGGCAGATTCGCATAACATAGAAGCATCTTCATTTTTAGGATAAGATTTTACATTCCTCAATAGAATCGTGGGACACGTTTTTAGATTTAATAAATCGTAAACACTTTGCGAAGATGAAACTTCCTTATTTTCTTTAGTTTCTTCTTTATTCGAAGCTTCAGAGATTTTTTCTGCCACGTCCTCGATAATTTCGATCTTCTTAACGTTCTTCGATCTTTTACTTTCTTCTTCTCTACTCTTCAAAATCTCCTTAACTTTTAACTTTCTCTCCTTCGTGTTCCACCATTTAAAATCTTTTTCTTTATTCGACGAATCCTTTCCTTTTTCTTCATTATCTTTATCAGATTTGATTCCAGCGTTAATTTCCTCTTTCTCACCCCACAGTCTTTTCACTTCGCCATTTTTGAAAACGATCTTATTGTCTTCAATAAATTTATCCACGTCAGCGCAGAACTCTTTCATGTCTTCTCTGATGCTACTCAGTTGACTAGTTAAAGGATGTGGTTCGTCTTTCCTACGATAATTATCCAGGATATCTTTACACAGAGGTTTATCCTTCATGTTATTTACGATATTCTCTTCTTTCTTGTTTCTGCCATTCGACCAGTCCAAAATATTACAACAAACCGACGAATCCTTAAATGATTTTTCTTCAGCTAAAATGAGAATAGGACGTTAGCAATTATCTACTATTAGTCACCAAGATTATGTTGCAGAATAACTTAGTAATTAATAATATTAGTGAATCGATAATTAACAAATTGTAGGTTATAGATTCATCTTTTATAATTTTACATTGAATAGAACCATTGAACGATTTTTAAAATTTCATTTCTTTTGTTACTACGTAACTTATTGCGATTACATAAGGAAATATGTTTGTATTGGTAATTTGTAAACTTCGGATGTCTCTGTATTTATGGGAAATTAAGAAGCGCAAAAATGCATAGAATGTACGCAATACACAAAAACACAAAGCATATAGGTATGAATTTGCGGTTTATCCATTGTTTACCAATTTCGAACATGTCAAGCATGATTTGTAAGAATTTATGACGATTTGTGACTCGTAAAATTTCACTGATACTATCGAAAGGGCTCAAGCAAGGAGAACATCCTCGAAACGTTTTGTGACTTTCAACCAAGTGTTTCTTGTCGCGGTAATCGTATTCGGAATTGGTGTGTAATTTACTATCGTCGTTCTTCCCCTGCTTACAGCACGGTGGAGTAATTTCGGTCTCGTTGGTCGTCTCCAGGACAAGTTTCTCGTAATGGGCCAGTTCTCTTCCAACAGAATAACCACCTGGTAGATCGTCGCTACATCGTTGATCGTCCAAAATTTTCGTCCCGAACCTTTTCCGTTCTGCGTCTCCTGCCACGTATTCTTTCGTTTCTTCAATCTCTTCTACTAACTGTTTCGGCTCCTTACGTGTCGTGACCTTCAAAAAAATATACAATCCAAGAATATAAAAAATTGCCAATGAATGTAGAACGTTAGAAGACAGAAGTTTACTATTATTAATATATAATATAATGTATACGTACCTGTGTTTTCCAGGGTAACAAAATTTCCTTGCCAAGATCGCTGGAGGCTGTTCTTCCTTCCTCCGCCATTGGCCTCCTTCCGTCACTTTTCTCGATTCCTTTTTGCGCAGTTCCATCATCCTCCACCTCGGCGTTCTCCACCTCTTCGTCCGATGACGAGGACGCGGACGAGCTGTTGGAGGATGAGGTACCATCCGACTTTTTCTTCTTCTCCAAGTTGAGCTTGAACGTTGATCAAGCCGGCGTAAGGGGTTTCGCGTGGTGAATGATCAAATAGTGGATGGGACCGATATTATTCGAAGCACGAATTCTGTATCAGACCTTGACAAAACTAGTTCTTACCAGTTCGTCGCTCGTGCAGACAAGCGTGGTCGTGGCTACTTCTTCGTCCTCCTTCGTCTTCTTCTTATCCTCCGCCTCCTTTTCGGACGTCCCGACCGGTTTGTACAGCTTCCTTTTGTTTATCAGGGCTTTCGAGGGCGGGCGCAGGTCCACAAGTAAACAGACATTCAATGGATAACAGATTAGATAAGTTTGCAACTACGCTAGATCACAGTTTATACGATCTTGTCGAGCGATATGTAATTGGGCCACTTGTTTACCAAATCAGTTAACAGAACAGAAAAATAGAGAAAATTAATGAAATTATATTATAATCGTCGATCAAGTGCTTGACCGTTTTGCACAATTAAACTAATTTTACAAGTCATTGGTTACAGACGAACCCCTCAGAAGCTAAATCGATCATCTCCGTCTTTTTGTTGATTTTGTATTTTCATTACATAAATACATGATTAAAATTTACGATGGTTATGTTACTTTTATAGTAATGGAAAGTTTTTCTATTGTATCTTGAAAGTATGTAGTTTTGTTAGTAAAGTCCAAGTATGTATTATATTTAAACGTCGTTAGCTTCAAAAGAAAGATCGCGAAGATGATGGCTGAGTGTTCAAGGTTCGGAAAGCGTCTTTCGTGCAGAAATGAAAAAGTTCGAAAAAATCGAGAGCGACCGTTTCGTTCAGGAGCCAAACAAGTCCTATACATCATCTACCTTTCGATTTTTACTCACCTTGCACGCTATCATTGATTTTCTTCTGCTCCGCCTCGATCCAGCGTTTCCTCTCAGCTGCTTCTTCTTCGGGTCCTCCTCGCATCCTGTCTTCGTAACAGTTTCGTTAGCTTGTTACACTACATCGACTCTATATTTTCATTCCTCCGTAGAAAGTATTATAGTACGAGTAATTGTATCATTTCTAAATTTAAAGCTCTGATCGATTTAAAAGAAACATATCATTATCAAGTATGATTGTTCAAATTAATCGTCACTTACCAAGCTTCTGCACAGGCACGATCTCTTGGGAATACAGGTCTGTCATCTAGATACTTGAGATTTTTACACTTCAAGATCATGGTCTTGCGATACAGTTTGATCTTCTTTAGAATTGGGTTGCCCATCAAAGATACCACGCGCAATTCTTTCATATCTCCTAGGATCTGAATAAAGAAATTAGCAATTTATTTTCTTAGATCTATGTTGCACGATATTTCTAAAATTTACATAGCAAGTTTATATCTTATTTCCCTAAGTAGCTAAATTCTTAAAATTTATACATACAAGAAATTTGACAAGATCTATACAAGAAAGCCTTCCAATTTATTTCCTTCGGATCTATGTTTCTACAATCTATGTAAAAAGAAATTCGCGATTAATGTTCCCAGATATCAATTTTCCTGGAATTTACATATATTACAAAATTTGACATTTATTTTTCCATGTCCCCATAATCTAGGTGTAAAATTGTACAATTCATTCTCATAAATCTAAAAAAAACTCTAAATTCATGTTTTCGATAAAAATTCTTCAACCCATTATTCATAAATCTCACCCGAAACGTAACCAGTCATAAAATTCCATGTGTTTACTGTTTGCTTGCTCAATCTGCTCTAGGTGTCTCCGATATATAGAAAAAAGAAAGAAAAAAAAATCCACTCGAGATCGTTTGTGTTACAAAACGCGCGACCACTTTCGTAAAACATTAAATTACATCACTGGCGTCCCATGAACACCTGAAGCAGCCGTCGAAGTGACGCCAGAGCCACACGATTGAGGAAACATAACGGACTCACATTAACGACTTCGTCGGTATCTATCCTGTTGTGAGAAATATCCAGTACCGAGAGGCTATCCAGCAATCGGAGGTGCTCAATGTCATTGGTATCTTGTAAGTAGTTGTGCGACAGGTTTAGAGTATTCAGGAACTTGAGGCTATCTGAAAGCAGAGGCACGTCAAGGTCAAGGTCATCAAGGATACCAGCGTCGACTCGAATCACCGAGATTCTCGATCCTTCGTATAGTGTTGTACGAAAGGTTCAAAGTGTCTAGCTTCGTCAACCATTCCAGATTCTCGATTTTATTGATCAAATTGTTATGGAGATAAAGACACTTCAACTCGCTCTGATTCTCCAGGTTCGCGATCTCACGGATACCGTTGTTCTCCAGCCATAGACATTTTAGGCCTGTGTATTTCTCCAGATTCTCGATGAATGAGAAACCTGAAAAAAGCTTCCTGGTGTAAAAGAAACATTAAAATTTTTGAAGATATTTAAAACTTTATTTAGACTTCTCTTATTTCTTCTTTTATATATAGGGATATATTTCTGCATTATAGAGATTTTATTAATTTTGACACACGCATGATGCGATAAAAGTAATTTTAATAATTTTTGTTAGAGAAGCACGCGATAAAGCGCCCTTTTACTGCACATTTATAGCAATTTTTGTATATAAAGTGGAGACGTAAAATTCAACATTTTTTCACGTCGGAATTTTTAATTATTTGTATATGATTAACCTTTGTAATGAAGATAGAGTACGTCATTCAGATGAGGGGTTTGGTACAGTTTATTCATTTTGCAGTGCTTCTTCAAAAACTCCTCTGTCATCCTGCGATCAATTACCATTTACTTCACCAAACATCAAATTGCCGTATCGCAAAATCATCGATATAAGTACATTTACAAATTACATTGCTCTTGCAACTGTACCTTACACCATGTTTCTTGGGATCGAAATCGTAAACTTTTCCTTTTATGTACGTTCTCTTCGGTTGTTTGTAGAATTGCCAAAAAATTGAGTCTTCTGTGTCTTCGATAATATCTTGGACAATTCCTCTGATCGCCGTTTCTGACGTTGATTTTGTATCAGCAGTAGTTTCTTTCGAAGTTCCTGATTTATCGACAACATCGTCAGTTTCAATCTTCTCCTCAGTAATATTTTCAACATTTTGTACACTTTCTTCTTCAACAATATTTTCCAGATTCTGTGGAATTTTGTCTTCAATAATTTTGTTAATAGTCTCTTCTTCCATAGCATCTTCAAACTTTTGTTCGACTTTTTCTTTAGAAATATTTTTAAAATTTCCCACAAGTTTTTCTTCAACAATATCTTCTAAAGTTTCTTCAATTTTTCCCTCGATATTTCCTACGTTTTCTTCAATTTTAGACGTACCTTTGTCTTCAGTAGATTCTTCAGCTCCTATTTCTCTGGGAATACCTTGAAGACACTCATCTAAAAATCCTTTACACTGTTCCGCCACATTTTCCACATCGTTTTGGTTATCTTTGAATTTAAAACTTTCAGCTATTTGATCTTCTTCGATCAAAGAAATCTCGATACCGTCGTTCGGATTTTTGTTAGGTTGACTATTAAAACTTTCAATATTGTTTGCTCTCGCGAAAGGGTTTCCAATCTCATTAAATTCCATCGCCAAATCCTTGAAGATCTCGTTTCCTCTATTTTCTACCTCCGCTTTCCCTTCAATTTCGTCTTGTATAAATTCTTCTGGGTCTCTTGGAATAACTTGCAGACATTCTTGCAACGATTCTGCACGACGTTTCTCCTCGTCTTCCATATCCTTTTGAGTATTTTTCATCTTAAAACTTTCAGCTACTTGATCTTTCGTCAAAGGCATCTCGATGCCATCCTCTTCCTTCGATTCGTCTAGACTTTCGTCAGATTCGCTATTATACTGTTCGATAGATTTCGTTTCTGCAACAAGCTTCTCGATCTCGTTAAATTCAACAGACAGATCCTTCAAAGCCTCGTTTTTCTGATTTTCTATCTTTGCTTTCCCCTCGGCGATCTTTTTTAACTTTTCCTGAACTTCTTCCTCGGATTTTGGACAATCTGCTTCCGTAATCTCTGCCAATTTTTCTAAATATTCTTCCGGAGAACCCAATTCTACGAACTTCATTCCCTGACCTTGACTTGAACGTACATCTTCCGTAAAATTTTTTACCAAATCTTCTACCGATTTTGGTTCTTTTGTAGATTGATCTTCTATTTCATTCGTTGTCGCCTTTTTATCGTTTTCGGTAGATTCTCCGACAATTTCTTCCAAAAGCAGTGGCTCTTTATTTCCTTTATTCGAAAATATGGAAGTCGGTTGTTCCAAAGTTGCTTCAAATTTAGGTTCTTTCATGCTATCTCTAAATTTAAAATAAGCAGAAATATTCACATTAGGCGAAGAATAAACCAGATTTCTTTCGTCTTCATCATCCCAGTCGCTTAAAAAATGTGAACCGTCTGACGTCTTGTTCGATTCTTCGATCAGTTCTTCGTTACTGATATGAACAAAATCATGTTTCTGATTTTCCATACGTTTTTCATACTCTTCCATTTCTATATTTGCTTCCTTAGTTCGATCATCGATCGTTTGATCTTCTAAATCACCGTCGATATTATTTCCATTTTTATCATTTTTGTTCGCAATATCTTGATCAGTCTCCTTGCAAATATTTCGTTCGCGATTTATCTCGATCAAAGAAATTTTATCGGAGACAACAGTGGGATGGTTATTATCCGTCATTTGGTCAAGTCTGTCAAGCTTCTTTTCACAAACATCTTCAAACGATCGCTGGCGATAAGACTTGGTGCAACAACTATCGTTTTCGTCCAGAGTCATAGATTCACCTTCTTCAGCATCGTCAAAAGTCAAAGTGTCATCCATGTCGCTGTCGCTGTCTTTTTCAGCTTTCGTCGAATTGTAATAAGACAGATTTTCACAGGTTACATCGAAGATCGCGTTACAATCGAAATACGACAGCCAATTGGAGTCGTCCTCGTTATCGACTTCCGGTATAGATTCGAGGGTTGATTTATTCGCTTGGTCGTCTGATGTGCTTTCGCTTTTCAACGATTCTAAGGTAATTTTTGTGAGAACGTCGGATGACGAGGTGGATAGAACTTCGAAGTCCACGGACGAATCTTCTGGTATCTTTGAAAAAATTGGTAATTTGATTTTCTGAAGTATGAAACAACGCGATATTCTTACAATTAAATTGGAAGATAAACTGCTTTTAGCTTTATATGACTAACTGAGAATCGTAGTGGTGCAGGTAAAAATTTAAAGAATATTAACGAATCGTGCTGCTCATTTGCTAAACGTGTCATTCATTTAGGTTCGTAATTAATCGCTACGCAACCACGGACGAGATACAGTGACTCACAAAAAATTTGGACACTCTTGGAAACTTTTTAAGTGTATATTATATAAAACATTTTGAAAACTCGTTAGCGCTGTAACGAGGCGCTATTATCCTGATTGTATTCGTCAAATTTGTAACGGATCTGAAAAGTGTTTATAAAAGTTAGAAGATATTTATTGGAAGCATACGCTTCGCGATGATGATCCAGATGTTCGAACGTTCAGTTGCTTGCTATATTAATAAACGACAATATGTAGTGAGGTAGTCTTTAGCGCTAATTATATAATAACTGTTATTCATGCTGTATGGCAACAAATGTTTCGTAACTTCTACATACATCTTCAAATTGGTTTCAGACTTTACTATTATAAAAATGTTTCGTACAATACGCATAATGCATGCATACAATTTTTATACATTTTATATATTTTTCCAAGCCACTGTATTTCGCGGTATAATGTTTGAGAGTTAACCTCTCCTTTTATCACGTCAACTTGTCACTTTCTCCTGTGCGTTGAATTAAAGTAATATTACCAACGAAGTGATTACGAGAATAGATTCTAACCGATTTTTTAATTTCTGTTTCAGACAAATTGGTACTACTTGCTACAGCGTCGAGCCTGGTTTCAACCGATAGTTTCTTCTCCAAAGTGACTTGAATATCGCACTCTTCCTGCATTTTGCCACGTCCTTATGAACTTAGTACTCACGATACAGAAGCAAAGATCCGACGTAAGTACTTAGTTTCTTAAACGAAAGTTTTCACGTAAGTGTATTTCAACATGACTCCTCGACATACAAAAAACTCTCCTCAGCAGTATTCGTTGCCTAGGTGTCGTTTGATCGATATTTGTTGCGACGTTCTACGCATTTCAGATTGTTTCATTCTAATTGAATGTCTCTATCGATACTGTACCTCTACTTTCGTTCATTTCCTTCATCAACTTTCATATTCCAATAAATTAATTAAATTAATTTATTTTCTTTTATTCGGATTATTTCTATTCGGATAAGGGAGCCTTACTACACTACACTGGATTGGTTTTCTTCAGTGTGTCACTAAATGTCATCGTCGAAGCCTCAGAAGCTCATGCTTGCAGAAAATATTCTAATTAATTATCGCGTATTACCGTCAGATCATTCGTTGCAAAATAGGAATGAAAGGACGAATAGTCACATGCTACTTTGTTATAATACCAGTGAACGTATCAATTAACAAACCAAAAGAAAAGATTGTAGGATTGCAAAGGGCCATGGTTTATCCATATTGTTTATAGGGTATCTCGATCTCTTATTTATTCCTCGCATATCTTGCTTTGCTTTTGTTGCGTCTAGATGCCCCCCTCGATGGCACTTGTTTTTCCACTCGGTTGCAAGCCGGCGATGATGCTCGAGAATGAATGCTATCAACATAATTCAACGGAAAAGGCTGAACGCCGATTCGCAAGCGTCGCGACGAATCGGGATCGATGGAAACGGGAAATCGGCTCGGCCGCGAGGCTTTCAGCAAGTCGACCCGCATCCTCTTTTTTCCCTCAAGGCGATTCCCGGTCGTCTACTTATCAAGACACGTCTTTCTACGCAGCTAGCCTAAGTCCGAGTGGCCGGCGCGTCGCCTCTTTCCATCCTGTTCATAGGGATTTCGCTTTTTACTCGATCGACAGACTCGTCATTTGTAGCAATTTCTCTTCTTCTCGGGATTCGAGCACTTCCTTGTAAGTGTAACACACCCTCGATCGCTTCTCTATCTATTTCAAATGGATACATTCTGATTCATAAGTAGACTACTGATTTTTACGCGTCGATGGTAAATTTGAAGATGTGCAAATGTATAGAATACATGTAATACGCAACAAGACGCGAAATGTCCAAAATAGAATGTTTATTGGAATATTTAGTAGATAAAATAATTGTCTATTTAGATTCCATTCTTTTTTTTTTCGTCTATTTATAAGTTATTACATGATTGTTAATTTTAATCATAGTGTTTATAGAAATTTGTAATGAGTTTCTTGAAGCGTGCTATGTAATTTAGTTATGTTTATGATTAGAATGCTTAGGTAAGTATCGATTTTATTACTGTTTAACTGCTTCGGTTATTTATTCTTATTTTAAACACCTTATGGAAAGATATCGTCTGATACAACAGCCTTCAAAATGAGGGTTAAAAAACTTACTTTACTAAGTATCTTAAAAACTAGTGAACACATAGGAAGATTGTTAAATACGTACAGAAGTCTTCGTTTATTTCTTTTTATGGAGTATACCATTACACGAGTGAAATCACAGAAAACCTCCGATTTTTATTTTGAATTTTCTTGGTTGCACCAGATTTTCCCATCAGAGATTCGTCACTCCCCTTTATTTATTCGTTTGAAATATTCCTTGGCATTTTTATGTTACATCGAATCACAAACATAAATTTGTTTTCAAAGAGTTTACCGAATTACTATATACTATTTAAAAAAAAGAAATTTTATTCCGTGGGATAAGAAGAAAATATTTAATTGAATAATCGATTACTTCCCTGGATATTTTCCAAGAGAGGTAAGGCAGCAGAGTTCTGTGTGTCATCGTATACATACGATGCATACCAGATTTCGTTCTTGCGGCGGCAGGTAGATAACTCGCCACAGGGTCGACGGAAACGGGAAATTGCACCACAGCTCCATATTCGAAGCATCCCTCCTTTTTCTCACAGTCGCGCCGTCCTGCGCAGTTTTCTTCGTAGCCTGCCGTCGCTATCTCGAAACATGTGGAAATTAGATACTCGGCGTTAGATTGTATGCAATCGAACCAGTGACATCTATTCGGCAGCTTTCTGGGCAACAATCGAAGTCCTTATACATTTTGATATCCTTACAATGATAAAAACAACTCCATAAATGGAACGTCGCGTCGTCTCAATCGTCTGGATCATCGTAATAAGTACGAGTTATGTTTAAAAGACGAAGTTGCTATTCTAATTAGGTTTATTGACATTTTAAGCAGAAACGAAATTCATCACAAAAGATGTTTTCTCATCGTATTAGTTTATAATAGAATTTCCATAGTTTTTTTAAACATTCTGTATTATAATAAAATCATTCCTTTTTCTTTATAGTTACAAGCTCGTTTATTCCCTTACGATATCTTCTGAAGAAAGAAAGCTTAATTTTTTAGAACACGACAGTAGCTACAGTTGGAGCGAGTGTTATAATATTCTAAATATATTTTTTACAAAGACCAATTTTTTCAAAGATCACTAAGAACATGTCGATTACTATATACAATATATAAAATTTGTCATTTTGTCATCAAGAAAAAAAGTAGAACAACTTTTCAAACAATTTACTACCGTTGACTCAACTTTGAATATCGTTATATGATTTTTGAAGTTCCACGTATCCGGAAGCGGACAGAACTTCTCTAAATAATCGAATAGTCGAAATATGAATAATCGGAGCCATAAAATTTCGCATTCCTTATGAAAGAATTAAAAGAATTGAAAATATTCGCGTTGCGTTCAAAAAGTCAACGATTGCTGATTACGAAACCATATTGTGGTTTCCTGTCCGAAAATACGCATGACTACATTCCGATAACCGTTAATGACGGTGCATTTATGATAGATAGCGTTTCTGCTACGTCTTTGACGTCTGCTGACACAAAAAGTTGAGAAGATTACAAGGGAGTTACACGTGTACTTGACGTCGCGTAATAGGACACTTTTGCTTCTACCGATAGCAGTGCCACTTTCATATCAAGTTTTCGATGAATCGATATTGCGCTATCTATCGTCGACTATAATTTAAAAAATCGAATAGTACTTGCATAGTGATCTTGGAAGAAAAATGACACTTTCGATTGACTGCTCGAGTTGATGTGTACTTCATTTGTATTTTAACAGATGGCATTCAACATTCGTATCGCTGATTATAGTTCAAACTTGATAAAGTCATATTCTATAATTGAGTCTGGATTATTATTAGAAGACCGATTAATAGAACGATCGATCAATGAATTTTTAGGAATGACTGCTTGTAAGAAAAGCTTAATTCTTCGATTCTTCAGTAAGTAAGTAAAATACACATTATACGTAATGTTCTCATATTTTGCAGTTGACACAACGTTACGATAGCAAATAGATAAGACTCGTTTTACTCTCTCGAAAGGAATTTTTCGTATACAGCGTCGATAGTGACGACTATATGTTAACCTGGACTGATTTACAGCAGTTTGAAAAAATAGGTCAAATGTAATATTTAAAGCATAATATTTAACACCATTTATCATATAATCGTATACCCAATAATCTCAGTGACATAAGAAGAATTAAAACAATTTATCGATCTTCTCAAGAATTATTTTAAGACGTATTGTTTCATTAGTCTCGAAAGGACTAACTAGCTATCAAAGAATCGTAAGATAAGCGGTTAAGCAGGCACCAGAAGTATCATGGATGAAATGGTAACATATTTCGAGCGTGGACAAAGATTTTCGTTCCGGTAAAGCGATTCAATGACTGGAAAATAATTTTTAGTCACGTCCATCAGCTTTCATGAGCCGGCGCGTGACCATGACCTCGACGATCAAGCGTCTAGCACTTCTAAACCGAGTTCACCTAGCTTTCAATCACTTTTTTCCGATGCTGTATCGGTTCTGGCGCAACGTCTATGTTTTAGTAACAACCAGGAAATTCTTCATATCCATAGAAGCCGGAAAAACCAATTCTATATTGCTTTTCTTACCTTAGAAATAATTTCTTCGAGATTGACACTCTTCCGACGATTGTTCGGCCTTCGAAAGATGATTAGCGAGCGGAATAACGGCGAAAGATTCGAGCCAGCTGTTGAATTATTGAAGCATCCAAAGAGGGAGAAAGAGAACTAAGAGGATTAAAAGCCTAGAGACATATTAGAATTTCAAGAGGCGAGCCGATAAAAATATTCAATCGTGGTTAAATTTACTTTTCGATGGGTATCGTTGCGACCTTGATTTCGAAGATCTCTTTGACGATCCCATCCCATCTTCCGGCGATTTCCTCTCGTCTGATGATCGAGGATTAATTCAAAATGTAGCGACGAATATTGTTGAATTTTGTTAAAAATTTTAAAGCAGAAGAACCCTATCGTTTAATCAAATTAATCTTTTGTTAAACGTATACCGCTTTCCCGGTCCTTAATTCGTATTTGAAATACTTGGCAACATCCACTGTCAAACAAGAAATTACAAGTTGTAGTAAAATTATTTCAGCTAATATTTCGTAAAAATTCGCTAATTTCACAAATGATTCATATAAACGTATCGGGTCAAGTAACTGTACCAACAGTGATTCCACGTGCGTCTTATTCTTTGCCTTTGATCTATTTTGTTACTATCCTTGTTTTACTTTTGTTTCATCCAATTTTAGAAGTCCACAACAACGCATCCTCAAGGATCTATGAAACTGTAAAAATTAACATATTTGTGGTTTTTCGGGTTTCAGTATGTATGTTTATCAGTACATTGCATTTGAAAAAGGTTTTCATTTTCAAGGCTCCGCTGGGTAAATGAATTATTATTATTATTATTATTAATAATAAAAATGTCGTCTAATCATCGTGATAGATTGGAATCTAAAATATTATGAAAAATTACTGATTGGTTATCTTCGTCGCTCTGATGGTTCCATTTTTATTAGATACTGGCCTGGACGTGGAAAAAAACCACATCAGCGATCAGCTGACATCGAAACGGCATTTTAAAAGGCAAGTTGAGCATTCATGCGATCGATGGATCCTTTCTCTATGGTCTCTTTAAATCGACGAATTGCCAATAGTCTAGGAAACATTCACGGCCAATAGCGGATTCAAAGCGTATTCAAATACGATTCCGCCTCCTCCATCCTAGACGCGTGAACCTTAATTCTCAAGGCAGAAGCAGCTGACCACCCACTGCTATTTTGCTTTTCAAAAATGTACGCGATGAGCCGAGTAAAACAAAGACAGGCCAGCCATGATGGAGGAAGAAAACGGAAGCCGTCAATTACATAATGCATTCGAATCGTGATCCATACGAGTTGCTCGATCCGTCTCGATCTCTGGCTGTTGGTACACAAAACGGGGATCTCGGGGAGCGTGATGGGCGATCCTCGAGGTCATGGTCATGTCGTGTCTCGCAGACGTCAAATTTAGTCTGCTCTAAAATACATTAGTCTTAAATCTCTTCCTTGGGAATTTTTTTGGAAATTATGCAGTCTTTCAGAGCTATGCATTATGAAAAATTTATCAAAGAGATTTGGGGGAAACGATATGTTATAATACACAGGCTCGTAGGAGTATTTCAAAGCTTACTCGACATACTCATAACATTAGTAGTAATTAATTATGTATATTAATATACACATGGTATTTCATATGATTATAAAAATTTGATAAAATGATGAGATATATAGAATCTGATAAAAAGAGCATTTTGTTGGGAAATAATTGTTAAATATAATCTGTGTAATATAATATCAGTGTAACGAGTACAGTTAATAAGTGATTTTAATTAACAAGTGTAATTGATGACGACACAAAATATTTATTTCGTGGTAACGAAAATGAATTTTCTATGTAAAATGATTTCTATTTTTGGTTTTGCAACGGGAAAAAAAGTGAAGCAATTCCACCTGAATGTCTGTTGACGCGCAAGGTGGCACGAGCAAAGGAAGCCGACGCTTCCTTTCGCATCGATCTGATGCAACAAAGTTTTACGATCGTATACCTGAGTAATCGAAAAGCTCGAAGACATCCACGTGTACCGAAGACAACTATATTGACGATTCGTCGCAAGGTGAAGCGAGCATGACGAAAAACACAATTAGCAAGTATAATCAGCCGTCATCTGACCTATGACAATCTAACCCTGTCATCATTTTAAGGGCATGGCGCAATTTAGTATAAATTATCAAAAACACGTGTTAAATCATAATCAAGCCGAAAGGATCAGCAAGTCTAATAAACTATCCGACGACCTATGACAACGTGTCATCTAAGATAAAATTTGTCAACTTTGTAGGCCAAGGAAAATTTCTGTCGAAATGTTTCAGTCATCGCCTATCGATTACGCAATGAAATTCATCAATTTATTGATTTTCTAAGATTAGTGATGAAAAAAGAGCTTCGTTCCACCTGAAAAATATCGCGTACAAGACACGCCAATGATTATTCAAAATTCAAAATTCGATTGAAATGTTGCGCCTTATAATTTACCAATTATCTAAGAGGATCTATATATTTATTATTATTAAGTGCGTCAGATTGCTTGGAAATTATTGTGGGCACAGAAAGATAATTATGCATTCAAAATTTAATTGAAATTTATTTCGAATCATCGTCGATCTATTTAAGAGAAATCATAATTTCTATCGATTCTCTAGTGATTAGTGATACGATACTAGAAGCTACAGAGGAGCGTTGTATAGAAATAAGAATTGCGCTGGATGTAGAAAGATAGTCGTATATGCGATGTACCACAGATTGGCCAATCGACTAATCGACAGGATGACAGGTTGGAGCCACTTCCACTTCCACGCAACACGGAGTAACTTTGTAACGGAATGCGAGTTACGGAAAGAAGTTACTTGGCCATTACGATGCGCAGTAGGAAGAAAAACGGTAGCGATCGAGCGTGATCGGAGAGTCAATCGAAAGGAGGAATCGGTCTTCTTCGTTGTTGCATAATGTTGAGGCACTGGACGAGATACGGAGGAGATAATTTGATGAATGAATTCGATATAAGAAGTCGAGAATAATCGATGATATACAAATTACCTAAACGAAGATATAATTCGCCCGATATATTCTCCAGGTGAACAACAACAAAATTTCAATATTTAATAATATTAAGATTAATCAGGACATATTATTAGTGTTTAATATGAAGACGAGTGATAATCATATATCGATTAATGGCAAATAATAGTTTTGTTGATAGTGTACATTTTATTAACATTGATTTAATGCAAGGATAAAACCATTTATTATAGCTAATTACTAATTACATATTCTGTTTTCAATTCATTGATTTCGTCCTCGAGTAACGATACAAAAATTAATTTATTTTTTTGATTGACTGTAACCAGCCAGACATAGACATTCGACGTAAACAATCTTTACATAATTATAATTTTCGCCCAACACGATGTCTCGAATTGATTGTATCGCGAACTATGAATATTTGATATTCACTTTGTACCGTCTTAAGACTTTATCGAGAGGGAAGGTACACGAGTATAGAAAGAAAAAGTAGCGGGAAAAGTTCTGTACGTGATGCTTTCATGAGAAGCATCAATGTTCCCCTTATCATTGGAAAATTCATAAATAATTGATACAAAACGAAGAGGCGACGATGTTGCAGCGCGTCCCCGAGACTTGCAATTCGTTTATTGTTCTGCGCGTGATGCTTTTATGAGAAGAATCAATGTTCTCCTTATCGTTGGAAAATTCATAAATAATTGATACGAAACGAAGAGGAGACGATGTTGCAGCGCGTCCCCGAGACTTCAACTCGTTTATTGTTCTATGTGTGATGCTTTTATGAGAAGAATCAATGTTCTCCTTATCGTTGGAAAATTCATAAATAATTGATACGAAACGAAGAGGCGGCGAAGTTGTAGCGCGTCCCCGAGACTTCCGATTCGTTTATTGTTTATAGATTTTCCCTGATTCCACCGCGATATAGGCAACCATAAATTGCATCGGCTACGAGTTTTCCATAAATTTGAATAACATTTTCACTTCCTGCGCTATCGCGTGGACCCCCACCTAGCTTAGTTGACGACAATGCGAACAACGATAAGACTGTCACGGTAACCTCGCCCTTAGAAGGAAGGATTCTGAATTTTATTTAACCGAATCCCGCATACCATTATAGTTCTCGTATCCATTATTCGTTGCCTTTTCCTATCCTTCATTGTTATCTTCTCCGTTTCCTTTTATTTCGATCTGTTCTAAATTGACCAATTGATTTTAATCATTTTGTCATCTACCGATGACTATTCTTCCGTTCTTACTCTTATTCTTACTTTTCCGTTTTTAGATACGTATTAGGTTGTATAAGATCAACCTACTACGCACAGTAGGTACTGCACATATCTTTATTTCTCAATAAAATGTATTTTTGCCAGATTCTACATTCCCCTTTCGCACGTGATACCAAATTTTTATCCTCGTATAAAGGTATTAACAAATGGTGCGAAATTTATGATACTTTGCTCTAATTAAATAATATATATTGTAACATTTTTTACAAATACTTTTCGTATGTATTATTTTGTTATATCGTCCTTCGTAAATGAACGAAGTAACTTGTATACCCATCGCTTCAAATCTTTTGTCCTTTAGAAAATATAATTATTACTTGTGAAAATAATGTTGCAAATATGCCAGTATTAACTATATATTTTAATTACATCCGGATCCATTCTTAGAGTCTCAGAAAGCTGAAGGACCTGATTTATCTATGTGTCTATTAACCTTTTTTGAACCCTATTATACTTTTCCAATTAAGGGACAACCTGGTTAATAGGTTAACACATACAAGTGCAAGGGTATGGAATGTTAAACGATGACTTGTAGAAACCGTTCGATGACTAGATGTGTACAATTCCAAGTCCTAATTCGAGGAATGCATTTTTTTTTTTACCTCTGCTACTGTCAGCAAATAACAGGATCGCCGATCGTTCGGTGTCAGTTTCCTTCTGCAAATAATCTTCTGTTTCTTCAGGTGTTTGTAACCCCACAATATCGAGTGTCACGAATGATTGAAAGCCTGGAATTTTTCATTTTGATCGGCAACTTCGTTCAAATTAAAATCCATCTCCATGGATGAAACAACAATATACATCTTAATTATGTTAGATCGTCGATTATCCATGATTAAAGTAATTACGATGCGCGCTTTTTACGTAATTGAATTTTTTGCACAATCGAATAGCTTCGTTTTTACGCAAGGCAAGATAATTTTGTTATTCTTGTTTTCCAATTTTTCTTACCATTCCCTTTTATGTTATTCGATATTCCGATATAATCGATCCTTTAATCGTACAACTTTCCAAAGATTGCAACATCAAGAAAGGAGGAAAAAAACAAACAGAGTGCATTATTGAATCGACGCATTATTGAATGGATCGTGTTTCGTAATTCGATCGGGGACTTTCCGTGGTTCCTGGTAAACGAATTTGGAAAGTTGACGCGTTCCTCGAAATCACGCGGAAACAACCATAAAACTGAGGCACGTCCCGTTTCGCATTCTAATCGAAGTCTTGACGAAATTCTACGGCGCATCGAGTGGGCAGATTTGAAAGTCGATGGCGGAGAAAAATCTGCGAAACACGTGGATCACCTTTTGCCCCTTCTGTTTCAATCTCACCTTTCTCCATCCTTCTCTCCTCAACATTTCGCCATTTCTCTTTTTTCATTGCTACTTGTTGACGTAGCAAGAAATTTCGTTTGCTTCAGGAACTAGCATTTATCGAGATTGAATTTAAATATCATTCGTCAGTCAGTTGAAGTCAAAGAATCATCCCTTACATTGTAACGTAAATTCTTCCTGCTTTTATATTTATCACAATGTATTTGATACATTTATTGTAATTTACCACAGTGTAATTACATCAATTAGTCATTCATCGCTACACAAGAACGAGAAATTCTAGAAAATCCATTAATTTACATCGATTTACGTCAATCTGCATAAATGAATTTTCTACAATTTCTCCTTCTGTCTTTCTTTATTTTTCACGCGCCTTCTTTGCAAAATCTGTGTCGTTCAGATTATTCCGAAAAAATAAACATTAATCGTTAGTCATTTCTATTTCAAAGAAATGACTACCTTCAGATAGAATTTCTTAATTTGAATTTCGTTCGTTTCAAAATCCCTGTTATTTGTTTTAATTATCTCGCAAGAAACAGTCAAGAAAATAGATAATTATTCTTCAAAAAATCTCTTATTCATTCTTGCTGTCATCTTAAAAGAAAAATAAAAAAGAAAAAAGTAGAAATTAATAATTCTACACTTATTGAAACGATCTTAATAACAAGCGTACGATTACTTTCACGATGTAGCATATTTAGACATCGACGTACACTTTCTGTTTCACTTTGCGAGTTGTCCCGTTTCCCAGCGGATGTTCGAAAAGTTTCTAATGATTAACGTTCGCGTGAAATCGGACAGAAAGCTGACAGTCGGTTCTAGTTTACTTATTTAGGGGTAGACGATTTTAACGGTGCATGTCGCATTTAAATATCAGATGTAAAAGGAAACACGTGAATCACCTTTGCGAGTTCCCCACCACCTGCTTCGGCTGCCCCTTCCCAGGCTTTTCTCCTGCCATTTCTCTTTCTTCACGACCCGTGTGTTTATACAGCGACGCACGTTTCCTCAGTATGGATCACTTACGTGTTCGAATTGCGATTGTTCTCGGTATCTCTGGTTTAAAAGAGCGTCATTCGTATTCAAACAATGTCACGAAGGCTAGAAGGTTCGATTAGAAATTTGATATTATCCGTGTACACGACGAATTTTCGCGTTGATAACACAATCATATCAATTCTTGCTGAATTTTCGAGAAAATCTGATACGTCGTCAAATTTTTAGCTTATGATCGTTTTATTCGAGCGACTGGCTATGAAATTATTCATTCTCGAGTACACGCATTTGTCTTTTATTGTTAAAGAAATCCGAATTTTTATTTTATTACTCGAATCTAATTTTAAAAGCCGCAAAATTTTAGTTTGCGAAGAAACTTTGGAATTTTGGGTACTGTAACTGTTCCTGAAATTCCACAGGGCGATTAGATAAATTGTCACGATGTAATAATTTAATAAATATAATTAACTGGTGATCAGAAAGATCGTACCTCTGAGCTAACGACAAAAACACGAATGTCTATAGTTGAAGAATTAATTAGTATCAACTACGCTACTCTACAAGTCACATTGATCAACTGCATAAATTTAACATAACGATATGTCGATCCATTAACATAAACATTATAATTTTTTTAATTTCATAGTTTTATCATAGTTTTACAACAGATAATCGTGTAAAAGTATGTCGTTGGTTTTTTAAGAAGTCAAACACCAACCATCTTTCTAAATAATGATACTATATAAAAACTTATAAAACTTATAAAAAGTGAAATTAGTCACTTTGGCTCCTAAAAACGTCAGTCGTAACCGAATAAAAATCTCTTTCTAATACTTTCCTGTAAATGACTTCTCTTCTATAACGCAGGCTTTTTCATAGACATATCAGTTGTCAGTCGGCCAAGACATCATGATTCACAGATCCAGGTCAGCAAAACAAAATCGATCCAGTGATTTGCCGGTAAAGAATTAGCATACGCACGTAACCGATCGTACTTCTCATCTGGGTTCTTCGCCTAAACTTCGGTCCCGTCATTGTCCCGGAATTTCCCGTTATTTTTTATTCCCTTTCCGCGCGATAGCGGAACCCAACGTCTCAGGGAACTCCATGAAATGTTACGGTGTTTTATTTCGGTATTTTGCTCTTTTAAACTTTCATGTCCCTCGAAAAATCACAATACCCCGCACCTTGAAACGCTTTACCAGCGAAAGACGAGTATTATATTATTATTTCCTCCCATTTTGCATTTACTAGTTGCAAAAGATTTGGATGATCGTTTCTCGTTATCGACAATTTATCGATTTTAGGAGTTACGTTTTTCTATTTTTCGAAGGAAAATTAGGAAATTAGGATCGATATAAGTTAGAAGAAATTTCGTGTTGTATCTTGTGGTCACCTTCAGAGCCATGGCCTTGAATATTTCATATTCATATCGATATTAGCTACAATTCGTACGGAGAAGGTTTTGAACATGCCCGTGCGCCGAGTAAGGCCAACAACTTTTTACGACTCGCCGAAGCTTTCATTTTGTCGAATCAAAGAGCGGGCTCATCAAATTTGAATTTTATTATAGGGTCATTCGTTAGCTCGAACATCCACAACCACGATAGGGCTAAGAACACGCGGTTCCCTTCAAATTCTAAACGAATAAAACTAAAAAATCATCGTACTTTTATAGTTCAAAAATTGACGTGTACAACCAAAATGTCTAGGTTTGTCTTTTTACATGCAAATTAGTCTCTTGACTGAAAAGCTGGACTGATCAACTCTGCTTGTCGCAAGATTTTCAATCTCAAATAAATTATTTAGTTTCGTAATTTCTTTCTATTGCAAGAAAAAAATATAGATAAGCGTAAACTCTCCAAGGAAATTCTTAAAATAATTGTAATATTCCGCACTATACATTTTTCTTTACCTTTTGCAATTTGTACGGAAACTTGAAGATGCAAAAATGCACACAATACAAAAATATATGAAATTTCCAGAGTGTAGTATCTGTTCTGATATTGGATAAGTAAAATAAATTTCTGTCCAGGCCCCATTTTTCAAATTTTATTCGTAAAAATATAAACTTGCACAAATATTTGCGCTACAATCGTGGCTTCTGCGCGGCTTGATGATTCTTTTGCAATAGGAAACTGCGATTGTTTTGATCGAGAAGCTTGAAACGTACGGATTTGCGCCGAACCAAAACAAAATCAAAATTCAGGAGCTGGCCGGGTTGAGCGATGTCAGTGGAGCAAAAAGAAAGTACCGCTATTCTTAGGCCTGCGTGATCCTTATCAGCAACTCCTTCTGTATCAGTAATGCCCTTCAACGTTGAATTCCACGATCGCTGAAAACCGTAACTTTTGGAAAATTGGAGCAGCCATGTGCCACGAGGAATGGGTACATAAACATCTCTGGTGAGCTAATGGTGTTAGAGAATGCTCATTCCTCGAGGAACAGAAAACGTTTTATACACGCCACTGAGAGACATCATTTTGCAATGTTCTTCCTTTGTTTCTTTTTTTCTGTGCCAAGTTTCTTTATTTTTGCAAATGACTGGTAATTTTAATAAATTATATTCTTTATGTGTAAAATAGCAAATCAATGAATAATGACGATCTTTATATTTTTTCTGTGTAATATTATATTATGAATCTTTAATTTTGCAACAATATGAAAACCATTAATTTCGACCTCAATGTCTACAAATAAACTTGGTTTACGGTCTCTATATTTAATCATATATTTATTCATTGATTTTTATTTAATTTATTTTTATTTCTTCTATCTGCACTATTCTACCTCTACATTATTCTTCTTTAAACTTTCTCTCGGTGTTTTAAATAATACCTTTTTTTATAATACCTTCTTCTTATTCCATTATTTTATTGCCCAAAGATTTACAAAATTATTTACAAAATATGAAGAGATATTTTTTTCGAAATATCTTCTGTTTTTCTATTTATTATGATAACATGAAGATAGAGCGCAAGATGTTTAATTAAATCAAATTTACATATTGTATCAAACGAAAATATAACGCGTTGGTACTATTATCAATATCCTAAGAAAATTAGAAATACAACACTAATTTTAGTGTCGTTAGCTTCAACCATACTGTGATCAGCCTTCGGTACAACGAGGCCAATTGAATTGTTCGTGAAACTTCGAATATCGTCAAGCAAGATCACGGCGAGCCGTTGGTCATATATTTTGTGAAGTCCGGAGGCCCAGATCCTTAGATCTCCATAGCGTATAAAGCGATTTTTCGACCTGAAAATTCCTATCTGCATAAAACAAACGAGTGATCGCCGATTCAAGTAGACGCAAATGCTGTCCTTTCGGCATAACGCAGTCTCATTACGGAATTGGTGACATAACTTTTCGTCGTCGAGCGATCGTATTCGAACGATAAGAATCCCTCACGCTAGCCTCGAATTTGTCTCATACACGTGAATAATGATCCACGACGATTTTTAAATTTTTAACCAAGAGCAAGATTTTTCATCGAATAAAGTTTCTAAGTTGAAGCGAAATTCGAATGAAACGTTCGAAGTAGCTCATAAATGTTCGAAAATTTCTACGTTTCTTACTTTGGAAGAAAGTGCGTTTTATAACATGGCATTCTAATATTCGTCGTATAGTTTTTCAAAGTTATATCATCGCCTACGTGTACGAATCTTGATGCCACAGAATGCGAATTCATCTTTCCGAGGCTGTGAAACGTTCAGCATCTGCGAACCCAGTAAACCGTACGACTCAGCGTCATCATCACTGCTATCTCGCGAAATTACGTAGAATAGTTTCAGATTTAACACGTCACTCTTCCTTTCTACGCTGTAGTCCGAAACAAAACATTCTCACAAACGTGTCTTCATTCACTGTCGACCTGCATATCTAAACCGACACACAATCCTGGATCTAATTTTCTACCTGCATTAGAATATTTTTTTCTCCTAGGGTCTTCGTCGAATTTAACAGCAGAAATTGCACAAATTTCTGCAAGTATTACGTAACACGGAAAACAAGGAAGAACAGGACGAGAAATTTTAAGAAATTTATTATCGAGTAATTTACATAACTCGCTAATTTCCAATTTTGGTAGAAAACCTGAAGTTTCCGAGTAACCGAGATTTCTAAATACGCAACATCAGATTTCCAAATATGGAACTGGAAGGATGATACTTGTACGTCGATCGCAAAAAATTTACAAATCTTCTTACCAATCAAGAACAACGTAACCGATCAAAGAAACGATCAGTGATCCTTTTTCAAAGACGGATTAGCCACGATCTACGTTGCACTTGATATCCCATATTTTAAGATGCAACTTTGAACTAATCAGATGTTTCTTCTATATCTGCCGTTTGATATAATGTTACTACTTTTTGCATATTCTGCAATTTTTATAAATAAGAAATATTAAAAAAAGAAGATATCTAACGAGTCTCAAACGTAAAAACAAGATAGTTAGAAGAACAAGATTGGTCCTAGAAAATTTTCAAATTTCTTTGTCGGTGAATAAAAACAATCTACACGATAAGAGGAACGATATTCCTAAGGCTATCGTCGCACCGTGATCCTACGGTAATTTCTTCAAAAATCCGACGAGTCATGATCCTCGTTGACTCGGACTTGATATTCCAGGTTTTAACATGTAACCCTGAACTAGTCAGGTATTTCTCGTAGATCTAGTGAATCAACGATATGTATGTGCGTATTATATATGCCAAACCGCCTCGTGTAGGCACAAAACCGGCCAACACGTTTACACCCATGGAAGATTGGAGCACGTGGTCGAAGCATACACGTGCTGCCGGCAGGCACAACTTCGCGCTGCTTCTAAATTTACCGCTCGACGAGAGACCTAAGCCAGTCATCCCTGGTGTCCTCTTTCACCTGCTTTGTCCGCAGTTTCGCAAAAAATTGCACGCGAGTCACCTGGGGCACGTTTCGCGGCCCTCGAAAGAAGAAATCGTCTGGATGCGATCTGGAACGTATAACGGCGACAGAACGTATAAACGAGGTACAGTACGGCGTACAATGGACAAAAATCGACATAATCATAGCTGGATTTTCATCTTATTATTCGATGGCATCGTCAAGCTGTAAATAAATAATACAAGTGTAAACAATAATTCTTCAAAAAATCGATAGAGCATTAGTAAGGATCGTTTGTACATCAAAACCCGATCAGTTGATTAGTTCGTTCGTTATACATTCTTGTTTGTTAATTCTTGTTAAATGACGTTTGTTAGAACTTAAATATGGAGACTTTGAGCAAAGATATGTGTAATTGTAATTTCAACTAAGCCAGGCAGGGTGGAAAATATTAACAAAGATTTGATAAACAAACTGTTATTCACGGCAGATCCTCTGATATCGAGTTTCAGGAAAAGTGCACGTTATGTGCATCTTTTGATCTTTGTCGCGAATCCTCATTCAAACGCCGTACTATGAAACGTGAGAACGTGCAAACGTGCGAACCTGGCCTGCAAACGCGCGAACATTGCCTGCGAACGCGGCCCGCGAATTTTGATTTTTGTCCCGAATCCCGTTTGTTGAAGATCGTATCTTCCGAATTGAAATCAATGACGATTAATTTTTGTTCATTTTTGAAATTAATATGTAGGACGAAGAGGGAATTTGAAGACAGAAGAGGAACATAATAAATATGCAAATTCATATCTTCGTGAATACATTTAAAAGAGTAAAACCGAGGTAGGAATTTGATTGACCTATGCTTTCGCATATAAATTCTTCTTTATTCCTGAATATCTTAAAAATATTAATTGTCGTAATATTCGTAATTTTATTGGTTTTATACGTCTTCGAATTATCATCTATTTTGAAAGCTAATATATCTTTCCACATAGCAGGTCGTTTTTCTTTTCAATCAAATCATACTAAGATATTCTCTTTTAGGCAATAGGAATAAGATAATTTGTACGAAGCGATATAAAAATCAATTAAAAGCTATTTCTATTTCATCCTCCGATCTTCGTAGGATTCATTGAGTAATATTTATATATCTATATATATATATATATATATTTAGTACTCTTATTTATTCATTTATTTAAATGAGAAAAAATGACGTATCAAATATGCAAATATGCATTTGTACGAGAATTTTACAAGAGAAAGATCGTCGAAGGTTAGTGAGGGAAAACTTTCTCGTTTTTCAGGAAGCGATGAAAAGGACATTAAGTTCCAAAACGACCAATCGGCGTGCACGATGGCGAAGTGAAAGAGAAAGTAACACACACACACATATTATCTTGGCCACATCTTGCTGGCTTTTGCGGTTGCAAGGATCGTGGTTAAAGCGTAACACAGTTAAGCCGTAGATCGATCGGTAAAAAAGAAGGAAAAAACAGGAAAAAATTAGCTAGCTATGTCAGGTTTCTTCGTGTTAAAAGATCACCTGAAAGACTGAGCTTTCTAAGGAAGTAAATTATCGATCGCAATCCAGAAACGAAGGAGAAAGTGTCACGAGGCGTGCTCGATCTAATCCACGCACGTTCCACTTTTTTAAATCGCATCTCGCCCAGTTATTTTGCGGCTATCTCTCCTTACGAACATTGCGACCTACATCAAGAGTTTGCTCGATTTTGGCGAATTTTATTTCCTACCTTTTCTCAATTCAGTTCACTTAATACGCGGTCTCGGACACAATCGTCTTCTTCTATCGTCAAGAAACATTGTTAGATTCGAGAAAAATATAACAGAATCGTTATCGATACGTGTGATTTTCGATTTTAATTTTCCACTAAGATTATTCATGCAGATTTCCCTTTGGCTCTTCTATGGGAACTTTTAGAAAATATTTGAAATATCGTGTCGGATGTGAAAGCAAGAAAGTGTAAGCTTTGATTGAGAAGTCTCGGCGTAACAATCGACTCTCGCATCGTACTTACATGAATCGAAGAAGGATCGAACCGTCTGGTGTCAATGAGAAATGTAAACCCTCGACTGTCTGCTGAATAGATCAGCTAATTTAGATCAATCCGACTAAATGCGAGGACTTTTAAATAGAGCGCACCACGCGTTCGAGAATTGCAAGCAAACGGAGTCACCTACTAAACTCTCAGCCCGATTGCAAATGGCATTCAGTAGTCGCACGTGTGTGTATTCCGTTGGTCAGTTGTTACCAGGCTCCGAACAGACGCATGGTAACCAATTCTTACCAATCTTTTTATCGAATGTATCGAGACATTCATCTAGTATCTGTATATAACTTCTTTTTTCTTTATCGTGGCTATGTGTCGCTTTCATCCCCTTAGATTACTATTTTCAACAACTACGTGACTGATCGAAAACCATTTGGGAAATAAGACACATTTTTTTTTATACGATAACAATTTTAAAATTCGATCGATCGCAGATTATCGAAACTGTCTTTTTATTAAATTTTATTATGAGATTTTCTTTGGAAATATTTATAAAAAATATATATAAAAAATGATCGTAGGTCTCTTAAAAAATATTGACGTCGAAAGCGTTATCATGTTTCTGATATTAGAAATCTTTTCATAGAAATTCACGAATTTCTTGTCTCTTGATAAGAAACTTATATTTTCGAATCAGATAGATCCTTCCTCTCTTTAACTGCAGTTTATTAATATGCACTTCTTGACAATTAAATAACATGAAAATCATTGATGATTAAACAGGAGAATTTTAATATGACATAACTGAAAATGAAGACGACCTGCCAGGTTTAAATATATGTTTCTTAAAAACAGTTAAATTGGCGAAGTTTCACGAAATTATTAACACAGTCGATACTTCGATGTTGCGACATTTCAGGAATTTCAAAAGACAATTTTGGTAATACGATTACGCGTTGAATTTTAAGACCGTTTTCCTGCAAGAAGCAGAAAATGTGACTTGTCATCTTCTTTCTATGATCTTCAAATATAATCCGTGCCACTAGTCAAATATCACAAAGCAAGGTTCCAACCTAATTAAAGAACGAAATTGGTGAATACTACCTCGCCACAAATTATGCGAAATAACACGCCACGAGCTATTAAACCAGGGCTACAAGAAAAGAGCACCGATGTGGCCGTTGCTCGAAGGAACGAGTAGACCCATTACGAACACCGATCTCGCATACCTAGCGAATCGGTTGGCCAACTAAGAAATGCTGCACCATTTTCAGCTCGAAGGATGTCTATCAATTACCCCCGCAAGAATGTATACTCAGCCTGTCGGGTTTAATTACGTGGCCACTAAAGAAAAAAAGAAAGTAGTGTATAGACCAAACATAAGAGAATACGTCAAGACACGAACACGGCCAATTTCGACAGAGAAAACCCGACTAGCGAGTAGGACATTTGTTTACTGAATGCGATTACAAAAAAAAAAAAAGAGAAGAAAAACGTCACATCGCTAATGCGGTCGTGTTTCACTGGCACAGAAAGGGAAAGAGAAAGAACAAGTGATATCACGCTGGTGCAGAGTTGAATTTTAGCTGTTCAAATGAATAAAAAATAAATTACTGAAAAACGCGCAACCTGTGTAATTCTTATATCGATGGCCACGATGTAATAATTAACGATCAGTTTCATTTAGTTAAGAAACTACAAGGTAAAAAGACGAAGCACGTATGAAACTATTCCTTAACTCCTGCTTTTTTATTCGTAATTTATTTCAACTGCGCCATTTCCCACTGAAGCTCCATGTAAAAAATAATAACAATGATACGTATAAAAGAAATTAAAACGAAACAAAGATGCGAAATAAACACGCAGATACAGACGAAGAGTCATCATAGAATCAAGAATTATTAGGACATTAGATTACATAATAATAGAAATAATAAAACTAACGAATAAAATAAAGATGGAAATGTAAAACTTATTTTTTATTCGTTTCTTAAAGGCTGAACGTTCAACTCTGGACCAGTATGCGATCGTGACAATTTCGAGCTATCTTGCAATCGGCGCCAGGTCTCGCGCAACCACCGATCCCTTGTGACCACTGCATTTTCCGCAAGCTGAGACTTTCACCTGGTGCACCGCGTTCTCCGGTGACGTGGTGGCTAGGCAGCGCCACTTAGATCGCACGGTTATGTGCGAAACCGAGACCCCGAGACCCAGTTTACCGCGACGACCTGACACGTTCTATTAATCTAATAATATTACTGATCGCCTCTACCGATGGTTATTGATCACGTGCATACTATGTGAATGTTGGAGGATAATAATATCTATGTTGGATTATTTTCAAACTGGTTTAAATGATATTTTAGATAGTTTGGTTGTGGTAATGCCAATCTGGAAATGTTTCATTGATTTGGCGTTGGCGAACATATATTATTTAATCGATTGGCTTTGTTATAATTGTTCCGCGTATTGTCGATAGTACTTGGTACGTAAAAGTCTATGTTTTTAATTATTTTTTTAACTGTTTAAAATGACGATACTGTAAATACTCCTATAGTAAGAATAATTTGTTCTCGTTAAATTGAAAATTGGATAGAAACAGTCTTTGTTGTAGATAGTGCAAATGAATACAGCGGTCTAGATTATATAAATTACTTGATTTGAATTTTTGTTGTATATTTTCTTCGATGAACGTGATGCGAAAGTTGAATTGATTAATCCAAATTGTCATTAATCCAATTGTCATGATATCAGGGCTGATTTGATTTATTTTCTATTAATATGAAAAGCAAATATCGTTATTTTACATAAAAAGAGATGTTCGTTTGAACTTCTCAGTTTCATCTAAAACCTATACAGGTCAGTAAAACAGCGGATAAAATATTAAGCGTACTAACCAAACTTAAACAGATCGATAGCCAATCATATTACTATTGCCAATGTCCAAATTATGCAAATGCATCGAATACATCTAGAAGCAGGTCAGGTTACACGGCGTATTCATTTAATATGTCGCAAATAGGGCAGCGTTTCCAATGAGTGTATCGTCTATCTAATTTCAAATCTCCTACCAGAATACATCTTGAATCATTCCTAACCACATATATACGTATATAAACCTGAAACTGTTCACAAACTACACTTTCGATTTCAGGGTGGGAACCCCAATTTTCAACCCTCCACCTTCTAACCCTGTTACGATTCCCGAATTTCTCTGTTTCAATCTAGCTCTCATTTTACCAAGTAAAAGGAATTCGATAACGTTCGAAGAAGAAATTCAACGTAAAATTGATGCATGCAAATGAAACTTTGGTTAGCCTAAAGGTATTTTGTTAACGGTAAAAAAAGATATAATTGGGTAGAAAAATAGCCGAAAGAATGTGGCAGGGGTTAAGCTTAAAATAGGATGAAGTAAGAAACGACAGAACATGCTGACCGGTATCGTGACAGAGCGAGCAATTCGAACGCGACAAAGTGTTGGAGATCGTCGCCTGCTGAATATTCAAACACTGTCTGGCTGGCTAGGTCAAGGGTGTGGGAAGAGGACGAACGAGAATATATCGTGGTGTTGGTTGCCAGCCAGAGGCACGATGGCCAGTCTTTCTACTTGGGGTAGACAAAGAGAAACCAGTCGAGGTGGAGAGAAAAAAAAGGAAAAAAGAAGAAGAAAACACGGTGAAACGGTCACCCTTGAAATCCATCTGATGCACGGGGACCACCTGATGCTCATAATATAGCGATTAAGGCTAATGCAGACGCATAAAAATGCAGCCGACCGAGAGACCGAGTCCCGAGATTGTTACAAAGTAAACACTTGCCCTTCCCAGGGCTGCTCCAGTCATTCCGTATTCAAGGACGCAGATCGATCCTCCCATTGCGAACCCACCGCGAAACCGGCACAGAAAAGGAAGAGGAATCCCGAGGCGGCTCCTTGATGCAGCTGCTAGGAAGAAACTGCATTCTTCTTCTCGGCCACGGTGTACTACAGATACGTACAGTAGAAAAATGTAACGTTCCACCTACCGCGGCAGAAACGCTGATGTTTTGATCGTCTCTGTTGTTGTTGTTGGCAGATCATAGTAGGAGGATTGCTGGTTGTTGTACGTAATTTTTGATAAGGGGAAAAAATATGGGAGAATAAAGGATACTAGATTAGATGATATTTTACGTTCATAAAGGCAAAATTTGATGAAAATTTTGGAATAAGGAGAAAATATGGGTGGGGAAAGGAGAGTATATTAGAGCAGAGGACTTTTTAAATTGATATTTTAAATTGAAATTTTAATAATATTGGAATAGAGAATTCTTTAAGTCGTATGGCTAAAAGAAGTAATTTTTGATAAGGACAAAGAATAAGGGAAAAGTAACGATACTGAGTTAATGACGTCGAAGCATTCCACATAATAGGAGCTGCATTACACGTACTCTCGTGCGTTTTCCCACAAGCTGTCGTCGTTCGACGATGGTAAGAGTTAAACGACACTTGTCATTTCATCTAGTAAAGACGCAAATGCGCGTGAACCTGCTCTGACTACGTACTAGTTTTACTTCGACAAAGTACATATGCAAGACAGGATTCTCAATGTGCATGAGTTGATTTTAGATTCGATAAGGTATCGACATAGATTGGAATGGAATCGAGAAACTTTTTCGATAATTCAGTTTATTTAGCGAATCATCGAATCGTTCCTTACAAATATATTTTTTGGTATATTGCGGTATATTTTTCATATAACACATAATACACATAATAGAAATTTTAATAAAATTCATATAGAATTTCATATTCATATGAAAATATGAAATTTGAGTTTGATATATTTCCTTATCAACGATCATCCATATCGAAGGGGTAAAAGATTATTAAATATTGTTATCATAAATACTGTAATTTCCTTGTAAGAACATATTCCAATATACAGAATCATAATCAGTACACAGAAGTTTTATTGTATTCGATATTATAATATCAATCAATAAGATTGTAATATTTGTTTTATCAGCAAACGAAAGGTTGAAAACAGTCCTCAGAATTATCAATTTGTTAATATATTCTGTCATCCTGCAGATACTCTCCATTTTCTTAGTAATCTCGCCAATTTATATTCTAACAACCAAGTACAGTATTTTTCACGTATAATACTAACCAAACGTGTTATCAACACTAGTAAATACATTCGTGTTATGATGCAGAAGCGCTAAATATATCAACCATTAATAAATTATTATTTTCCTAGATGCATTTTAGCTTTTTCTTGTCATGCAAGTGTTGGCGAAAGAGTATATGGGGTAAGGCCGCTATCACTGAACATGAATTACCCATTCGAAGTTAGCAGCGGCAGGAAAAGCCTGTCAATGGGCTAGCAGAGCTTCTTCATTCGCTTTGAACGGCGCGGCGCCTGCATAATACTTGCCGGGGCACCAACGTGTTCTCCTTTATTATACAAATATATCATCGATGACCGGCTTGGTCCGTAAGAAAGAGGAATAAAATGAAATAAAGCGGATGCCGTTCAGGAACGAGTCTTTATTTCCCTTAATTCAAGTACAGCATCGAAGCTGGACTACACATAAAAACACCAACTATAAACTTTCAATAACTTATATTTTTATTCATTTGCACTGCCATTTGTGCAGTTCAATAGAGATTAACTAGATTCAAGTTCCTTTTTTCATTTCGATTTTATAAATATCGTTAGTTCCTTAGGAGAGTGAAATAATTAGTTGTAAGAAGAGCAAATCTTTCATTTAATTAATCAACTCATTTAATTCGATTAAATCTTTCGGAGGCTTGAAATAGGAAATCATTCGTTATTTAACGATATAAAGAGATTTTTTTACAATTTTGCTAATGCTCTTTGGATTTCGGAGGTATTTAACAAAATATCGTTTGTGTTTATTATTTATTATTAAAAAAAGGAGGAGGAAAATATTTTCTCTCCCTTCGTTTCAATTATTTGACGCCGCATCAACCACTGGTATGTGTTAGTATTATTAGCGATTCAAGAGCGAGGTTTACAGTTTGGTATATTTTAGGTAGTGTAGTAGGTTTTTGGGTCGATTCATAGTTTTCTAAATTGTCTCTCAAAGTAGATCTCGTGAATTAAATTTTTATAAATATACTTTCACAATTCGTTTCCTCGGATATTCCAAAATTGGAATTTTACGCTTTGTTTTATCAAACCAATGATGTTGTTCAAAGTAAACACCGTCTAAGGCAACAGTAGTCTAATCTGAAGCAATAATAATTGTCATTCCACCTTCGTCCCTTTGTTTTGTTCAACAAACAAGAATGACGATCACGCTATGACGTCATTTCACGTAAGAGTAGTCGGTCAAACGTGATCAACATGTTATCCACGATGTAGTCACGTCATAGGTTTTGCGTCGATTTCGAACAGGTAAATCGTGTCAAGACACACGAGAAGCTTTCTAGGGGCGAGGAAAAAGACCACCTTCGAAAGTTTATACGTAATGATATCAACGACGAAATGTATCTGCATTCACCGTGTGTCCTTTTCAGAAAACATTCCAAGTACTTACGTGGTTTACGCATGAAGAGTTAAGTATTTATTGCACATTTATTTATTGGAAAATTATATCGAATTTTACATTATCAATTGCATTATTACACAGATGTAATGTGAAATAACAGATTCACAATTAAATAAATATAATTAAATAATAATTTTAAAAAAGTCAATAATCTACACTCTTGTTTATGAATATGAGGATATTTCAAGAGTTCGCCATCGATGTAATTTCTGAAGAAAATACTCCATTAAATGTACAAATCGTTAAAAGATAGTAATTTCTATTACCTCTATTCTATAGCGTCCCCAATCGCAAATATTAAAATGTATGTGAGGTATAAGGCAAACCTAGAAATTATGGAGAATTTACTGAACCAACATTAGGGATCATCTTCGAGTCCCGACATTTACATTCATTATTTTTTTGCATTCTCACAAATCGACTAACAGCAATTAACCGTTTTTTTCTTTGCCTTGATACTTATGAACGAGGGTGTAGAATAGGCTAAAATGTGTGAATCGAAGCAGTAAGCTATAAAGTACACCTTACCGCACAACAGAAAATCTAAAGAGGGAAAGAATGGACCCAGAATGTCATCTGTGTCACGATGCAAATCGAAGGAGCAAAAGTCGACGACATCCAGATACAGAGGATGCCACTGCAGTCGTAAACCCGTATCGTCGGTGGCATAACAGGTTTCGGTGAAATTCGTACCAACACGAACGTTCGTGTCCGGCAAACACGCGCGCTGAACAGAGAGGAAATCCACCCGTGGACGACCTGGAAGCAAATTACGTCAGATCGACCTGGGGTCCAACGAACCCAGACCGTCAGCTTTTACTACTTTCCGTTCCATCCGCGGAAGAAAATAACGATCGTTCAATTATCGCGAAACACGTAATGTTTTGACCCCTGAAAAGATGTCCTCTGGCCTCCAATGATACGCAGAAAGGACCTTTTCACGAATTTTTCCATTATTATACGTGAGATTCATCAGACATTAATTTTTCCTCGAAGATGATAAATATTATATTGGCTTGTGCAAACCTGTAGGATGAAAAGCAGATTTTACATATCGAAATGTCTGAGATTTTAGTCGTAAGGCATGGAACAACTTGTAGCATACCTTTAGAGATTATTGTTAGATCTGTTGGACACTTTGTTTCGTACAACTTGGGAAATAAAATATCTACAGGTAAGCTGTGTCTGTTTATACATATTCCTATCTTTTTTATTCAATTTAAAAATCTTTATACATTCTCGCGTATTATGTTTATTCTGTGTACTTTTACGCGTTTAAATTACCCGTAAACATTTACATAAATATCCACTATTTATAATTCTATTATAATTATATTCTATAAGTCTATTAATAGTCTCTCGATATGAGATATAATGACTGCGAGCTCGATACATATTATTCATAATACATAAATTACACTGTTCTCAGTGATCATTAACGATTTCCAAGACCCTAAGCGAACTATAATGGAGTTACCACTGTTTAAAAGTGGATAGACTAGACAATAATGTAAATTCTAGGCCCGTCTTGTATATCTAAAAAAGGAAACAGACCAAAATAACTTGACCCGTGTTAAATAGTTCCAAACGCGATCAAACATGAGATTAACCGAGAGACAGGTCACCAAGTGTTTCTAAATTCCAATTGCATTTTTATTATCAGTCGCTGATACGCTGATGAAATCCAATTAAAAGATAAAAGGAAGGGGTTTTAGCCTACGTTCTCCATGAATAAATTCTTCAACTTTCGAAAACGTCTCGTTTGACGAATCGAAACGGTACACGGCCATGGATTACCGTTCTATTCCGCGAATCTTTGTTGCACTCGTTGGTCCTTCTGACGTGTCGTTTTCGAAAGTGTCCACGATCTATCTGCTGTTCGCCACGAAGACCCAGTTCTTTACCCCTTGGACGTAAATAAGATATATATGTATAAAGAACGGTGTGGAAATCCACGGTATCCGTACCAAGCTTTCTATCTGACTCATCGAGTTGGTCATTTCTATATTATAACATTTTGTAACGTGGAAATGATCGGAATACAACCTGTGATTTTGAACAGGGGCTTCTCAGATGGCCCCAGAATGAGTTGACCCCATTAATGGCATATCTTGTGTTAACACGACATTCCAATTGCAACTTTGTTTTCCCTTAATTTGTATTATTAGATTTTGTGTTTTAACTCTGTATGATCCACGAATTTTTCTAAGGATTTTTAATGTTTCAAGAAAATAATTATCATGCAGTTGGAAAGAAAAATTATGCATACCAATAAGAATTTTGTTATACTTTGTTCGATGTTTGTTGAGATATTAACGCTTGAAAAATATTTTTAGGTCGAAAATGAGTGAAAAAGAACGGCAGAGTTAACTCGAATGATTCATCACTATTTCTTCTTACACGCCCTTGGTCAATACAATTTTTCGAAGTTCGAAACGATCGAACTCTGTATGTACATTGAATTATGATAATTTCTTTCTTTATCTCTGATTTGTATCTCTTTAGCGAGCTTCTGTAGCTTACCTGTTACTCTAACATATTTTTCGCAGCTCAACGAAACGACATCCGAATTACTTTGCTTGCAATTCTCGACAATTTCCAATGTCATACGATGATAGGTATATTTTCAGTATGCTTTTAATCTACAAATCTTAAGAGACAAGACTTAATTCAGAAACGCGGAGAAGATTTGGAACGAACGACAAACTATAAAAAGAAAAAAGAGAAACCGATATGCAAATGGAGACGGTGCTGGCTAAACAAAATACTGCAATGTTTATCTCCGCGTAAAACTTGAGCAAGGAAGTTTCTGAAGTACTACCTGACCCAGACGATCGGGACTCGTTCATCCCTACCCTTCCTTCCTGGTCGGTCAAGGCCAACATCATCTCCCGCATCTCATTAGTTCTTTTTGCGCTCAGTTTCATTCACTTATCGCGCAAAAACGTATGGGCGTGTACGTTCGTATTAAACGTGCATACCTCAGCCACGGATACAGAAAACAGATGAGAAAGAAAGAGAAAGAATGCAATATTGTTGCAGCCAAGGCCCATCCCCAACCGGACATAATGAATCCTCAAGAAAAGGAAACGAGAAAAGTGGAAGCAAATTTTATCGCCATCGGAGGAATGAATACCAACCTGGTAAACATCGTTAACGCACACATACGCTTATTCCTGTAACCACGGTGTAAGTACACGCTTAACCCTTTCACGCTCGATATACAGGTATATATATGTATATATATCCAACATCGTATCGAATTGTTCATTTACTTAAATTATTTAAGTTCATTTAGTAAACTGTTAATTAATTAAATGACGAAAGCATTTGCTTTCGGTGAAGCAGGCCTTAAATTCCATGGATATGTATCGTATAAATAGACTACAGATATTTATGCAAATTTGTATTTTTCTTGAAAATTGTCTTACCTATTAAATATTACGGCGAAAACTGTAGCTCGAGTATTAGCTATGTTCTTGTGTATACGGCACTCAACGATACTAGATAGTTTATCGAATACTATTATAAGTTATAAATAGACGGCTATAAGTAACTACAAATTTGAATTTTTTACGGACAAAACTAGGAAACTAGAAGACAGATGAGGGTTCGTTCGACGTATCACAAAATTGTAAAGTTGTAGGTACGTAATTTTATTTTGTAACGATTTTACAATAATTTTACAAGAAAATGAAACAGTGGTTAAATGAAAAGTAGAATCGAGTACTCAGTTGCCGGTATAAGGATAAAGAAGAAGAAAATACAATTGCAAGAGCGATCAAAAGTTAACTCGCTACTCGAAGTGGTTCTTTTGGTAATTGCCATGCGTGGTTGTTCTCGCGTTGGTTAATTCTTTATTTCTTTTTTTTTTTTTTTTTTTTTTTTGTTAGCCCCCACAAGAAGACAATGATTTATTCAACAGCCGAATCAGTTGTCATCGAACAATTCTACGGAGCAAATTGCTGCCGGTTCTCTTCCAACGTTGGCCTATAAATAATCCGGGACGTCGTTGGTTCTGGGTAGTCGTTAATTTGTTTCCTTCGATGCCCGTGCAGGAGCCGGTGAATGTCAAGGCCAGCATTCTCGTTACCATTGGCCGGCGGCCATTACCCCGGAAGCGCTCTCGTGGGTTCGGCTTCGATCGCACATCCGACCAAAAAGGAACACCCTGAACCATTCAGATATCGGAGCTGATAACGTCGAAAACAGTCGATGAGATCCACGGTCACGGTTAAATGTTGCGAAAAATTGGTCCAGATGTGATAATATCAAACCTTAATCGCTCGATATATCAACCCTTGATTGGTATTATTAGGTCCACTGATGGTCACGATCCCACTTTGAGTTGGACGTGAATTATGTTAATTACAATAATATAACATGTTAATTATAACGATATAGTTTGTTAAAACCTATCCTTACTTTCAACCTTCCAAATTTACTGGAAAAAAATTCATTTTTCTGTTCATGGAAACTAACTAAAGCGATGATTACAAAGAGTCGTTGCTCGATCTTCGCTGTTGATTTGATCTTGAGGATTCTTCCACGGTTAAACTGTTACAGTGGTCAAACATTCCAGGTGTGGTCGGCTAGAAAGGGAACCCGGCAGTGATTCATCGCACCTGGAAGGAATCTCTGTTACACCATTGACATAACCGGCATTTCAATCCTCGGAGGGTTATGAACCAGGATTCTGGTGAAAATGTTCGCCTTCCACCTCCACTATCATGCGAAAGTATCCCCTCTTAATACCTGCATTATGAAGATTAAATTAAATTGAACACAATAATGAAATTATGAGAATAAACCGGAATTTAATAAGGATATAGAAGTAGTAATGGAAATATAAAGATTTATGACTAGTATATTTGTCCAGTTACTTGGAGATTATGTACCGATATATCAATTCTACATACTAAATTATCAGGAATTTATACAGTTTGATAAAATTCATATACTGTTACTACAAATCCACTAAAATGTCAGATATTTATGGACGCAAGTGTTTCCTATATACATATATTGCCAGCCATATTAGAATACTTGCTGGTATTTAGCACAAATTAAATATTTTTCATTACTTCTATCGATTAATCATTCAGTCAACCATAAATCTGTATAATATGAAATATTAAATAAAATAGCATTTGTCGGAATTTTTCAACGCACTAATACTTATGGTCGATAGTGTACATACAGAAGAAAGGCGACCATAACCAGCAAAGTTTCATCGTTGAAAGCGTACACCAATGACGTACACCAGTGCGTATCCTTACAGACGCGATTGCGTGTCCTGTTCTCGCGTGGAAAGCGATATCTCGCGGAAACCTCGTCGTCGAAAAGTTCACGTTCCCGTGGTGTGATCAGAGGTGCTCAAGATCAGGAAGTAGAGAGCGTGTAATTCGTGCGATCGTGGCCCCGGGAGGAATTTATTTCGATCGATTCTCGGAATTCTATTCCACACAACCGTTGCCTCGACGATGTAAGAAAAGAAAAAAAAAGGAAAAAGAAGAAGGAGGAGACAAATTTTACTCGATCCGCCGACGAATAATTTATGAAGCAGTTTCTTCCATTAAATGGTCGATTTCACGGCGTCGATCGAAAAATGTTTCGTATTATCTACCAATTAGGAAGGAAAAATACATACGAGGCATCGAACATACACATTAATCACCATTTGTTTTGATCGAATCGGCCGATTCGTAGTTCGTAGTTCGAACACGAGCCAACCGTCCAATGAACTCCATCAGAGATTTAAACCTCGTCAGATTACGAACATGGGCCCAGTTCGTGTTAGTATCGTCTCACGGATTCTCCAGCTACGTCAGTGGAAATATTAACGAGATAGACGAAGGCATTTGTAAGTGCATCATGTCCGACAATCGATGTCACTGAAATGCCTTACCACTCGTAGCCAGAATTGGGCTAGTTGTGGTTCGTTGAACCTCATTTCGGAGGATACATCTTACATAATGCGTTTTCCTTTCTTTCTTCGTGAAAGAATTTGGACGAAACGATCTCAAGAAACATTCCTTCGATAGATAGAAAAAAATTCCACGATCGTTTAATCCAGCATTCTTTATAAATTTAATTACGCCGTTCACGCTCGACGTTGCCTATAAACAACATTGTAACAGTAGAAGAGTCTCGATAAATCTATTTTAAGAAATATTCTTTCAACAACGAAAATGGTAGACTAACAGTAGAAAAAAATTTCAGAATTTTACAATCGATGATTTTTTACAGATTTCATTGCTCCATGCTCGATGATGCGTATGCACGAGTTATTAACTAAACGATAAATGTGCTTGTTTACGCTGGCTTATAACACGGTTTCTTACCGTTCTTTTCCTTATGAAATAAGATTCAACGCCTTATAATACAAAGCAAACCTGAGTGGATTAAATTTGGAATTCTCTTCCTTGTGACGTAACATTACCTTGTAAGGGTTGAAACTTCTTCCCTTGCAAGATCACTATACAAGTTCTGGATCTTCTCCTATTCTATGAAAGACCACTTGCACTGGTAACGAACGATACGAGAGAGTATTTCATCAGCTAGATCCTTTAAAGTTTTGCTGGGTACTGTCCAGGGGCAAGATTCCATCATCCACGACAGAGAAAACTAAGCGTTGATTCTGCTCGCAGTCACGAATCGTTGCTTAGAATCATCGCTGTGTGAGTCGTTGGAAGAAGTCGATACGTGACTTTGTGGTAGATTATCGTAGGGTCTAGTGTCTAGTACCTGTGCTTACAGGTTTTAGTACGTATCTAGCACTAGCACCACTTACTTAGAAGACCGGATTCCTAGTCAGTGCATTCAGCTGGCAGATACCAGGTTTCTAAACACATTGCTGCCTTAGGAATCCCTCGACAAGGGAAAATAAAAGTCCTTCTCCTTAAGGCAATCGACGTCCGTTCTATCTGAGCGCAATTTCTGATCGGCCATCCTTCGCCTGCTACTCAAGATTAATCTTCGCTTTAACATATTATAGTCTGGGAAATTTTATGCCAGAGAAATTCATTAATTTCCACCGCAGGAAATTTAGTCGTCGATGAAAAATTCCAAAATAGTGCGATTACCATTTGGAAAAAATTTATAGGAAATAGGTCATTTTGTACGTTTTCGTGTCTTTCTTGTTGGACGTTTGTCGTAAAGTTGTAGAAGAGCGTTACGAGTCCGATCATCAACGCATTCCGGTATCTAGAAACTGATGAATTCAATCATCAATGTATTCTTCTATTGAAAAATTCAATTATCAATGTACTCTTGTATATAGAAACTGATAAATTGAATTATAAATATATTCTTCCGTTTATGAAGCAAATACAACTAATATCTTCGCTTCAAATTCTTTAGCGTCTTTCTTCGTGTCTCACTCGCAAAGAACGTCTTCGATACGAAATAGTCGAAAGAATTCTCCTGCCCGTTAGCTTGTCAAAGCAGTCATGAATAAACCAGCCTATTTCTTTTCAGATTCTCCGCTGTGCGAAATCGGAATCACAAAGATCCTTTGAAAGTAAGTCACAGGATATCACAGTGGAAACGTTCATCCACGCGTATGCCCTGCTTCTTTCTTTTTTTCTCTTTCTTTCTCTTTCTTTTCTTTCTTCTTTAGCAAGCCACAGCCAGGTCAGATCGGCCAAGTTGAAATTCGAAGCAACCGTTCGCACATTTGCGGGTCTCTGACACGAGTTGATCCTGCGTTTCAGATTCAGCCTCCCGCGTACCAGGATCTTTGGATTTATGTGCATTTATATGTCGTAGGCGTACCAAATCTCCTAGACGCACTCTTACATGCTCGATTTTCTTATTCCTGGGACCGGCATGTATTGCATATCGTCGATTTCTATCGAGCAAAACCGCATTAGTCGAAAGCGTCCTTCGATTCTGCTAGATATCCAGTCTGATGGCCGAAGAAGAAGGAGATCACTTCTTGATCGATCTTTGGACCAAAGTGGGAGGACGAATAGTTCACTGAATATATTATATAACTCGAATTTGCAATCTGCGGGCTCGTCGAATAAATTTTTCTATTTTTGGGATTGAAACTTTTTCCTTCTATAGTTACATTTACTTAGTATCCACACGTAGATTTAAACGATTCTTGGTCACTTTCTCGAGGACAAGATTTTCATTTGAAAATCCACAATTTTTTAGCGGTTATCGATTAATTTAAACCGTTCAGGGTCTAAATAAACTTGTTGAGTAAGTCTTTCTATTTTTCGCCATTAAAATTTCTTACCAGACACTTGAATAAATATTCGAACGATTCTTATTTATTTCGTCGCGCGGAAGCTTTTCATTTGGAAATATTCCATTTTTCGGCGGATTGTACGATGCTCGACTGTCGTTGGTTTAAGAGAAAAAACGAAATCGCTTTCTTCAAGGAAAAGTGATAGCGCAAAAGCGGAACGCGCCAGCGCTTAATTGAGTTTTCTCCCGAGTAACACTTACCTAATGCATAATTTAATCAGCACGGTGTATATTCGCCGAGGTTTATAGCGCATACAGTCCTGATTATAGCATATCCGCGGCTATGTCGTTAACTTGATCTCGAATAAGGCGTGGTATCTGGGTACCGTGATTTTTCCAGCGGGATGCAGTTCAACTGCAACACGGCTGATTACGCGTCAGATGTAATTGGAATACGGGTTAAGCAGCGAAGGTTTATATCGAGTCAAGAACGAGTTCGAGGCTCGGTTTTTCGCGAAAAAACCCGAACAACAGTTATCGGTTTAACGAGGTCGCTTCCTATCCTCTTGCACTTCTGTTTTTCGGAATCGTTCTAAATTTATCCCGACACAGGGTGTTTTCATCTAATCAACTCGATCGTGGAAATTTCAACGACGAAGATGTATTTGCTAAAATCATCAAGGGAGAGAAAGTGGTCCGATTGTTATTGTTAAAAATCTTATTCTTTCATTATCGTTAGTTATGTATGAATTATTCTTTATCGGTATTATTATTCACGATTATTATTATTATTGATATCACGATCTAATAGTAGCAAGAGACGAAGTGGAGTAAAAGAAGGCGATGGAAAATTGAAGAAGAAACGCAAAATATGGTATGTACAGGTTTATTCGCTGAAATGAAGTGAATAATACACTACCAACGATTACAATGGATTACTAAATTACATAAATGTAATTACATAGATATAGGTAATACTTGAGATGAAACTTTTGAAGACGTTATCAATCCATAAAAATATGTACCTTTTTTGTGAATGTCGTTCGCCGTTGAACATACTCTATTCGTGTAACAAAGTTCGTTTAAAATAACAAAATAGTATGAATCAACGCGAAACAGTTACTTGCGTTCAATTAATCTTGAAGTTTCTGTAAATATCTTATCGCGACTTATTCTTCAGACCTGATAGTCAAAAGTCAGATAAAGTTTCCTGGATCCAATAAACGACGGAGCAATGATTCTTTTTCCCATTTTTATGAAACATTCAGCAGACACGTTTAACGAATTTTTGCAAGTTCGATGCGGCCAGGTCACCCAGTCGCGAGTCATCGTGGCCGCTCGAAATCGAAATCGAAATTATGCCAACCGCATATTTTTCGGATGCAGCGTTCCGCGCGATCCTGATCGCGGACTAGAACCCCGAAAGTTAGGCAGATGCACCCGGGCCAACGATTTGAAATCCAAATCAGCGTCGCTGCATCAAAATCACCGGTTTGCCCTGCCAGGGAATATATTCGTATCGCTTCCTGCTATTTCTTCTTTTTTTTTTTTTTTTTTTTTGTTTTCGCCGATCTTTCTTTTCTTCCAACTTTTGGCTGGTCCGTCTTAGTGTCCTTAGCGTAAAAATGTCGCAGGAAAACTCCCTGTATTATCGAATTTTCTCCATTTGCCACTTCGTGATCTACTTTGAGGTAGTAAGGTCTTGCTGCAAAATGATTTTTTATCCCTTCACTGTTTACGGTAGAAGAGTAACTAGAAGGGCCTTTTTTCACTTAAAATTAGTTTTATTTTAAATTTTAATATTTTATATCTTTCTGTTATTTCAGTTCCGCATGATTCTTTCGATCTGTTTATTACATATTATTATACTGAACTGGAAAAATGTAACTGGCGTATCGTCGGCTAAGATTCTTCCACTTTTTCGATCTTGCGTTATTACATTGGGTAGATAAGACCTTAACGTTTGAACATTTATCCGTTATTTTACTTTTATACCATTTTTTCGATCCTCTTGTATAACATGTATCGCACAGATAAGATGCATCTGATACGCCTTTGATTAATATTTTCACGTCAAAATACTTAAGTATAGTAGCACTTTGATTATATGAACGAAACTTTAGTATGAACTACTGAATCCTGATTATATCAAATTATCCGAACATAAACTCGTATTATTTGAACTAAACTCTAATTACATGAACCGTTTGTTCTCCATAAATGCAGCTCTACTTCTTTACTGTTGCTAAGTTTTACAGTAACTACAAATTAAGAAGTAAATACGATCCTCGGTTTGTAAGATTGGAGGAAAAGCACGAGAGAGCCTTGGAAGAGTAGAGGGTCCGCGGTGAGTCCGAAAACGATATCCTCGGGCGTCGAAAATCGCTCTTACGACACTCCGATGGCTGGGCTTATCTTAACAGCAGGCTAAGTGGTTGCTATTTTTACCCGACCTTGATTCTACAAAAAGGGCCACGATTACCTTGGAAACGGGATCATACGCTATCCATCAAAGTTCGTTGTTGAACAGCTTCGTGAACGGACACGCGAGTACTCGTGGCTGCCGTAGCCAGTTTCGACTTCGAACAGTCGATGTAAGTAGTCTAGCCTGAACTCTATACTCGTGGATCCCCTAAGCGCTTCTTGTAGATCCGCTGGATAGTAAACGGCCGACTAGCTTAGTCCAAGTACACTTGGTCGTGACCTCGGATTGGTCGATAGACGAGCATGGGGTACTGCTTTCTTGTCCTAGGTTCCGGAGGCAGACTTGCCTACCTTGACGCAAATCCACGTGAACTTGTCCCGTGTTGAAGAGCAGCTGGTTTAGAAAACGAGTTATTATGATACAGCTTCTGCCACTCATGCTGTTCAAAAATTAGACTTCGATCTCGTCCAATAAAAAGATTAGATTTCAATCCAATTTCCAGCGATCGAAGATCTCGGTAATTTCAGCAAAGATCAAGAGACGTATCTATCAAATGACTATTCTTTTAAAAGAGTAAACAAATTATTTATCACGCTTTTAAGAAGTTTTTACATTTTTTTAATTATCTTTTAATTCAACGGTGACAAATATTTTAGAGCTTGGATGTTTGAAAATTATTCTATCGAATATAAGCATAGATGTTAGAGATAAGATTGGTAGAAGAAAAGTACACGAGGATACTTTCGATTTTCGACAGAAGCTGTTCAGAATGGTACCAAACTGACCCAAACTAATTTCCCTTTTATCGAGCGGCCGGAGTAATTGGACGCTCGTCGCGAAAGTTCGTTCCCGGGTGAAATTATACGGTGCGACATTCAAACGAATGAGGCCCCGAAAACCGGTTCCGAGGCACTCGTCGTTGTTTCTGTCGCTCTCTTAGGTAGCCGGCCGGCCGGCTTCGAGATAAATCGACACGGAAGAGTGTCGTAATCGGGGCCGGGGTACCGTGGTACCCCACGTGGTGGGTGACGCAGGTGCAACAACGCTATACTCTCTTTCTTACCCTTTCTCTTTCTCTCTCACTCTTTACGTCTACTGCTTTGCTCTTTTTGCTTCGCGACTAATTCGTTTGACGATGTATCAAATACACAGTGCACGCGAAACTAACGTAACAAAACAAGCTTCGACTGTTGAACTGAGGAATTAACAATCTTCTTCGATCTTGGCATCTTGAAGAGTAGGTTAAGGAATTTTAGAATATTTAATTTTATTCTGTATTTTATACTTTACAAAACAGTCGGTAGTCTTCGTTAATTAAAATTGAAATTAATAATCTGTCGGAAGGCTGCCAATAAAATATTGGAAATAGATGAAATATTGTAAGTAATTCGTAACAATATTCCTACGTTTGCCTACGTTACATGTATTCTTTCATTTTTAATTTTTAATCCTTCGTATTCTTAAGAAATGTTTACCCTATTGGTACTTATAAAAATGCATTTTTTGTATAGAACGTACGATTCTTTTATCTTGGTATTAGATTATGATCGTACGTCTCTTCTGTCCAAGTATAGTAAATAATTTTTTACGCTATATTTCTTCTTAATTCTTTCATTTCTCGACAAAATTCAAAATTAAAGGATACGCGCGAGAAAGAGTCACATGAATCGGCAGGACTTGTTCTGAAAGCTCGACGACGAAGCAGGATAACGCGAAAGCTGGATAACGTGGAGGGGATGATGGGTACACCAACAGGAAAGATGTATGGACTACTTTTTACCGTTGTCACTTTTTCTTGCTCTCAATTTTATCGATTCCCTCCGAGCTGGACAAGCTCGAGTCTCCGTTACGGACGATGCTAATTTTTGATCTAGAACCAAGTACCTCTGAATCTCGTTTCTTCACATACCGTGCAAACAAAATGATTCGGAAAAAAGATTGTCAAAAATATATTCACGACGATCTACATTCTAACGAGTCAAACGGATAAAAGGACGAGGACGAAAAATATGTCGTTTACACCCTTCTTGCAAAAATGAGACAACTCGAAGAACGTGTTCTTCGAGTTATCACTGTGAGAAGATTCTTCAGGGTTCTTTAGATTAATGAACTATAACTGACAGATACGACACTCGATCTCGTTCTATGATCTTACTTCTTTATTTAGAAATTTTACAAAAAGTCGACTCTCCAAAAAAACAATATTTCAAGGGTGTAATATAAAAATGATGTGTTTATGCAAATTCATATTTCTATAAATACGAATAAAAAAGCAGATATTCGTTTCATCTATTGAATATTACAACTGTATCTTGGATATCTACGTACCTTTGCGTCTTCAAATTTTACACGGATTCATTAAAATCGACAGTCTAATTATTATTATATTCGAAATCAACTTTTTCCTCTTCTGTCGAAAAAAAAAATCGTGCGTCGAATTTGGAACACTTTCAATACAAGGGCGAGAAATGATTCATCTGGGTGGAAAGGATCGTCTGATTCGAAATGAATTCCAGCTTCGCTATTCTAGGCTGTTCCTCGATCGACATCGATGTAATGATTTCAAGGGAGAAGCGATCACGGACTCGGCAACCTCGATAGATCCTAATGATCGATTTAGCGGCGCAAGCATGATCAGCTCGTTGTTCGGCGCCGTGTTATGCAACGTCCCAATTCCACAAACTGTGAAACGTGGAAGACTTCCTGTATCCCGGTCGCGAGACAGAAAAAACTTTTACCTTCGATCGACATTAGCATGGCTCGCGTACCAACTTAACGATCCATCGATCGCATAAAACCGTGGCGGATGAATCGGTAGCGGTCGGCCAGCTCCATAAATGTATCTGTCGCGAATTTTGCAAGCCAGCATTTCCACCGTTCAAAGTTTCTGTTCCCGTTCGTTCGTTGTGTTATGCATGCGCTCACACGATACCAATTTACTACATATTATTAGACTGATCCAAAAGTTCTGTCGACCGATTTTGCTTCTCAGGTATTCCGAATTTTATTTGAAGAATTTTGGATGAAGGTCAGACAGCCGAAGTATATTTTAATTAAGTCAAGGATCTTCTACGTATAATATAACGAAGTTAATAACCTAGGAAAAGATGGTATAATACTGCCGAGGAAATAATTCGTCGTTAAGATCATGCATCGAAAATTTGATCCGAATCACAAGTACCATTCCTAGTCTTTCAAAGTCGTTTCGATTATTTTCGGCTCGATTACATTTCTCTAACGTTACAAAATTTTATTCGCATCTTCCTCGAACTTCGGGATCCTCTCCGCTTGTTAAAATCAGCGCAGTGGTAAAATATAAGAATTTGAGAATCGTAACAGATTTAAAGGTACCGTAAGAAGATCAATAATATTGTTATGCTAGAAATACCCATAGAACCTCGAGAAATTTCTGCCCACCTATTATACGAGGAATTACGTAGGTAAATGGTACAAGATGTTACTCTGCTTAATCGAATATTTCTATTTTTAGCAAGAATCAAATGTGACCAGGATGGAATAAAGATCAGTTAAAATATACGGGTATTTATAATAAACAGTTGGACGACTGCTGTATGCACTTATGTATAGGCCTGCCTCTTGACCGTTAGTGCGTAATGCACGACCGCTACATGCAGATCAACGTCACCGGGACGAGCTCTTTCCTGATGCAGAAGAGAAGGGATAAGGAGCAGAGCAAGGAAGTGGGAGACAGGCCGTTACATTTTCAATAATTTCTTACATAACTGCGTAACCCCATAGCCGGAACCAACTTCTATCCAGGACAGTGGAATATTCCTGAGCTTTTTGGCGACTGACTCTTTCTAGATTCTTCATTGGTTACACGATCGTCCGACGACTACGAATGGTTCTTCAGGGATATGATTTCGCAATATTTGAATTTTGATTTTGTTTTGCAACCATTTTTCTCTACCTACCGGTTACCACGTATTTTTCTACGATTACGTTATTTATTATTACGATTTTGTTATTTATTATAATCGCTTTATTTATTATTTACGCATTATGAATTTTAAACGTTTTAAATGTCCTTGTTAAATCTAGAATTTGGGTGGAGGCAGGCGAATTCTATGATTTTTTTCCAAAATTATCTAATCTTTCATTTCTTAAGAGTTTCACTCACAAAATGTTGGTTTCTATCGTAATAATTGTAATGAATAAAATACGGATTCTTACGTAAATTCATACTTTTACAAACACACGCGAAGGAAACTTCTAAATAGAAATTTGTTTAATGCTCTAAATACTTTATCGAATATTTTGCATTAAAATTCCATTCCATTCTCATTATCGGATGTCATCTCTTTATACTGTACATTTTTGCATAAACGTCTGAGGTATGTTCATAAAATATATTATGTATATTATTATAAGTAATAACAAGTCGAAGAATCTAAATTGAATTCCATTGACTCGACAACTCGAGAATTGAAATCATAGCATGTTTTTCTTTAATTTGGTGTGTATTCCTCGACTCATATCAGACTTCACAATGTATTGAAATGTTGGAAGCTAATTTCTACCGTCTGCGGAACCTTGGTAGAACGACAAGGGCAGCACCGCGATCTAATGCAAAACAGAGGAGCACCGTCTGCCGATTTTATTCATCGCTAATCCAAAGCAACCTTGATTTTCGGCACTGCTCGCCTTCGATGTCATACGAATACGAGAATAACAAACAGCCTTTTTATCTCGACGATTTATCTGTGGCAACGTCGACTGTGCCATCATTGTAATCTTCCAAAAATAGAACTTCCTCTTTGATCTAACAGTTTTTATTTCTCTAGGTGATTCGGAAATTTTTCTACTCCTCTGCCAAAAAAAGAAAAAATCCATTCATTGACATTCTATTAAGAACATATCCCAACATCATTGTAAAGACAACCTGGTTGTTGATCACGAGTATTTAACGTGTCGCTGCGATTCCTGGGTTCTCTTCGAGAAAAGTGTGTCACAGAACCGTGTGGCTGTCTCACTTTCTTCCGATTCACTGTTCCTGATAGAACAATCAAGAAGTTTTCATCCGTGAAAGTATTGAATTATTGCGAAAATGAATATAGATATTAGGAAAACTTTCCAACTTTAGTTTCCTCTGGCGAGATAGAACTTTGTCGTTTACAGTGGAACGTATTACGTTAAGAATCGTTTATCAGATACTCTGCTGTGCATTTGAATTGGAAGTGCAATTTGTAAAATGCTGCAGTCATAAATTGAAAAGACAGATATAAGAATAACATCTTTTAATTGTCTTGAGTAATATATTAGAAAAATTGTTTAATTTGATCTTCCTCCTTCAAAAAACCACTCTGTCTTCCAAGGAGTGGAGTTAAAAACCAAAATATTACAAATAAAGGTCTTCTAAATATTAAAGACGTTCTTGTAATTGCTCTAAACGGCATATGAAAACAGCTTCCTAATTTTGTTTTTCCTCTTTCAGAAAACGATCCTGTCTTCCAATTAATCAAAAGATTGAGGCCAGAACACGAACCACGAGCATCGTAAAAGTATATACGTAAGCCCGTATATTAAGAATTCCATAATTAACCTGCACATTTTCGCGTGGTTCATAAAAATAAAACCTGCTCGTTGGCGATGTAAATCGGATGGTCGGCGGCGGGGTGTAAGGATAAAGGCAACACATCCGGTATCGTTATATTGTTAAACGAAGCGGAGCCTTGATTTTGGCCGACGCGGGACCTTCGTCGAGTCTGGCCGGTTCCCTATATCCGTCGAACGGATCGCTTCGATCCGTCTCACATCCCCGAGCTCGTCGCCGATTCGCTTTTCGCGGACGCGCCGCGATCTTGAAATTCCGCGAGCCCAAGGCGCTTCGCTTGCTTGCGTGGGATCAAGATCGAGCTCACAAACTCGCGAGAAAACACGTCTAGATTCGCAGAAAACGGCCGGCGATTCCATTCAATTCAACCACGTGGGCCGATTCTTCTTTCGTTGTACGAAATTTTGTTTTCTTTCCCTCTTTCTTTTTCAATAGGAAAATGTTTGCCTTGTATATCTTCGTTTGCTGCATAAATTGTACGTTTCATAGATTTGTAAATTTTTATTGCGAAAACATGTAGGAATTATCGGGAAAGTAGTTCATATCGAATACACGACGAGAAAAATTGATTGTGTTGGTGAGTTCTTTTAACTTCTTTCTTTTCTTCTTACAACCAAATATAAGCTTTAACACAGTGTTTCTTTCTCTTCGTTTGTTAGCGAGGAAAATTTTACGTTTTGTTTTGAATAAAATTTCGTGTTTTGTTTCATTCTGTATATTTCGTAAATATTATAAATGGTTCCCTGTAAATTGTTCTAAACAATTATATTATATAATTTTTGTTATATAAATATTAATTATCATAGTAGTGATATAGATTTTGCTATAGATATTTGTTATATTCAGATACTTTATAGAGAAGGTTACTTGTACAAAAATATTTTATTCTACATAGCCGTGTGTTAAAAAATTACTTTCTTATTAAATTTGATTTTTATTCTTAAACATCTCAAGGTACGACTTTAAGCAGTACATCTGCGTTGCTTACCAGAAATTTCGAAGGATCAACGGATCCATGTTTACACTGGGACAGGTCCCTTGCGTGACTCGAGGTATTTTAATATTATAGATGATAGCTGTCGAGTAATCTTATTTTACGTGCAACCAACAAGGACCAGCCATTTCAGTCACCCTGCTGAGCAGTGGATCCTTCTGATACTACTATGGACCACCATCAATAAAAGAAAATACATCCAATTATACCAAACCACAAATTCTTCCTTCAAAAATTACTCGAACATCTAATAAACATTCTGAAACTTTCAAAAGGCTTTTTGATCAGTCTAGTACGTGCTAGTAACACGGTTCACGAAAAATCATGTATTTTCCCATGATAACCAAATAGAATACATAAGAAGCTTTCACACACCGTCTGAAAAATTACTCAAATATTCAATAACTGTCCTAAAGACTACAGAACCCGTTTTAATCTATCCGATATGAGCTAATGCTGCGCAATTGGTGAAAAATTGTGTGATATTCGACAGTGTGAAAAGAGAATCGAGTCTGAGAATACAGTCAAAAAGAAGACTCGATCGATTCGAACGCCGATCGAAAGCGAAATGAAAAATTCCATGGGATCAGGGGGTGGAAGAGTGCGAGAATAAAAAAGAAGCTTCGGGTCGCGCAGGAGAGTCGAGAGCTTTCCCGTTATGCGCCTCCTCTCTAAGCCGATTTCGAGCTGCCGGCCACAGGCCGGTACCGCTAGCTTCCCAGAAATCGACGCTCGATAATGCCTCTCGATACGGATGAAGCAATCTCCTCTACTGTCGCACAGCCGCGAGAGGGGAAAAAAAGGCCTCCGACAGAAGGGTGGGGAAACAAGATGCAAGGTGGGGGAAGTCGCACATATAGCCGATACACCACTAGCTCATGTTTTATTCATCGATTCAAACAAATTCGAAGCGTACTCTTCGTCGCGTGCTTCCTCCTCGTCACCGATAACGTGGTTGTCCTTCTCTTATCCGAGCTTTCAGGGCTATACCTTCCCGTTCAGGGATGCCTGGACAATTTGGACATCGCGAGATCCCTTCTTTCTTCGACAATTTTTTTTATTTCACTCGTTTTAACGAAAGATTTGGAAGATTCTTTTCTGTTTTTTCTCGTTTCGTTATTAGGTTGTTTTAGGTGAAATTGTTGCTTCATCACTTTGTTCTAGGAAGTGTTGAACACTTTGATCGGGTTAGTTGATTGTTTCGTTCTTTTTTTTAAGAATCTTCAGGCTTGAAAGAATTTTGTACGTGTCTTGATTTTATAATCTTTTTGTAGGAAATGAAGAAACGACGTTAAGGGTTTAAAAGAATTATTCGTAAATTTGTTCTAATAGGGGTTGAATTATCAACTTTGTTTTTCTTAACATTTACCTTTGAAGATTGAACTTTGCCTGATTATTAGGAATATTATTTTTTGTACGATTATTATTGGAACTCTTCATTGGTTTGCTTTAGTGAGGATTCAACTGATTTTTAAATTCATTTCTGGAAGAACAAAGATCGAGGTGGAATACGACGAGGTTCCACATCGATCAATTTTCTACTGTTGGTCATTTCTAACATTTTCAGGTCTATTATAGACTTCAAAATCTTTGCTGATCGTAAGTAGACAAATTCTGAGAACTTGCCGAAAAGTGATTTACGTTTAAATAGGGTCGAAGTTTATCCTAGAACCTTCTGTTCCTGGTACCATTAAAAAAAATCGTGGTCATACGGTTCCATAAGTTCACGAAAGTTATTTGACAATTGAAAACGTTCCGAAGAAAGTTCTCGAACGGCAAAGTGGATCAGGTAGATCCAACGTCAGAAGTAATTGCGTCTGACTTAAATTCAATTCTACTGAACTGACCTACTATGATCGCCGCGTTCAATGTTGACGCACGACCGACCATTTTCGTGAATATCTTTTGACGATGATGCGTAGAAAACCGGGATAATACGCAATTGTTCCATCGAATAAAAGTTTGTTCGTCATTGACAACCTAATTTTTGCTAAGCGGATTTCCAGAGACAGCTAGACTGTTCAAGGACTGATTAGCTCGAACTTGTGATCGAAACTTTACATTATTGCGGTCACCTTCGTCTTATATTCTCTTGATCTCCTTATAGTACACCTTTATTTTTTATTTAAAATTTTGCACATATTTTTCAATGATTGTGCATTTATTAATTTGGCATCTATTTAAATTGTAGAGCATATTATAATAAATATAATTTTAAAGTAATATAAAACATATATGCAAAATTATATTTGACAAAATTATCAGAAATATAAAAATTATCGACTTGGATATCTTTACTCCTAACTCTTCATTCGAAGACATTGTCACGATGAATGTACAAATGTACACAGTAATTCATTTGATCGATTCAGCTCACTAGCAGTTAAATCAAATACCTTCGTTCGGAAATAATTTTTCCATCGAAGCACTTTAGTGAAAAATCACGAGTATATTATTTATTAGTGTCGAGTTTCATTTCCACCTATGCCAGATTGATGACAAATCGAATTTTTCCAAGAGTTTATCGACTCAACGAAGGTGACACGTCGTTCCTTCGATTCTTTTTACTATTTATAGTAACGACCGCACAAATGTTATTTACAATATCGTTGTCAATTCTACTGTCGCAATAGTTAGAAACATCAGTGAAAGGATTCTTTTTCCTCCTTTTTCGTCGATCAGAACCGAACGCGTTCGCTTCCCAGTGCTTGTCGCAGAATTGCGTAACTTTCATTCAACATCCTGTAGGAAGAAATTTCAAATTCAAGAAGCGATTGATTTTCTTGGAGATAGCGCAAAACGTCCCGTCGATGACGACGACGAAATTTATTTTATGGTCGTAAACAATTTGTCTGTCTTTGCGCTTTGCATTCGAGCATAAATCGGAAGCAACATTTTTTTACGTGTGATCACGTTTCGATATTTGATGCTTGAATTTAGTTAGGATCCACCGAGCACAACGGTAACGAGACCACGTAGAAACTGCTACACGCTGGCACAAGAGACGATACGAAAGATCCGAGACTCGACAAAGATCGAATAAGATCGTTGTCGAGGAAGATGAAGAAGCAAAGGACACGTCTACCTACAATTTTCCAGTTGCTGAAATTTCGTCGTAAAAGGCGAGCGGCAATGTTCGGAAGGTTTTTCTTCGCTGCAACTCGTTTTGCTCTATCACCCCTGTGGCCCTTAAATGGCCGAACGAAAAGACAGCGAGCAGCTCAGCGAGGCTAACGAGCCCAGTTTCTCGTCTCCCCCGGCGGAAAAACGAACGATTTTCGGGTACAGCTTGTACGACGATGGCACGAAAGGCCCACTCTGGATCAGCTTGCAAAACCATAGGCAGGGTCCCATATCGATAAACGTCAAGTACATCGAAATAAGAGCGGAATAAAGGGCGTATGTGAGCCTGGTGTGAGATGGGAGTGAGTAGCCGGTCTCACGAGGTGCTCGTTGGACTGGAGGCGCACCACCTTGCTGCCAGAAAACCCGATGGCACCTTAAGGAGAGAAGTCAAGGGCAAGAAGCGTCCCTTCGTTGCCCAGTCTGGCCCAGCTTGGGCCCTACTTGGACCCCACTCCCGGCCGTCGCGTCTCCACCCCCTCCCCCACCGCCTCACTTCGTGTATATATCTCTTGGTTGTAGAATCTCCCTGCCCCTCCAGCCCCCTTCACCTTTCTGGATCTCCCTCCCTTCCCCTCCATACCTTCTATCATCCTTCCGTTCCGCTCCCTCCACCTTTCCAGCCCTTCTTCTTCGGGCTTCTCCCGACGTTCCACACACCTGAACGACCGAGAGTGTCGGAGAGCCGTCGGCTCTCTCGGTGCTTTCTTGAAATTCGTCTCTCTACCAGCAGTAGCAGCACCAGCAGCACCAGCAGCAACACACCGGGTTGTGTGTTATACACTTACGACAGAGTGTACGACAGAGAGACCAACTTCTCCTCCCCCTTTCGTCTCAACACGAATCCATATGTATGGGGTTGAGAGGCGCACCAGGCGACGCAAATGTGCTGACTACATTACGCCGCTATATAAGATAGCCGGCCAACCATCCTATCCCCACAGACCGAGCCAGATCGGCAGACCGTTCACAGACGGACCAACGAACCGATCTACCGATACTTCAGACACGACACATCTTTTTCGTTAACACGGACCACTTCGCGAACTCAGCCGATCACAGGGTTAGATCAGCTAGTTTTCGTCGAGGAAACCTATTCACCGGTATTATTCGATACGTTCGATTTCATCGGGGGAGGTGATCGGATTTTTATACATTTTACGATTTATACTCAGGATACGTCTTAGCCTGACGATATTTCAGCATTTTCAATAATATACGATCGTTGAAAGAGTTTCGTCCGGTACTGCGACAAAATCACACGTGTCACAAAGTTTCCAAGCTTTGAAAAGTCGAAAAAGCTCAGAGAATTTCCTTTTGAAGAGACCTTTCTCGCGATCCAGATACCCTAGGTCGGGGTACCACGGTTCTTCACACGAGACATAGCACGAAAACATCGGTGACGATCGTCAGTGAGTGCATCGACGAAGAGAAACAAGGTCGAAGATGATCCCTTTGACAGCCACCACGTGCTTCCTAATCGCTGTCACCTTCCTGGCACTCGCCCTGATCCTACTGGATCATCTAAGGTCCAAGAAAACGACGGAGAATGTCATCTTGGACGATCACGCCCTGCCGGAACCACCTGGACCCAAACCATGGCCGATTCTGGGCTCCCTTCACATCCTGGGACGCTACGACGTACCCTACAAAGCTTTCGCTGATCTTGTTAGGGACTACGACTGTCAGGTGATCAAGCTCAGGATGGGATCCGTGCCCTGCGTGGTCGTCAATGGTCTGGAGAACATCAGAGAAGTGCTGACCATCAAGGGACACCACTTCGATTCCAGGCCAAACTTCACCAGATACCATCTGCTCTTCGGTGGAAACAAGGAGAACTGTAAGAATATTTCTTTTATCTTATCTTTCCTTTATCTTCTTCATTTCGATTTTGACACCACGAAGATTCTTCTTGTCGTGAGAAAATTTTGCCAAGATCAAGCGTTGTCTTTTTTTTTAAAGATTTTTCAATTTGTTCTTCCTTTATTTCTTACGAATAAATTTTTTAAATCTCAACAATTTCATTTCAACGTTGACATCGACGAGGAAATTTTCGTCACGAGGAAAATTTTACTTTTTTTATAAATTTGTAACATTTTTCTGTTTTTATTTCGATATTAACGTAGCGAGGGGTTGTTTCGTCGCGTGAAAATTTCCCAAAATTAAACACTGTTTCTTAAAAATCATTTAAAAAGCAGTGCATAACCGAAAATTAAATTTCCACGATCTTGACGAATCGAAATAAATAAGACGTGCCGTTCAGCCAGTTGACAACTCGTTCACCATGCAGGCTACCTCGTTAGTTATTTTTGATTATTCGAAAAACTCGTGTCCAAGTGTTACGTAATCGTTTCTCTGCTTCGTATCGTCTCGTAAACCTTCGAGACTCGTTTTATATATTTTGCCACCGTATTTAGAAGGATGTCACGCGTCGTCTGAATGAAATTATGTAGCTATGTTGTTAAACATTAGGAAAAAACGGATTCGGTACGGGTGGAATCGTGAGTCAGTGTGAAAATTGAATTCGTCGACACCTCGTCACGGCTGCTGAAAACTCGTTCCCCATGCTAACGACCTTGCCGTCGTACGCGACACGTGAGCGGCCGGCCCACACAACCGCAGCCCGTTTATTTTTCGCGTGGCTCGTGCTTTCGTTGCGTCCACGGAACGCCCGAAACTCGTGCTAAGGTCAACGCCGAAGCGGTACCAAGTGCAAGCCGGAAAGGTCACGGTACCACTTTCACGCGTTCCTGGCTCACCTGGCAGCCGACAAACAGGATCAAGGCTGATCCACCGGAGGCGATTCCGATACTCAGCACCATTTTCTTTCTCTCTCTTTCGCTTCCTACGTCTCGTCCTCATCATTATTTTGCGCTTAGATCCAGAAACTAGACTTGTCTTTGATCGATTCGAGTTCACAGGTTTGATTAGTTACATGCCAAAGAAGCAATACTATGACAGGAGAAATTCTGTATCCGATCATAGTGCATTTTTGTGCTTAGATCCAGAAACTACGCTTGTTTTTCATTTCGATTGAAGTACATCAGTTCGATTCATTATTTAGTAAGAATAATTGTATGAAAGGGAAAATTTTGCGTCTAATTATCGTGATTCTGTGCTTAGATCCAGCAATTAGATTCCATTCTCATAATTTCGCACGTCTTGTTAACGTTTTCTCACAATTAAAGCAACTCTTTCCAACGTTGTACGTCCACTGCAAATGAAATCAGCCTACTAAAATCGTAACGTATAAGACGTGCCATTTTGTTGCATCATTTTCCCAGTACTTTTATCCTTGTAGACATATCATTTTAAAGCTGAAATTTCTCTCTTTCACACATAATTTTCATTTCATTAAGTCTTTCTAGAACTTAGTAGAGTATGAATATATAAAATTCGAATATTTCGTGTTACTACCTAATAATATCGAAAAATTTTCCATGTTACGTCGTATTAAATTGTGTTCGTCATATTCATATCGTCGAACGAATCAAAGCGAAACAAAATTATCAAGGGCTCGTACGACATTATTTTGTAAAAGAACCAAAAATCCTGGATTTCTCGGGTCTCAGGGAACCGAGTTACCGAGCGTTATGTCCTGGCGAGTTGCGAGAAACCAGGTCACTTCCTGTTCTGGTCTGCCCCGCGACCGCTTCGATTTGAAATCGAGTCGCCTCGCTCGCGCAGCGATGAATCGATTTTCTGCCGACTGCGCTCGATCCCGGCATCCGCCGATGTTTGCATTTCCGCGTACGCGTTCCCCCGTCTCGGAGAAAGAGAGATAGAGGAAGAACGACAACGGAAAGGGAGAGGAGAAAGAGTACGCGTCAACAAAATTTTTACATTTTTTTTCTTTCTTTTTTTTCGCCAGTCAACGATATTTCGAAACGCGTGTCTTATGTGCGTCATCAAGTGCCGTTGGAAGGTCAAGTTTAATCGTGATCATCTTTATTTTGCCTTGACGGTGATCAATGAAAATCGCCAAATCGCTGATCGATATGCCCGTTATTAATTTGTCTCTTTCAACCGGTTGTTCGAGCGGAAATTATTTCGCAACGAGCTTCAGTTCTTTTGAAAGAAGGTTTCAATAAACTACAGAAAAATGAAATATTGTTGTTTAAAGGATATTCAAATATTCGAAGTTCTTTTCTTCTGAAATTTCATGCAACAGAAATTCTTCGTTGTGAGAATTCTCGTAGTTCAAATTTTTTATTATGCAAATTTCTAACAGTAAAAATTTCATTCTCGAGATTTCTCATAATAAGAATCTTTTCTATCGAAATTCCTTACGATGGAAATATTTCTTCCAAAAATTTCTTACAGTAAATGCTTTTCCTCTAAAGCGGTATATTATCTCTCTGAAAATTTCTCACAGTAAAAATCTTTTTGCTTGGAAATTACTTGCAACAATGTGTAATATAATTTCACAAAAACCTAAAAAACATTTTCTTCTTTTTATTTTCCAGCTCTGGCATTTTGCAACTGGTCCGAGGTGCAGAAGACCCGAAGAGAGATGCTCCGCGCGCACACGTTCCCGCGCGCGTTCTCCACACGCTATAACGAGCTAAACGGGATAATTGGTGATGAACTAAACCTTCTGATCAACCATCTGGACTCCCTCTCCAACACGAACGTGCACGTGAAACCATTGATCCTTCATTCCTGCGCGAACATCTTCATCACTTACCTCTGTTCGAAGAACTTCCACCTAGAACACGATGGTTTCCGGTACATGGTCGAGAATTTCGACAAGGTGTTCTTCGAAGTGAATCAGGGTTACGCAGCCGATTTTCTACCCTTCCTTATGCCTCTTCATCACAGAAACATGACAAGAATGGCGCACTGGAGCCACGAAATCAGAAAATTCGTCATCAAGAACATCATTTCTGATAGAGTGAACGCTTGGAATGGCATCGTTCCTGAAAAAGATTATCTAGACTGTCTGATCAATCACGTCAAGAGTGGAACAGAACCCGAGATGTCCTGGAATACAGCGTTGTTCGTCATGGAAGATATAATTGGTGGACACACTGCCATTGGAAATCTCCTCGTCAAGGTTTTAGGATTCCTCGCTACAAGACCTGATGTTCAAAAGCTAGCTCAAAAAGAGATTGATTCTCTTGGTATCGCTGGAATCTTCGTTGGGCTGGAGAACAGAAGATCCTTGCCTTATGTCGAAGCTATCATCTTGGAAACTATTAGGATAATTGCTAGCCCTATTGTTCCTCACGTGGCTAATCAGGACAGCTCCATTGCTGGTAAGTTTCATTATTAAATCGCGGATTTTCATGCAATGTCGTATTTTTGCGAATGTAACATAATGGCAAAAAAAGAGGATTTGCATCGTTTTAAATGTCTCATTTACAATATTTCATTTAATAATTATCGAACTAGAATCTCTAATCAAAATTTTCCATGTCTTTCTTTCCTTTTATCGATCCTAAACTAATCTGATCTCGTTATTTTTTTTCAGGCTATAGAATCAAGAAGGACACCTTCATTTTCCTCAACAACTACGATCTAAACATGTCTACTGATCTGTGGACCGCGCCAGAAGAATTCATGCCTGACAGATTCGTCCAGAATGGAAGGTTACTGAAGCCAGAACACTTCCTGCCATTCGGTGGAGGTCGACGATCTTGCATGGGCTACAAACTGGTGCAGTATCTGAGCTTCGCCATTCTAGCTACGTTGCTGAAGAACTTTACGATAACACCCGTGAAGAACGAGAATTACACAATTCCCATCGGAAATCTGGCCCTGCCTGAGATGACCTTCAAATTTCGATTTGAACGACGGTAGGGCCTCGAAGAAGGCGCGGACGTTGGCCTTGGAGGAAAGGGCTGACACGAAGACTTCGGTTGCTTCGGCGAAGCTTCAATGAGAGAGACTTCAACGATAGGGCAACCATAATGGATCGTTGGTCCACGATCAAGAAGGAGCTTCAGGGAAATTTGGGAGGGATCAGCTGAAGAGAGGCTTCTGATTTGTTTTTTTTTTTTTTCTTTTAGACAAAGCTTTATAAGAAGGTCGGATACTGTTTGACCTTCGTCAGCAACGAGAGCTTTACTGACATTACTAGATGGTTAAGGTAGCAAATTTTTGTTGATCGTTCATCAACGGGGAATAATCCCACTTCCCTCTGAAACGGTTCGAAGACGATCAGCCGCGATATCAGGAGAGAAAACTTGGACTGAAAAAGAAGAGGACTGACCCCACGGGATGCTACGGGAAGAACAGTTGTCGTTTTAACGAACAGCTTAGGTAAACCGAGCCTTACCGGTCATCTTCTTGTTTCTTTCTTATAGAATCGTGCCTTCCTTGTAATTTTAGAACCATGCTTACTTTAGGCAACTTTTGGTCAATTAATTGAGACGATTGAGTTCGTGTTGGTTAAGTAAAAGATTTACGCTACAGCTTGATCGTTGTTCGATACTTTATCGTCGAACGTAGCTGATGCTGATCAAATTACGATTATCTGTCTGTTGATCTTTCAATATTTACAAGATATTGAACTAATAGTATTAGTAGAATTTTACATGTCACGTGCTACAGTTCGCTGTTATATTGATAGACAAATTGGTATAACAGTAACAAGTTTGTTTTACAAGTAAATTATCTGATTTGCTTATTTGTTAAAAAATTATATGAGAGAAATCTACCATCTTGTAACTGTTAATTCAATAATATTATTAATTAGTAAATTATCGTACAAGAGAGTCCAATCGCCGAATATTCAAGTTCCAGTTGAACGATTAAAAAAGTTTTACTCGATTGATTTTACGTTTACAGAGTTGATTGACCAAATTGATTGACCAAAAGTTACATGATGTAAACGAGGCTTAAGAACGTAGTATCTTCATCTTGAAAGATTTCATGAAGGGATTAAATTCTGCTATAAAGAGACGAAGATTTGCGTTCAATTATTACGTTATCGGATGATGGTCCGTAGTAAATCCTAAATATATTTGCCTGGAAATCGATCTATTGATCAATCTACTCACTTTACCATTTCCTTCATCTTCTTTTATTTCATTCTTTTCGATTACTTCTTTGATGTTAATATATAAAACGTTACATGAAAGGATTAACATCAACATACATAAAATTACGTTGTATAAAATATTAACATCAAGGATAATATTAACTTGAATGTTTAATATCGATCGATTTCATGGGAATACGATGAATCGACGGGTGATCCAAGAAGATCCACGGATCAGAAATGACCGAGACTGATTCTTTTGTTTAATCGAACGATCACGTACAAACCATCGTCTGATAACTGTTTGTTCGAAAGACGAGACGCGAGAACGTGAGCGGTAAGCACGGAGAAAACGAAACGATTTTATTTCACGTTAATCGTTTCGATCGCGTGAAATCAAAACGAAAACACCTCGCGCCCCTCCAACAGGGTGTGAATTCATCGCGCGAGCTTATCGATCATCCATCGTTTGCGGTATTCCGAATACTCGACCGATATATGCATCAACATTGATCCAATATTGATTCTTTTCTGAATAACCACGCGCATTTAGAATTAGGAGTAACGAACATTTACGCCCACGAAATTATTTGAACATTTATCGTAGAAAACCCTTATGCGTATATGTTATGTAAAACATATTGAAATTTTATCAACACTTGTATCAATATTTTGAAAATTCATCGGCCCTTTAATGAGTCACGACTGTCCTGATTGTATTGGTTTAATTCGAAACTCATCTGGAAATCAAGAAACTACAAGAACACTGTGTTATGGAATATCGCAATAGATTGATCTACCAAGTATCTGGCATGCACTAAGTATCTTCTAGCTTCCACGTAGATTTTCAGAGTCGTTCCAAATTTTATCAGTATAATTACTATAGTCGAGCCTCATAACGATATTAATGAAATTTCAAAATGTTCTACATAACACAAATAATATATTAGGAGGTTTCTATGAATATTGGGATACTTTCATGAGCTACTGTATTCCAAAAGTGTTACAACTAAAAGTAATTCGATCTTCTGTTGGATAAATATGTAAACAATCAAATTTTAAAAGCTAAGAATAGAAAATTATAAAAATAATATTCAGCCATTGTTTTCTACAGTCTATTCTTTTTCTCAACATTATTTGAGTTGTGTCACTTTTGAAATGTGCGAAGTGTTCAAGAACACCTTTATTCGTCGAGGAATTGATAATCGGTTGGTTCAGAACCGTGATGAGTTCAGCTTATTTCTGTCTAGTTTTAGCTTTATCTTTTGGTATTTCGTAGATTTGATATTTCAGAACGAAGACCAAAATATATAGAGTGAAATTATTGATATAACATTAAGCTATGTGATAGCTGTAACTAATCACGGTTCTAGTCTCCTGTTTCTTCCAAACAATCGTAGCTTATCAAGGACTAAGCGACGAAATTTCTCCAATGTTGGACCAACGTTCGTGCGGGATAGCTTAAAATCGGTTCTATATATTTCTTTCCTTTTTTTCTTTATGACCGAAGAAAATATTAACGAGAACATCGCACCGAAGCGTACAACACGTTTAAAGTTTGTTAATTCTCGTTTCTCGACGCGATCCTCGACGCACATTCCTTTCCTCTTTCCTCTCATCTTCTTCTCATCTTTGATATTTCTCTTTTTCTTTCGCTCCATGTTTCCCTTAGCGCAAATCTGACCAATTATTTGCACCTTACCAATTCATCTTTGTTTCAAAAAAAAGAAGAAAGATTCAATGAAGAAAAATATATACTTATTTTTTTAACTAAAAATATATATATTTTTATGGTGCAAAAGTGGTCGCTCATAAGGGGTGGAAAAATGGTACAGAACGGACGAGTTCAAGAGAAATCGATTTCTCTTTTTTTCTTTCTTCTTTTTTACTGTTATTATCAATTATTACACGACTGAATGATTTTTCTCGAAGAGAAAAGTCGGTTTGCCCGCGGGAGCTACGCTCACGTATAATAATTTATTTTTGCGCTATTAAGCATTGATTCTTCTTCTTATTATTATGTTATTATATTATATTACATTATATTATTATTATATTATTTCTGCTTGCTACTATTATCATCACTATTATCAGCAGTTAGAGTTTTCATCCCCCTTTTTATCATCACATTTCTCCACCACCCCGTATCTCGTACTTCCACGTCCGTACGTTATTTTGTGTTTGTTATTTAATTATCGCGATTGTTACGACATTTGTTAATTTATTATTTAAGATTTTAATAATAAAAGCGACAGATAAGACTTCTTTTTTATATTTTTGTCTCCCGTTAAACGAGCCTTCCTTTCAGTAACCTCTTTCTACCTTTCTTGCTAACGAAGAACACATCGTGTTCAAAATTTTACTAGATTTTATCAAATTTTTACAAAAACTCTTACGTTAACTGAGGAATGAGCAGTCAAGTGGATACTAACAACCACGTTACTTGACTTTGATGTCTCTTATCATTCGCATAATCGCTATCAAGTAACATTTATTATCACAATTCCGCCCTATATCCATTTGGATACGAACGTGCAGATAACAGAATGATAACTCTTAGTTCGAAGCACTTTAAACTTTAATTAAATCGAGAACGAAAGGATTTGATACGAAATAAATCATAATCACGCTTGCAGTAGACACTGTTACATACCGTTAAAAATATTAGCACTTCTCTTAACTGTAAATCAATTACAAATCGATGGTTTTACATTCGAAGGCAGTTATATAATATTTAGCATTTATTATTTAATATAATACATATAATATTTAACATTTATTAAAGGTACAAAAATAAGTATATTCTTAAATTACTTTAACAGAAAATAAACATAGATGGCAGGATGACAGGCAGTTGCAACGTGATTTGATGGATTAATTAACAGTTATCAACCCAATAAGGAAGCTAGATTTGCAAGGACTGATATTTTTTACGAATAAAAATCTCGATCAACCTTTTCTAACATTCCCAATCTTTACGCTCAAACTTTTCGCAAACATGAAAAAAATTGTTACGCTTTAGACAAAGTTAAGAGTATTTTCACCGTTGCATTGATATTCAGATTTATAAATAGAATCCCTCGATATCAATTTTTTCCGCCTTCAAAAAGTCCATCATTTCTTTTCTTTACTAAATAATTCGTATAACCTTCAGGTAACTATGCTTTCCTCCAGAAACATATATCATATCTACCATCTACCATCTTCTCTTCCTCCGACGAGTCAACCACTTCCTTCTTTCTCGAGAACATATCTTCAATCTCCCTCAAAGTCTTTCCCTTAGTCTCAGGTAAGAAAAACGTCACGAATAACGTTCCCAAAAACGACAGCACCGTGAAAAATATGAAAACTCCATGTCTGCCCATAGCGGCCTCCATGTCCGGGTAAGTTTTCACCGTGATGGAGCTGAAGATGTAATTGATACACGTAGTCAATCCTGACAACGCTTCTTTAACCTTCGTTGGATACACTTCGCCCACCATGGCGAATGGGATCACCAAGAAGCCAAAAGTGCTTCCAAAAATGTACATAAGTATACATATCACAGGTATCAGGCCACCATCGTTTATAGAATATCCTTTATCCTTTAATAATAAGTACACAGACAATGCTCCCATGAAAATGGTCATTGCAGATCCAGAAACGATAGAAGGTTTTCTCCTTCCTAATTTTCCTGACATGCACGACACTAGTAAAGTACCTACTAATCTTGTTAATCCTATCAAAACTGCCCCCAAATTGGGATCTATAGTGACTCCAGCGCTTTGTATAATTTCCACTGCGTAGTAGACGATGATGAAAAGTCCGGAGAATTGCTGGAAAAAGAAATAACCGAGCAGGATTGCAAAAGGTACCATGGCGTTCCTCTTGAGCATATGTTTCATGAAATTTTGTTTCTTTCGCTGAGGACGTGGTTTTAATTCTTCGTAGAGCTGTGGTGGAGGAGGCACGTCTTTTGGGATGCCGCGGAATTTTTTCAACACCTGTAACGCCTCGTCTAGACGACCTCTGTCTCGTAACCAGATCGGGGTTTCTAGGACGACGGCCAAGGTCAGTACGGCCGAGACCAGAGGAAACAGAGCGCACATCAGAGCCACCATTCGCCAGTCGTCCTTTGGGAGAGAAAGATCGTGAGTCGAACCGTGATTCCTGATTACTAGACTGTGGATTATTTTTTACAAAAATTTCTATTTTTCATAAGAATTTAGTATTATGTATAGAGTATGAATTTTAAATTCCTGATTAATTTCTTAACCATATTAATTCTACACAGTTCTTAATATCTTTTTACCTGATTCTTTCCAATTTTGAAGCTATAAATATAACGCAATAACTGTTCCAAGATTTTTGAGCAGGCGCGTATATCACAAAACTTTTTAAAGAAAGAGGATTACATACATAACTTTCCTTACCTTGAAAATATAGCCGAAAATATAAACGATAAGAACACCGATGGCAATGAATACGCTGGTCCATGTGATCATAATTGATCGCCATTTTGGAGAAGAAACCTCCGCGCTATAAACTGTGGCTGGTACCGACGCCATACCTGTCGCGATTCCGGAAATGATTCTGCCTACAAGAATTTGTTCGTATGTTCCAGCTAAATAAATGACGAGCCAGCCAACGATGGACACGATAGACGTTATCAACAAGCTCAACTTTCTTCCGCGTCTCATAGTGTAACCAGAAACGATGCAACCAAATGGAATACCCAGTGCTGTTGCTGTCGCTATGGATTATGCAATTGGATTATTAATTTCGGTGAAGAAGATCGCGCAGGTTAGCTTAGTTCTTACTTTGGAAATAATTCAATCCATTAAGGACTAACGCTGCGATATTTCAAACAATTTACAATATATCATCGAATTCTGTATTTTAACACTATGGCTACGAATTTTAAACATTCGTTCAATATATGTACATGTATATATATATTTGTTTTTTTTTTTTTTCGGTGTATGTCTTCCACCTAAATTCTACAATTTTATGAAATTTGAAAGAATTAAAGCATCGATAATATTGTGAAAAACCGCTCGTTGGTCCCCGATGAATTGATACTTTGCAGTTTGACTAACGTTCGTTATTTTATTCCATTTAATCCTTATTCGATAAACAATATTTTCAAAACTTGTTCATAATTTGGATAAATTTATCCAGATATTATCACGAGGGAATATTCAAAAGAATATTTAATTAATTCGAGAAAAATCAAATGAAATAAAATGTCGTACGTACGTATATAGTTCGACATAGAATCAGAATGACTATGGTAATATTAGTTAACCGTGATGGTTGCACTATACGAGTAAATAATTCCCTAATTGCGTTAAAAATTTTGTTTCATTCACTTTGTTGAATATTACCGTGTTAAATGAATTAATGGAATTAAATTCATCGAAATTATCGAGGTAGTACTGACCAATCCAATTGGCTTGAACTTTGTCGATTTTCACGTCACTGGTAGGTGACATCAAAGGTGTCAATGCAACTCCGCTGTAGCCAAAAGCCATGGAAGGACCCAAAACCGAGGAGTTCGCGCACAGCGACATAATTATCTGCAAACGAATATTTTAGAGATATTTTACGTCGCAAAATCTTAATTTATCAATTCGATAGAGTATAAATTAAAGAACAATTTGTTTGTCAAATAATTACAAAATTCAATTTGCATCAGAGTATACTATGTGGAGTGTTGTAAATTACTTCGAGTAGATTCTTTATTATTTATTGCTATCATAATCTTTGAAGAGATTACAATCTTATTAATTCTTCTGAAAGATACACGATATATTACTTATAAAATTTCTACATTACATAAAGATCTGTGTCTTTTTCATGACAAACTTCTATTTTCGTGTTTGAATCCATAATTATAACTATTATAATTGCTAATGGCTGCAAGCAAATGAATAGACACTAAAATGTATAATCGATTATAGACGTACACGTGATCGGTTAATTATTAGCATATTAGGTATTTAAAAGATTACTGCGATCATGAAGTTGACCCGTTCTTGTTGGGAAGTACCTAAGAATTTAATGTTAATTATTATGTTAGATTATCAGACAAGTAGAAATTGATGATTAGCCAAGCAGTATATTCCGATGGACGAAATTTAATGAAATTAATGACAAATAAGATATGTGATACCATCTTTGATCAATTTATCAATTAATAAGAAACTTTCAATAATATGAATTGAGATTGTATCTAAATATCAGCGTAAACACATTAAATCTGGCTACAAGATAACGCTAACTTCTCAATCAACAATAAAATGTTCACTTAGCAAACAATAAATATTCAACAATTTTACACTTATGAATATGCAATTTAATATTATCTTAAACGGAAAATTCCCAACTTGTTCCGCATAAGCGAGTCTACGAGAAATAATCAAAATAAAGATAAAAGAATCGAAAGAATACATCGTTACAACATATCTTTTCTAAAGTCGATCCTCAATTAAAGAACGAATAACGAATGAGCAAAAGAATAAAATTTATTGTAAATGCTAGTAAATCAGGAGGCATTTTTTCTGAAACAACCCTACTATCGCTGAGAAGCCGCTCTTATGTGACCAATATCGAAACCGGTTTGGGATGAAGGTTTACAGAGAAGAAGAGCAAGGAGGAATAATTAAATTAAGCCTTGAAATGTCATCAAAAGGTTTACGTAAAGCTGCGTTAAGCGTTCGATAATATCACGGTATTTCGAGTTACGCAAACCTTTCTAATACGCCACCGTGCCTCCGTCTATGGCTATTACTTTAGCGTACTTGTCTCACTGCATTTACTTATTTTCCAGTTGTGCGATAGTCAAGAAATTTGTAGAACTTGCGTAGTTGATAAATCACGGTATCTCGGTATATCACGGTATGACTTGTCCATTCCATTATCTTTCCCTAATTTCTAATTATCGACATTAATTACTCTTTCATGAAAGATACCAATAACTTCTCATCGTACATTTCCAAGAAAGTGAACGTTATCTATGCCATGAGAAAGCCATGAAATAATTGTAAAAAGCGTTAATCGAAAAAACTTCGGTAATTTAAGGAGTTGCAGAGTGAAACAAGATGATGAATAATACAAAAAATGGGAATACCTATTAATTTTGAGTTTAGGTTTTGCAATGTATTAGGTTGTAAATTATATAATTCATGCAAAATATTGGATTTTTACACCTATATTTTTGAATTTTTTTTTTTTTTTTTAAAGAAATGAAGAAAAGTCAGTTTGCAAAGAAGAAGAAGAGGAACTGCGATTGATTTAAAATATGCATTATTAAGAATACTTCGTTTGCATTAATGCAACATTTTGGAACACTTCTACCTAATTCTGGTTAATAACTTAATTTTTTTTAATAACTTCTACTCTTCTTTCTAATTTAGTTCTAATCTCTGAAAGCCTGTGGAAGTTTAAACGAGAGGTTGTAAACGTTTATAATAGCAAAAATTAAGCCTCTCATATGAGTTGTTACGTAAATAACAGACTAATATATATAGCTCAGTATTTTTTACGTAAGACCTTCTGTTTATCTCCGTGTTTCTCATCTAGGTTAATAACTCAATCCTAGAAAATCCTAGAAAACCAATCTTGGCAAGTAAAATATGAAGAACCAATATAATTTTTTTAATTTTTTAAACCACGTTTCTGTTCCAATTAGAAGAAATGCAAATGTTTAAAAAAATTTGATAGCCTTTAGAATGCAAATTATAATAATACGAATTTAAGTACCAATTGAGAAAATAAGTATTGTTGTTCAGAAGTTGCAAGACCAATTGAATAGAACGATTATTATTGAGCCAATGATACGCTTAACTGTTCATCAACAATGATGTATAGAACGCGGCGCGACAAGAATTAAAATGGATGAATATTGATCCAACATTGATCGATTCAACTCAATAACTTAATTTTATTCATAATTTATTTTCCATAATTAAATTTAATTATTATTCATTTTCCGAGATAACTGTAAGGAACAACTTCATTAGCCATTGTTGCAATTCACGAATGATTTCTTAAAATGAAATGATTATTCAACTTGAATTTTAGTTCGGCTTAAAATTCGTAGATATGAATTATAGTTATAACATATTGCAGACTGATTATGGAAATTTCTACATTTCGTTTAATGACGCATTACACGTTTTCAATATATTTCCAATGTTTATAATAATAATGCAATCCATGTCCAGTCCAAAGCGTAATATAATGACGAGAGCCATTTTATGAAAGTTCTGGAATAGATAAAACTTTTTCTGTAAATAATCACAAATTACACTTTGTAATCTTTTCAAAAAGCAATGATACAAAATGGCAAATTCTTAAAATATCTTTTATTTTTAGCAAAACATCCGCATTTAACGTAGATTACGGATTTGAAATTCAATTAACTACAAAGTAATCATCGCTTCATTATTTAATGTTAATTCTATTTACTAGTTGCTTCGAGGCCTGCGATTAAGAATGTGTGAATCTACAAGTCATACTTATCTCATTTAAAAGTAATTTTGCAACTCTACTCACGAATCGACATCAATATTCAGTTGTGTCAGAAGATTGTAACAGTATATATGTATAATATATATAAAATATAACGAATCAATTCGATTACATAAAGTTTCAACTGCGTCCGATTAGTTCACCTGATAAGTTCGATTTTTTTGAATCCAGCTCTAAGCTTCTAAGCTTCATGAAGCACTTTGGGAACCCGACTCGATCACAGAAATGTTTAACTACATTGGAGCATTAATCCGTTCGTGTGATAAATTCGATTTTTGTAAATTCGTTAAACATTGTGAAGTACTTTAGGAAAGATTAAGAATCAAGATTGTAAAAGAAGAGTGATCAAGAATCAAAATTAAAAATTAATCATTGGTAAATATAAAAATGAATGTAATATCCTATCGTTCTTTATAATAGTAGCGTGATAGTAAAATACTCGAAAGATAAGAACCTTTCCCTTGAAACGACCTCGTTTGATATCATTTGCGTCAACTTCATAGGACGAACAACGAAAGGATACATCAGTCTCGTTATCATTATTATTACCATTATTTTTCTGCACGTGCGCGTCAATGTATGTCAAAGACCTCTTAACTATGACAGAAATAAAATACCGAGCAAAATGATTCCTCGATAAAAGGTTTTGTTTTGGACGTTGGACATTCGTAATTTATCTCAACGGCTAATGGAAATTTATAATTAGTCGTATCAATTTCTTGTTCGATATTCGAATCTGTATTATAATTCCTCTATTCCGCGATATTAGATGATATCGAGCAAACTGATTTGTATATTCTAACTCTAAATGTAATTGCTTTCATGGTTATTTATCATATGCAAATGCAATAGCAGCGTTTATAATAGTAATTCAGGAAACGTGGCTCGTTTTTATAAAGTTAAAACAACGTTCCATCAGCATAGATACCATAAATTTTATTCCATCGCATTAAATTAATTGAAATAAACTAAATATAAAAGAAGATATTTTACCTGATACATAACACCCTTCTTCTCCCATCTCTTTTCCTTTTCGGCATCTGGTACGAACTAAAAAGAAAAAATCATTCAGTTAACATCCCTCGATAATCATGGTACATGGTACAAAGTAATCTGAGAATTTTCATGCGTTATCTACTTTTCTACGATGGCAGATACGGATTTATGTATTAACCTAATGTACTGACTTAAAATTACGATGACTTAATACTCCTGACTTTGTTTGTGACCTTCAACGCTTTTCTTTGAACGTTTGCAGGTACTAAGCAACTACTAAAAAGCTGTGATAACGTAATGACGTGCACTTACTGGCAGAAATTAAAAAATATAATGATCACTTTGAAATTACTCTGTGTTATCTGTCTTCTGAGATTCACTGATCGGATTTAAAAATAACAAAAAGAGATAACAGTCCGTGTATAAACATACAGTGATTTTTAATGTTAAATATCTAAAAGCGAAAGTGAAATATGGTGGCGTCAATAGTATGTATGGGGTTGTTGGTCCTGATCCGTTGATAATTACCCTTAATAATTATCGATCAGTTATTGATTAAACAATAGTTCCTTGGTATTGTCTTGGACTTATTTTTCATGTTATATACAGTTTAATTTATGCTAGAAATATTTATAGTTTCCATTGACAATTATTTTTACAATAATTCTAATTACATAAAGTACTGCTGTAGTGCAAATTAATTAAACATATCATACAAAAGTTATCTTACTGGAAAAAGATATTCGATAAAGTGGTAAAAAGTCATGACGAAAATATTTTTTAGATAACAAGATTACCTTGGTCTCCAAATGTGTCTCCACGTGCCCGTTCGAATCATTCATTCCGTTTACTATACTCATTTTCAAATATGTCGTAGTAAGTATCCTTTTAAACGTCACTTTGTTCTCTTAACTTAGTTTGTATTTTTCATCTAATTAATTATTTTAGATCTACATACAAGTTCTCCGTTAACTTTATCCTTCATTAAGGAGAATGTCCTCGCGTCGGACGATTAAAGCATTAGCTTTAATAACATGGTTAATATATTATATATTATATCATAATGTATCATGATTCGATCATACCTGTGAGATAAACATAAAAAATTGATATGAAATATGTACTTAGTCGCCGGTTAACTAATTAGCGATCATCGATCATTGCAATGTATTTTTTCAGATTGATCGGATCTGATAAAATGATACGGTATTCTGTAAGATAATTACAAAACTCTCGATGATTGAATTCGAATGACTTGGCATTATCGCAAATATTTTAATATTCGATGTTTCCAATAGCAAATAATTTATCATTTAACTAATTTAAGATCAAATTTTTGTCAATGTCAAATAATGTAATAAATTGTAAATTATATAGAAGCAGATTTCTTCGATACTAAATGGTTTAACGCCAGCGCGAATAATTTAATTATCAAGAAATATTGCACACAAATTTTGAAAATTAAGTCAGTAATTAATCACAAATTTAATTTACCTTAAACAAAAATTCTTCCAAAACATTCGATTCTTCTTTCTTTAAATTTACAAAGAATTCAATGGACCGTCTTCATCCGAATCACTGACCTCTTCCCACAAATACGAGTCCCACATTCCTGAGAATAATGTCATAAGCCAAAAATCTCCCAAATAAACCAGCAAGACCTTTTTCCACAGGAAATAGTTAACTGTCCAACGATTTAAAAAATTCTTGTTCTCGACCTCCTCCAGCAGTTGCCATAGATTCATCTCCTCTTTATGTCAAAGGAATACTTCATTAAATTATATAACCAAATTATATATAAAAATTCCCGATCTTCCCTCCCCCGCGATTGATATAAACAAAAAACAACTATGTCGCAATATTTTCTTACTTCTTTAATCAATGTTCCGACTATTACGCTGCTGTCTACTTATCTAGATATAAATGCACATATATTAAATGTACTCATACTGTGATTCGTGTAATATTATGAGTAAATTATTACTTCACGTGTATTTAACCTGCTGCAGTCCGCGAATTTTTATATTTCGATTTTGGGTTTATCCCAGCGAATAAAAAGACTCGATATTTGTAAAAAATATTTAACATAAAGTTTATATATAAACAAAACAACGTTTCCATATCTTGCTCGAGCTTGAAATATTTCTTACTAGAGTTCTTCTTAGAAGAAATCGATTGGATCGATAATGATCGAAAGAACACAGTAGGATTTAAACAAATGTATAATAACGTAGTCGTATTGCAAATCGTGTGATCTTTAATATATTGATACGCGAGTATTTTAACCACTTAACGGAAGATATTCGTGTGACAGCAGTAAAATCGAATGATTCTTTTATATTCCCTTAGAAAATAATTAACAAACAAAAGATTATTATTTTACGAGTAGAAAGAGACATTCGTGAACTAAAAAATAAAAGTTGCCTTGTTTATCTTCCTTCACTGTTATATCGGATCGTGTGCAATCATTGTCATGCTTTACAACCATGTAATCATCATTTGCATGCAGTGTAGCGCTTGATACACTCATCAGAATCTAAAAATTACTAAGATTCATAAAGTTGCATAACTTGCGCTGAAATTATACTTATTTCAAACAAGAAGTATGAAAAATTACACAAACTGTACAATTTCGAAGGAAAATGAGCTTTTCCCGATAGATAAATTGAGTTTATATCGATTAAAGGAATATTTGAATAAGAAGTAAAATAAAGATCGGAGGTATAACTAAACTTCGTTTTAAATTGATCAGCCAATTATTCCCTAAGTTATTGCGCAGAGACGTGTTTAAAGTTTTAGTAAAGTTTGAAAACAAACTTACAAGTAAATGTAATTATAGGTAAATAAACCGACTTATGTAAACTATTGCAGTCAGATAAACAACGATCCTATATGTGCAGATTATCAGATTAGATTATTGATTATCACACTGTCTTGTCATCTCAATATTGCATTTCATATACATCGCGCGCATATTATTGACTTTTACACCCGCTTATCGTCAGGCTCTGGCGCGCCTTGCTAAACGAGTTTCAACTTGGTTATTTTTTTTTTTTAACTCGGCTCCATAAATTTATGTGGATGGTTTCGAAGCATTATACTTTTGATTTATGCAAAAAAACAAAGTCGATTTTCTGTACCAGCCATACGAATATCTCTCCTTATCGCACTTACCCATGACATGGATTGTTCTTGCAATTAGTCTGGCTGATATTATTAGCCAATAAACTTTTATGGCTTTAAGCTACATGTTATAAATTGAAGCACCTATACATCAAAATGCATGCATGAAAGTGATAGAATCATCCTCATTAGTGAAGAATTCAGGCAAATCTGTGCCTTGAGGAATTAAATGTATTTACCGAAGTAATTTGCAAAACGAGAATATCACAAATTTTCAAATTGTAGATTACGATAAATTTTCCATCCATTAATTTCTGTTAACAAAATGAATGTTATATCAAATTGTTCAGAATTGGTCTCACTTAGTCACGTGAACGATAACAGCTACTGTTGTCAGAGGATATTTCAAACATAAAATAATGTTGCCTTAATAAGAAGCGTTGTCAACAATAAAAAAGCTAAGTCAATGGTCGATGCCAGAAATTGAATATAAATATAAATATAAATATAAATATATATATTTACATACGCAAATTACACAGAATTAAATACTGATTAGTATTAAATACTGATTAGTATCGTAATTCGCACAGTTTTTTGTGTTATTTATCAGTATACATGTCTTTATCTTAGAACGACGATGTGTATACTTTTCCGTTAATTATCGAAAAATAATTTTATTGTATTTTACTATTTTTAAATAAATTAAAATTTAAATTTAAGTCGACTTAAGTCGACATCTCGAGAAATATTACGAAAGAAGCTTAAGCATATCTGGGTTAAATGTACGCGGAATAATCTGCTAAAGATACCAAATTATAAATCAATCTACATATACATCTCTATTGTAACCACACAGACTCACTTTCTTCGACAAAACCCATCGCCGAAGCGTCTCCACAAAGAAACAACCTGAAACTATCTCGTGAATCAATTCCTTTCACTATGCTTCTATATCCACCAATCATTCGCGTCACAGTTTCCCAGATTTCCCAACCACAGGTTTCACTACAATTTCCCTTCTCCAAAAATGTTTTCCAAGCGAATCTTTTTTTCTTTTATATATTTCTCGAATATTTTAAGAGTGTGCCAGTGTACCAGGATTGAAGATTCTTTGTTCGAATGGTTCCAGACAGACGTTAAAACGCAGACGATGACCTGGTACAGTTGCAGCCGGGAGGACAGCCACGCGGAGACTCGTTATTCACTGAATGCAAGTCCGGTTTCATCTGCTGGCAGTGGACAGACGCGAGTTTCTTCGTTCCCGATCGTCGTGGACCATTCACATCCGCGACTCAGTGGCGATATTCCGCGTCTGTCGGCACGCGATCACGCTGAAACATATATACTGCCGGCGAATTCCTACAGATAAAGGAACCCATTGCGTAAAATGGTCCGAGCGAACGTGGCGCGTCGCGTGAATCAGCTATCGGCACATACATCGTTCCATCGACGCATCGGAGCTTCGTCGAGCTGTAAATGCCGACAGGGACCCGGGTGCTCCATTTTTTTCTTTTCTTTTACTTTTCTTTGTTATGAATTCTTTGTGTGAATATTATGAGTCACTCAGAAGTTGTATAGTAACGTACAATGGTTACGAAATCACGACATAAAGTTCGAAACAAATCTGAAAGTCATATCGTGGCTGCAAAACATATTTGTACATGGTTGTATTTATTGGGGAATTTATATAAATGCTATTTAATTGGATTCAAATATATCAACACTGGAACTACTGCTGTAATACATGTACCTAAATTTTCTGTATAGAAATCAGTATAATTCAAATGGTATTAAGTAACGTAAACAGACCTATTATAGAATCTAGAATCTCTCATAGGTTTAATATGAAAATATAAAAAAATATATAATATAAATATGGAACACTACAATATCTCGGCAAGTAACCAACAAAGTCAATCGGCAATAGCGTAAAGTATTTTTGAAAGCAAAAGACAAGCATAGTCACGTTTGAGTTTTGCTTGAAAATCTGTCGTTGAATACGACTGACTCTTGTACTTGAAAGTATATCAAAGTACTGGAAAGGCAAGTCAAATTACTTTCGTTGTGTTTTAACGTTAGTTTCATTGAAAGAAAGTATGTTCGTCTTTCCGGGAAGCTTTACGAATCAGGTGTTCCGTATTAGGTGCAGTTACCCTAATCATATCTCAATTTAAATGAAAATCAATATTAATTTTGCCGAAAATATTTGTACGTGTTCAGTAATTGTAAAAAAAGAAAGAGAAAATCCGAAATTTGCCATTTTGTCACGTTTGGTTGGTTTTAGCGTTTAACTTCGTCCCTTTTAGTAACAGTTTCACAGGACTACAGATAGTGAAGTAATATACAGGACCTGCCAGGAACGTTTCATTGGAAAATACGAATATGTAGAAATATTTTTCGTCGATCGAGGTTCTAGATCTTTTGTAAGCACCTGGGTCAGAAAAGTATTTACGCAGTCAATCGTCTGTTATATCAATAAGTAGAACGTCGATGTTAATGCATTTATGAGAGACTTAAGGATACAGAAATGCACAGAGCACATATAGTATGCAGAACCGAATAAAATATATAAAGTACAATACTCGTTGCAATATTAAATATTACAACGATTGCGATAATTAAATATCGTAATATCGAAACGTAGAAATCTATGTAGATTGGCAGGTTATTTTAACTATGTAAAAATATGAAATTGCATATTTAATACCTATTGTATGCTTAAGACGATTGTTCATGCTATGAGAATAAACTAAATAAATTTTTGCTATAACTGCCTCTCAACTTCTATATTCATTTTTAGACTTGTTTCAAACTTTACCAAAACAATCGTGATAATCCTCACTCGTCACAGTACCAATGAAACTGCAAAATGTTTTATATAGCACACACACATACATAAATCAAATAACGCTGTGTGATGATATGAAAAGTAATTCAACCTATAGCAGCTACAAAATGTAACGTTGCGTTCCTGATTAATGAAACGCAACGTTGGCCTTTGAGTCGATTAATCAATGAAATTAAGCAACCACTGTATTCAATACTTGAATTTTCCGTTGTCTATTCTGATGGCTAAACAATTTTGTAAGTCTAAGTCGGAATGGACAATGCATGGTATGCGGAAGAACGTTTACGAAAGTCATCGAAGCGGAAGCGATGGCCAGATGTCGGTAGATTATTGTGTATTTAAGCAAACAGGCCTTGAATCGGTGTCATAAGTCATAGGTCAGATTGATCGTTGTCGGCAGATTTTTCATGGATTGGAGACAGACAAACTTGAGATTCTGTTTGATTAAAGCGGATCAAAATGATCATTACTTGTATCATTTCTATTCTTACTTACATCTGTCATAAAAGATTTATATTCAAAAACAATATCTTACGACATCTCCTACTTATATTATGATTCATATATTATAGGAAGTAATTCATATATCTTAGGACGTTTCCTACTTATATTGTGATTCATATAAGAAGTAATTCGTACGATTTGCTTTATCGTAGATAATTTGCATTCTTCAAAATCGGAGGTTTATCTAGAAGATATTTGTTGTAAAATTTATTCGCTAAATTTATTATCTGCCTAGATTCAACATTAGAATCTTTAACCTTTGATTCCTAGATGCATGTTCTTTTTTTTAAGTGGAATAAAACAATTTGAAATTGACAATTTATGGACCATCGTAAAATTATACAAAATTCGTATTCGTACTATTTACAGTAGATAACGTTGCTTACTAAATGTAGATTATATTGCTAAATTTGAGAGTTAATATAATAGTACAATGAGATGAATCCAAATAGGTGTAATCATATTTCTATCTCAACGACAGGTACTATTAATTTTGACAAGAGCTTATGCGTGTTCTTAGAGTTGAACAAAATAACATGCAATTACAAGAGGAGAAGATCTAGTCTTAAAAATGCACGAATGTCAACATATCAGCCTTCAGTGAACAGAACGAAATAAATTAGCGCAAACGCACGAGCTCAATTGAAGTTAATTGCGTCAGCAAATAAATAAAACGAGACACTTCAACGTATAAATTTTTTAATTTTCTTCGTGTAAATTAATGTTTTCCTAACGCATCGCTTGCTCGATACTTGGGAATTAATTTTCTTCCGTTTCTTAGGAGATTGCATAACGCTATATTTAAAAAATTCCCTTCTTCTTCTTAGACATAAATCTTCTTATAAATGTATTTAAAAATTCGCTACGGTCAACGCAAAGATATTCAAAATGTTCTCATTCAAATATACGATAGAAAATTAGAATAATAGAAAAATTAAAAAATTACTCCCTTGAATCTTCCAATTTTTATCACAATTATTCATTTTTTAATTGGGCATTTTCAATAGAAATATTTGGAATATTGCCAAATCTTGCGACCGAAATTTCCTCACTGATTCGCCGATTTTCTTTTCAGCATCCATTGGACAGCCTGCTGAGAGAGAAGAAGACGTCTCGCGTTACTTAACACGATGACTCTACTGTTCGTGTGGAAGTTCTCCGATTCCGTAACGGAGCGAAAGTAAAGGTAAGCCTTACGTTCGCTATGACGGCCGAGCAATTATCGTTCCACCTGTGCGGTTGGATTTCATCTCCCGAAACACGTTCTCGTTTCAAGGCCAAGGACACAGCTCAAGTAGTAGAGGGAGGTCAGTGTTCGCCGGTGTCGATCTTCCACCGCGTCAGCATGCTCCGCTTTTGACAGGAAATGGAAAAATAAGACGATCCGTTTCTATGTTGCTCGCCAACTTGGCGAATATCGTCCTGTGTTTCGCACGTGAACCATTCAGAAAGAAGATCTTCCACGTTTCTACTCGTCTTTCTCCGACTCTTAGTACGTTGACTGTCTTGGTAGTCATCGGTGACTCAAATTACTAGATTTTTTGCAATGATTAATATTTAATATTTGATGATATTCGTAGAGAAAGGTGAGCGAATATAATAGAAGATTCTGCGAAGATTAAACCGTACGCCGTAGTGTATTTCAATTTATCGCGACTCACAGGGTAAAATGTGTAAAATTCGTATGGCAGTCGACGTGTTGAAACAAATCAATCTGGACCTCTTAATTAATAATAAAATAATATAACGTTAGTATAATGCAGTATCGAATTTGAAGATAAAATTCGATTATTTTTACTCGATACTCCGTTGCGAATTTTCCCATTACAAATTTCGAGAAAAACGAGCTTTAAAAATCTGAAACAAAAATTTGAGAAACATGTAATAAAAAAGAAGTTGTGGAATTTTTAAATGGGGAGTATAACTCGTGGGCTATCCTGTACGTAACATCCAGTAGAAAAATTGCTAATTTCCCCATGAGTCTACAGAAATACCAATTTAAAAAGATTATCAAAGAATTGGAAACGCAGGAACTGTTAACAAAGGCGGCCGATGAATTTCCATTTCGTTTGTTTTTTTTTTTTTTTTTTTTTTTTTTTTACTTTTCTTCCATAGACGTAGAACAAAGCGTAACAATACACCTGTGACCTTGGCATTTTTGCAGGCATCGTGTTTTATCGATCTAAGTAGATATAGGTATTCGTAATGAAATTGTATTTTGAAACTTCGAGCAGATGATTCGTCACGTGTTCTCGGGCTCGTAATCAGACCAGCAGTGTTAGAATTCGAATACGAGAGTCGCGACTAATGTTATGTCTCAAGTAACTTTAGCATGAAAGATAGTTCATCATTTTCAACATTCTTTCCGAACACGATTTAGATAAATAATTTTTTATGTAAAAATGAATTTCTTCTTAGTTATCTCTAAAATTATCTTTAATATTCCTAATAACGAGTCTGTTTCTTAGAAAAACTTTACTTCTCGAAAGCTTTCTATCTTCCACATTCTATCTTAATTAATACGTTCTATTTCTTCCTTTTGAAATAACTTCTTGCATGGATTCTTAAAATTTAAAGATTTTTTAAATGAACCGACTTCTTCCAAGACTCGATTTCATAGAAATAAAAATTAATGCTCTCTTTCTTATACGTAAATCTACAAATTTATTTTATCTTCTTCTTTTAACAATCAAATTTCAAAATATTCTGCTATATAAGACTATCCTCGCTGTGACAATTTAAGAAATCTATTAAGCATGTTTTACTTATATATTTTACCGTCTACTCTATTTCCTCGTCTGTAAGTTTACAGATTCATTTACTCCTTTATTTTATCATACAGTTACGTTTCAAGATATTCCGCTATTTAATAGACAAAATTTCACAGAATCTGTTGTACCTGTAGCATTTTTAAAAATATACATGTTCCCGCTAGTAATTCAAATAAGAATAGGAAATAGAGACGAGTGCCACCTGGCGAGAGAATGATTTTCAACTAAAAATCGAGATTTAGTAACAGTAACGTAGAATGAGGTAGCAGGTCGACGAATAGATACCATGACGTCATAAACCAGAGAGAAAAGATAAGAAAAGATAGGAAAAGAGAGACGGTGAGAAAAAAGTATGTTAAGTTAGGTTATGTGATCCTGATACTTCATATTAAATTAAGTCATGCGACGAAAATTAATAAATCACACATTTTCTGATATTGGTTCGTGCACTGTCAGAGTAGCATTACAAAGATAAAGCGGTCTTAGAAACACTCGTGTCTAGTTTTCATGTGAAATTTTGTTTTAAATAATTAGTTATTAATTATTTAGTAAGGACGTGTTTCGAAATGACACGAATTAAGTCTATAATTTTTGTATTAATTTCATATTCGCTTCCTTGTAATTAATATCGTATTTTTGCGTTTGTACGCGTAAAGGAAATCCTCTAGCTACCATCTGGTGTCATCTTTATGAATATTTGATGAGTGGTTTATTTGTTATCCAACTACATTTGTTAACAGCCTATTCTGATATATTTTTAACCTTTTAACGTATTTACAAGCTTACTCCGTACGCCTTCAGAGTCATATTTCGATGTATAAAGCGTGTACAACAATATTCTACAGTTATTATAATTATACAGCGTGCGAGGTATTATTTATTAATTTGTATAATTGAAAATCATTCATTGCATACGAAATCCAAACAGATTTAGTACTAGAAAATAGTTTAGGGCCTAATCGAAAATACACAATCGTAAAAATTCGCGAATTATATTTGTAGCTTTGCTGGTTTTTACTTTTTGAAGCATTCCACTATCACCACGTAGCGGTGAAACGGTGCAACTAATCGCTATTGCTATCCTTGTCGCACAATATAGCGCTCCTTGTTTACAAACAAAGGAGCTTCTGCCATTCCTTGAAACGGACTGAAAAGACGTCATGTTTATAATTCTGGACAATTTTAATAATTGGCGAAATATCCTTAGTCTGTAAATAAGGAAAGCAATAGTGGGCGACGAGGACAGACGTATGTCGCGTGCGCAGCGTTAGATAGAGATACAATAATAATAGCGAAATTATTAATTTTAGATAATTCATGTAGTTTCTATATAACTAAAACGTTCCAGTAAACGTTTAATTAAAATTAATCAGCTGTTTAATCATTTAATGACCGGCCAAGCGATCCCAGACTGACCAACCCTAATCCCTCAATGAGAAGTAACATGCAGATATCTCGCACACTATCAATCTTTCTTCTTCAATCGTAGTTCCTATTGTCTGTCTTTGTCGCATACTATCTCTCTCTTTCTATCGTCGCTCGTATCGTCTGTCCTTGTCAGGCATTATTTATTTCTCTCTCTATGGACTCTTACGAGCAAACAGTTAGACTTCTGTCTTCGGACTAGCCATATGCTGCCATCCATTAAGGAACAAGGGAATTGAAACTTCGAGCACTCACAGATAGATGGTAGCAAATGGTTTGTCCGAAGGCAAAAGTCGACTTCTTGCCCTGAAACGTGTCTCGGACAAACCATGCGCTGTTATCTACTAAGGAAGGATAGAACTGAAACTTGGAGCGTTCGTGAATAGATGACAGCACATGCCTTGTCCGTAAAGACGATAGGAAGATACAGCGATAGTGTGCAAGAAAGACAGACGATGTGAACGACAATAGAAAAAGAGGACGATAATGTGCGAAAAAGGCAGACTATATGAGCAGTGATAAAAAGAGACAATGTCCAAATTTTTCACATTTTCCGTATTCTAACTTGCGAATGTGGGAAGGGAAGGGGATTGGAGGTGGACCAAGTTAAAGATAAATTATGATATTTAAATTCACTTGCTTATTATGTTTTAAAAATTATATAGTAATTAAATATACAATTGAAATCATATCCTATATTTAGCAATATGCAGTTATAAACTGTCTGTATTACGTAAAATATAAATATATTAACTAATATATAACTTAACTCTAACTTAATTGATGTATAATTTATTCCCCTTTTTACAATAAAATGTATGTATAATCATTTCTTAAAAACTGTTAGAAATTAATAAATATATTTCGTACATTATTCAGAAAATTAATAATTAATAGCATGGGTTACAATATAAATATACTGGAAAATCCCAATCATCTTTATAGTTCACGGAATATAATGAACTGTAGTTTATTACAACCAATTAGACGTAATTAGAATTAATGTCACTGATGTAGTTTGGATGTGTTGAAGATCCTGCGATTCCCTTTACAGCTTCGTGATATTGTGGCAGAAGCAATCTTATAAAACACAAAAAAAATATTAATTTCGCTTGTCTCGAAATATTATAAATAAAGTTTAAGGGTACTACAATCATTTTTGAATAATGTTATTTTTAAATAAATTTATTTGATGCTATAGAAATTACTGTGATTATCCAGCTAGTATCGCCATGTTTTTTATTATTATTTATATTATTTATATTAATTTGCAATTTTCTACATAATATTTCTATTGTCTATTTATTTTCTGTAACTTATCTATTTATTTTGCATTCCAACAAATCAGTTATCTTTGATATTCATCCTAGGAATTTTTGCACGAGAGTAGTGGTATTTTCAATTCGTTTGTTCGCGTTTAGTATTTGCTTGTGTTTTGTACTCATCGTTAATTACTGTTTCCAACGAAAAATATTTTAACAAACTGCAAAAAAAGTAATTGAGTCATCAATTTGTATTAACAGTAACATTTATTTGATTAAGAAAAATGGCAGATGATGATTTTGATGGAGATGAGTATGTAATATTTACTGAACTGATATCTTTTACATATCCACTTGTGTGTATTGTAGTTTTATGACAAAAATTTATTGGTATTTTGGAGAATAATTATAGTCGTAAAGCTTTTAGCAGTAAAACTACTTTCAGATTTCTTGTTAAAAAGATTTCTCTATCACCCTATTACACATAAAGTTAAACATAACCTAAAAGATATTTAATAAATTATTTTAACGATCTAGTATAACTTTTCTTTTATACAATGTATATTTCAATTTAAGTATATCAAGATCGTTGAATTTTTCCTCATTTACAGGGTAGCAGATGATTTTGATGATGTAGATGATGATGATAACATTGAACTAGAACCTCAAGAAGAAGATGGAGAAAATATAGAATTATTAGCAGCTGGTGAAGCTACTGGTGGAGTGCAAAGGTCCAAAAGAATTACAACAAGATATATGACAAAGTAGGTGATGTTGAGCAAAAGCTTTTAATCTTAAGAATAATAAAAATATTTTAAATATGTGCTTTTAGATATGAAAGGGCAAGAGTATTAGGGACAAGAGCGTTACAAATAGCTATGTGTGCTCCTGTGATGGTTGAGTTGGAAGGAGAAACTGATCCACTGCAAATTGCAATGAAAGAACTAAAACAAAGAAAAATTCCAATTATAATTAGACGTTACTTACCTGACAATAGTTATGAGGATTGGGGTATAGACGAATTAATCATAATAGATCACTAAATTCTGCTTAATCCTGTACATACTAAATAAAGATGTAAGGTAATTTAAGAAGTATCAAAGCTTATTGTATCTATATTATTTTCAACTTTGTATAACTCATTTTAATAAAAAATATTTAGCAACTATATTATTTGCGTATATATATTTTTTCAGTTATAAAATCCTTTAAAAAAAAAAAGGAGAAAAAACATGTTTATATTGCAATTGTGTTAGATTTAAACGTCAAGCTGACGTTAGAAATATGACAGTTGAGGTTAGGAAGTATTATGTTAAATTTGAATAAAAAAAGAGTCAGCTTTTTTCTATTACATAATTTCTTTAAATATTTATTGATAAGATTAAAAAAATGAACATAATGAAATATAAAAATATATGGATTATTTTATCTTGTACTTTATCTATTGAATACTAGATTAGTAACGATAAGACTCTGAATTAATGTGTACGTCACTGTGTTCAATGTTTTCTTAACTAATAATCGTAATAATCTACTCATGTAAAACAACTTTGATTGATGAAGTATAATATTATGAATATTTGTTAAATTACAGCAATAATATGACGTGGTAAGTAATAACATTTATAATTATTTATTAATCTAATAGGTTAAAGGTGTAATAGGTTACAGCACCTCTAAATAATATTACAATGTATATAGGAATCCTTTGAAGAAAAATCATTTGACACAGAGGCCTACACCAGCACCACCTCTATTAACTCATTTAGAAGACAGAGAATTAGATATTGCAGTTCAAAGACTCATTTAGTATGTATATTTATTGTTAGAATACTTGTTGCCATGATGTATTGAAATATATTAAAAAATTTGTTATTTGTTTTTCAAGCGTTGAAGATACAATTAGGAAATTGACAAAGGAAATGAAAAAATATATAGAAGCTGTGCTAAATTTAGATCGAGCAGACCAAAGGTTGACATTAAATCTAACAACTTGTGGTTTAGCGCATCTCAGTGATGAATTTAGAAAAGTAGTGGAAAATTACCATTCAGTAACAACACAGGTAAGTTTACAGATTGTTTTTACATGGTAAGAAACATCATGAAAATTTTGCTCATTTATTAGATTGGGAAAACAGTGCAAGAAATGGCAGCTCTCTGTCAAAAAACTTTCATAGAACCATTAAAAAAATTACGAGATGAATTCATTCTAATAGCCGCAGCAATTGCCAAGCGTGAGGAACTGGTGACAACTTGGAAATACTCTTATAATCGTGTCAAAAAATTGCAAGAGAAAAAAGACAGAACTGCTAGTCATATCGCAAAATTAGAAAGAGAACGCAGGACAGAAGAAGCAGCTGCTAAGGACTTGAAGACTGTTCATGCTCAATTACTTGTAGAACTACCAATGTTTTTAGACAAGAGATTGGAATATATTAAACCTAGCATACATGCTGTAATCATGATACAATTAGATTACTATGGAAGTGCAACTCATTTATTTACACACTTAATGCCAGTACCAAATACTTTAGGATCGCCATCCAGCGCTATGGTACCTGAAGTCGAATACCAACAAGCAGTAACTGATCAAATGAATAGAATAAGAGCTCTTACAATAGTTAAAGATCATTAAGAATTATAAAAATTTCCTAAACAAATATCTTAACAAAGTTGTGATACTGAATCTATAAAATTAACATAGGTACGAATGTATTTATCACATGGCAGTATTTACATTCATATTGTAAAAGTATAGATAGATTTATAATGGAACCATTCCTTGATTTCGTTTCCATTGGGCACCAGAACGACGATTGTGATTAGCGCGTTCCGCCTTCTTGGTGTTCTTTTGCTGCCTATTGTATAATACAGCTTTCTCTTGTCCTTGACCTTTAGGATTACCTGCAGATACAAGAACAAGATCATTTTAATATTGGAACTGATAAAAAACACTAATAATGCATGCTGTATTTAAGTGTAACTATTAAATTATATTCAGCACTTTATAAAAATTGACAAATATACCTATTACATTCGGTACACCTCTTCCACTTCGCGTTTGCCTTTGTCGTTCTGCTCTAGCGCGTACCTCTTCTGGATTTTGTATAAAATAGTCTCTCTCATTTTGGTTATTTCTTACATCTTCATCTTCTGATTCCGTTTCAACTTCTTCAGTTTCAACCTTTTGTTTCTCGCGAAGAACCTAAAATTATCGTTCGTTAATTTTTATATAATTATGTTAATAGTGTTAGAGAAGACTATAATTTAACCGAATTATATAAATACAAACTCTAGGTATAGTAAAAGGTCTTAAATCTGCTTCAGTCGAATCATCCTGTGTAGCACGTATATCGCTGTTATCATAAGTATCATCATACTCGTCATCGTATACATCTTCGACGAGACTGTAACTGTAACAAATTTTGTTTATATTCTTGTTATCTACAAATATATATTTTTATATGTGTTATATGTATTATTCAGAGTAACCTTGAATCCTTACTTTTTAGTTATGTAATCTTTAGGTATATCTATGATTTCTTTAGATTTTTTAACATATGCATCATCACCCTTTAAATTATCAAGCATATTAATATCCAGTCTTTCAATACCACTAGCTACATCATTAATTGAAGTTTCCTAGAAAAATAGTAAGAATATTTACATCGTTTATACTAGATTATGTATCATGATTCAAATAATAAAATGTTCTTACTGTATAGATTGGTAGTGCACTAGGCATTTGTGATGGCCCTAATTTCATCAATTCTTTTAATTCTGGTGGTAATGAATCTTCTAGTACAGCATGTACCACAGCTGCACTATCATAATTGTAATATTCCAAACTTGTCTGTAAAATAAATGCTGTTAAATGCACGCAATTCTTTCATCTTTCATATTGAAATAATTACCCCAATAAAACCTTCATCTAGATGATTTAAAATATCTTTAACATCAGAAATAAGAACAGCCAATTCAATAGAATTCTTTTCCACAGTTCGTTTCTCATTTGAAGGTTCTATGTTTTCAGATATAGTTGTCTGACTTAAAATACCACTAGGTCCAGCTACAGCTACAGGTTCCTACGAAAAGGTAATATTATGTAAAAGCTTCATAAAAATACAATTTGCAAGCCATTTCTCAAACTTACATTTACGTTATTAGAAAAGCTAGTATCTGGAACATTGGGTCTTCCAATAATTGTATTGACTGATTTCACAATATAATTATATTTTATTGTATCACTGAATAATATTTGTTAAGTATAAAAAAATACCACCATATATTTATCTATCATTGCAATCATAATAGTACTACATTAACAAAAGGATACGCATCAGGACAAATATTCGATAATATAGTCAAATCTAACTTAACAGGATAAAATTGATCATAATCTGTAATAAATTCTTTTTCAGAAATTGCTAAGGTTAATAAATTAAGATATTCGTCCACCCGTTCCTTTACCTCTGCTTCCTTTATCATATTTCTAAGCATAATGTTATAATCATAGTATGTTATACATTGGATGTATTATACTTTGTAATTTAAATATCTATATATATACACTTACAAATTTTCTTGAATAGTCAATATTGGTTCATATATAATAATACGAAAAAGCTTCAAAATTTCAATCCTTATTACATCCAGACGATGTTTTAATTCTATATATTTCGGCATATTTTCATCATTATATGCTAAGTTCTTTAATATTTTATACATCTCAGGTATTGTGCTTTCATATACTGAAACAAGTCTAATGATAAATGATAAAATAAACTATTCAGAACGCTTAGAACAAATAAGGATATAGTTTAATTAGTTTAACTTACTTATTCATAAAATCCACTGTGTGAAATATACTCACTGCTGGAGAATAATTTATTAAAAACACACCAACAGTTGATGATATATCTAGAACATATAATATCATATCTTCCAACTGGAATAATGTAAGTTTTGAGGAATTAGTATCCTGCTTTGACAATGAAACTGCTTCATCGGTATATATAGAATCACTACCAAATTTTCTTTCAACATTTTCAAAGGCCTAAACTAACAACACTTATATTTAATTCTGTTTTGATAAAACATTAGTTGTTCTGTATATTGTATCTAATACCTCACCTCTATAAGACAAGGAACAGCTCTCTGAAGATCATTATTATACTGCGGTTCTAATTCAAATAAAGAGTTTAAGATCCTTTCCATTATTTTTGCATTTTCTCGACCATAAAGTTGGCAAAGATCAAAGATGATGGGTACCGTAAATATGTATTTGTCATATAATAAATTTCCAAGAAATGGACGGTTCATATATTCTTCAGGACTTTCTTTGTTTGTGACAAGTCGTGCAAAAATTATAAGTACATAGTGACTTAGTGTTTCTAGAAGTTCCAACATTTCTGGGCAATTTGGAAAATTTTCTAAAGCATAGAATGGTGGTGCGTCTTGTAGAAAAGATACCAATGTATCTAATACTGAAGTATTAAACACAATATTTGACCAAAATCTAAATAAGAGATACATAAATATATAATATATGTAAATGTATGTGTTAAAAGGAAACTTTCAGGTAATTTGATTGCAAATTTGATTATAATCTTATAGAAGAATCATTGAACATTTTCAATGGTACTGTTGTTACTAATTATACTTACCTATAAAATGGAAGGCTGAGTAACCATTTTAAATCGTTGATCATATAATTGACAATTTCTATCCATCGTAGTTTTGCTCCCACAATTTCAGATCCATCATCATTATATATATTAGGAGGTTCATAATGTAAAAAATAGTGGTCACTTGCCCATATTTTACTCTAAAATGATTGCCACATAGAAATTAACAATTTATTTATCATTTATGATAACACTTTTCTAATTTCATAGATATTAATAATACATATGAGAATTTGTTAACAAGTTATTATTAAATACGAAAAGTGATTTTAAGATGTATGAAAAACTCATATAATACCAAAGTAGTAAGATTTATTAATCAAAAGCTTGACAAATATCAATTGATATATCCACAAACAGATTGCTATTTATGTACGTACCAAAGCATCAACCTTTTGGACAATACCATTGGTTTTAATCGTTAGTTTTAAATTTTCTAGTGGTAGAAAATCGGGATTCTGTTAAATGAATAAAAACATTATGCAAGTTTGTAATAAATTGTATTGTTTTAACCTACTATAATGAATGTCTTCATAACGAGACACTATATATAATAGGAAATAAATTACCTCATAAGGTTCCATGTTCTCTCAAAGTATTCTTAATTGTCGCTAAACAACTGCACAAGAAATTAATTGTTGAACAAATTACGATCCTAACAATGCACGAGCGCTAAGCGCTATAGTCTTTTCGATAACTAACCTATCTTTGTAAGTTGAAAATTGCCAAAAAGGATTGAAGCCGAAAAATCCCAGAGGACAAACTTTGTAGTTTTGTTAAGAAATTGGTAGTGCTGCAAAAGATTCTAACAGTGACAGTTACTCTTGACATCATCCAAAAGCTTTTTGTCGTAAAGGTTATGTTTTGATTATACATATAAGTACTTTGTTATCAGACCGCTGTACTATACTTCGTTATTAACGTTCTTATAAATAAAACAGTTTAGAATTTTATATTTCTGTATAATGTCTAAGGATACGAAATTTTTTGCGAGACCAAAAGTAAGATTTTGTCAATCGGATACTGGTAAATCGATAACAAAAGAATTAAAAAGCTTGACTGATCAAAATGGTATTAAGGATAAGCCGAAAATCCTAAGTGTCGTAAGACTAGATAAACCTGTTAAATTAGTGAAATCGAATGAAATATCTGGCAATCAGGAAAATAAAAATTCAAAGCTTGTTGATAATGCATCAAACTTCACATTACATGCTAATGCATCTCCTTGTTCAATTGAAACCTCGTCCTCTTTGGATAAAAATACTATCAAGACAGAAAATCAGAATCCTTTAAATGATGCTAACAACAGTCAGAATATTAAAGCAAATATTAAAGAAGCTAATATTCCCAAAATTTCTATTAAACTTCCAAACAATGACATAACAGTTTCTACAGATTCTCCCATTGCACAAAGTAAAAGTTTAGACAAGACACTTAAATCAAAAAATTCTGACAAAATTAATGGTTCAAAGAAAGATTACACTAAAGGTAGAAGAGAAAAAGAAAATAAATCAACAGTTGTTAAAAAAAATATTAAAACTGTAACTACAAAATCTACAGATTTAGACATTTTAAAACATAAGAATCGACTTTCTTCTGCTGGCACTGGTACAAAAAAGTTAAATGTCACACAGAAGACATCTAGTTCAATTACAATAAAAAAGAATTTAAATTCAAAACTTCGTGATATTATGCCATGTTATAAATACAGTAAAGTTGTAAGAGATATAATTGGTCCTAAAATACAGCCATACATAGGTCCAGGAGTATCACACAGTCAGCCAGATGATTTAGCAATTTTAGAAACAGATGAAAACATTCATACAAAGCCAATTATTTCTGGAGAAAAATTGGCAAAACCAGAATATAATTCTATTATGTGTACAATTAATAAATTAAATGAAATGAAGAAACAAAAAGTTATAACTAATATTGAACATTTACCAGCTTCATATAAAAATCTTATAAATGGAAAGGTAGTAAAAAAGTGATGGTTTACAATTATAAGATCATAAAATATCCTCTTATGTTTTGTGTTTTAGGTTTCTACTGCTTTAGATTTCCCTCTTGATGAAGCAGTTTACAAAGATTTGGTAGACTTATCCATAGATGAAAATCAATTGCCAAGCAGATTAACTCGTAGTAAAGATCCAGAACCAAGACAAAAAGATGTTGTGCCGATACTCTCTGACTTTTTTACACCTGTATCTACTGAGGAATATTGTACTTCTGTTTCTATAAAACCGCGAATTCCAGAAACTGTAGACAGTTGGAATGCCTTCAGAATAAGTGATCAAATAAGTGAATGGAAACACATTTTAAATCATGTATAACTGGATTAGTATTTTTATATTATGCATAGCTTATTTGTTAATTGCTATTTGGAAACCACTTTGGTAAATGTATCTTTTTGTAAAATGTAAAGTATTTTTTATAAAATTCAGCGAATGAGATTCTTTAACAGACATTTTGTAAAATATATATGTTGAAATTTAAAAAAAATAATAAATGAATATATGTACAATTAATTGTTTAATATACAATTATATATCTTATTTTTCTACGTGAATATATAGTTTCATTTTACAAATTGCATAAAGCACCAAAGATATTATTATGTGATTCGTGTATAAAAAGAAAAAACAATATAAAGTTCATGATACACCTAGGCTGAATAATTGTGGGGATTATACTGGTGAAAGCCAAGCTAGATTCATGTAATGAATTTACAATTTTATATATGACAATAACATTTACGATATTTTTCTTCGCAAGCTGTAATGTTCCTATTTGTCAATAATAACGCATAATTGTCTTTTTTACTGATTCATGAGTTTAGTGGTTGAAACAATTGAATATAATAAATATAATTTATCTACCAAAAGGATTCAGGTTCTTATTATAGTCATCATCGTCATTATTCTTAAAGGGATTTGTGTCGTCATTATCTTTAAAAGGATTAGTAGTGTCATCGTCTTTGTCTTCGGCAAATGGATTTTTCGATTCATCGTAGTCGTCTGCTCCGAATGGATTCGATGGTACAATTGGTGTTTTTGGTGGCACGTACGATTTTTGAACTGGTGATGATTTTGGTGTCGTGCTGTTTAAAATACGAGCTTCCTTTATAGGTACTGGCACAGCTTTCTTCGAATTTCCTCGTGGACTAGATATGTCATTGAATGTACCAGAGATATTCGCTTCTACTGATGAAGAGTACAGATCTGATTTTGGATAAGATCGCAGTCGATCATCCGCTACTGTATTATAATTATCATACGAACGATGAGTTTCAGTTTTTCCTATAATAAAATTTTTGATTTGTATAAAAAATTGCTATGCTTGAAGAGTAATAAATTAATTTTTTTAATCAAATAAAATTTTGCTTACCTAACGTTGAGTTCTTTCCCTCCGATAATCTGATTCTGGCTTCCGCTCCTGGCCCATAATTCAATTTTGATTCATCAAACTTTGCCACCGACGCAGACAACATTTTATCGCTATCTGTGATCACCATTAATTTTTTAAAAACTCCGCGACCAAAGTAATCAGCAACTAATGAGAATGGATCCTCTGCTCGATCCAATAAACTGTGAAATGTTTCATGAAGATCTTTTGATTGTTCCTGTGCTTTTATGATATCCAACAATTTTTTATTGTCTGGTAAACAAGCTGGACATTCATTTTCATTCTCTGAGAATCTTTGAAAGCAGCTATTACGAGAGTAACGTCGTACATGTTAAAATACATCATAAAATATTATTATATATAATATGATATAAAATCTGAACTCACTGTTGATGATATGAATGCTGACACATAAAATGTACCGATGGAAGTTCTAACTGATGGTGACACGCACTGCAACGTGATCCTTGGAAGATAATAGTACTATTTTTAATTGAATCTATTTGTTCTCGTATCTTTTTAGTATCTGCTCGATACTTTTCAGATAATTCTATATCTGCTTGTGTTTGTTTATGTTCTGTCCGTAACACACTGTTAAAATAGGTTCTCACATCGCCCAAGGTACAAGAAAGTGAAGTAGAAAGTGCATCAAGAACCATCAATGGTGATAAAAGCCTTTCTTGACCTGTCCAATATAAATTTTGTTTAAAAATGTTATATGACACTAGAATGATTAAATTAAATTTTAGACATACCTATGTGGGTTAGTATGTCTGCAAGAAGTTTAGTTGGTGCTTCTTTATTTCTTGCAACACTCCATAAAGCTTGGACCCATAAATTCGGATCTTGATGTCCAAATCGTTTGCACGTAGCTAAAATTTGTTCACTGTCTCCTTCGCGTAAATGGAATCGTAATATTTCTTGGTATCTATATATAATATAATATACATTATAAAATAAATTTTTGAATTATAATATTGATTGTGTAAGTTACTTCAACCTACAATTTACTTTCTTCATAAAGAAAGAGTAAACCACGCCTGAAATTATGCTGATGGCATAAGATTAATATTTGATCTTTATCGTAACACGCTTCCGAATTTTGCAAAAGTCGTACAATTTTCTGTTCATATTGTACTTTTGCTACATCATTATCCAAAGCTGACCAAATATGAAGATAATGTTCTACTAAAGTATTGTATACCAAAGTGCTCCACCTATGTATTAAAACATTTAACTTGTAGAATATAAATTGAACTTTTCTTGTTATTTATTTTGGTATACTAACTTGGTATTCATTTTTACTAGGTGCTCTAAGAATTCTACGAGACGTTCTGAATTATTTAGAAACAAGTGAATAAAATCTTCTGGATTAGCTTTATCGATGTGTTGGTCCACAGTACCATCTAACATTTCCTGAATCAAATACGTCATTATAGGTATATGTTTTATCGTATCAATATAAATCTGTTATTTTTTAATTCCTCAATTTTACCTGATCTACAAGTGGTTGATTGGAAGGCCTATAATTGGTACATAAGGCTTTTAAAAATTGCGTTGATTCATCTGGCACATTTTCTATCAGGATAGTACCATATTTCTTCATGTTGGATTCTGCCTAAAAGATTGTCCAAAATTAATCAAATAAATTGAATCTGGATGCACATCTAAATGCATGTATCAACGTACTTCTTCAAAGTCCAAAGTAGCCATATATTCTAATGCCTTTTTGTACTCGTGTTTATCTTCTATTTGAATACGAAGATACCATTCGTAACGATCATGTTTTTTTGCAAGCAACAAAGCATCCTCCGGCGATGCTTGACGACAAACTTTTATTGCAATTTCGACATCGAAATCAATCTCTCTATCTTTTGTCTAAAATCATTATATAACATAATCATAAAAATTACCGATAAATTTTGTATTCAAATTAGTCATAGTTTGTTTACCATGATAAATTCTTTTAATTTATCTGTATGATTGAGTTTCGTATAACAATTCAGTAGCAAAGTTGTATGATCTTCTGTTGCCTGCCCATTTTTATGCAAAGCTTGCAAATAGGTCGTTAGATTATCTATGTGTTGAGAATCTAAAAATTTTCTAATTACATACGACGGTTCTAACTTTCCAATAGTTTTAATATACTGTTCTATCGCTCCAGTATGATCTCCTTTTGAATATAAATGATCGCCGTATTGTCGGAATATATCGACTAAACCTTCAGCATCATATTGTTGATTCTTAGCTATTCTAAAAATAGTGTAATATTAAATTATAATTATATACAATTATAATTATAATTGGAATATTTTCTACAACTTCAGCTAGAAATTACCTACCTTATAGATATATCATATAAATTCTTCTTGAAAAGTAATGCTAATTTCGATTGCAAGTCTTTTTCATCTAAGTGATAAAGTTTACTATCTCCACTGAGTATAAAAAATCCACCCCATTCTGATAGAACAGCTTGTACAGACAACATTGGGGCAGAAAAAACAATGCATTTGTTTTGTATATCAAGTACTGTAATTACATGCTTATCCACTCCTGGAGGTATTGGTTCTATAGTACTATAAACATATGATATTTTAAAAATTAGTTTATATTTAATGAATTTGTAAAAACTATGAATCTGTAAAATTTCCTTACCTTGGTTTTGCAGAAATGGTAGTTGTTGTTCTTGGATCATTCGCAGATTCTTTTGCTATAATAACTAGGTAACTTCTAAACCACTCTAACATGATTTTTTGACCGCCAGCTGCATAACAAGGACCTCTACCATCTGGTGTGTAACAATAAATTGCCTAAAGTAATACAAATTTATTAGTAGAAAAGTATTTATTACATACATTCCATAATAAAATTATGTTAATGTTATTACATCATCACGACCAATCATAAAATGACTATCTTGCATAGATTCTGCAAGAACACTACACTTTCTGGCACAGCCCATAGTATCCAAGGGAGATTTAAATTCTTGATCCTTAACAGTAATATTATATACGAAAACGCTATTTGGTGTAGCAACAAATAAATGAGTTTGTTTGCCACTAGATTTTATTGCTAAACCAGTAACTGAAAAATTGGTATGTTCGAATACTTTTATCTTGTTTTTCCTTTCCCTAGTTAAATCACCCCTAAGGATTGAAAGTTGTATATTAAAACATGTTTGAAAATTAGAAGATTACCATTATTAAAATTAATTATTTTTACCTATACAGCATAATAGAGCCATCTCCAAAGCCAATAGCCATTAATGTAAGACTAGTATGCACACATAGAGCAGTTGCAGGAACTGCTCTATAACTTGGTATGGCTCTACTTATACGAAGACATGTTGGATTGCCTTGTTTATCTGGTTTAGCTAAATTCCAGACCTTTATGGTAGGATTACAACCTGATTCATCTTCCTAAGGAAACATACTTTTCATTATTGACAAATATCTCTGCATCAATGTGTAACAATTATGCAATGATACTAACACCAATGGTGAACAAGAAAGTGGAATGTTGGACTTGTTGAGCTAGTGTTAATGTGACATCATAAGCGCGAAATGTGGTAACATCGTAAGTTCTATTCACTAAATGCACATTGCCTGTGTAATCTCCGAATACTAGAGTCCCGTTACCGCTCGTAGCTGCTGTCACTTGGGCGTCCTAATCAACAGAGCATATAATATACATCGAACACGATAGCCTTAACCTATAACCAAATATCATGTCAGAAAAAATCGGATTTCAGTCGATGAATACTCACACCAAGTGCCGTGGCTATTTTCCCGCCGTCAACTTCTTTTTTAAGATCAAAAAAATTGAAGCGTCTCCACTAAAAGATAAATGCGTTTTCGTGTGAGGAAAAGGGGGTTATGTACACGATATATAAAATACGATCAAATGTTCGAATAAAATGTGAGACTAACCTCGAGAAATGCCATCATGTACAGCAATTATCTATTTACACATTTGCAACAAAATATTGTCGACACAGCCAGTGAACAGCGTGTTAAAGTTGCTTCTTTTGACACCTAACAACATCAAGTTGCACGCCCGCCATCTTTTCACCTATATTTGACCAGCTGATTATGCATGACATTTCCCCTCAGTTATGATATATATTTGGTCACTCGCATGCGCGATGCAAGCACATGTATTTTCTACTATACCGACATGCTGCACCGATGCATTTAGTTTGCTGCATTCTTGCAAAGATGTCGACGTAGGATTATTCGGAATCATGCGCCACCCGTGTACGTTATTTGGTACTAAATTCAATATTTCGCGGGATTTAAAATTGGATATCTTTTTATTCACTCGTTTCTTAAAAAAGTATAACACACCTCTTTTATTTTAACATTTTTTATCTCTAAAATCTAATTTATGAATACTATAATTATCAAGAAAATAAATATCATTTTAATTAAAAAGAAAAAAGAAAATAATAATTAACCCTTTCTCTCCATTGAAACACCAAATTAATAAATTAAAATTTCCTTTATTATCTCTACATTAAATAAAATTATCCCTTTTATTAAAATTGGGATAAAAATATGCCTAAAGATATTTTGAAGTGAAAATCATTTGGAAAGGAATTATGAAACACTTTGCAAACACAGAATACCGTAGCAGTTCTATCGATGATCAAAATGGCTGAACTCTCTAATTTCATTGATCTATAAATTAAAAATCAACTGCTATGGCTTTCTGGATTGCCGATCTCGATTAGTAAGACGTAAGTTTTGTTATATTTGTTAAAAAGGACGAACAGTTAGTGTCGATGATTGGGGGCTTGTTTTACAAGGTCTGTCTGCGCGAGACAGAGGGGATCAAGAAGAAATGGTCGCGAAAAACTCTGAAAATCGATTATGAATACAACACCGGTTCCATTTTTTGCGATACTTTGCTTCACCAGACGATCAAGGACCAAGAAAGACGTATCCGCTATTCGATGTTCCTCTATAGTCCCTTGTAAATTCCATTAACTCCTTCGCAGATCGTCGTTCTTCGTCCTCGAACAGGATTCGCTGCAACCAATGAGGCTTCTCTCGCGAAATTCGTACAGAAAAACGTTCGCCAGGAGCTTTAGTTCAACGATTTTTATAAAGACTATCACGAAACCTTTGGATCATTGAAAAGAACCCGGTTCCTTGTACGAATTTCGCTTCACGAGAACGCGCGAGCATCTTCATCTTCGTTTTCTCATTTTCTTCCCTTTATTTAGTTTTTAATTCTTTTGTACCGTTGTCGTGCTAGCGTTAGAAAGAAAACGAAAAACGCACGGTTCCTCTCTTTTTATTCAGTCTGCGATCGTTTCTTGTTTCAGGACGAGCAACGTTCCATGATCTCTCTTTTTTTTCTTTTTCTATTTTTATAATATTCAAAACGTTTAGTGGAACGATGATCGTCTCGGTTCGTTGTATCACGTTCATGCGTACACGCCGACGGTTTATTAATTAATAGCACGAGTTTCGTCACTGTTCCTCTCGTTTTATGATCTATCTATCGTGGAGAATGGTTCCTGATTTTTCGCATCGTTCCAGGGATCAGAAAATTACTGGATTTTGCGTTCGAACGACGAGTTCTTGCGGGCGATGTCGTTAGGGGATGAAATTGGTTGTGTGGATGTAGACTGCGACACGGTGAACACGAAAGACTTTGATTATTTAAATTTTCAGGCCTTTCAGTCTTGTGGAACACTTCGAGAGCATATTTCGTAAATCTTTTTGTTACCTTTCGCGAAGTGATTTTTATTTTTTCTCTGATTAAGAACAACGTGCACCGGAGGTACTTACTTTGGATTATGAAAGGATTCAGATTTAAGGATCGTGGATTATATAGAATTTTTCTGTGACGGTTTCTCTGTTTATTAATGGTTTTTCATTTTCTTAAGATTATGGAGTACTTCTGGCTTTTAACCAATGTGTTTTATTAAGGAAAAATTATTACATACACCGTGGAGATTCGCGTTAGACGGATTGGAGCGAAATTCAGGTGGATTTCCCCTTCATTTATTAAAATATTCCGCCACTCGGCGGCCAGCGAGTGTTTCTCATGTCAAGGAAAAATTGTAAAATTTCTTCTCTCCAAGCATCGTCGAAGTATTCCTCGCTGTTTAAGCATTTCCAAACGGGCATCGAATTCCCGTGATCTTTGTCTGATAATTCACCGGTCGCAGTTTACGCTGTCACCTCCTCTTCTCATCTACGTAATTTGTAGTAACACCTGATTTCGTTTCATTCTTCGTAATCTTAAATAATATCGCTGTAAAACATCGCAAACTTTACTTTTCAAATTTCAAAACTTGCATTATCCTTACCAGCTTTCCCATAAAATCTTTCTTGCATTCTGTTCGTTGTACGTTTCTATCTTTAATTTGCATCTATATTAGAAATACAAAAACAAAAAAGAAAATTCTTATAGAACATGATATTCATTAAAAACTGTCTATACAATTTCTTAAAATTACTGGAAATATTTCACACCGATGCTGTTCATAATTCAAACGAAAGTAAAAAATACCGCCCCTTGCAAATTTACGAGATTTTACAGCAACATTAAAACCGAATCAGTCAATTTCTCTATGCCTTCGAATCATTCCATTCACTTTCCCCCTCTCTCTGTCTCTCAGGTTTTCTCGATCGGCAGGGGATTAGGAAACACGGTATTCTTCGACATTCTTTCTCCATTTTTATTCTTGGGGCTCGGGCGAGGGACGATTAGAGTAAACGCGAAAAAATGTGATCTTCCGTTCGAGACTTTACAGATGTAATTCAGCGTATTTTACTTACTCTATATAAACTATTAAACAGAGTGTGTGTGTGTATGTGTGTGTGTGTGCGCGCGTGTGTATGTGTGTATGTAGATTTCTGTATGCACGAGACCACGTGTATGTATCTGAGTATGTCTGTTTTAAAATCGTTCACGAATAACGTTGCAATCGGATCTTGATCGGTTCATCGTATCGCACTTTCGCTTCTTTCACTTCCTTCTCACGCTCTCTTTCTCTCTTATCAAACATTTAATTCATATATATCTATATTATATATCTATATATATACTTTACAAACAGGAAACGATTAGACGCTAGGGCTTCACGATTGGCCCGAAAATCGCCGGGTATTCCTTTTAAAGCTGAGAATGGACCGGACAGAGGGCGTCGTTTTAATTCTTCGATTGAACTCTTCGAGAAGCTTTTCTTCGTTAATTATTACAGAAGCTCCTTTGGTTATTTGCCCCCGCGAGAGCTTCCGCGAGGCGGTTCGTTCGTAAAGCGGAAGCTGACGTGAAACTCAATCTTCGAAAAGGGATACCCGGCCTAGACGCGCGCACGCTATTGCGTATGATCGCGTCCGTTTTCTTCTCCCTTTTCTCTTTTTTCCCCCTTTTCTCTTTCTCCCTCTTTTTTTTTTTGTTCTTTTCTTTTCTTTTAAATGGCTTAAGGATGCACTTCTTTGTAAAATACAGTAATATCCCGCGCGCGTTTCTACTACCGTATAAGTATATCCGTTTAGAGATTTGTTCTTCATATTTTTTTTTCTTCATCTTCTTCATCTTTTTTTTTTTCTTTGTCCTCCGTAAATTTATACAATAAAATATCACAGTTCTGTTCGTACCGCGCAATATAATCAATATATTGTTTTCCTTACGTTGCCTATGTGAGAGTCTCTCCATCTTTTCGACATTCTTTCGCTCTTTTGCACTTTCGTTTCTATCATACATCTTCATTTATACGGTCGTTTATTTTATTACCCAGTCGTACACGCAGACACGCACGTGTTCGTTACGCTTGTAACCCTTTCTCTCTTCGCGAAATTGACGATTATACAACGAGTATGGTTTCGTAGAAACGCTTTTAAGAAGATACTCAGTCGCTTTAACCCTGAAGAATTCGATAAGTATCGAGCAGATCTGTGGGCAATGGATTACGGATAAAATTATTACATTTATTGTTCGTTCGGTAATCGCTACATAACGTGGTAATCAAAAGGAATCGATCGGATAATCCGCAGATAATAAAGAGAAGTGGAGTCTCCCATTGTCGCCTCGCAACTATTGCCTACTCCATTTTCCACCCCACCCCCCCCGCCAATCGATCAAGAAACGTTTCGCAATTTTCTCGATCCACTACGTCGCTAACGATTCAATTAAAGGTAAAACAAAGTGTAACCAGTCTTTCCAATTCTCATCTCTCAGTCAAGAAAATCATTATCACAATCGAGAAGATCAATACAGTGGAGAAAGTGTTCGAACACTTGTAGAAATGTTTTATGAATATTGTGTTATATGCGCCTCATGTGTTATATATCTAGGGAATATTTTAGAATTTCATTAGTACCGTAATAAGATACGACTATAATAACTATATCGGTGGTAAAGTGTGAAACAAATTTGAAAATGTATATAGAAATCGTACGAGTATATGTGTAAATATATGTTTCGCAGAGAGCGCAAAATAAAATTTAAATAGTCAAAATAGTTATATCTATTGTTGCAAAGAAATCTTTTTTTCTTTCAAATCGTAAAAACGTATCGTAACAGAGAATAAAATTGTAACTTAATCAATTATGAAACTTAAATTGTCCTATTATATACATAACATACGTAACATGCGTAATTCTATGCATAGAAATTTTCTACGGTAAATGTTCAAACACTTTCTTCAACAATTGTGTACTTTCGCCTAACCTTCTTATACCCAAGATTCTCAACAATAGCTTTTTACAAAAGAATGTTCTGAAATATTCGATGAAACTATCACGTTTTATTCTATTAAGAAAATTTGAAATTTTAAACGCGTATGTACATAGTATTAAAACAGCGAAAACAGCGAAGACTGAATGAATTTACGTTTCAGGGTTAAAGGGACCCGGTGTGGAACCATAAAGAGATTTCGATTAAGAACATGCCTGTGGCCTTCTGAAAAAGTCTATCCATTAATTTAATCTTCATAATGCTGCAGGAAAAAAGAAAATCAGCAAAGTTCGTAATTTTTTACTGTCAAATAAAATTTGTTTATTGAATGAGCGATAATTTGTTTATTCTTCGAAAGACCGCAAGCATTCCAATTATTTTTGTTTTCAATCTGTTCTTTTGGCAGACCAATTCACGTATTGTACATGACTCGACGATTTATCACTTTTTTTGCGTTAGTTATTCATTGCCAGAAAATGAACAAATTTTATTGAAAGGAACTGATTGTACGCGAGGATCGAAAGGATCGATGGTTCCGCAAGCGATTGATACATTCAATGTAAATTCTTAATCATTCCTTAGAAGAAAAATATTCTACGATTCTAAAGACTCTTTATCTACATTCTATTAAAATTTAACCTTTCAACAGTATCGTATTTTTCAAATGGTACAACGACAAAGAATTTAACAATTTTCGTTTCTACAACTACGAACGAAAACAAACGAGCGAACGCTTACGGCTTATTCGTCTTACTCGTGAAGCATCTATTAACAGTCCTAGTACTTCAAGAAATATTAATTTCAACGTTAATGGCGATACCCTAAGTTTATGAAAAATGAATTCTCCGATGTATTGTGAAATTGCCTTTTGTCGTGGTCGATTTTTAGACCGCAAAGATCAACGCGTGATTCGCGTAAAAACCCACAAGACGCGAGAAAGGAATTCCATTTTTCGTCGACTCGAAATCAACGAGCTTGAGGAACTTGCGCTGGCGAACGATCGATCCTCCGCGTCCCTTGGTAATCTTCGTTAGTTTCCGAAAGCATAATGGACGGCATCTCACTGCAGATTTTATCGTCAAAAAAAAAAAGAAAAAAAGAAAAAAAGAAAAAAGGAAAAGGAAAGAAAAAGATAATGGAAGAACAGAACAGAGAGTAAACTAGTAAGTACAACGATGAGAAGACAACTAAAAAGAGAAGAACAAGTGGAAAAATCTATCGTGGAAGACAAAGGGGGGAAAAGATTTTTTGAGATTAGGTTCCTTTACGACAAGAAACTATCTAGAATCAACTCTGTGACTTCAATCTGTAAATCAAATTCGCGTTGTTAAAAATATAATAGAATAAAACGGAAGAACCTCTGTTTCCTAAGAGAAATATGAGAAAAGAAACTTACTTAGGGATAAGGAGTTCCTTCACGCGATTTATGTTCGTGAAGAAGAGAAAGGAGAGGGTTCTTCGAATTGATGGGGGCTGGTGGTAGTCTCAGGGGAGGAAGATGATGACGTGACAGAAGAACACTACCAGTCTGTCACTTCCTCCGCCAAGTCAGACGTTTGTCCTTTTAATGTGACAGTTTATTAAACGAAATCATAATTATAATAATAATAATATTAATAATAATAATATTAATAAAATAATAATAAAATAATCATCAAATGGAAACTAAAGGATAGACACAAAAAAAAGATCACAATTAAAGCGCGGGGGGACCTGACGAAGACGACGACGCTCGTTATAACCACCCACAACCCCCGAATTAAAAAAAAACAAATTCCTCCACTCTCGCCCCGTCCCCACCCTCACCCTCGTGTTCAATTTCGTTATCAACGAACAAAAAAGAAAAAAAAAAGACGATCGCTTTCGTGTTTTTTTTTCCTTTCAGTATTTCTTGCCCGAATACAACCGCCCCTTTTGTTCTACGATTTTTCTCGCGCGTTTTCTTCGACGTTCTCCTGTTCTCTTTGCTTCACATTCATTTAACGATCTACTATGTTTGAATCGTTTATTTCTTGTCGACGATCATAAGTCGATCTTGAAATAAACGAGAAAGAACAAACGTCGAACGAAACGAGAGACCGCGATCGGGCTCCGCTTTCCACGCGGAATTATTAATTAACACTTTCTCGTTTACTCCTTCTCACTCATTCCAGTCTTTCGTTCATTCTCTCTCTCCTCCCTCTCTTTCTCTCTCTCTCTCTCTCTCTCTTTCAAACTCACACTCTCTCTCTCTCTCTCTCCCTCTCTTTCTTCCAACCTCTCTCGCTTCTTAGTTAACAAACTAATAGTTTTAAACAACTTGAGCACAGGTGAAGCGCCGACGTGTCGCGTCTCGTGTGCCTCACTTCCTTTTTATTTATTTTCTTTTTCTGTCCATAAGGAAGATGGACCTTAGAATAGAATATCGTTTATTCGTAGAAAAGGAAGTAATGGACGTAAAAACGACAAGAAAGTAAAAAGAGTTAGAGTTCAGTTAGAAAATGATAAAAATAAAAGAAAAATCTTTTTATAGCCCTGCACCTCGTGGATCGATCAAAACCGATTAAGAAGAGAGCCACGAAACGAGACATCGGCGGCGCCGTAACAAGAAATTATCTACAGTACACGTGTGTTCTTCTTCTCTTTTTTCATTCGGCATACGTCGAATTTTCGTACGTCTCGAATTTTTCTAAATAACCGGGCTCGATAAGCCACGACGATCGATGATCTTCATTTTATAGACTATCGAAATGAAAGGAAAAGAAATAACGGCGTGATAAGTAGAGAAAGAACCGATCGCCAAGGTTGATCGTACCGCGGCTTCGTAGAACGGAAACGCGCTCTTAAGAGAAAGAAAAATTATCGTAAATAACTTTGGGCAACGATTGCTTGCTTTTTCTTTTAACTTCACTCTTATTCGAACATTCTCCCATTCATTCCCTTCATTTCATTCACACGGTTTTCACTTCTTTAATTATATTCGTGTTAGACAAGGTACTTAGAATATCTTCAGTAGAGTCTATATCCTCTTGCTCTCTTTTTTTCCCTTACGCACCTACCGAATATCGATCAATTAATTAATTAATAATAATAATATATAATATTTATTTATTCATTTATTTATATTTATATATTTATATATTTATATATATAATAACTATGTACATGGAGGTTCTCCGTACCGTTCTCTTTTTCTCTGTGCGCCTGTATGGTTGCTCGCGTTCCAACCCTATCTTACCCCTTCTAACATGCTCGCCTACTTTTTTCTCTCCCTCTCTCTCTCTCTCTCCCCTTTCTCTCTGCTCCTCGTTCCCTTTTTAATTCCCTATTATCTCCGTTACTTTCGCATTTATTATTTCGTGGCACTGTCGTCGACCTACCCTAAATCTCTCTTGCACCCTCACTCACTCGCGTCCTCTCCTTTTTCTCGCTGAAAAAAAGCTATTCACACGATTTGTGCCCTCATGTAATGTGTGTACGCGTGTAACTCCTATTTAAATGGTGCGTGCGATGCTTCGACTCCACATTTTTTTGTCTTTTCCTTCTGTTCTACCACCCACTCGCCCAATTATTTTCCTTTTCCTCCACTATCCATTCACCTATCTCTTTTTCTTCTCCTTTAAAATCCACTCGCCCAATTCTTTTCCTTTTTCTTTACCATCCACTTGCCCAACTCTTTTCCTCTTCCTTCATCACCCACTTGCCTATCTCTTCTCCTTCTCTTCTGCCACCCACTCGTCCAACTCTTTTCCTTTTTCTTTACTATCCATTCACCTATCTCTTTTTCTTCTCCTCTACCACCCACTCGCCTAACTACATACACAGACACATGCACACACATACACAGAAGAGTTTCTGGCATGCTCAGACACACACAAACACACACATTCGCTTCGTTAATTATCCCGTTGCGAACGAAACGTCCACTCGACCTAGAAAGGTGTGCCCATCCCCCCGCACCGGTTCCAGGGGGCGAGCCACCCCTTGGAAAATAGCTCTACTCCACGACACGATTTCTCCTGGCTTTGCTATTCCCTCTTACGTACGATGCTCCTGGGAGGCAGGAACACGAAAAGAACGGAACTAACCGCGGTCCCATCGATTCTCGCCGATTATACTCATTTTCATCTCTTCCTCTAATCGTGAACGAGACTTTTAAGCGATTTTCGAGTTTCAACCCCCAATTGGTATTATTAGATCGTAGGTAACAGTTTCGATTAAATATTTAATTAAATATTTAATGTCAAAGTATTTTTTTTTAATTTCAATTCGTAGTCTTCGTATTGTCTCATGTCTTAAGTAGATAACTATCATAGCTATCTATGAACCAAAAATGTTTGTTGAAAGTTAATCTTTGAATAGTATCGTTGCATCATAAATGATTATGATTCACGTTGGATTACTAAAATTTAGGATTTTTATTTTCATTTTGCATTCTACGTTCTCCGTTACGTTCTCAATATTAGATAATCCAATTCGAAATTGCCATGAACCTCAATGATACCAATTAAGAGACCTTTGCAATAGAAAATGTAATGAAAATTGAACGAAACGGTTTGCACGTGTTGATCTACGAAATAATTGCTTTTAAACTACGTTTCTGCTACTTCACAAGGTTTCTTTCGTTGAATGTACAGGACGAGTTTCAAAAAGCGATTGGTTTCGTGATTGCTGCAATTTTTAGAACTATTTTCTAAATTTCTGGGAAATTATCGCTTTGAACTCGTTCTCTGGAAGGATATTTTCATAAGATAATCTTCGAGGTGATGCTTTGTATATCTGTAGGATACTCTCCTCCTACAGTGTTACGCAATCATACAATGAAGAATATTTACATATATGAAGAATATTTAATATTCATGCTACGTATATAAAATACGTGTAACAAAACGACAACATTGTTTGCAAATTAAATACCAAAAAATCAACCACAAATCACTGATCCAACGAAACTACGAAAATCCGAGTTAAACAAGCCCAAATTTCTAAATTTCGCTAAACAACCCCACTGTACAACTTTCATAGTAACAAAACCTTATTCAAACTATACAATTCTGCCAGATTAAAATCATTCTCCAATATCAGTAACACCATAAATCGATGGGACCAACGGATGATTAAGTATCAATAGAAAGAAAAGAGGACTTAGGAGGACTGTTAAACTTGAAGTTGAACGTTAACCTAAGGAGATCTTCGGGGTGGATTGCAGGAGGAGGATGAAAGTATTCGCTTGGAACTGAAGAAGGACGTCTCTCGAAAATAGTTTCGTTAGGAAATGTGGTAAATTCAAGTGAAGAGTTCAGGATAGTCGGATGGCTATTCGCCACGGATAATCGGAGGGAACATCGAGAAACATGCTCGTCGATTATCGTTCCAAGTTATTTTCTAGCTAAGTACGAACGTGAAAGTTAATCAGCGTCGTGGTTAAACGCTTAGTTATATTGGGAGGACTTCGATCGCAAATCGATTTTGCCGATTCTCGGCGGATCGATAGGAAGTTACCCGATCGATACCACATCGAACAAGGTACTTTCTAATATTTGTTCTTCATGCATGAATGATCAGTAGCATTGAAACGATTAAAAGTCGCCAAATCGATTTGCACTCGACTCGTGAAATGTTTTTCGACAAGATTAATGTTCCTCGATGGAAATAACGGTAGAGTACTTCTTTTTTGATCGAGTCGTCGATCTTTCGCTGTTTAGATACGTTTGCGATCGTTTTCATTAACAGTTCCAGGCTGTTATCTGATGAAATAAAATCGTTTAAGGTTGTACAAGAAAATGAAAAATTTTTTTCTTTAAGTTATCTGATCTTCCAAATATAGAATATTCTATATATTATTCGTTATTTTCAATTATTTAAATTTACGTAAATGGGTCTGTTTTCCACAGTTCTCATTAACTAACGAAAGAGATCGTTTAAAGAGTAAACAAAACGCAGTATTTCTTTTTTAAATAGGTATCTCATCTTTGAGATATATATTCAAGTATATTTATGCTTATACGTGTAAGCGATTCCTGTTAAACCAAAATGTATAAAAATATACAATTGTTTTACAAACTGACTATTATCGCACAGCGAATAACTACCCCCAGCACCATCCTAAATAAAGACAGGAACCCTACACAAAATCACTCTTGATCAGGCTGCATGCACACACCGCAAACAGTTTTCAGAATGTCCCATAGAAATTAAATGCTAAAAGAAGTATAAGGGCGAAACGTAGGAGCAGCGAATGTTCGATAGGCGTTTTCCTTTCGAACAAACTCATAACGAGATGTAAAATATCATACAAACATCCTGGACCCTGTAAAGATCGCGGGAAAAATAGGACATGGGGACGAGGTACAGGTATAGACGAAGAAGAAAAAAAGAAATCGAGGAGAAGTAGCAAATAGTTTTTGTTCCTAATCTCCGCGACCAGCCGGAGTTACTGTTTCTCCTTGAGTCCACCGAGGAGAGCGTGGCTCTCCATTGTCGCGCTTAGGTTGCTCAGATTACTCAGGTTCCCCAGGTTTCCCAAGTTCCCGAGATTTCCAAGGTTGGGTTGGTGCGCGTAGTTCCTGATTTGATGGAGGCTGATCAACTGGTTCGGGAAGGAGGTCGCGTTCTGGTTGCTGGTCGTGCCTGACGTGACCCCTGACGAGGATGACGCCGGCGAGGATTTCTGCGTTGTGTTGAAGGCTTCGTAGAGATATGGCCTGGAGGCTGGATGATGGCTGCCAGGGTAGTGCAAGTGGTTCAGTGGATTCAATGGATGTTGCATGGAGGAGATGGAATTTATCGAGATCGACGAGATCGGCGTAAATGCCGAGCTACTGTTTGGGTGATGGTTGGCGCCCGGTTGAGGGGTCTGTTGCCTCGAATCGTTCTCGATGGACTCGCCACGGTGTCCGTGGCCAGGTAATAGCATCTCCGGGTTCTGATTTTGATGGTAGTCGGTGTGGTGATGAGGCAGTCGGTCGTGTAGATCGCTGATCACCGAGTCTGGACTGACTTTCGGCCAATAGTGGTCTTGATGATGAGCCGCCATTGCGTGGATCGACGGCCTGAGCCCCGTACCGATTATCGGCGGTCTCTTGTCCGTCCTCTCCGCATGTTTCTGCATGTGCTTCGCCAGATAGGTCTCTTGGGTGTAACTCTTGCCGCAGTACTGACAGATGTGCGTTTTAAGGTGCTTCGACTCCTTGTGCTTCGGTATGTGCTCGAGCAGGCTGGGCTCGTCGGAGAAGCACTTGTAGCAGGAGTTACACTTGTACGGCTTGTCGGTCTGGTGGCAACGGGAGTGGCTCTGTAGGTTGCTCAGCTGGCTGAACGCCTTCGTGCAGCCTGGATGCCGGCACTTGTACGGTTTGTCACCGGTGTGCGTGCGGATGTGCTGCTGTAGGTGGCTCAGTTGGGTGAACTTCCGCTGGCAAATCTCGCAGCGGTACGGCTTGATGCCCAGGTGGATCCTGGTGTGCTGGGACAGGTACGAGGAGTTCGCGAACGCCTTCGAGCACTGGGTGCATTTGTACGGCTTCGCCTCGCGCATGTGGATCTGCGTGTGGAGCTGCAGGTCCGCCTTGCTACCGAAGATCTGCAAGTCACAAATAAATACCATTTTAGGTTAACTTATTATCCAAAATTTTAAGAGGGTTTGGAAAATATACGGTAGCTGCAAAGAGTATTTGCGCATATTCTTATTTTCTACTTATAAAGCGTTTTATTTAGTATTTAAATGATACGAAGTTTCATATAGTTGGATTTAATTAATTAGTATATAGATACTGTAATAAATAAGACAGTACATAAATATCTTTTTCTGCTACTCTAAATATAAAAGTAAAAATAGACATTGGAAGATTGAACACATTTACAGTAGGACGCGTAAGTATTCGTCGACCTATTCGATTTTTTCAACGAGTTATAATATCACATACAATTACGAATTTTTACAAATGTTCCTCTTAAAGGCTAAATATGAATGTGAAGGAGAAACTATAATATACAAAGCTTCATTTGGTGGAAAAACCTAATAGGTCTAATTAAAATTCATTTATCTCATGAATCGTCGACAGAACCGGAAGCTCCATTCAACATCAAGGAGTTAAAGTCTACCGCTGGAGTTGCAGAAATCTTGAACATATTTATGTAATGGACATAAAATTCTATTTTATAGGAACGTAAACGGGAAAATGTAACATACAAAGTTGCATTTAATTGAAAATCCTAATGGAACCAATTAAAATCCACCTAATCTAATCAGTCAATGATAGAACTGGAAACACTTTGAGCACTAGCTCAAAGTCTACCGCTGGAACTTTGGAACTGCATTGAAAAAAGTTATATCCTCAGAAACGTGTAACGGCGGTAGCCTTTTTCGCGGCGTCTATTGCGCCGCGATTAACCGAATAATGAAAGAGAGCCGATCTGCAGGTGAAGGGGTTCCATCGTCGTCTGGACAGTCCGGTCTCCTTCCATCCGTGTGGCCGGTCGTTCTGCTTCCTCCTCCTCTCTCTTGGAGACGGCGCATTAGTCCAGAGCCGCGGTATATTTATAAATAAATAAATGTAAACGAGGACTGGCAGTAGCCAGAGCATACGTGTAAACCGGGGAGAGGATGACCTTGTCTATCATGGCCTAGCCTCCAGGCATACCTGACTGACTGGCTTTAGCTACCGCATAGAGATATCTCTCTGTCTCCCTCTTTTTCTCTCTTAATTCCCCACTTCCACGTCTTTTTATTTCATCTCTGTCCGTCTTTTACCTTCCTCTCCGCCCCTTTTTGTTCCTGCCCCTCTCGGTGTATCTCGGCTCCTCTTTGTACGGTAGTTCGTTCGTCGGTAGCCTTAAATACCTTTTCTTTTTTTCTTCTTTCTCCTGTTTCTTCTTTTTGTTCCTCTCTCGTTCCCCCTTCTTCATCATGCAGGATAGCGAAGGAAAAGAGCAACGTCGCTCATTACCGCTCCTCCTGATTCCTGTCGGTATCAATATTGACTCGGCCGGTGTTCTAATTTGTCCGATCTAATTGATACCCAGAGAAGGAAACGGATTCCAAGCCGGTGTTTCTCGCGTGGAAACAAAGTCGCGCGGCTTCCGGTCATTCCACGAACCATCGCGGCTCGTAATTTTTGTTCAGACCGGTTTCCACCGGCGTTCAGACTACCGAATCCTCATTAGATTCTGCTGTCTCATTCTTTCATTCCCTAATATCGCTCCGCATTCCTAATTTTTATTTCTGCTCGACTAGAGATCATTGGTATGCGATGCTGAACGCCATCGAATCTTCATTACACTCTTGTCCCCTCAATTTTGTTCATTCTTTCGACACCTCTAATTTCCATTTTTCATAGTGATTAAAAATTATTTATTTGCAAATCTCGCGTTTCGCGATGGATTTCTTCATCGTGTATCGATAAAACAAGAATCATTGAGAATATACTATACGAAGGAAAGGAAAGAAGGCTTCAGGATAATAAGCAATTTCGCTTTTTAATAGCAATTAAAGATTATTCGTGTTTTTATGAATTTTTTCATGATTTTTTTCTTACGTGGCGTATCGATACATTGAAGATCATTGAGATTAAGAGAGACACGGAAGAAAAGATAGAAAGCAACAAGTAATTTACTCGGGTCACGAGATTCCATCCTGAAGTTACGACGATGCGTGTTCGAAACTTCTTGGAAGTCGAGCGGTGCTATGTGAACGATCAGGGGACGGAGGGTATCGCACCAGGACGACGCGAAGAATCGTGGAAACTATCCTGGACACGCGAGGAACGGCGTAGAGGCGGTCAGTTTCCTGGCTGATCGCGGATCGCTCGAGATTGTTACGTAAAACGACGGATTCCTTTCTCGGATCACTCTGTGCCACGCCCCGGGATCACAGCTACGATCCGTGGCCTTCCGAGGATCATACTGTTCCGTCCATGTCGATGCTCTTGCTTAATAATCGCGTTTAATCATTCAGAGACACGCAATCAACTTTTCTGGATTCGATAAGTTAAACTCGAGCGGTGGATAAACTGGAAACGTTCGTTTAAAAGCATTGAATCGATCTTTTACTTAATTTGGTCGACGATGATGTTACACTTTGATTAATTCGTAGTAAGAATATGTGAATTTTATGATAGGAACATAAACTAATAGGAAATTAACGATTAGGAGCAACGCCCATTATCTTTTTTTCAACGTGGCAAGTCACATTTGCTAGCAATAAAGAATTATTGTCTTCTTGTAGATTCAACAAATGTACAACTCCAAAATTTTGAACAATTTGTAGCAGAACTATGTACGTATGAATTTAAGATTAGGTTAACTACATGACTCATTGATGTACAAATTGATTTTAGTAATAGCTGCTGGAATTAATAGTGTTGGTTTCTCGAACCATTTAGAAGACCCTTCTCCATCCGATTCGCAGTTTGAAGAAGTTTCACAATGTTTGAGAATTACGACCGCCAATTTTGTTATTGCACAATAGCTATTAAAAATCAATTTTATCGTGTTGTAACATGTTATCGTACATAACTGTAATGGTAATAAAGAGAAGAGTCCGTAAATTTGACGAAGTTTGCAACAACCAACGCCATTTTTGTGGTTGCTTAAATTTCAAAAATCAATTTGATGACGACATAATAACTGTAACGTGTAACAGAATAACTGTAATAAAGAGTAAGATAGTGGAAAATTCTCTCATCCATAATTCTACAAATAATACACATCCTGTAAAATGAAAAAAGCAAGTTTAAATAAAATAAGCAAGTTTCCGAGTACTTTTGAGCCGTACCATATATTTTAGGTGTAGATCTGTTCTTTTATGATTAATCTGCTAGATCCATGTTATTTGACTTCCTTGCAGAACTTCTTATATCTTCGATTTCATTTTGCAACATCAAGCAACATCTATTTTACATGTTTTATGATAATTCTTAGATAAAACGCCTGCTCGTTAGTTCTTGTTTAACTCAAACAGTTCGATCTTGGTAACTTCAATGGTTCTCGCTCGAAGTTTGTCAGAAAATCATCGCCCAGATTAACGAGTTTCTTGAGATAAAAACGTCATCTTGTTTTCAAGAGTCGTCTTCGAAAGAATCCTGGTTGCGAATTAGGTCAAACTTGTCACCGAAAAGAAACTTGAGCAGATTATCCTGCGAGTCAGTCGCAACATCGCCCAGCAAAAGTGTCAGAGCAGCCTCCAGGCGGGAAGCTTGTTTTCGTCGATTGAACCGTTACGAATTTTTACAACCGTTATGATAATACTTTATATCCAATTGAACGGACCAAGAGAACCAATCGATTAGTATTGTTGTACCTAAAGCTTCTACTTGTCGAAGTCTTCGATTGGAAATTTAACCTTCAAGCTACGATATTCTATGTATAATGGAATAGAATGTTCGATATAGGATTCGATTTTTAGTTCACATGTTATGCAAATGTATTTTTGTTCGCTGTGATAAATATGGAAGCATCGAAATGAATATCACTATTTCCTTCACTACTGTTATTTTTTAATTTGGCTCAATGTCGTGTGTGCTAATTAAAATTTGTCTGGTGCTTGTTGAATTCGTTTTAATATTCTTCAAAAATTTAATGTGATCTGGAGGATATATACATTACGAAAAGATAGAGTTTTCGGAATACTTATTACTATCTATTATCTTATTATCATCTATCGTCTACTTATTTTATATATTTAATTCAGATGTAATAATGGCTTCATGATATTATTACGAACGGTTGAAAAACAGCGCGACACGTTAGAATAAATGCAAATCTGTTTTTCTCGTTTCCCTCGCATATTTCAAGAATAGTATTAGAGGATAATTACAATAGTGCGAAGATTAAAGCAATAGCCGACCTCGATTCGAATCCATAACTTTAATTCAAACCCAGTTTACTTCATTCGACGCATAATTGCTCACAACTAGACTACAGATTTTTATGCGTTTATGATGACGAATGTATAAATTATCCAAAGTGGAGTACTCGCCATAATTTTTTAGTAAATGAGATAAATTACCAGATAGATTTAATTTCTGAAATTCGTTTTATGAAAATATTGAAATATGATCAAAATCCGCAGTCTACTCATAATTTGTTTCCATCATCGATTATAATATTCATCACAGAGGTGAACGTTATCGAAAAATTCCTCAAAAATTCTTCAGGAATTAGAAAGATTCTTGGTCCAAAGAATCAATGCTTCTATCCTTTACATCATTCAACAAAATTTCGTTTATATAATTTTCTTTGATCGGCAGCGAACGGTGCGAATCTCAGAACGAGCGAAGCGTAACGAACGAATGCGCGAGATCCATTTGATAATCTCATGTGCGTGAACGGAGACTTAAGGAAACGCTTCTAATATACGCAATACTCTAACACGAAACTGAGCGTGAATCATTCTATTAAGATCTGGTTTATGAGAAAATCAAATTTGCAAGTTTGTCGAATACGTCTGTACACTATCAAACCATATTTTCTCGAAAACGAGTCTTTCAGCGTAAAAATTTTATTCTACATTTTCGTCTTATTTCCTCGTGTAGAATGATCTCCTATTGATTATCTAATCCTATCTGCCAGAGGTTAAATAAATTCCCACATACATTACCAGTTTTCAAACTGGATTTTCTTGAAAACAAACACTTCATCGTAATTTCGATATTACCGATATTCGTCTTACTTTAAATCATAGAATCTCGCTGATTTTAATCGAACCAAGAATTTAGAACCATAGTGTATATGGTGTCTAAATGAAACTCTTTTGTTTCACAAAGAGGAACACACGTAGACGTGTAGTGGTTTTTTTTTTTTTTTTTAGTCATGGATAAACCAAAGGCCAACAGGATGTAAGGTACAGGGAAAATACGATTACAGAAATACGGGGCAGGCAGGCTGATGAGGTCGTGGAATTACAGGATTGCAGGAGAAAGATAAAAATATGGGTGCTAGGGTGGAGAGCAAGAGAGGCTTATTGGAAGAAGAACAGCGCAGAGATGAAGGGCTCAGGGATGCACCGCCGTAGGGCAAAGTAAAATAGACTTCAGAGGTGGACGGCTGTTTCATAAACCATGGAAGCTACTTTCCAGTTTGGTTCGCTTGTAGAATGTAGAATATCATTTCCTAACGATACATGCGTGTTCATTCGTTCTCATTAGGCTACTTCGATTAAGTATAATCATTAGATCGTGGGTTTTTATACAAATTCATATTTTTATGAATACAACCAAAGAAATGAAACCTGAATGAAAATCTGTTTCGCTCTAAATATTTAAAACCTTCATATTTATAATATTTGAAACCCTTTTTTGATATGTGCTAAATTCTATTTTCATAGTATCAACCTTTGTAGCTAATAAATAGATAGGTAATAAATATAATAAATAAAATAAAATAAAACTGCTATTAAATGAGACGAAATTTAATCAATACTTGAACCTAATGAATTAGTATTTATATAAACGCTATAATAAATACAATGCTATACAAATACATTTTGTAGCAGTTGTATATTTTCCTACGCATTAAAGATTATTAATTCTAACGTCGAGTAAGGTGCTGGGACAGAATCAAGAGAACTGATATTGAATCTCGTAACATCTTGTAAAATAATTGTTGCACCTAGAGGGGATCTCTATATGGCCATCTATAACTATTCCTATATCTTGTGCAACAGAAAGTTGCATAAACCTTGGTAGGAAAATGAGAATGCAGACCGGAATATAGATCGTTAAAACAAACAGCGTAATCGCTCGATATCGTTGTTTGTAATTGAACAAATCTTTCGAATGTACATCGAAACCAGAATCGTATATAAATCAGCACTACTTAGAAAACTGATTATTGATCAAACCGAAGCAAGCGAAGGAACACAAGGGTTGACTTAACAGAACCGACGTTGCGTTCAGGTAGAACAGAACCAGAAGCATGCAACCTTCCCTGCATCACGAACCTCCTTTAATCAAGCCAATCTAACCACCGATAACGCGAACCAAGAAAACGGTCCTAGTATCGATTCTATGAAGTCCCGGATTGGAGATATTATGAGCCCTTTAAGTATAGATATATTTCCATAAATGCAATAAATTTAAACACAATATCATTATCGAACTAAATCATATCATAACTATACCTAATTTCGAGGTACAAGTTTTTAGATCATATATAATATATAATGTATAATACCATAGGCCATATGATTATTTCATTTGAAACAGTGAAATATAAAAGGTACAAACAGGTGCTCGATATTATAATAATGATCTCATGAATTTGATAGAACAAAATTCTTTTATTCAGCTCAAATGTTACTCTATCTTACTCTACGAGTCTCAGAAACCAAATTGATCAACTCCGCTTTTTCTTCATCTCTCAATTTTATTACATAAATGGACGATTAATGTTTACTTCTCGAGAAACAAATGACTTAAGCACTTTCTTCGAAATGTTCTTCCTCGAATAATGTCAGTGCTTCCACAAAATTCATTTATTGCGAGAAGTTGATATAAACAATAGTAAATTCTAAGATAAATTTAAAAAGAAACGATATTTATAAATACGATCAGTTTTCTGTACTTTTCAATTTATGGAGTTGATCAAAGTAGCTTGTGAACGGCAAACGTAACGATTGGTCGAGAACAGAATCGACGATAGCCGTGTTTCACGAGATTTTCTTTCCGTCTATAAAACGTGAAACAGGCAAGTATCTAAAGGATTAAATATAGAAAGAAATTCCAAAGAAAAGAAGTAAGAAAAAATATCAGTATCCCGTTAGTTGGTTCGCGATCCTTGCGAGATCCTCCTTAATTCCCAAGTCGAAGAGACTCGACCTCGACTCAGCACCGTCTGCGATCCTTTTACTCGTGATTTATTCGGTGATCGTTGTTGCGTGCGTCTTCAACAGCTGACTTGCCACGTCCTTTAACGGCTTGGGACCAGTATTTTTTATTTCCTCCTTTCGAAACGCGTCCTTGCCGGTGTCAAGTTCGCACTCGGGCCCACGTAACGCGATCGTCTCTCTCTCACTTTGTCTTCTCTGTTTCTCTTCCTTCTTTTGCGCCTCTCTCTTTTGTCTAAGGGGCCCAGTTGCGAGTCCCAGTCCACGATTAATCGAGAGGATTAAGGAATCGAGCAGGAAATTCAGCTCGAATCACGCGGAATGTCGATTAAAAACTGCTCAACGCGAGCGTTGATTACGCTCGAGCTTCGAAGAGGAAGAACAAAAGAAATGGCCCTTCACTCCTGGCTTCAGCAAATTGATTCGTTTGATGACGCTTCCTTTGTTAATGAAGATGGGAGTTTTGTGTTTCCCCGACGTCTCTTTCTCGGTTCTCTTGCTTTTTTTTATCTAGTTTCGAAGAGATGCTTGAGAGTCTCTTTTTTTTATTTGTTTGAACGATCGACAAGAACGAGTTTGGATCAAAAATAGCACGATGATCGCACGTCAAGCTTTTGGATAGATGCAATAAAAAAGGACCTGTTTTTTAGAGTTTTAAATGACTTTTTGATGTGGTTTTTTTGAAAAGGAAGGAATACTGTAACCATGGATATAGAGAAAAGTAATCGTAAACTAGCTAATTAACACCGCTTCCACGGAACCGATGGAACTTTATTGCTGAACTAATTTCTTCCTTCATCGTCTTTTAACCCTCAAGACCCCGTCTTACTTTCGAGATACTCTTAATCCTCTGTTCTACTAAAAATCCTATTATCAGCTATTTTACATAAGAAAACTATTTTTTAACTAATAAAACAGAGGAGAAAAATATCAAATCGTTCTTGTTGGTAGAAAATTGAGAGAATTATTTAACTTGAGAGGAATTTTAACCGATGTAGACGTTGAAAAAAGGTATTGAAGACACATTCGTGCATAAAAAAAGAAACGTACGTAACAGCTGTTTCTCTTGTACGAAATATTTTTCTCGCGCGAATTATTACGTCGTCGAGGATGAGCGATTAGTGGATCCCAAGGCTCTTCTCGTAAATAATCCCAGCCGACGTTCCGTTCGATGCAAATTACGCGCCACTGGCTTACAAATTGACACTTTTAATTGATAGGAGTCTTTGGACGTGACCCTGAAAAAGCAGCTTGAAATCACTCGACCGCACCTTTTTCGTCTCAACCTTCTCTACAGACGATTCACTTTCGACGCGTAGCCAATAGAGAAAATAAGATCCTATCGTATCTCTTCTACTGAACTTTGCAGTGGGAAAGGAGTACTATGTGATCGACTAATTGGGGGTTTTTTAAATTCGAAATTTTATTCAACATATATAGATCTCAGGATCTCAGTGGAAAGGTAGGACATTGTAGAGGAACAGAATGTTCAGAGTATTTAATAATATCGAATTACACTTGAGTGTCATTCGATTGTATTGAATATTTGAGTAACCAAGAGTAACTCGATGAGAGAGAAGCATGAGGATTTTTCGTCATATTCAGATTACAAGAAAACATGGCGCATCTATGGAGCTTTATGACTGATCATTTTTCAGAGAATACTATTTAGTACATTCAGTGATTGTTGTTATAATTAATTAGTAATTTATCTGATTAATGTGCGTAACTTCTAACAATTGAATAGTTTTTGTAGTATGTCTTGATTCAAAGAATACTTGATAGTCGTAGACTATTTTCTCAGTTTAATGTAATTTTGTTGCTCTTTATTTTTATCTTGTCTTGAGCCATGGACTCCCTTTGACCTCTGCCACGAATTTAAGGTTACGGTGTCCCTATATCTAGTTTGTTTGTCATAATTAGACCGCAGATTTTTATATAATTTCATATTTTTATGAAGCGAAATAAAGATACGATGGTAACTTGTTCCATCTATTAAAAATTTCTGACGACGAGTATACTATACTTTGAATATTTTATACAGTTTTGAATATCATTTGGAAAATCCCCAGTCCACTTGTAATAAAAAATTATTTAAACACCAAGTAGTAGAATATTTTCATGACACCCCGTACAAGAGTTTAATCAAGTCAGAATCTTTTGTTTGTTTCACGATGTCGAAAGAGTTTCTTTTAGGGCGATACGCAGAAGCCGAGATCGGTAGCCGCGTCGGAAATGAAAAATACTAATGACGAATTCCGAAATCGCGCGAGCGTGCGAGAAATTAACGCTTTTAATTGCGAAACGTCGGGCCCGGTGGCCTCGAGGCCGGTTCGGTGCTGTTACTTCTGTAATTCTCTGATTAATCGACCACGATTTACTTCTCGCGACGCTTAAGGAACCGAGAAAATCACGTTCGCGGTAATTTCTCGGGGATAGACTGCTCTTGATGACTGTTAGGGAGCTTGATCGATCGACTCAGGAAAGCGGGAATTTTTTTCTCTCCTCCCGTTTCTCCTTCTTCCCCCTTTTAACAGTTATTTCGTTCGAGAGACGAAGTTCAGTGGCAACGTTGATGTATGAACTAGAATTTGGTAAAACGACGTGAAATAATTGTGCAAGATGAAAACGCAGCAGAAGGATTCTTCGAGATTGGATTTTAAAGGGGCCTTGATCTTTTGTCACATTTGTTGAACATTGCCTGAGATGGGCTTAATTTTATAATCGTGGTGCAATTAATTGTATAGAAATAAGTCGAAGGTGTCGATGTTCTCGAGAGTCTCAAGTTTAGGATACGCATGAATAATTTATGAGACAAATTTAAGAACCGTCTGGCAGAAAGTGTTCACAACAATTTACGAAAATTCCAACACGTCGCTGAGAGGTTATACCGGACGAGTCATCGCTGAAATTTTCGACAATCCTAGATAAGACATGTATGAACCGTGTGATAATTAACAAAATTCTTCGGTTTTACGTCACTAACGAAGTTACAGCCAATGAAATTCAATTTCTGAAATAAGAAACCCTTGGAGATTCGAAGGAAAGAATTACAAATCTTTTATTGCATAGAAAGGTCATGCCTAAAAATTCTACGAGATCTCTTGAAAAGGAGCTCAAGACGAATTTATTCAAATCGAACCAAAGGTTTTTTTTCGTAACCCAAAAAATTCGTCACCACTAAAAATTTTACAAAATATACTGAGAAGATTCGAATTCAATTAAAAATCTCGCGTTGCACTCGAAATCTATAATTATTGCATTATTGCTATAAATTCACAGCCAGAAGTTTGGCAAAATTTATTTAAAAAATATTCAAGCTAATTTCACTTGAACAGAAGTAGGAATCCTCTGTTATACTCAAAATCCATAATTATTTCACTATGACTATAAATTTATCCTTAAAATTTTCTAATAATTAATTTAAAAAGTATTCAAGTTGATTTTATTTGAGTTTCCATATGAGAATCATGCAAAGTCTCGACTCAGCACTGAAAATGATTTAATCTTCGTATAATTTTCATTGTACGAGATCGTAGGTCGATCGTAGGAGAATCTTGGCGTTAAGATCCATCCACATCTCCGACTGGATCCTACGCGTAGCCTCGGGCCAAGACTCGTAAATTCAATTTAAATATTCGACCTTAATGACGGTGCTTGGAAAGAGCGAAAGAACATTCGGTAGTCGTCAGGGTCGCGAACCGAATAAAACAAAAAAAGAAGAATCGAATTTACCTACCACTCGATCTACCTTCAATTTCCCCCTCTTACGCTACAGACAAATTGAAAAAGAGGAGAAAAAGACGACGAAAAATCGAATGACCTATAAAATTAAACAAATAAAAGACGCCATAATGAAAACTGCCTTAAATACATATGCATATAGGAATTACAACTATTAATTACAGTATTAAAATCGTTCGAGATCGAGAAACAATCAATTTCTTGCCTCTTCTCTGCTCATAGTTTTATTTTCGTTTTACTTTCGATCGTAGCTGCTCAACCACACACCAAGACGTTTCTCGAGGTTTTAATTAGCGATAAAGGGTAGCAGGGAAAGCAGGAAATTGTTTATTACGATTAACGAGTGCTACCGAAACCGGAGTCACGAAGAGATTAATATCGATGTGCAATAAAACGGTGAAATTGATTCGATGGGATTATGTTACGGGTTAATCGGCAATCCTTCGTTTCACTTGCATCGGAGAAATTGTCCAGAGGACCGTGAATCGAACGCGCCAGACACAGGCATCCCCCATCGAACTTGCACGGTGAAATTGTCCCCTCGCGCGGTTACACGTCATGAACTCGCGAACGGTACGTTCGCGTGAACCATTCCGTTCTACAAAACTTTCCAACTTTTATACCCGAGCGAAATAACTGTTCGAGACCTAAATCGATCTCGTTCGAGTACGTTAAGCGAGACGACAAATTACACACGGCCAGACGAGGTTGGTTAATTGAGAAAAATTACCAGACAGCCGATAATCACTATCTTGCTCTCTAACATTCACGAAACCGTACGTAAACACGGATTATTCAATCCGGACGTTCGATCGTCTTTAATAGCTAGCTTGTCCAGGGATACGTCAAGGAAAATATCAAAGAAAATTTACTTTGAATTGATTCAATTCGCTGAAAATCAAGATTATTGAGTATGAAAGTGTTTGAACACTTGACGTACTATATTTGTATAAATAAATTGTACAGTGGCTACAAAAGCTATCTGAACACCATTGTATTTGTTATAAATTTACGAGAATTAATTAAGTACAAGTAAATTTAATATTTTATTACTTGGTATATAATATTTCCATAGCATAACTACAAGAATGAAATGTAGAATATGTTTGAAAAAATCTTCATTGAAAAATAAGAGAACCTGCGAATACTTTTTGTGGTCACTGTATGTATTACACGAAACTCTTCCAAATTTCACTGACATTAAAAGGGGACATGAAATCAGTCTGAAAATTGATACGAGAGTTACGAGTCATTTATTACAAACATATACTTAAGAAAAATTCATGTGATATCTTGTAACTGCTATATCGCATATTGTCAGATCTGTTTCAAATTTTACCAATATCATCGTGTTCCATTACAGCGTCAGTGTTACAAGATGTTACAAAATGTTTCGCATAACCCATTCGTACAATACATTGATAAAAAAAAAAAAAGGATGCTTATGTTCAAATACTTTCGCAAGTTGCTATATACCTGTGGTTGTTCCGCGATTTGCCTTCGAATCGAGTTCATGGAAACGAAATTGCAGTGGGTTTTCGATGGGGGATAGCCACGAGAATTCGGCGAAGCGATTTCCATCGTGGTCACCGAATTGGTACGGTTATTTAACGAATAACGCGATCTGCCATGCATCAATTTCCATCACAGAGAGATAGAGAAACACAAAAAGAGAGAGAGTAAGGGAAAGCATGCGGGGGTGAAAGTGATTCCGGCCGTTTGGAAACTGCGTCCAGCCCCGTGACAACCTGTTGATAGAAATTTTCGTGCGGTGAAACGTGTCACCGAGTCGGGCCACGCTCGACGCGCGATAATTGCATCGACGTCCGTTCCGTGTACACCAGCGGAAATTTTATTTGGAAACGGGCCGCTCGTTTCGAACTGACGCTTCAGTCTGTTATTCGTAACCGCGTTTCTCCTCCGCGATTCAATAAAACGCTGCCGATAGGAGGAATTTTATGTAATGGATCCTTTATTCCTCGCTCTCTTTTATAACCCTCTGACTCTCCAATTTTTATCTCGCCCGTTTTTACGAATAAAAGGACTTTCGAGGTTTTAAATAATTTTTAGGATAAAACTGAAGCGAGAAATTATGCATGTCACGCAGTTTTACGATGGAAGGATATAATTGAGAAGAAGGTAATGGTACCTGAATTTTTGAGATGTCAAGTCGTTTTCAATTTTTTGCTGCTATTTAATTTTATTATTAACTTCTATTTTATTTTAATTTTATTCAGAATCGAAGCGGTCAACTGTGATCTCTTTTTGTCACAAGCAAAGGAAACCTTTCTTTTCTAGAAGGTTTCTGTGTTTTCTACAATGAAGCTCGTCGACTGTATTCTCTGTATAAAATGTAAGATAAAACGAACAATTAAACTGCCTGAAATAAAGTAATCCAAGTCGAATGTAAATCGTTAACCAGTAGAAAGTCAAATAACTATCAAATATCAAATAATTATATCAACGCCACGTGTATTTAATACACATTGAATGGATGTTTAAGACGAATGCCCAGAAGTAAATTATTGTGACATTAAACTGAATACGGTATTATAAAAATGTTATTTATGGAGAATTGTTTGAAGAACAGTTTCGACGACTGATTTACTCAAACAGAATAATCAATTTTGCCCTGAAAGCAGAATGGACAAAGAGTCGGAAAGATTCGTGGTAACAAGAAGATAATGTCACAGCGGATTATTTAATAAACCTAAGGGAATATTTTTATTCCGCGGAATGCGATTCGCAATGAAAATGTAGAACGAAAAACGTGAAATTGTTCGTATCTTTCTACAGTATATAACAAGCTTTTTTTCAGTAGAACGATTCCCTGGCATAATGAAAAAGTAGAGCAGCCACTGTAGTGCCATTAAATCGCTAATTTGAAACAACTCGTTTAACAAGGGACGGTTTCTGCGACAAAGGGGTAAACATTCAAGCTCTTCTACGTGCTGGAAATAAAAGTTTCGTGGATTATTATACCACGGTGGTAGAATATTTTTGCAAAGGCGCGTCCATCGATCATCTTGCCTCTTATTTCACGGACAAATTTCCGGCTTTCGTTGCGGAAGAAAAAAAAATGTTTAAAGGAGGGGGAGAAGAAACGATGAAAAGAGGGCTCGAGAAATTGCCAAATGTTTCCTGCTCACGAAGAATCGACAGATTACCGGGATATATCTCATTGGACGCACAATCCTCGAGAAATTCGAAAAGGCACTTATACGTGCTCTTTCAGGCCCTATAAGGGCCCCTCGACCAAGGGACTCACGGCCATCCGTCATTCTCCAAGTTGACATGAAACTCTGCTTCCACGTAGAGAAAATATTTGTCGGCTGACTGAGGAACGATTCTTTATATGTGGCTTCTTTTTACGGCGACGTGATCTTTATAATATTGTGGATTATAGATATCATTCTCTTAAAAATTCTGATAGATGTAAAATTATATCAGAATATTCTATCAACTCGCTTCGGACTAACTTCTTTCTCGATTTCTCAGACGTAGACTTAAATAAACGTTATCGATACCTCTCTAAGAAGTAAGAAATAATGATCAAGTGAACGAATTAATCAGTGTTTTAAACGGCTCTTTATGCAACGTTTTCCCACCTTTCGTTTCCGTAACGCTCGCGATTGTTTCGAGAAATATTTATTCCGGCTAAAGGGAGGCTGACTAAGCGGATTCCTGCGGCCAGAGGCACGATTTACCGGAACGGTATTGTGCAAGCCTCGTGTCTCGGTTGACAGGTTTTCAAACCATCGTGCTCTAGTCATTACCAGTTGTTAACGTTTCTCGAATGTCGTGGTAATGATACACGACGATTCTACGCGAAACTGAAATCGAAACGGGTTTTAGAGCAGACAGGGAGAGAGGGAAAGAGAGAGAAAGAGACAGAGAGAGAAAGAGAGAGGTAAAAGCGGAGCTCGCAGTTAATTATTCCTGGAATTATTAATTATCCCTTTGTGAACGACGAACGACGTCCCAGGTACCGTAATCGACGCTATTTTCTAGTAATTCGTGCGAATCCTATCCACAACGATTCGTCAATTTTTGTTACTTCAATGTTTTGTTATATCAAAAAGTTTAAGATTTTATTCTAAGATTCTCAATTGTGAATTGTTAAAAGATTTAAAACACGACAGAAACACTCTTTAAAAATCTAAGAATAAATAATCGTATTGGATGTATCCTCAAATTTTCTTATCAATATTTTGATTAATTAATAAGAAACAGCTTCTTACTGCACTGCTTTCCTGTTGAAAAATTTGAATACTATATTCAGAATGTTAAAAATATGGGGACAATAAGACTGATATGGGGTGTACACGTGAACCCTTAATTCACGGCAAGTGTTACGCCTGACATCCACATGTGGGTTCACAGCCGTGAAGAGGGTTCGTCTTCGAAGGCATCTCTTCTCGCTTCCATCGTAGCTGCATCCTCTAAGAACCTTAAAACTAAATTACGAAAAATATAAGGTTATTCTTCGGCAGAAGTTTACGGCAAGATTGCAAAGAAATTTTATTCTGTTCGTAATAACCCATACATTTTAAATATCAATACCAAAATATTTGTATCAGACGATAGTTCGAAAAATAACAGGAAAATGATAGTGACCATACTTCAAGAATTCGTGTATGAATTTCCTTGCTAATAAACAATGTTCTAGTTAAACACAGTGGAATTCTGATTATTGGAACTCGTCAAGATTTTATCTAAAAACATAATAATTCCCTTATCTTCCAATCTGCCTTACAAATATCTAACTAAATATTCCATTAGTCCAGGTTCCGATAAACAATCATTCCATTAATCGCCATTCTGCGAACGAAGATCCTACAACACACAGCATTAGAAAGATCAGGATCCTCCTCGCTCTTCGATATCAAACAGTCGCATCGCGCAAACATAGAAATTCCCTCTGTAAATAGGGCATCAACGAGGCACGCAACCCTCTGTGCTTCATTCTACCCCCATGACGGAAGCCACGAATTCCAACATCCTTGAACCTGGTGATTTCGAATTGTTGCCTGTTCTATGATCACCCCGGTACGATAAAACATCCCGATGAAAGGCCCACAAAGCGTCACCGCAGAATCACGAAACGATCTCTATTTACACTAGACTGCCTGGTATGGTTCTAACCCCTTTGGGTAAAGAAGAGAAAGAGATAGACACCTTTTCAGCGTTTTCCGTGCACGTGGGTCCCAATGGGACCCAGATGACGCACTACGAAAGGGGTGAGCCCAAGAATGGGAAGAGAGAAGCACTTTTCTCCGGGATACACAATCGTATTACGCATAAATACGCATAAATCGTATGGAAAATCAAGTAGCCCTGGTTTGCGTGTGTACTCGATTATGTTCGCGCGAATGCAGCCTTACCGGGATGATGAAGATCCGGAGGGATGATGGCGATTATCATAACAGAGGAATCGCGTGTGTTGGTTTCTCTTTGCTCGTGTAATTGGACTTTAAGTACCAAGGAATTTTTCTTCTCTGATATTTCGTGAATTTTATTATTCCGTTCGTTTCAAGACAATATTTATGATAGTTCAGTGATGATTTAAGACCACTCATCATCGTAATATTTTATCTGTCGCTGCTGCTGTCGACTGCAGAATCTGTTAATCCTTAAAAGTCAAGGATTTTTAATGTCATTGAATTTTGGTAGCGTAATTGGATTTTAAGTATAGCGGGATTTTTCTTCGTTAATATCTTATGAATGTTATTATATTTATTACAGCGCAACGTTGGTTCTTCTTCTGCAAAGATTCAGCTCTCTCTTTGCAATCTTTTTATTTGTTACAAAATTGAAGTCCACCTTTTTAATTTTTTACCTGCTGCTGGAATTCGCCGGAATGAAATCTTTTAATGGTCTTTTAAAATCTTTGAATTTTCAATACAATCGATCTTTAATCGCTTAATTGAATTTTAAGTAAGTTTTATAAATTTCATTACACTTGTTTCGAAACAGTGCTGGTGATTACGAATGTTGAAGCACAAGTAAGAAATCTAAATGATCAACTAAGCTAATCGTTACGATATCTCGAGGATGAAACATATCTGTATTTATATTCGCAGAACAATGAATTTGCCTAAACATTTGATTATTTCTCGTAAGATTTCGATCGCCTCATTATTCGGGTATCGATACTTTTTACTAAAACTTTTCTTTTTCCAACATAAAAATTAGTATCTAGGGATAAAACGTGTTGATCTTAAAATGCTAGATGACTAGACAGAAAAATCAAGCGGGCAAAGGTCTAATTATAAAAAAGCCACGCTTACGCAATATCGTGATCGGCAGAGAGTCGAGAAGCGGGTAGCGCGTGGTTTCGCACGCAATTTCTCGCAAGACGTCGAGAAGGCCGAGCCCTCTGGAACTGGTTCTTTTCTTTAATGGCGCACGATGACGATTATGATGCTAATGATAACGACGTCGACTGCGACGGCGCGGCGTACACCGAAAGGGTGAAGTGGAGAGTAAATAAAAAGAAGAGGACAAAAAGATCGAAAGAATCACCAGGGAGTAATTTTCGTTATCGATTATCCGGCGTTCTATTAAAATTACAAAGTAGGCAACGGTGACAATGTAAACCGCTTGCTATGAACGATGATGCTGAACATAAAGATCTATCGATAACAGCCGAAACAGTAAAGAAACCGATGCCCTTACGATCGCGCAACAGGCCAACATTGTAGCGTTAATTAGAATGCCGGACTGGTAACTGGATCGAGAGGGGAAGGAAATCGTGAAATCGAGACGGAGCCATGATTTTTCAGATCCTTATCGCCGGCATGAAGAAGGAAAGACTAATTGACTTTACAACTGGCTCTTTAACGAACGATTAAGTGTTTTGTGGAAACGCCAATAAATTTTGAAATTCTGACGAGAAAGCTAAGGCCGGGAAACTTAATTATGGTTAATCGCATATTATCCGGTTTGTTATATTAACATTTAATTATCGCCATATATATTTCAAAAGTGATACGACTGAAGCAAGTTTTTGTTTAAGGAAAACCGGAAAGCTATATATATTCGGACAGTTGTAACAAATTATTTATACCAAATAGATTTTGGAATACAATGATCAAATATTATTTTTATGATTTTCCATTGCAAACTTTAGAAATCTGTCTTTGACGATTTCGATGTTCTAACACGGGTCTGAATTAATATCGAGTTGTGACACTTTTAAAACACACATGGTACATTATAGTGAAATATATATTCTACCATAAATCTTCGTACACGTTATAAAAGGGTCATTTTTGCAGTTTATTAATCATTTTCATCGGCAAGAGGAACTTGAGCCAGGTTACAGATTCCTAATTCTACGACTCTCTACGTGTCTATTTATATTCTAATATAACTTCTCTATTTTTATTTTCTTGTATACTTATTCATCTCTATCATTAAGACCAAGAAACTAGCAATCGAGTATCCTTGGCATGATAAATATATATATATATATATTTCTAATTTTTCTTTTGGTTCTAATCTGAGCGTAGCTAAAGTACGAGTTACGGTGGTTGAAATAAAACAAAAAGAGTGTGAATAAGGGTGAAAATACTAACCGAAACAAAGAAGAAGATAAGGAAAGACGAGGAATCTTCCGGCGCTGAATTCAAGGAGCACACCACAACAAAATTGTCGACGATTACAATAATGATAATAATAACGAGGACGATGATGACGATGAAGAGGATGATTCGATCTTTTTCCTTCTTCTGGCAATCTCGTCCCGGGGCTGTGCATACGGCAGCTGGTAGGTGCTCGAACGAATATCCAGCTGATTCTTTATCTCCCCAATTATACAATCCTCTTTCTAATTGGCCATCCGTTCGACCACCCTAACGAAAAGCGAAACCCGACCTGGCTGATTCTTTTTCACACCGTCGAACAACTTCTCCACGATTTCTTCTCCCTTCCTTCTAAATGCCTCGAGAAGAGGATAAAAGCCACCAGTTCGATTTTACGAGAGAGTAGATTAACCAGTTTCGAGCACTTAATTTGTTTATCGATGAATTTCTCTGAATCGTTTCTTCGTAAATGGGAGAATTTTTACACTTTTTATCAGCGTGAGATGACTCTAGGATAAGATAAAGAAAATTTACAATTAATATGTAAATATTGCAATATATATTGCGATATATATTTCATATATGTTCAATATATATTGCATACTATGATATTAATATTTCTATCGGACGATTACGGGATTGATCCTTAAAAGTTAAGGGTAACATTAATGAAATTTAGAATGGAGCTAAATGGGGAAGATATTGTAACATATCGTGTAAAACGAAAAGATGTTAAATAAGACATTTCAATCGTAAGTATATTTGATAATTGTGTGGTAGCACGTAGGAGAGTTATGTAAAAATTGTTTGAAATTTGTAGTACCTGCGATGAGTTTTTGATTTGCAATGATACAATAGGAAACAATAGTTCGGTGATAATAATTGAAGATCATTCCGGAGGGTAATACAGAATCTCAAAATTAAAGTTTGATAACAAGATACAATTATCTCATTCATTTTATAAAATATCCACTTACACGCCAATGACAAACTTACCACTTTCTCAACTCGTTTCTCATAAAGAAGAGAACGAAGAAAGAAGAGAAAGGAGACGATAAGGAATCACTTTTCCTAACAATTAACCATGGCCGTAAAAAGGAATAAAGAAATAAATGAGGGAAGAAATCCTTTTGCCCCCAGATAATTAAAGAGCGATTAAAAAAAAAAAAGGAAAGAAAAAGGAGGAAAGAAAAAAGGAAGCGAAGCACGCAACCCTCTCGCACGCAAATCACGTTTTTCCCCTCGTGGGCAACGATCCGCGTGGGTAGGTGTGAATCGGCCTTAAGCCCGCGAAACCGCCATTCATTAAACGCGGTGCTCGGCTGCTCTGTGTACTCTAGTCATTTATACGCGGCCTTCATAATTGAACATCGCATTAGAGCTGGCGATTTACAATTCGTCGAAAACTTCCTGGCAATTTATATTCCGCGCTTATGTCCTTAATCCGCGATCGTTTACGCGAGGAACGCGCGCACCGCAACAGTATGCGAATTAATTCGACGATGGTCGTTGCTGTACATCTGGAATCTGTATCCTGTCGTGCTTCACGAGCAGAGAAATTTTTGGTGCAGCTTGATTCGAGAAATTTATGATTGAATTTTTAGTTTGCGAAGCATCTTTGGTTGGATAAAAAGGTGTGGAATGCAGGAAAGTTTTCTAGATCGCTTTGATTTCATGTATAATATTACAAATCAATGTTTGTCCTCTGGCAAGTTCGTATAAATGCAGTTTTACTAAATTCGATTAACATTTTCTCGGAATATTACAGAATAGGAATTTACTTTTTAAGCTTCTACAAACAGAGCATATAAGAGACTTGGTAAAATTTTGAAATGTTAATAATTGTTCTATACTTTCTTTGATAGGAATCTTTATTCTGTCGTCAGAAGTTGAGGAAGAAAATTGTTCCATTAGGAATTTATTTCGTGTCAAAAATAAGACGAACTCCGTGATTCACAAATATCATTTTTAAATAAAAATTCAATAAAAAAAATGACGCGATACAAATCCAGTTAAACGAGTGTAGAGAATTCAGAAGTTGCAGAAGAGGACCGACAAATTTTTGAAACTTTAATACCGATTCTAAACTTCCAATAGGAATAGCCAATCGTTGATCAAAAATTAAAAAAAAGAAAATTGCTCGATTACACGCTCTTTTCTACTCCATCTTTTCTACTCGAGGAAAAAGAAACTTCTTTTTGCTTCGGAATGAACAACGCAGTTTCCAAGTACGTACTGGACAAAAAACACGATGCAGGAATAATCCACAATAGCGGCGTTAAAAGTTGACACGATTGCAATGGAACCGGTGAGAGGACAGCGGTTACGGAGAAAGGAACGCCTCGGCGTTGCAACTTCCGGCGGCATCGTCGCGAAACGAGTGCAGCATCCGCACCTGTGGATCGAGCTTAGACGATCCAACGCTCTATTCTCGCCATTCATTATCCAGGGAGCCGCGTTCCTAGGAACGATGCCTCGGAATCACGAGAGACGAAACCAAGTTTTATAAAACGAGGAACGGAGGAAACGATGAAAGGGGAACGAAACGAAAGAAGTTGAAGAGGTGGACGGTAAGGGGAGAAAGGATCAACGACCACGTCACTGGTTGTTCTTTCTTTTTCACCAGGATTATAGCCTTTTAACCGGCCTAAATAGTTTCCATGAAATTACGTGCTCGCATTCGAAAGGATACTTCGTTTATCTCTTGGTCAGATAGAAACGAGCCTTCACGAGGGACTTTCTTTCGAGGACGTGCCTGCTTTTTCCTCTTTTTTTCTGCCAACGATCCACTAGAGTCGTGGTTTCGACCATTTGTAGTCTGATATATTAGATCGTGGTCGCGGCGAGCTGTAATTCAAGCGCGATTGCACTTTGGAAAATAAGACTTGGAGGAGGAGACGGAGGGAGAGATGGATCGTTAATGATCGCGCGTTTCCTGTGCGATAATTAACAAAAGAAAAAGACCAAAGGAGATGGACGTGGATTCTCGATGATTTTATGCTTGAAAAATCCGACTAACTGACTCGGTTTTACTTTCTTCTCCTGTTCGTTTACTCTTTTCAGTTATGTTTGGTTATCTGTGATTTTTGAATGTTTAAATTTCACTTGCAATTTTTTTTCAATGAATCCTCATTATATCACGAAGAGTGGTGTACATGTGGGACATTATAATTTCTATTTATTGTGAGTGCCATGTAAGAATACTTCGAAAAACTGAATATTTTATACAAAAAGAAACTTTGGTATAAAATTCGAACGGAATATCGTGGATAACAATTTTTCTTGAACGTAGAAAATTCTTTAGCAACAGAGGGACACGATTAAATGAGAAACAATCCGAAGAATGCATGGTTAAAGATATATAGAAATATAGACACACAACATAATTTATAAATGAATATCTAAGAGACAAGTCATTTGCATTTTGTGAGCGAACACTTCTAAATTATGCGAGAAGCTTTTCTAAGGAAGATGACGAATAAATAAATTTTACGTAAAGGGTAAAGTCTATGTGGAAGCTGTACGAATGAGCACCGAACGATTTTGTGGTTCGCCAAGGAACGAAGTGAACGATAGTTCGAAAGAGAAGGGAATCGGATGAAGAGAGGTAGAACGGAAGACCAGAGGAGGAAAAGGGAGCAAAGACATTTTTCCTTGGCGTTTCCATAGAACGATTCTCGCTATTGCTGGAATGCCTTCGACTGCAACAATTACCTGTCGTAAACGCAGCCTCTCTACAGTAGTTATCCTGGTTGAGATTGAAATATGAACAAGCGATCTTTTTTTCTTCCTTTCGTATTGTCCTTTTCTACAGATGGTAACAAGATGAATTTTAGTAGAATACAGTTCACCGTTATTCTACCCGATTACAAACCGTTTCACTTTTTAGGCAGTTATGTAATTTATTTGGAATATTATCAAGATATGAAAGGAAATTAGAGTAAACGACAGAAATTATTGAACTTGTACTATAATGTTAATGTAAATTCAGTAATAAATTAATCGTGACATAAGTGTTGTGTTTTCTATTATCCGATTATTGTACGACTGCTTGTATCATCAGTGTAATGTATCGTAAACATAAGTGCTTCTGTATATAAGTATCTTTAAAAAAAATAGTAAATTTATCCTTCTTTATGACCCTGTTGTGATGTTAGATTTATATATATCAAGAAACAAGAGATTGTAACAATCTGAAAAAATCTTTAGGACAAACTTGAAGCAGTCAAACATGCGCGTTAATAACAATCTTTTCGTATGTTTCTAACATTTAAGTAATTTGTTAATCACAGAGTCGAAAATGATGCAAAGGACGCGACAGAATTAATTATCAAAGTACAAGACATAAACGAGCAAATTTTTCCTATCACTACTACAAAAACAAACATGAGAGAGTTTTATGAGAAATACAAATAAATTAGCCTCGATTTCCTCGACTTTTGCACTCCAACATCGAACTAATTTAAAGTCTCTTAAAATTATTCAAACCGTGTCCAGTCAATCGAAACGTCCCAGCTTTCTAAAAAAATTCTAATTCATCGGCGTAGTAAAAGAGGCCGAAACTTTTCACCGATAATTAGCGTGAAAAACTTCTCTCTCTCTCTCTCTCTCTCTCTCTCTCTCTCTCTCTCTCTCTCTGTATCTATCTATCTATCTATCTATCTATCTATATATCTATCATTTCTCCCTTTCTCGCAGCGAACAATAAGAAGAATACCGGGGTCCCGAAATGAAAGAACGAGGATGAAATGGGGGAAAAGGAGAAGAGAACGGTAGCTTTGCTTCTTGTAGACGCCGTGTTCTCGCACCCTTTGTTTTTCTCGAGCCTGTCTCGTGCTGCTTTTTTCGAGCGCAGTCCGCTTCGCAAAAACGACCGCTCGTAATTGAGGTTTTAACGAGTGAAAATTTATTGAGGTGCCACTTCTTCGACCTGTGTCCATTTTTTCCTGCCAGTCTTTTTGTCGTACAATGATTTATTTGCAACCAGGACGATCGAAGCAAGGGGTTGAACGGATATTGATTTTTATTTCCCGATCAAGCTTGACATGCTCGCGGTTAATTAGGAAACTGTGTAAAAATTATGGTGATTGGGGTATCGAATTAACGTTCGATGTGCATGCGTTACGCTTTTCATGGATTTACCCGTTTTGCTGGGGGCAAATTTTTTAGGGATGAAATGGATATCCGTTAGATTGGTCGGGGATTTGATAAAAATCCATCTTCCGGGTTTTTTAAGCGATTGAATGAGTTCTGAAAGATTACAGGAGATAGTTACTTTATTGGGATATTTTCGAAATTGTTACGTTGAGAGACACTGAATGAACATTGTAGGTGTGTTGGATAATACTGTAACTCGCAAGGGTAACTTTTCATCGTAAAGAGATTCGCGGAGCAAAAGATATTTTGGAGGTTGCAGAGCTATAAATCAAGAAATTGTAAACGAAATCTGAGAACTCGAAAATTCCATGTTGTAAGGATCACGACGTTGTATAATCAAATCTAAAATTAGCAGATTTATCGAAAAGCGAGGTACTCGAGAAATCGAATGACGCTTTTCAAGAAATTTGACTGACGTCTACAACTGGAAACATGTATAATACACACACGTTCGACAAAACAGTGCAAACAGAAGAACACATGCAAATACTCTTTTGCAAAGACGGTCGGGCAAAGCCAAACGAAGTCCGCAGGAAACGAAGCAAAATTGCACAAGTGAAATCACATCGTGTACAATGGTTCTTCTTTACTCGTATTCATTAAAATGGAAAATATTGTCGACGGAAAATGCACAGTTTCCCGTCCGACAAACTTCATTTCGTTTCTTTTTCCTCTTTTTTCTTTTTCACGCTCTTGTGCCAGCTATTACACAACAATGATGCAATATGCCGACGATTCTAAAGACCGGGATGAACGCAGAAAATACGTACGTATTCTTTGCATTCCACTTTTCCTTACGTTTCCTATCCCCAACTTGTTCTCTTCTCCTTCGTCTTTTTTTTTTTCTAACGTAACAGGAAATCGAACGAGAGCATCAAAGCGAACAAAATGGCAGATATCCGTTCGATCAGGATTCTTTTATTACCCAGTTCAGTATCCTCGTCGATTTTTCATCTGCTTTCCTCCATTTCATTCCTTCTTCTCCTTTTTTCCTCTTTCCACGACTATCTCGTTGCTAGTAATGCATAAATGATTATTATTCACGATTAAAAAAAAATAAAACTGCCTAATATTCATAGTCTTGAACGATTAAAGCAACACGAACGTTACAAGGTTATAATGTAATCTGCACATGTGTGAAGACTTACATATGTCCGACGGTTTTGAATAAACTATTGAATTTCGTACACTGACGTGTTAATTACTTAGAGACATGTTTCAAGTGTTACAAGTGTTTACACGGTTCTCGAGTTGAGTAGAAAAAAGTATAACTTTCCATTGAAAATTCAGGAGACTCCGAGGCCGGTGAATAAAAAATTTGTAGCCACTGTTAATTTTCAAATTTTCTACTATAATTATTTTCCTGAATTCTCTGTGCAGCTGAGGTATTCATTCTTTGTACGAATCGTTCTTTTCAGTGCCCTCGCAACACGTATTAATTTTAACGTCGGGCACAAGTTCTATTTTCCCCCTCGTTTAATTCACTATTCTCGTAATGACTCGACCGGTATATTCGTGCCAATTAGATTTAGAATCCTTTTCGTCCGCTCAACTTACACTAGAAACGTTTCTTTTTCTTTTTCGCTTTTCCTTTTTGCTTCGGTACCTGGGCACTCGTGAAAAACGTTGACATACGCTCGAAATTGCCATCATTGTGCCATCCAAGCAGAAAGACCAACTTCACCCTCGTCGCTCCCATTAATTATCTCCGCGATTTTCACGCTTCTTCAAACGCGCCACGATAATTAATGTTCGCTTCCAAGAAGGGACAAATTGTTCGTAATAGTAGTCAAAACATTGGAGAAATCATTACGATATATAGTAGGTCACGAAAGTACCTCAGAGTATACGGAAGTGTTATAACATGTTAACAAATTTTGGTATCACCATAACGAGAGACGACTGTCTCGATTATATCAAATTTTAAACCAATCTGAGGATGTATATACAAGAAACGATACATTACTGCAAACGTATGTCCAATAGAAAGAGTCTACCTTATTAGTAGCCATCTTAAACGTGTAATAAGTGATAAAGATAGCCTGATTGAGTATTAAAACTTATTAATATAATAGATAATTGACAAGTCGATAGTCATAGTAACATAAATCAAGAGTTTGAGAATTTAGACTTGCGTATTTCAACTCTTAAGAGTGTCATTCTCTTGGTTTCATAATTAATTAAGTTATAACTTTATTCTTTGCCATTTTCAAATCAATGTTTGCTTCAAACCAATGTTCAAATTTCTTTGAAGTCAATATAATCACGATAGCGTGATAATAAAATTTCAAAATGATTTACGTAACACACATAATACATCTGTAAATGTTTGGATACGAGTTTTCCATCCTTTAACCATTTGCTCGAACGAAAATATCGGGATACTTAAAAAAAAAAAAAAAAAAACAAGAAACAGAATTTTCTTTATCGATGATGTAAGCTTCTTAAATTCCAACTTAAATATTTTCTTCACCGAGGGAAAAGTTATTCGAGAAAGACTAGGAATTCTTTCCGCACCCTCTTCTTCAAACTACGCAAGAGTATAAAAATTCTTTATACTTCAAGACTCTTCCGTTCGTTGAATTTTTATTCGAGATACTATAGTTGAAGAAAGTACTGAATCCCTCAGAATCAATCCGCACTTCTTTCACCATCCTTCGATTCTCAGCTCCCTAAAATCCTTCTTAACCACGTTCCACCCGATTTCTTTCACAAATCTTACGCCACTTCTACATCAATAAAACCCACGGCTTAACTTTACCTTCGTTCTCCAAACTTCAGTTCGGTTCACGAACTCCGGTATCCATTTCCTTTCTTTCTTGATAATTAACCCTTGTTCGTCATATAGAATGCATTTTCTTAGTAAGTAACATTCTTCTAAATGTAACACCAAAGTTCACTGCGAACGCCTTCAAACCCCCTTTGCAAATTTCATGATTCTTATCTGTTGTTTTCTTCGAGGATTAATTCCTTAAGCTTATAAATTAACCATTATCATATAAAATACTTTCCTTTCAATTATCTTTTTACCAATGTATAATTCAAGATCCTTTTAACCTAACTTCAAATTCCAACTTTCCATTCTTTCTTGCAACTCATAATTCCTCTAGACTTCAACGTCCATCTTCTTCTTCCCCTAACAATTAATCTACTACTACTTTACCAAAATACCATGCAAAATACATTTTTTCAATTCACAAATAACCATCACAACATGCTTCTCTTTTCACTGTCTTCGTACGCGTACTACGACATTCAAAATCTGCTTGATATAACTTTATCTTCATCCTTTAAATTCTACTAGTCATCTTCATCTTCTCCAAACGGTCGACCTTCTACGTTTATAAATTACCATCCATCATATAAGCTATATCTTCTTCAGTTCACAAATATCACCACAATTGACCAACAAACTGCTTCGGACTACGATGACTGACTAAAATGCTTCCTAAGATGCTCCCTTTTTCACGATCTCCAAATACGTGACGCTTATGCAGAATCTTCCTAACTTAACTTTATCTTAGCTCTTCAAATTCCATCATCCAGCTTCTTCTTACGAACCTTCCTCGTTTATGAATTCCTATGCACCGTATAAAATCCAATGATCGACCTTTCGATGTATAGGAGTATCCGAGATCCTCCTAAGCACTAATCTTCTTGTACAAAAACCGCAACTCTCCGCGAAGTTGCCATGAAATTTCACCGTCAACTCCCGCCAAAACAAACACGCCGAATCGCCGCACGTACCTGGTCATTTTCACTCCCCATCAACGGCCCTTCCAGACATAGTACTCCCGGTTTCTCCACGAGGACAACGACGAAGAAACTTTCTTACGCGATGAACGCGTACGAGGGGTGAAGCACGGACGACAAAATGAGGCAGAGTGTCGAGCCAGTTCAATCAACAGGCCCAGCTAGCCAGAAGGGGTGGAAGAGGGGTGGTGTGTTACAAGCCCCGAGTGCAAAGCAAGGGATCCACCTCCTCGAGTTTTGCATCGACGCACGACACAAGGGAGAGAAAGACAGAGAGATTCTAGGGGGTTGGTCGTTTCGATCGGGGTGGTATCCCTTGGCTATGCTAACGCGGATGCCGAGTGGTCCTAGGGGAGGATTTTTTTTTTTCGTTTTTTCTCCCGTTTTTTTTCTTTTTTCCCTTTTTGGCGTACACACACGGGGCTGCGACGCACTCAACGACGAATGGCCGAGTCTACATAAACACGCACACGTATGCAAGATGAAAAAAGGAGGGGGAGACCATCTGCGCCTTCCAAAGGATACTTCTAACGGTTTAGCCCGGAAGGAGGGATATCTGTTGGAATTATTGGCCAGATCATTCGCGAGATTTTGCGTTCCACGGTGATATTCGTTCTTTTTTGTTACGCTGTTGGGGGGTGGATCACCGAGATAGAGCACGCTGAGAGATTATGACTTTTGGAGAAGATTGATTACCTCTAAGGGGCTGAATTACGCATACTATTTATACCTTTCTAGAGTGTTTTCCTGCGTAGTACTTTCTAATTGCGCAGTGAATCGTTGAAAAGATTTTTTAATCCCTTGCAGTGACTTTTATGCAATTGAAATATAAGAAATATTTTTCTTAAAATTATCTCTGATCGTATAACATTGTTTTTCTTTCTTTAAATGAGAAGGATTATTGAATAAGAATAATGTGTAATATGCAAATATTAGAACGTCCAACTTTTAACCTGTAACTAGACTGATACACCATATGTAAATAATTATAATTAAAATTGTATCTCAGCCTCAAGGAAGGTTGACAGTAATTTTGCAAAAGTATCTACAGAACTGAAAGTTGTCACTCTGTCTAGTTACCTTTGACGTTAATTAAATGTTGAAACGAGTTACTTCTAATACACAAAGAGATCGAGAAATTACACAAGCGGTTAATTCGAAATATTAAATCAAATTACTGTTTATACTGAAGGATCCGTCACAAGGGATGAAAGTTTCAGACGCGTATTACGACGTAACTGCAGTCATGAGTTTCCTACTATTCTGAATATGACAAACTCTACTTCCTCGTTCAATAATTCCAATATTTTTACCAGAATTTCCAAAAACAAATTACTCAAGCCTTTCTCCCTACGTTCCCATTATTTCTTCCATTTCCACCTGCCACGGGGACGAAACAGAAGGAACTTCTCCCTCGTGTTCCAATCTGTTTCCCTCTTTCTTTCGTTCACAACGATATCTCGACAGGTTTTCCTCTTTTCTCCGAATTTCCTTCCCGCTCTAACCACCGCTTCCCTCTCTCCCTTCTGGTTTCCGTGTTGCACACACCTTGTATACTCGCGCTTTTCATTCCTTTTTGCTCTGTTCCTCGCGTTCTCCTTTCACCGTTTACGCACGTGCCGTTCACCTGCCGTCGCGTTCGATTCCATCCAGTTCTTTCGTTAAACAATTCTCTCTCCCTTCGTCGTCGCTCGCAGTTTTCTACAGCGCGGAATTCTACTTTGTTTCGGACAGCAAAATTGATATTGCTTCTCAAGTTTGGCCGATCCTAATGTTTTTTAAGGTGAACGAGAATTTCTGCTGTGAGAAAAGCAACTTCTTCTGGAGAAAAGTGTGAAAATTGTCAGGGATGGTTGCAAAATTTACGAAGCTTTATTTTTTCATCAAATTTTTATGATGTTAGGTTTGGATATCTTTCTGAGAGTATTCTTTCAGTCTTTGCTCCGGTCAATACTCTTTCTTTTTTCGACATGAACATCTCTGCTGTTCTTTAGGAGAAAAGGATGAAAATTATGGGGAGTGAGAATGTATAAAACGTGTATACCCACAAAATACAAATAGTTCAGCGAATGTGGAACCTATTAACGAAACATGATATTCAACTCAATATACATGAAAAGGACGATTATATGTATAACAATGATGTAATACTAACATAAACGAATGAAAATTGCACAAACGCTCATGGACAGACAGAGATGAGATAACTGGATGAATTATAAGTTTTCAGACTCGACGAAATCTCGTGAGTATGAAAAATTAATATTTTCCGTGGGTTTTCGCAAAGATTCGAGGACGAAGGTGAAAAGATTCGGGAGAAGAAGGAAGGAAACGCGTTTCTACCGTATCAAAGATGACGAGAAGAATATTCGAGGGGGATAGTGTCGAGGAAGATGAAGCGCCGAGCGTCGGTGAAAAACCCGCCAGCCAAAAAACCGCCGGCAAAAAGAGTCAGCTGTCAGGAATCGCCGCAAAAGCCCCGAGCCATTCAAGAAAGACAACGAAACCCTCGGTTGCATTTTCCCCGCGGGTAGAGAAAGACACGATGCCTCCATTAAACGTATTAAACCCCGAAAATTCTTCTTCCCTTCGCCGTACATCGTTAGGACCAAAAAATAAAACAAAACAAACGAAACTGAACCGAGAAAGCGAATAAAACGAAGAAGAAGCTGGGAAAAGAAAAAAAAAGCGAAGTATGTAACAAGAGTAAAGGATGGTTCGATGAAAAAGAGAAAGAAATTCGACAAAATTCACCGATATTCTAAAAATGGAGGAAATTACACGAGAAACAGAGCCAACAGGCAAGATACGCTATCTAGAGGGTGGGTAAAGGTCGGGGGTGAAATCACGTCGGAAAAAGGACCAAGAAAAATGCACAACGCTGTCGGTAGGATGAGAGTAACTGTAGGAAAGTGAACCACGATAGGAACGGGTGAAAAGAAAAAAGGGATAGAGAGTGGATGAAGCGGAGGGATGGAACGTCGAAGGAGAAGGGAGAAGAAGGAAAAGGATGCTGATGAGAACGGCGCTAACGATTCCTTAATGAAAGCTGAAGCAGAGGGCCGCCTCGAGTTTCGTCAGCGGCCTGGATTCTTTTACATCGTTTCTTCCCCAGGTGTATAGGGTGTTTTTAAAGTAAGTGGCTGTATTCGGGTTCCAAGAGAGACAACTTTTTCTCAAGGAGTTTGTTCGAATACCTGACTCTCAGTAGATATACTTTTTAAAATGCGTTTCTATTTAAATACTCTGTTGCATTTTATTAAAGATGATATTATTTAACTAATAATATTTTGTCTACTCTTCAAGTATAATTTCTTTGAATATTAATTACTTGATTTTATTTAATTTAGAAATTATGTAAGAAAAGAAGTTTCATTTTTTAAGGAATGCTTTTCTGATGGAAACCAATGGAATTTTTAAGAGAAATAGTAATAAAGTTTCTCTCATTTTTATTTTATTTTTCATTTTTTCGCTTTTATATCAGGCACATATCTTTTGTTCCCAATATTTCAACAAGGCTTGAAACATTAATCCACACGAGCTGATTTGTGCGTGCTTCTTCATGATGAAAGTCAATGCGTGAATTTCATAGACGGACGTATGATTTTTCCTATCGCGTTGCAGATTATTTTCCCCGACAAATCGACTCATGTCTTTCATTTTTCCAATCGCAAAAAGAAAATTTCTTTCTAATATCTATCATTCGCGAACTGAGTTCCGACTTAATAAATTTAAGATTACAGTTTCCTCACTAAATATTCATATATGACTATGTATGATTATACATGATAACAAATACGATATAAAGTATCATAATATGTTTTCTAATGTATTGCGCACTCCAGAGTCCATGGTTAAATCAACATTATTTAAAATGTTAATTAATAAATCACACTCTGTGATAAAGTACGAAACTTGTATCAAGCAATAATACACATGACAGATTACTCAAAAACTTGCAAAAGTGTATCATCATCATGTAAAAAAATAAAATGTCTATATAAAAACATTACGAATTGGTTGTTTTAACGATTCTAATAGTTCTAGTATGAGGAATTCTTCGAAGTAAGAGAGAAAAAAACAGCGACGCAAAATGCGAAAAGATACCATTAATTTCCGAGTTTGTCATGCCGCGGTAGATACCACAATATCGTTCGGAGGGGAAAAAAGGGAGCGATAAAAGAAGTTTGAAAGTTATTCAATCTGCGCGGGGCAAATGGAAAAAGTTCCTTGACCGTTCGGGGACGTGAAATTTGCGCAAAAATCGCGCGCGATTACCTTGAATCGGTACTATACGATTTTTCTTCCTTTTCTCGCTTCTCCTTTCTTTCTCTCCCGACTCTTCTATTCTTTTTTTCGTCGAACCTGTCGATGATAGTGTCCACATGGTGTATCATTTGCGAAACCCGTTTCCAACGACAATGTAATACTTTGTCGAAAATTGGAAGTCCGAAATAATAACTCTGCACGATGCAGAATCTAATATTCTCATTTTTTACTCCAATGTTGGATGAGTATACAGGTAGGAAACAAGCAAAATTTCACGCTTAATGACGGAAGAAAATTAATCCTCGTAGTCAAACATATTTTTTCACGTTTGTAGTATCTACATTATATTCACTTTTTTATTTTCCTAGGCTCTCGGAGAAATGAAAAAAAGTTTGATATATACTCAATTACGTTCTACAGGTATCTATCGAGTCAACTTTTATGCTTAATTTATTTAACGATGTAAAAGTATCTTCTGCACTATCTTACACTAATGTTTTTATTTTTCTATGGCTTCAGAAAACTAAAACAAATTTTGATATACAGTTATTTATTAAGTCCATTTTCATTTTTCGTTTATTTAATAAAGTAGAAATATCTTTATTTAATAACGAAACTTCTACTGCAAGGAATAAGCGTGGAATTTTGCTAAAATCGTCAGCGACCCAGTTCGTCAACAGGAAGGTTGATATTTCTCTGAAATGTAGGCGATTTTGTGATGTTTTTTCGATCGCCAGGCAACAATTGGAGAAAAAGCGCACGATTTTACGAGAGTTTCAATGGTAGGAAGCACAGAAGAAGCTTTCAGTTTTATTTGATGAATTACGTTTGCGTCTGGCAACGAAAGTTAACGATTTGTCGTTTAGAGTTCTAATCGAGGATAATCGTTTAATTTAATAAAAGTCTGGGTTGGCTCTTCGATTCTTTTCCCAGCATTTCCCCGCAAATATTTGAGAATCTCGACAGCCTGAGCGCGCACGTGGCTCGATGCTCGGCCCGATGAGAAACGTTTGGAAGTTTTATGCGCGACGAAAGTGCTTCCCGACGGTAAACTCGCGCAAACCGACGACAAACGACGCCGTCGTCGCGCCGACGAAACTCGATTTTTTAATTATTGAGAGTGTGCCCAATTCTTCTCCACCGCCATTTCCTACTTCGTTCGTCCATTACACGATTATTTTTATTGGTTTATTTGTTTGCTGCGACTGATGGCTCACAAAAGTATTCGAACGCTCGTAGAAAACTTTCATGAACGTATAATTTGTGTTATAAGAAGCATTTAAAAATTTCTCTAACACTGTAACGACACTTGATTGTTACGATTATGGTAAAATTTGGGACAAACCCGAGAATTTACATGTAAGATATTTAGTACAAATCGCAGAGATCACAAAAGTGTCTAAATGTCGAATTGGATGGTCGAGAATCATAAAACAGAGTGTCCTGTATCTGTTGTTATAAAAGAATTCACTATATCATTGGAAATTATAAAAACGTATTGCGATAGAGAATAAAGTCACAACTTAATTAATTACGAAACTAAGACACAAGAGCCTTAAGGGTTGAAATATATGATCAAATATAATCTAAATATAAAATACATATAATAAGAATAAATATTCTTCTCGTGAGAAAGTGTTGCAACGGAAAATAAAGTTACCACTTGATATGATATAATGTACAATGTGTACATAAATGTTTTTCACGATAAGTGTCCAAATATTTTCGCGACCAATTGTACATAGATTGCTGCAATCTGTTTCTTTCTTTTTCTAACTGACGAACTCTTCGATATGAAAAATTATGTAAACGAATGGTACTCGATGTACTCCGCTAACGATTTCAAAATCTCACGACAGATTGCACGAATAATTCCTCTTCGATAAAAAGTTATCTTCGACGAGTATTTTGTTTAGTTTCCTCTAGTTTATGCGACATGAGTGTATCGATAAGCTTCGTTGTATCGAGAGACTCTCAAGAACCTAAACAGGGCACGAAGTACTTATTTTGTCCATTTAATAAGTCGTAGAATGAAAGAGATGATCGATAAAAGTTACTTGGAGATGAATCTAACGAGAATGTACCAAATGAGACGAACTGGAATTCTTCGCGTCCCAATAAGGCTATCTCTTGTTTCGATAAGTGAAATTATTTTTTGATATTTTTGCATGGTATCGTGGAAAAAAATAACATAGTATTGAAATCAAGAATGACATTACATATTGATATTTTCGTGGGTTGTAACGGCTGTGATAATCATGTTTTTCGACATCTATCAGAAAGGAAAAGAAACTGTGGCCTCGAGCTTGTATTTTTGGTAAACAAAAGCACAAAAAATGATTCCACTATACGATACCAGCGTAATAATTATTAATTTAATCGATTAATCATTCTTTCCTGTTCTTCTGAAACATAAGAGAGTTTTAAAGGATAGTAGAACGTGATCGCTTCTATATTTTCTTGAAACTTAAGAAATCTGTCAACTACGAATTGCTTTTGTATCTTTCTAAAACTAACGAAATTCTTTATCATAACACACAAAGTGGTTGTTCCCAGATTTTCTAAAATCCAGGAAATTCTCGGACTTTAATCATAAGAAAACCCGATTGCTTTCGTATTTTCCTAAATCTGAAGGGCACGATTATCTCTAAAGTGATTTCCAAAGGACGTATCAGAGGGTTAAACGGAAAGAACACGCGAATGGAGAGGAACAGGTTTCTTCGTTTAATGCAATCGTTTCTAAATTGCAGCGATCGAGCCAGGAAGGCAACTTTAAACCTCGATAACCGAAGAAGCTTGAGGGTGAAAGCGACTAAGGCACTAATCACGCGGATCGACCGTCATTAATTTTCAAGGGATTGCGACAAGAGAGAAAGAAAAAGAAAGAGAAAGAGAGTTCCCTAATTTCGCAATGACGAATGAAAGTCTGGCTTTTCCGGCAATTTTCCTCTTGGTAGACGCTTGACGAGCGTACCAGCAACCACCCCTCTCTTCTTTCTCTTTCTTCATTCCACTAGCAGTTGGAACACGAGATCTCCGTTAAAGGACTTTTTAACAGGTCAAGTTTCAGAATCTCGGTGACGCACAAATGGAATTACTCGGCGAGAAGAAAGCCCACCTCCCTCGCTTGTCACCCTCTCACCCCACTTCTACACGCCCTTGTCCCCTGTTCAAGATGTTCTGGATTCACCTTGAGCGAGTCCAGGTGGAAAGGGGATTTTTAGGGGAAGAAGAAGAATTGCAGAGACTAAAATGAATCAATTTGTTAATCAAAGGCGGTTGGCTGCGTTAAAATTAGTTCTTAATTAATTCGTTACAGCTTTATTCGTTCCGCCCATTACAGTTCCCAAGCGGTGGAACAATGCGTAAAAGGTAAATGTAAATAAAATAACTTACAGGTTGTTTTGTCGACGTAGTAGAAGCCCACTACACAGAAAAATTTTCATGACGTGAAAAAATAGTTTATATATCAGGGGAGTATACTTCAAATTTCTTGGGGTTCCACGAAAGTGTGATTATTTGTAAGCTGAATGTTAAAGATTCGAATTCCGTAAAATTGTTAGTGCAGTGTTGCGCTGATACAATGTTAAGCCTTATGAATCGATTGTTCTTATATTATTAACCGTATTAATCGTGGTAAATTATAAAAATTATTTCTATTCTTCCAGAGATCAGGAAGATATTCTCTCTCGTTACTTTGTTGATATAAGATCACGTTTTAGGGGAAGCTATTCGCAAAATCTGAGAGAAACAAAAAGAGGGTGGTGAATTAAAATAAAAGACACGCGAATGGAATAATTTAAAACACTGAGACAGAAAAAAAAATCTAGGCTGATAAGAAGAATAGGAATAAAGGGAAATAATGAAAGAAAAGAGTACGAAGGTATCGACGCAGCTATAGAGACGAGGTAAAATGGTATAATAAGAATAAAATTGTGGAATAAGGATAAACATCGAAAGATAAACTTTATCAATAAGCTTTAAGAAAGAGAACCGAAAATATAAGACGAAATCGCGTAAGAATAAGAGAATAAATAGACGAATGGAACGGAGAAAAATAAAACAGGGGCGTGTAACAAGAGAGAAAAGAAAAGAGAAGTAGAAAGATCGAGACTCGATTGTATCGTTTATTCCTGTGTTCAGGACAGCCGATTATTTCTCTCCTTGTACGGTGTCCTGGAGTCTTTATTGTGACAGCGCCTTATTGTCGTCCACTTCTGGAAAATTGCGCGCCATGAATGCGCCTTTAAGATCGCCGGGGTCAGTGGATCTTCTGCCTTGATCCTTCGGGATCCCTTATGCAGAGACTTCGTGAGAAGATCGCCGGGAATCGTCGCGACACCCAACACCGACGGGGATTTTCTTTCTCGTGTTCGATTTCGAAGACGTCGCTTTTAAAGCAGTTTTAAAGGACTTTTTCAGATTTTTCAACGACATTATTTTAATCCTTGCCATCGAAAATATTGGTAACAGAAAGAAACTATGATCATCGATTTTTAGTTCGATCGATAAAGCTAGAAAATTAATTGGTAGCAAAGAAAGTTTAGACAAAATTACACGTTTGCGTAGAAATTTATAAATGCGAAATCTTTACGCTTGGAGATTGCAAATCTATAGTTTCTAGATAGATTTTCGTTTGGTTGATGACATACCTAAAATTTTATTTAATTGTACTAAAAAAGAAAAATTTTGATCAATTTTTAAGTTAGGTAATATTCGGAGCTGGCAAGAATTTCGTACATTTTCCACGAATCTGAACATCATCGTCATCTACGATCAAGTTCTAAGGACACAGGACTGTAATTCTCAACGTTATAAAACCATAGAGATTGCCGAAAACATTTGTTCATCACGCCATTGATAAGCACAGACAAAGAAAGATAAATCTACTGTGACTAATCCATCAAAACTATCAAAACATCAATCAGCTAAAAAGTTATCTGATGTCGCTTAACTACAATAATCGACATCTCGACATCGTCGAGCACGAAAATTTATCTGGCGACGCGATCGATTTCGATCGAGAATGAGCTTCGAATAATACGATGCAATTAATTGTGGGGACACCGAGATGGAATCTCGTGAAGTCGATTTGGGCGGGAAACTAACTATCCTAAGAGAAGTGTAAGTCGAGCGCCGTCGGCTCGAAACTTGCGATTCGATTTCAGAATCGGAGGACTCCGCGGTTACAAGCAAAGAGGTAAAGTGCATCTGTCCTCCGACCACGAAAAAAGAGAGAGAGAGAGACAGAGATAGAAGTGAATTTTATCGCGAACAGAATTCGAGAGGAGCTTCGTGGAAGAGGAAGAAGTGCGCCGAATGAAATTTTCAATCGGCTACGGGATAGAATTTTCAATCAATTTCGAGAGGGACGAAAGATCGAGCGAAGCTACCGAACTGATCCCTGGATTCTCTTCGAGGCCATTGGCGTTCAAATATCTGACCCGATTTCGGATCAAGACGGTTTGGCAAGCGAAAAATCGTATGCTGCTCCGGTGTGAATCAATGATGAGTTTTGGATGAAAATTGTGCGCGAAAAATGATCGAGAGATCAATTAAAACGTGTTTTGTTTTCCCGAAACCAATGAGACATCTGAGATTTCAAGATCGTGAAATTTAAATTTCAATCTTCCTTTAAATTTGAATTAAGTTGTTAACTAATGTTTGTGAACGAAACACGTACAATTTTGTATGTATAATTTTAAAACAGTGATTTTAGAACATATCGCTTCAAGTATATTTCTTCAGAGTTTTATAATAATTCTTTGAATCATTGCTATACTTAAACATCGTGTCAATTTTACAGAGTCCAGAATGCTGAAGTCAATTTTCAATGGCGAAAGCGCTTGGGAGATTCTCGTTTTTTGAATTCGAGCATACTTACGATTCATTGTCAGTTCGAATTGCGACATACCTACAGCAAATGTTTGAAGTTAGACATTTCGGCTCGATGCAACATCCGTTAGAACGTCTAAGAATGTCGCTGGTTTTGTTCTAAGAAACACGTGTTTAAGTTGCGTACGCTGTTCTAAGAAAACGTAGGCACCAATTTGCGTTCAACAAAAACGATATCTATACAAGCTAAGACTTGTTATACAAAAAGAAGCTTGTATGCAATGATGAAATATGTTTGACAACTTTTCATTTAATTTGCCATAGAGTGATACGATCGGAGGTTATGTCGACGAATATAAAATTATCGAATTTCTTTTAAAGTTGAAATACTTTTAATTCTTTCCAAATCTAAATGTAATTTACTACAAAATAGTACGATTAACTAATTTCTAACTAAAACTCGAAGTCGTACCTTTATCTAATTCTGCCTTAACTTTGTTTAATATATCCAGACACTGTGTTAATTTCTTCCAAAATCTAAATTTTATTTTCCTCAATGCTGTAACACGTTTAACACTCTCTAATTCATTTAAATTACAATAAATCGATGTGGTCAATAACTCGTTCCCTTGGGGAGTATTCTTCGTTTCCCCTCAATGATATAAATATATAATTAATTCTCGAGACCATACCGACGAGTACTAAGTACAAGTAATAACGTAATACGATAATACCATTATCCTAATTTTTACCTAAACGACGGTAACTTATTTACTGATAAAATTACAACGATTTTGTCTACTTTGTTCTAGTCTACTTTGTAACTTTTATATATTCTTGAATATTACGTATTCCTACCTGCACTTCTACATGAACGAAATAAGTTTATATAAATAGTTCAAAATTCGTATTCTGTTGCCCTAATTCTTTACTTAAACATTACAATCGAAGTACAGCTGACTCCTTCGCTTATTACAATTAGAAAAATCCACCTCGGAGATTTTATATGTTCTTGAATGTTACTTATTTTCGCATATATCATTGCACGTTAGGTAGATTTTCCATAAATTTGCGAAGATCCATGGCTTGTTATCATCTTGATTCTTTATTTGGTAAATTCAATCATCAACTTCTTCTCACTTATTCTAACCCTTCTGAAATGCATGAAGAATCCACGGAGATCTACCAAACTCCATGGCGAACGTGTGATCGCGGCGTTAACCTTGAGGCAAAGGAAATATGCTGCTTTACCTTGTCGTCGTCGTGCGGAGTAGGCGGTGTGGGTGGCGTGTACATGCGGGGCGCGTAGTCGCCGATCGAGGAAGCGCCACCGGTGGAGGAGCCTTGGCTCCTCGGCGGGCTGAGGTCCGGTATGGTCGTGTGGTAGTCCTGCAGTCCGGTGGGTATCACCCCCGTTGGCATCACGGGACGATACTCCATCGCGCGTACCTCCATCCCGATCTTCCTCTTTGACGTGTGTCTCCCTCACACCACGTTCTTCTTTTAGCCGTGATGTTAACGATCGCGTATCCGTCTTCGTGATCTTCCTTTTTATCGTCCTCGTCTTGGCTATCGTCTTATCGACGAATATACTGAACGTCGTAATAGAGAAAATCGTGGCGACCTTGAGTCAATCTCGATCGTGCCCAAGTCTCAGCTGCGACCTTGTCGGGCGCGGTGGTCCAGCGCGATCCTCTGTCTCATAGCACGGTATACCACTATAAACTTGTTGTTTACCACATGACACTTTCTTGCTTACGTCTTTTTCTTCACCTTTCTTAACAATCTCACTTAAGTCCTGTCCTCTACCATCGAATGAAAGTCTCTTCTCACACGATATCTTAAAACAATTGCGATTATCGAACAGGTAACACCATGAGGAATTTAACATGTGCATGCACGGACGGCTTCAGTTCTCTATGTAAGTTATGTTTTTACGTGTTTTTCTAATTTTCTGTTTCTTTTTTTGTCTGTCCCTGTTTGTCGGTCTGTATGTCTGTCTCTGCCTATTCTCTTACGCGATCCTGCGACGTGACGTCTTCTTGCCCTCACATCGATCAAGAGATCCAGACAGAGTAGGTTGGAGGGAACATTGTCTGTTGCCTAAAACTGGTTACTTTTCTATGTATGTATCGCGTGTACATGTATAAGAGAATGCAAAATCCAGTGGTTTTCTCTCGGGCACACTCGACGACGGATGCGTTTGGGTAGCTCAGGGTGATGCTCACCCCTTGGCTACTTTTTGCCGACTGAATGTTTTGCGCCGCCGTGGCGGCCCTCGGAGCGGCTGGAGCGTGTGCTACCCCCACCCTGCCGCCACGGAAACCGAGTACTCTGCTGTTTCCTTCTCTCTCGCTCCGCTGTGCACTCTAACCTCGCTCGCTCTCCCTCCCGCTCTCGTCTCCACGCAGTCATCCCCCACCACTCACTCATTCGACGCTTCTCGCTTCGCTACGAGTAGCTAGAACGAGGGAACACGAGGCAAGGAGAGACAACGAACGAATGTTTGTAAGAGGAAAAGAGGAGCAGAACGTGTAAGAGGAATAACGAGGAAGTGAGAAAGACATAGACTAGGCGCATACGTGAAAGGGGAGGAAAGGGGAGGGATAATTAAGCGGGCATATCGCGTCCTCCGTATGCTCTGCTCGTTTCTTCTCTCTGCCTCTTTCTTACGCACGGTGTGTTCTAGTCACGAGAGTATCTTCATCTTTATCGCGTACCCCTCTGCTATATCCTAGCCGCTCTTTTTCTCTTCGTCTCTTTTACCCTCGCCTCGAGACGAAGCGTCTATTTTGTCCGGGTGCAGGGTTCTTGTGTTGCTTGAAAATCTTCTCCTCTCCTTCTTTTCTCTTTTTCACCTCTTTTTTTCTTTTTACTCTGTACGCACGCATACGTATGTACGGGGCAAAAAGCCGGTGAAAGGATTTCGAGTCCACGATATCGCCTTTTTCTACCCTCAATATTTTCCGCCTTTTCTTTTTGTTTTTTGTACATATCTGTTTTGACATTGCTCGACGACAGTGATTAGACTGATAACAGAGATGCAGCGAATTTTGTGTTTCAATTTCTTTTTTCCTTCAAGTCTATAGAAGGTTTTTATGTGAGAGGTTTATTTGGAGAGGAAGATTGAGGGTTGAGGAACGTTTGGAAAATTCGGGATCCGATTTCGAAATACGCAGTGGTATGTAATACGTTTTCGGGGGGTGGACGAGTCAATATTGGCTGCGTAGGACCTCCGTGGTAAAATTGATATTGCTTAAACAAGAGGCCGCGCAGAGTTCACGGAGGGGGTTAATTAAGTGGCCACGTTGACTGCTCTTTACCCTCGCCCTTCGTCCACTTTATTTTATCAAACGAACCCTATGAGGAGATTTTCTGCCACACGGCTTTCCTGTCTTCCGTTTCTCAAACATGTAACGCATTGTATGCTTCTGGTATACCATTTTTTAAGAAAACATTTCTAAAATTACTCGCGTAAAACTCTAAGAATACTCGCGTGATTTTCTAATACGAGATTAAATCTGCAAGCAATGATACGAGTATTGTGGGAAATATAAATTTAACGTTTAGTGAAGGCAGACATCACGTATTTTATCTAGACAATTATTTAAAAGATACTGTAAATGAAGAAACTATAATATTTATACTCCGAGAGTTGTTTGATTCTACGATCGATAATTCCCAGTCAATCGTATTAGGAAATTACTTCGATTAACTGATATGATAATTCGAGGAAATTATGAGTATTTACAATTTTATTAATAGTCAGGTTATATTAATGTTTGCGATTAAGTATGTTGACGACACGACATCATCGACCAATCAAATCGAATTGAAATTACTTCGATTAATTAATAGATTTAATAATTCGAAGAAATTATGAATACTTACAGGTTTATTAATAGTTAGGTTATATTAAAGATTGCGATTAACTATGCTGACGACGTCATCGAGTAAAAAGCGGCCATAAAAGTAAGTAACCTGTTCTCGTAGACGAATATCGTTTAAGTTTCATCCAAATTTGCGGGATAACATCCGTCCATCCGAATCGACGACGAATTCATGTTCCTCCTAGCTTGCCTCTTGCGTCCAATGGCGTTTGTCTTCCAGAACTCTCAGTCTGTCCCTCGTTTTTAGACGTCTCAAGATATGTCTAAGATACGAGGCTTCCTCTTTCAACCAGCGCGTAATCCGGCAGCTCATTTACAACATTTTTTGGTGCAACGATGATCTAACGGGCGTTCTGTCGCTTATCATCCCCCTACTATTTTAAAACTCTGACTTTTCGACGTTCTTGTTTCTTCATGAGCGGCACGATAAATTTGTCTCAAGAGAAACACGTTTAACGGAAGGGGATTTATCTAAGAGATTTCCAGATGTGTTCGGTTCAGCAGTTTGATTTCGTTATGTGTACAGTAGGTAAGATAGGGTTGTTTGAGTCAAACTTCAACATCTTAAAATTCAAGCTTGAGTTTTGTACGGAATAATTAAACTGGTATATCATAAAACATCGTGTTAGCCTTCGATATTTAGATTTACTATTTTTTCATATTAAATTATTTAGTAATTTTATAGTAAATTAAAGGTAGAACATATAAAGTGTAGCGATACGAAAGAGTGAAAAAATATCGTGTATTTTAGATCCAGCGAGAGAAAACATAAAAAACGAGAAAAAGATTCGAATTATCCTAAATTTAAATTAACTCCGCGTTATCTTCGTTTCTTAATTTTATTACGTATGTATTTTGTATTTCATGACGACTAATATTCAGTTTTTTATGTTTCCAATATCATCGCTTTTGTGCTTGCCAATTATGGAGTTCAATTGTTCTGGTCAATGTAGCTTCTTAGAGAATGAGTGTTCGAGAACAGAAACTTTTCTAGTCGTTCCTTCTTGCGAGGAATTCAAGCGAAAAAAGCGATCGAGAATGGAGGGGATCCTCGATGACCTACCACAATCAATGTCGAAAAATACCGTTCGCCTCGTGAATATTCAATGATATTCTTGTTGATGTGTCAGAAGCAAAGGATGCCGAATAAGTTCTATTTTAGAGATGCAGTCGCGTTTTTGTATTCTTTTTGAAATGCTGAATTTTTCTCGGTTATGAAAAGACGAGATAATTCCAGTAATATTCTAAAAACCACTCAAAGGATTTGAGAATATTGTATGGAATGATGGAGTTTCAAAATATTAATATACGATGATATGTATTAATCCATACTGTGTATTTAAATTTATTTAAAATTGTTTATATAACGTTTAAATTAAAATTATCATAAAGTTTTTTAGATTATCATTACATAACAAATGTAGCAAAAAGATTTACTATTTTATATATTAAATTATATAGTAATTTTCCTAAATTAAATTTAAAACACTTGAGATATCTTGTGAAACGGAAGACTCACGTTCACACAGTAAGGGTTAATATTATATCTTTTAAAATTGTTCCGATTCTTCTCCTAAAGTCCCAACCTTTAATCTTCAATTTTTTCCAAGAGCTACACACGTGAATACACATGAATGGGAAGGGCATCGTTGTGCAACTGGTGCGGAGGAACGATAGAAACCGTAGACAATTCGAATTTCGTTGTGGATCCACCCGGAGGAAATTGCAGCGTCATAAGAGTCCACCTTCTGTTGTTCTCCGCGCCTAAGAATCCACCTGGGTGCGAAATGACGCATCGTATCCCCTCGAGCTTTCCCGTAAGCTTCCCGCGTCTCGACTGAGCACGTGGTTCCCTTAAAACGTGCGTATCACAGCGCGAGACGGGAAATTTGTCGAAAACCTCTTAACGTCTGCATGATTTCTCTCACTCTCCTATTTTACTTCCTCTTCGTTAATAAATATCAAATATCTTTCAAAATTAATGATACTTAACATTATCTGATTGATTTCTATACTGTATATGTTTCTGTAAATTCGTATCTTTACGAATATAAAGATATGAGGAACGAAAGAGAATTTAAAAGATTCTTTTGTTGGAATTTTAAAAAACAGAATTCTATCTTAGAGGAGCAATGAATATATCCCAAAATAGATCACTGTTGTTAACATGGTGAAAAGTATCCAGTAGAAAGTTGCTAATAATCATAAGCGCCAATTTGAAACTTTCTTTTGGCTATAATAATTGTAGCTTAAGAAGTGGAAACAAAACAGAAATTTCGTTCACTCGCTGAATATTCTGATGTTTCTTATTTTCTCCTACTTTTCGTCGTAACGACAAGAATAAGAACGATTTTCTACTTTTTGGAAGAAACGACAGAGAAGAATTAGGATGTTTCTGGCGCCATCGAGAAAAACTACGATGCCACATAGTTCCCTGCTTTTTTCCTTCCCCCCTCCCACCCCCCACCCCGTCACCAACAACGTAGCTACTTTTCTTCCCGCTAAACGCACTACGACGACTCAATTCGTTCTTTCCTATCTTCTCTTCTTCCCTTTCCCTTCACGCTATCTGCGGTTGGCCGACTTTTTTGCAATGTTCTGGTCCGTTGTTGCTCCGTCTACCCTTGTTGCCTTTTTTCCTCCCTCCAACTGATTGACCGCCATCTTTTTTCTCGCTGGCTGTGTTTCTCTTCCTATTTCGTGGGGGTCAAGCCAAAACGAGTCGATGGTGACGTCTATAGTAGGGGCAGATCGAAATCACTCGAGGGATGGATATTTGATTTTTCCCAATGGATAGGTTTTTTACACTCTTTTTGGGGGTTTCACTGTTTATCGTGCGCCACGGTGAATGACATCTGGCGTAATTTCCCTCGATTAATCGTCCTTGTCATTGTATTAACATAGTTATGTTCGATTTAATACTCTTTACTTTGTAAATGTCCCAGTAGCTGTAGTTGCGGCATGTGTGTTGTAATTTTATTATTCATTTTTAATTATTCAAATTATTATTCATTTTTAATATATTTCACGTGCATTAGCTTTATAATTAAAACTCTCGGAAGCCTAACTGATCAACTCCACTTTTTATGAAGTTCTGCATTTTCGTAATTAGTGTTCGATGTCCCAAAGAAAGAAGAATGTATTTGTTGCAAAGGGACAGTACAATTCCATTGAAACTGTATCATTTTTCAACCGATCGAGTTGACTAACATGGCTTTTGAGCGACTCAATTCATAGCTCAGCCCAGCTGTGCAACCTATTGAGGAACAAAAAGTTTACAGAAAATTTCCCAGAATTCTAATTTTCCATTCTCTCAGTCCACGTTCGGAACACCTTTAGACAGCAAGGTTCCAAATATTTCCAAAAATATAATTTGCCGTCGAACAATGTTATCCTTTCCACTGGTAGTAAAAAACTGTGAATTCCCCACCTACTCATCCCACTCTACTACCATAGAGCAACGTGGCTTTGCCGAAAACACTCCACGCCTGTTTCCAATCCACGAAGTGCAGTATAATTCAATTTCGACGCGGCTTTAAAGTTCGTCGGAAAACTTGCGTCGCCAGGGATACGGAGGAGAGGGAGTGCTGGAGGACGCCAGGAGAGTGTCACAGGCTTAGCCGCTTTTCACGAGTCGTTTTCACGAGGTGACGCGATAATTATCTGGCTGTTGGTGCGAGCGTCGAAGGAATCTACTCGCGATTTTCAGGAACGTGCACTCCCGTTGCGTCGAGCGGAAGGGAATCGGCGGCACACGGCTGCCATATGTCCGCGTGTCTCGCATCGGCGATCTCTTTTTAGTGGACAATCGATGTATCGTCGCGAGAAAGCGACGACGAAATCCTCCTAGGTGATCTCCGAACGATAATGACGATCGTAGAAGCGACGAATAGTGTAAAATGGTCAGGGGAAAAAAAGAAGAAAAGAGAAGATAGAAATCAGGAGTAGGCACCTTGGCACGTTTTATTACGATTAGGAGCAACCAAGCGTGGCTGGACGTCGAAAGGAACGGTCTAACCTCACTTCCAATACCAAAAAGCAGCGGACCGTGGATCGCGGCCGTTTTGTCGTCGAAAGTCCAACGCGGATCACCAATACGGATTGTCTCCGAGCCCGTGTCTTTGACGAACTGCCTCGTGACGAGATGCATGGACGTGTTCGTGGATAATGACCGGTGAAATCGGCGAGGTGGCGGTCGTACTCGATCGGCCGCCATTGTTTTTGCCCTCGGGCGGTGGCGCTCGTGCGTGAAAAATCGACAGTGCCGATGATATTCAGAGGAAACGTGGCAGTGTCTCGCGGTTTTCTGGATAAATTTCGATATTCAACGATCTGTCTGACTTCACGTTCGAGCCAACGTTCTCACTTACGCAATGGAAAGTTTGTTACACGGAAAGAAATCTTGGAAACGGGAGTGGAGATCCAAGGACCCCAGTAGCAGGTAATTGGAACGATTACTTCATAATTTGCGTGTTATGGTATATAAGAACGTTCACTTTATAATACGCTAATGATCTAAGTTCGGATAAGAATCGTTTAATGATGGAAAAAAATTATATTTGCCTATTAACTAATAATATTTGAAGTAATAAGGGGGCAGCTGCATTTTTTATTAATTTGAGTAGGCCAATAAAAAGTAACTTAGAATCAATCAAAACGAAATCACTTCTTGAAACATGTTATAAATTCATAGTCAGCTAATATTCATAGTAATAAACCTTGGCAGTTTTGAATATGAAATCTACAACCTTCTTTCTCTTCCAATAAATACAATCTAACTATTGAAGTTGCCCTATTACGGTTGCGAGCTTTTCAATTATAATTTTATTAAAAATTCCAAAACCTTCGTTACCCTATTAGAAACCTTAAAATACTTTCTACATTAAGATTCAAACTATAAATTTCCTACAATTTCCTCTATTAAAACATCGTTGTACAAAAGAAAATTGGAAGATCTATTAGAAATTCTATCATCATTGTATCATGTCCAGAAATCTCGTCAAAGCTTTCACTATTTTATTTCAGAATTTTATTCTTTCGAAATCGTTAAGGATCTACAAATTCTCTAAAATCTACAGAACTTCCCTGTACCAAGAAATCGTTGAGGAAGGGGGTGTTTGCCGAGTATTTCAAATCTCCAGGTCAGTCGACAATACAGATCACGGAATCGCGAAACGTCCCCTCTCGACGATCCCACTGCCCGACCAAAAAACCGGATTTTCCGTGTGCCCCTCGCATCTGTGCTCTCATCTGCATATGGTCCAGAGCATCCCCTTCTTCGTCTCGCTTTTTCTCCTCCTTTTTTCCCCCCTTTCTTCAACGTGATCGCGACTCTGTCTTGCTCAACTCTCCCGTGGAGACCCTAGCTTTTACTGGCCTCAACATTTATTTGAGGGGCCGAAACCAGCCGAGTCTAGGGATCGCGTGGAAGAGGAGGAGGGAGAAAGAAAGAGGAACACCGGCCTAATTTCAACCGTCCGATCTTCGACTGTACTTAGAGTCGTTTTGAATGACAATGATGTGACGAGACCCCGATTCTAGAACCTCGAGACGATTTTCCACTTAGTACACCATACTATACCTATACCATAGCGCGATATTCTTCATTCGTCTCTCTCTTGGTGACTCTCTGTTCGACTTAGAAGACAGGGTTAGACACCCCTTTTTTTCACTATGTGGATGGTTTCGGCATCGATCGATCAAACCAGCTGAAAACGCTTGCGCCTGCAACCCGATATGCAAATATTTTCACGGCGGCTCCACTTAACGGCGGAGATTAATGATAGCCGCGGAAAAAGAGAGGATCTAGGAGGATCGAGACGTTTCGTCGCGAGTTCGTCACGCTGTAGATCAAAGGGTGACTTAATTTGCGATTTTTCTCCGGCCCCGTGAGAGCAGGCGATGACGTTTCTCGAGATCGAATGCTTCGAGGAAGCTGCGACGATGTCTGAGAACGTCGTTATCGCAGTGGGAAAGAAATTTGTCTAAATCAATGTACGCTCCATTAAATTCCCTCGATTCTAAACGTTTCCTTCGTACCTCTGTCTTTGTTTGACTCTTTAACGTTTTATAAACTTCTTAATCTTACAAGACCATCGTGTTAGGATCAAGATATCCGATTATGAGGATCCTAAAATTAAGCAAATCTCCTCTGTCAATTCCCACTAGTCCCAAAAATTTTTTTGATGAAACCCTGTATCCTCTCACAGAAGGATTTCTTCTTATCTATGGAAATTGATTAGCACTAATCATTTGTAAACAGTGCAGGTAATTAGAATCAAGTGGTCGTAATCTGCAAATAAATAAGGAAATTCTGGAAAATAAATCCCCAGCAAACTAAAACCAACATAAACTTCAAATTACCGTTTGAAGCAGAGATACGAAAGACCCTGTTTTTCCCTCGGAGAAGTAATTTAGAGTGGTTTTCAGGGCTTATATTTAGGCGGTGGAATAGAAAAACTGTTGTAACGCGTCGCATCCGATCTGTCCCGGTGTTGCTCAATACCTGGTGTCACGAATTCGAAAGGAGACCGGCACCGGTACGGTTTGACGCGCGTCCCTAATTCGTCCGGGCGTGGGGTCCGTGCGGGGGCCGGATCCAAGCAAAAAAGAAGCAGACCAACTTTAGGCGAGCGTTGTCGTTGTCGAAGATTTCATGACGGAGCTAAGACGTGACCATGCTTCGTGCACGACTAGGAATTCCTTGCGTTTTCCTCGATAGAGCCCGGCAATACGTTCGACGTTCAATTTGAAAGCTACTGCTTCGTCATTTCTCTCATTCTTCTAGTTCTTATTCGTCGGATTTTTTGGATGATGAACACTTGATTGAAATAAAGTATGGTACCCTGTATAAATATCTGTCTTTTAACAGATACGTGTATGAAGCAATAGCTGAGGAAACAGTCTTAATTCTTAATTAATCTCACAACGAAATATTGTAATATTTTATTTAAATAGAATTTTATTTTCATTTAATCGATTGTTAATTTATTCGCACGAATATCGTGACTTTTGACTGACTTCTGTATGCAACTATAATTCCCACAGGGAACACAAATATCAAAGAAGACACCGAAAATAGATTTTCACGATTTCCTAGTATTTAATTGTACAATAAAAATTTAAATAAAAAGGAATGAAAAAATAAAAACCAAATCGAAACGCTCTGTGTGTTAATTATTTGTACCTTAAGTACAATGATGATTCTCTTAGGCTCATTTGTTTTTTAGCAGTGTCAAAGTTTAATTATTTGGCTTGGATGAAGGGAAAGATTGAAAGAAACGCTGTAGGGAAGAACCGTAGAGGAAGTTTCTTTTGGTTTGGCAAAAAGGTTGAAGCTACCGTTGGAAACTAACACGAGGAAGCTCTTAAGACTGACAGCCGCTTCTCTGTAACGAAAAATTCCAAGCAACCCCTTTGAAACACTAATCCTGCCACGTAAAACGAATAATTAAACGCCACTCTGTTCTCCTAATAAAAAAATGCTGCAGAAACTTGAACGGTTGAACGCAACTTTCCTGGTGAATCAACTATAAAAAATCGCCTAAAGAACCCATGGAAGAAATCCTCGAATGTAACTTGGCTTTTTAGTGACGTAGAAAATTAAGCTCTTTATATTGTACACAAATTTTTCTTCGACAGAAAATAATTACGTTCTGGTAGAACAAGAGATAATTGACAATGAACAATTAATATACATCTGTTCTAGGATTTATATTTTAGATGAATTAATCGTAACACTAACATTGGATATTAATAACACTTCAATATATATATTATTACAATATTTTAGTTTGAATTTGCGAAGATCAACGACTGTATCAGTTATGGTCAACGATTGAGATCAATTTTCTAAAAGAATACTCAAAGACAAGTATTCTTTTCCACATTTGTCTATGAGTTACGTAATAACAAGTAGTAATAAATTCCTCTGAATGTGTCTAAAAGAAATGTGCCTAAGACAAATCCTCGAACTTTGTCGAAAGAGATCATTATCTATTCTATATATAAATTGTACAATTACAAATAATCGACAACGAACATCTATAAGTCTCGAAAATAGGCTGTTCACTTTGTAAATTAATATTGTTCGTTATGAATTATGCAAATGCCTATTCAAATATAAACAGCAGTTAACCTTCCCCTGAGAAAGTGGCCAAGAAGACGATTCTCAAATATCGTAAACACGTGACATTCGAAAGAAATTAAATCTGTCCGGTACGTGCACTAGTGTTGCTATATCTTTTGAGCATAATTGTTCAAGGGGTGTAATTCGGTGGCAAAGCCATCAGTTTTCACCTACAAGGGCCCAATAAATTTTTATTGTCGAAACACTACTGTGAAAGGGATAAAAGCAGGAAGGGAACTCTAAAATTCCAGCTCATAACAGGATAATCCGCTAACGCATTCAACAGAGCTTCAAAATGCCTCTTTTTGCCAATCAGGGGAAAGATCAGTACAGAAAGAAATGGCAGAAGAAAAGACAAAAAAAAAAGACGGAAAGAAAAATAGAACCGAAGGGAACCAGAAAAGTGAAAATTCGTACCATAAACGTAACCCTTTAACCCGTTATTGCCATCACTGCCACTTGCTCGTCGTCCAGTCAACCCTTTCGACTTGACCATTCTTCCCTTTTTTCTTCGATTTTTTATATTAACGACCATGGACTCGTACATTTTTTTTCTCTCTTCATCTTCTGCAACTTCTTTCTTTCCCTCTTCCTCAACCAGTTAGGGTCAACGTTTCTGCAACATCGAACGCGCCGTGTCAACAGAAGGAAGCCGGCGAGCTCGAATCTTGACGAATTATGGCGTGTTATGGAGTGGAGAAGGGAAGCACGGATATGCTTGATTTTCGGGAATCTTCAGCTTTCGCAAAAAATCGGTTCGTCCAGTCGCCTGGTTCGTAATGACTGAAGCAAAAGAGCGGGAAAAAATCTCACCGTCGAGTGGGTAATTTGTCGTATGCCGTTACGAATAATGTTTGGACACACTACGGTCTGCGAAAAGAAACGTGGTCCTTCGAATCTTCCGACACGATTGCTCAGCAACCCTTCTACAAACCGTTCTCTTTTGTCCAATTGTATCGTAGTATTACGTAGAAATATTTATGACAATATAAAATATTCATGATGTTAAGATAAGGGACACATGTGTTTTGTACGTGTTATGTACATTTTAATCATCATTTTAATTATCATTCGATATTCCTCTGTAATCCGTACAAGATCACCTGAATGACTAACCGAAAACCATTTTTTGATACCTGCAGTGGCTACGAAGATTATTATCTGATCTCCTAATAAAACATTCTTTTATCAGATTCAACATATCGGATGTTCGTAACATGAAACTACTGTAAACTGATACAGAACAGATACTTGAATTTAATTAACCGGTACGTAAATACTCCAATAAACACAATGGCGTGCAGATGCATTTTCTAGCCACTATGTACGCACCGTACCTCCTTAAAGTTCACAAAAATTTCTCCCGTCATCTATCAAAAAAACCTGTAAAAAGTAGCACGTGCCAGAATTCCAGACAGCATGTGTTCATCGAGCTGGAGGTGTAAAAGAGTCGTTTTGGAAAACCGCCGCGTAACGATCCACCTAGGGGTCACCATGGTGTCACCAACGGTCTCTGCTTCTCACCAGAAGCTAACCAATTTTTTGCAAAAACGCTCGATCACGGTGACACGCTGGTAGAGACTGTGAGAAAACTTGAAAATTCCAGCACTCGTGACAGCGTTTTGCATCTCTGGCCCCACGAACAAGTACGCAGGACGGGGAATTATCTCAATAGGCCGTCAAAAATATTTGAGAAGGGGCGGTGGACTTAGATTTTGGGAAAAATTTCTTCCTTCCGTCCAGGAAGTCGTCTAGATTCGAACATATGCGTAACCTTCAACTAAGGTCAACCCGAACGAGAGTCCTCTCAAGGAACACCTTAACCACGAGGTCAGTGGAGGTCATGGGAACCCATGGGGGTCCGGTCCAGTCGTCCCTTGGCCCCTGTGACGGGGTGTTTTCTCGTGGCGTCATCGTTGGCCAGGTGACCGAGAAACCTACGTGTACCTTGGAACTTTCATTTGTAGAGATATTAAATGCAGGGTTTTTGGTGATGGATCAATGGATCGTTTGGGAGATTGTTTATGGGGTGTTTTTGGGGGCGTGGTGGATACAATTTATTGGCTTTCAGATCTTCTTGTATGTTACTTTTAAATTGGTTTTCAATACTTCGCCACGATGGGCATATTAGAGAAAGATTTATAATTATTGTATCATTATATCGTTTGTAATTATAATTATGCAATTGTGTAATTAGTAAAGCTAAAAGAATTCCATGTAGGATTTGAAACGTGCTTGGAACTTTCTATTGCTTGATTAGATGGCTTTTGAACTTTCAATCTAAACGGGGTGATTAATGGACAATTGAAAAAATTGGAGGAATTTAATTCGAAACTCGAAATACGAAATTCCAAACTACTTTACAACTTTTATTGCCTCATTAAATTACTTTTGAAGATTTAATCGTACACGTGTGCGAAGATTAATGTATAATTAACGAATTTGGAATAGGTCAACGTGAAATCCGGAACTTAAGGTACAAAATGTTTCTGAAATTGTCCATTGCTTTATTAAATTTTTAAAGTTTGACTTAAGAGAAGATTAATGTATAATTGGAATTTTAATGGACAAGAATATATAATTGGAACATGAACTGGATTAACATTTTACGTAATAAATATTTAAAAAAATTATTTTACAATCAGTTCGAAAGTCGTTGTTTTGTTTCGTAGGAAGATGAAGAGGATGGTTTTGGTATTCTATTGTGATGAAAATTAATCAGGAAATGATCCATCGTCGACAAGTGCACTAGTTTCGTCAGGACCTCGTTGTCCCAATTGTGTTCCTTCCTTCTGTTCGATACAGAAAAGGGTTTCGATGGGACCCATTGATCGTGCCCTGTATTTATCGATCGATTTGCCTAACTTTGCCCTTTTCTTTGGCTTTCTTCACGCGGCCTTCGATTGAAAGCTACCAGGTCAGCCCTTTTGTGACAATAACTCAACACGTTCCTTGGCGCATGGCTCGTTGATGCTTGAGGAAAGGTTGCAAGAATCTAGTCTTTTGCTACCCCCTTTAATCCCTACTTCTCATTTTTAATCTCTTCGCAAAACATCCCTTTCTTGAAGATTTCCACTTAAATTTCAGAATTCTAATCGTTACATTATTTTCAGCTTTATTCTTAATTTTTGATTGTTTGGAAATATTTAATAGCAGGGAAAAGACTTCGTATGTTTCCATTTAAATTTCATAACTTTGATTGTTACGTAACCTAAAGTTCTGTTTTTAATCTTTTATTGCTTGTTAATATTTAATAGAAGAGAAGAGACTATTGCGCAATTAAAAGATTTCGGAGAATTAAATATGAAAAACTAGATGCTAGATAATTTTTTAATTTTCTATCGTTGAATCAAATTGCTTCTTGGTGCCCAATCGAAGACGTGAGATCGATGACTAATTATAAGAGAAGATTCAATATTGAACTTGCAATTGCGAATAATTTTAGAATCTTCTTCAATTATACTTACAAAAATATAAATTTGTATTCTGCCACTACTCCTTACCAAGTGAGAACCACAATTAATTCCAATACCATTCCAGTCTCGTTCCACCAACAATGAATCACCCTCCAAAAATTCCAAAACCCACCCCATCAACCTTCAAACCCCATCGAAATCTCAGATCAGCGGCGAAATCGAAAGCCGAGTCCCAAACTTGGCGTCAAAAGTCGAGGCTCGTCCCTGAAAAAAGGAACCCTCGAGCAGCCACGAAGAGAGGGTTGGAAATCGATCGGTAGAATAACGAGGCGCGATCAATCGATGACGAACCCCTTTTTTTTTCTGCGGCGTGAAGAAACGCGTCCTCGACAATGGACCCACGAGGGAGGAAGAAGAGTAGAGGAGAGAGAGAAAAAAAGGAGAGAATGGAAGAAACAGGAGGAAGAAAGGGAGAGGAAAATCGATGCACCTGCGAGCGCGCGCCACCCTTAATATTTTGATGGCTCAATGCCATCGACAATGCTATCGCGGTGGATCTGTACACACGCATCCAGCCAATAGGAACCCCTTTTTTTCTCGATTGCAGTTCAATACCCAAATTGGTTCGTGCGACAATGCGATGGTGCCCCGCAAGCAACCCCTATCGCTCCCTTTTTTCCGGGGGCACACGCCTAACACCGAAAACCGCGCAAAGGTGTTACAGAAGTGGGAAATATCAAAGGAGATAGATCGGGGGTGAGGGTCTATGTAGACCGTCCTTGATTTGTTTTCTGACGTTGTTCTTTCGTTCCATGACGCTTTGGAAAAGTAAATGGCAAAACTAAAAAGTGGAAGTTACATTGTTGTGCAACAACTTCTCTAGTTGGATGGATTTTTTTATCTTACATTTAGGAACTTAATGTTTCAAAGAATTTTTTAACTGTTTTGCAGTAGTTTCCTTTTGTTAACGATAATAATGTAGTTTATGTTATAGTGATTTAGTACTAGTACGGTAGTAATTGAGGGTAAATTCAAAATGATTTATTTGTAATAAAAAGCGAAGAATCTATGAGATTAGAAATCTTTGTACATCATTGCTGGTTTGGTCAATGTTTGTTAGAATGTTATTTGGTAAATATAAGGGCGAGTAAGATGAATATTGGTAAAATATTACATCATTAAAGCATACTGTCACACGTGGATCAGATTCATGGACCAATGGAATTTGGTTTTTTGCTTTCGATAGATTTAATGCGTTTGAGAACCTGATAACGCTGATAGCAATGTTTCTTTGTAATATTTTATTCGCCTGTACAAGCTATCGCTGAATATTTGTAAATTATCAGTATAACGCAACGTATTAACGTGACTCTTTTGCAAAATGAAATTCGGCAAAAAGGTAGATTAAACAGGATTTTACTTGAAATTCTCTTTCCTTCTTTATTCAATGATTAAAAAAATTCCCTAAATCCTTAAAAAGATCGTATTGTCCTTAAATAATCCAATTATATCGTTATTACAAATGATTTTAATTATACATAATGTATCAACGTAACATTATTACAAAAATGAAATTGTATCTAAAAAAAAAAAAAAAAAAAAGGAAAAAGAAAAGGATACAGATTCTCTTCTTTTTTAGAGTTAACGGGGATTTGAAAAAATCCTGTGGTTCCTGGAGAAGGCTCAAATGATTCGACTCAGCGGACAAACAAGCAAACAAACACGAAGAAGGCGGTCTCTGGAGAAAAGGGAGGAGAGGAAAAAATATATCTGGACCTCCGGCACGTTTGATCTTGTTCACTTTGGCTTTAGGGGGTGGCCAAACTCGAGGACCGTGTTTTGGGACTGACCAAACGATCCCAAATAGGGGCCACACGACAAGTGCATAGCTCTTCGACATCTTCCTTCTTGACCTGCCCCCCGCGTCACGTTTCCCTTTCTTTCGTACGCGTGGAAACACTGTTTCCAATTGCTGGTCCTTTTCCAAATTTCGTTTCGGGTCTCCGATCAATGTCCTAACATTGCCGACGATCTCTAAATTATGGAAGTTCCCTTTTGTCGAAAGGAAACAAGAAGAAGGATAAATTCCAGTTGACATCACAGAGCTTAGATTCAGAATCTATGGAGTGTCATTTAAGTACGTGGAATTGATTTTAATTGTAGATTGGCTTTTTTCATTTGGATCATTTTATTGATGATTATCAGGTAATTAGTTCGAAGAATATCATTGCGATCAGTGTGATTCTAGGCCAGATAGTTGCATATGAAACGTAATTGCTTTAAATAAAAGCTTAGCCACGCCTAGTTGCTCCAAGGTATCAGCTATCTGCATTTTTCCAACGAGGTTAATTCATTTTATTATTCTAAATTTGTTAGAATTATTGGCCCTAAAGTTAAAAAATCTTTGCAATGAAGATCTTATAGTTCGTTCATTTATATATATAAATTATGTATTAAATAATTTAATTAATAATTTATGTATTAAAAACTCTTCATAGGAATAGGTTTTTGTCCCCTCATACTTACGCTCCAAATAATTATTTATATTTATAATTATTTATAACTGTGGAATAATTAATGCATCGACCTGATTATTTTTTACGAAAGAATTTTATATTTGGAAGAAATATTCAAAGTTCAGAGAGATCGATTTTCTCACTCTTCTATTTTTGATCGTTTTTGTCCTACGTTTGTGAAAGTATGGAGGTCGCAGACTTCCGTAAATGGGGTGTAAAAGTCGCTAGGAAACCTGTCATACATAATACAACCCTAGATGCTCCATTTTTCATTCAATACACACGTTTCAGAGTAAAAAATGAAACCGAACTACGGGTACCGCGATCTTCGCAACTCGATACTACTGTAACGTAATATCACCGTTTTTCATCACCGTAAAATCGCAACAGTAGCCGCCCCATTTTCACCCCCTTTTTTCTATCTTTATGATTAAAACCAACCAAAGCCTCGTAATAATATTTTTTCACGAACGACTATCAAATGGAAGTGTCAAAGAAACACGAAAGGGTTCGCGTCATTAACAAAATCATCGGATATTATTATCTATAAAATATTACAAATAAAAAAAAGGGCCTTTAAAGTACTACACGCCGTGAAGATTTGTAAATTGTCCAAAGCATACTATTTATTACAATACTCGATAAATAAAACAAATCGCCACCTAAGCTCTATTTTTTAAACGAAGTTTAACGAAACTCAAAGAAGTAAAAATACCAGAAAATATAAAATATCTAAAATATAATAACCGTAAAAATATAATAGCACTTAATACTCGAATGAAACGAAATAATTATGTGTTCAAACGAAATAATTATTAAAGCACACGGAGTAGTCGACAAATCGTTTTGAAACATGAAACTGTGCCTGTGATGAGTGATTCTCTAGTGTTCTATGATCTGTGTAACCATCCTTGTTTCGATTTCATGGCGGCTAAGATTCTTGTTTAAAGAGGCCAGCTTTGGAAACGGATCCGAAGATACTGCCACGTGAAATGCAGATGTTTGCAAAGGGATTTCGCCAAGAGGCTGCTGTGTGCTGGTCTGCAAGGTGAAAATGGAGCTCCGCTTTTGGACTCGGGCAGACGGTGGAGACGCAAGTGCCGAAGCATTCCCATAACGAGATTATCTTAAGAGCGAGGCAAATTGTCGGTATCGTAATCTTCCAACGAAACCTTTCCTTTTCGTTTTTCGCTGAAACGGGAGAGAATGACGTGTCGAGGAATTTATCGATCCATCGACCTTTCTTAGAGATTTTTTTCGTATTACTTTTAATAAAATCTCTTCAGGGGATGACTATTGATCATTCTATTTTTTCTTTTTTTTAAATATCCTGTTAAAAAAGTTTTGGTATCCTGTTAGTTTTACCTTGGTGGAATTTGACAAATTTAGAGATCTTGACGGTGTTCTGTTTGGGAAATTTGGGAATTCAGAAATATGGTATCATGGTAATTATTTTTAAATTATAAAAAGCATCGCATTTTGAATCTTAAGATTTTTGGTAATTTCATTGAAAGCACCAAATAGTTTGCCCGAAATTTTTTAATTGGATAGCAATATCAGCTACTGTGAGCGGAGTATTGAGTCTCGAAAATTTCATACGCGTACCATGAGAATACAATTTTATTTCAGGCCCATCTTTTTACTTTCTAATCTGACGAATTTTTTCCTCGCTATTTGAGAAAAGAAAAATTATATATACGTGGAGTACGATACAGAATGTGCAAGTTCACGATGTCGAGATTCGGAACGATTAATATCGAGGAAACGGACCGGAATGAAAACACGGAAGGTTTCTATTATGAAGAAATCCTCGTAGAATCGATCTGTGGGGCCACGTGCTACAGACGTTAGGCGGAAAGTCGATGAAAAGGAATAATAAAAAGCGGCGAGAAAAACGGTCGACGTTTACGCGGCATTAGGCCATGGATTATTCAAACCCCGGCGAAATGTTCAGAATGTCTCTTGACGCGGATCGTTCACTAAGGAAGTCGACGTGAATCAACAGTGCCGCACCTATTTCGCTTATAAAGTGTTCCCTCAAATTCCCCTATACATTTTTCAAAATATACAAACTAACCTTGCAAATATTAGATTTTGCTTATAGGCTAAGTATATTTCTGCAAATTTCTCCATACATGTTTCAAAAAATATAATTCAGCCTTGCAAATAGTGGACTTTAAGCCTTTGCGCTCCGAGTTTTATTTCAATTTCGTTACCAGCAGCTCCCAACGCTTTTAAGTGTTTTATTTGAAATGTACTTTAACTAAAAAAGAAGACAATTTAAATAAATAAAGGAAGAAAGAAATTCATTTAAATACCAGTTTTATTCACGCTATTATTGAATTAAGTGTATAATATATCTTGAAACAATTTCCAGGATGCAATCCTGATTTTCTTTCGCACGATTCACAAAAAAGGGTGGACATGAATGAATGTCGAGTGGGACTCGACAAAGGAGCTCCTGAGATAAAAACTGATGTCGAGTCACACTCGACATAGAAGTGCAAAAGGTGAAGATTGAGCGAGATTTCTCTGTTACAGATTAAACGATTGATAGAAGTTGTTGAAATTTAGGGATAAAGGAGGACACGATAAGTGGTGGAAGGAGGTGGAGAAATAAGCAAAGTTAAGGAACAAAAATGCTTTATAGGGAACGAAAGATAATTTACGATAGAAAACAAAGACAGTTTTGGAATAGAAACCGAAGAAACAATTATGTAAGATAGATTCGTTAACGGTACTTGATAAAGATATACATAAATGTATACATTGTAACTTACGTAAACAAGTGGAATTTCTGGGCTAATAAGCTAACATGAATAAACTGCTATACCACACTAAGAAGGGGTGAGAGCAAAATGAAGAGAATTATCTTTAAGAGAATTACGTTCGAAAGAAGTTCGTTTGCAGTTCTCGATTATTAAAAGAAATATATTAAGCTCTTGTGTCTCGTAATATCGAATCACACTCGCGAAGTGAATTACGGATGAAATTCAATGAAGACAGCTTGTATATCACGCGCTATATCAGAATCCAATCTTAACTCTGACTCCTTTCTTTCAAATTACGGCACTGTATATTGCTGAATACAAATTGTGTATAATATTTCAATGCTTCGCTTTGAACGTGGCGTTACGACAATAGCTAATATTCGCGAAACGATAAGGCAAGAGGATAAGATATACCGTAGCTATAAACTTGCTCTTTCTAAACAATATTACACACATCGTTTCAACAACAAAAAAAAAAGACATTCGCTATGGCAATAAAAAATAATGGAAAAATTCGAACAAATGGATAAAAAGTATGATAAGACAGGAGGGTGAAATATACTACACTTATAAACTCACTCCTTTCAACATTATTACATAGATCATTGGAGGAGGTGCATTTATCAGGACAATAAGAAATAATGGAAAAATTCAAATGAATCGATGCAAAGGAATAAAAGTTGCTTTTCATCAGGGTGATAATTTTTCTATGTCCATGCCTGAGTGCAGGGAGGAAAGTGGAAAGATCCCGATACACGTGGAATCAAGGAATCGGTTCGAGTCGACTTCCCATTGTGCCTTCGGGCACGAAAACATCTGTAATCCGTTTAGCCGTGCAAATTTCCTATTGAGACGATGTCCTCCTGTCAAAAATCCACGCGCACCCCTAGTCGAACGATGAAAACGCTGGACAGATCCGAGACGGTCGCATAATAGCCGCGAAAACTGTCGTCTCTTTGCGGAAAGCGGATTTTCCAAGAACGCCCGCGGCTCAATCGCGTTTCTCTCGCCCTCGATTGCGTTGGAAACGTTACCCTCTTCGCAATCCCCTTTCTCGCGGCTCTAGCTCAACCTTGAAACGACAGTCAATGGAACGACGAAACGAACACGATGGGGATGAAAAATCGATTTCAATTAAGTAATGTTGCGAATTTAAAAATTGCTCATATTTTCCGATCGACGATCAATTACATCGTATGATAAACAGTGTTTCTCAGGTAGAAATTGTTCTTTCTTTGTTATCGTTTAATCGCTGCACTATTATATATATATATATATATCTCGATTTTTCTTGAAGTTGAAACAATTTCTTCGAAGAATGGTTTTACATTAAAATATGCAACACTTTTCACCGACTCACTACGTTCTCAAAGGTTGTAAATGCAGACAAGTTAAATGCTTATGAAAAACTTATTCTCTGTTTTATTTCACAATTGTGCTTTGGCAGATGCAATAGAAATTACCAAACACGCAATTTTTATTAGGCAGATATAGATCGTAATGTCAGTATCACAATATCAGTATCGTAATAACAGTAAAATATCAACGACTATTTTAACGACAGTATTTAAATCGAAAGCGATGCTTTCTAAAGAAATTTTAATATTCTATGAACTCTGGAAAACTGCAAAGTTGCAAAATTCCCATCAACTTGTTTCATACGTAAACTGTTAACAATTCTTTCAACGACAATATTTCGATTCTAAAAAGTGGTTTTTCAAGAAATTTAAATTCTGAAATGTTTGTCAATTCTGAAGAAGTTGCGGCCATTCTCAACGAATCTCATTGATACCATAGAACGGGACAAATCTATGGCGATAGACTGGACGATATAATTCAACGTTTTATCCTTCTTAACTAGAAGGACTTCGACTTTGAACCGGAGGTCACGATTTTACGGAATTATTCGCGAGGATGAAAGCGGGGGATGATTACCCCTCAAGAGCTTGCTTAATCTTTATGGAAGTAGCTTTTAAGCAGGCATTGTTTCGCAGATTATGTCCCTCTTTTCTCTCTTTTTCTTCTTTTTCGAAAGACGACGGAGGAGGGGGTGGTGGGCATGGAATTGCCCGACTACAGAAAGAAGTTAATTTTTCTGGCTATTCGTAAAAAGCAAACACAACATACTCTGCAACTTAATTAATTTCGCCACGCACGGGTTCAAGCTAGCATAAGTTGGCGTATTAACCTGTTAACTGGGTCGTTTCTTACGAAGGAAACTCCTTCGAGTGTACAATTGAAAAGTCAGAGAAAGAATGAATTTTAGTTGCGTCCATTTTTACTTGAGTGTACAAGTTCAACCGCATCTTTCCTTCGTTCCTGAATTTCGTATAATTTTACGATAGGTAGGCAGATTCGTATAATTGCATTTGAATCAGCGAAGCAGATGTTATCTAGGAAAATAAACGATAAAATAAACGATAAAATAGCTTCCAGAAATAAACTATTACACAGAAGCTTAATCTTAATATACTTAATATTACACTTAATATTAAAAATAATAAACTTATTTTTAATATTAAAAAAGAATCGAAGGCTCACTTAAAAATTGCTCATAACTGAATTTTCCGAATTACGAGACAAATTATTTAACTCGATCGCGTGGTCCTCGCTCGCATAATTCCACTCTACGTTCAAAACTATGCTCACACCAAAATACAAAAAAAAATCTCTCGACGAGAAAATTCTATAAATCCCTATAAAAAGGAATATCCTTACACGATAATATTCTTATTAGAACCCTAAAACCAACGATCTTCCTTTATGCTGCGAAGAAATTCCATTAAAGAAAAGGAGCACGATTTCCCCCACCCTTCGCAGAAATCTAATCACCATTCACGCCATCGTTTCACATCGGAAAACCATCGGAACGTCCAGCATTTCCACGGAGGTGCATTGTGGCCAGCCTCTCGACGGTTAGGCAAATTTTCAATGAATTTTTTTTCTGCGTCCACCACCCCTCTTCTGGGGCGAGATTGGACGAAATCAAAGAAGGAGGAAAAAAAAAAAGATTCGAACGTTGCCGGACGCTGGGCAGGGCCCTGCAAACGTACAAAAGGGTCCGGAATCGAGGGGTGGAAAATAAGGAGACGCAGGGTGGTGAACTACCCTAAAAAAAATACGACAAAGTACCATGTGGCGCGTGGAAGGAAGCTGCGTGCTTTTTTTTTAATCCATGGAAAGGTGGACGAGCAGCAGAAAAAAGATAGAGAAAAAAAAGAAAGATGATGGAAAAAGCATAGAGGAACCCGGAAGGGGAACAGTCCCCTGGATTTCCGAATTTCCGACAAAATCCATCGGTTACGGGGTGGTTAATGGGAGGGTGAAGGGCGGGGGGGAGCAGAAGGCTACGCGTGCCCTCGTGATTCGTGGAGGAACGTGCGCTACAGTTTCCTGTGATTGCACGCGTCGTCCCTTGGTTTTCTTTCTGCGAAAAAATCTACACACTGTATGCAGGGGGTGCACGCGACCGCGGGACAAAAGGGGTGGTCGTGTGCCCGGGTAAACGAGTCTGGAAATTCTGCGAACCGGCTTCCTTTGCTGGTGACCCAGTTTTTTCTCTGCAGGTGAAATTAATTTGTTGATTCTCCTTTTATTCCTTCAGGAAGGAAACGTACCTTTTGTACCTTCGTACCTCCTGACCCTTAAAAGTCACAGTTTTTAATAAAATTCAAGTGTAAACTATTTGGACGATTCGTAAACTTGGCGATTAATTTCCCGCTTTTGTGTCTCTGCAGATTCTTTTGTAGTTTCTCCGAGATTTTTCTCCTACCGAAAATAAAAGACACAAAAGAAACAAAGTTTTCATGTATTATGATATCAGATAGACGAAAAGGTCTGCTGTTTTTGTTCTTTAGAAAGAAGAAAGTCAATTATTTTAAATAAAATTTTTATAAATTTCTTTCGCCCGCGTAATATTAATATTGTGATATTACACTGATAATTGTAATTATTTTCCATGTATTTAACGTTGCTCGTTAATAAAATATCCACTCTTCCACTGACCATACTGTTTGATTACCAGTCAACAAATTTCTTAGAAAATCTAAGCGATTTATTGTATTAATAAGCCACATTGTACAACCTCGATGTATTGCGTCAAACTAATTTTAAACTAAGCTTTTAGACCAATTCCTTACCTTTCTTATTACATATGTTACATGTCACAACAAAAACCTTGTGATTCCTGTATACACTTCTACATTGGTTTCAAATTTGACTCATATAATCGTAAGAGCCGTGCTTTGTTACAACACCAAAGAAATTTCAACGTGTATTATACAACACGTGATTTCAACACCTGAATTCCCAACCATTCGCAGAAGTGAAAACTCCAATTGGAAATAAAATGTCCAATTTTATTGGGAACCCCCAATAAAATCCAAATAAACGGTGGTGAGACAAAACTTTCCACGATCAACCTAAAGTCTATCTGGACAAGGATGCATCGCGTTAACCAAAGAATAACTCGTGTTACACACCGGAAAATGATTCCAGAAGGCAATCATCTGGCGGAGGAGGAGGAGGAGGGGTAGTTCCCACAGGCGCAAGTTGCAAAGGGCTCGGTTCGTGTTTGATAAGGGCCTACTGGACTTTTTTGTGAAACAAAATCTGACCAGATGTCGGCGAGGCCCTGGGCCAGGTAAAAAAATACCTTTGGGAGCGGAGCCCATCGAAGACCTCCTCTCCCTCTCTTGATTCTCGTGTGGGAGGCTCGACTTGGCTCGTCATTAGTTCACTAAATCAATCCTGCCTCGGCCCCATGGGATCACTTTTATAGGTAAGCCACTTGTGAACCCGATCATTCAAAGGGTTGCTACCACGCTCTTTGCTATTTTTTAGTCGGCTTTCGGGCTATGTTTGGTTAAAATTGATTTTAGGCGCGGAGCTGAGCAGTGAACGTAGATGCGCGGCAAGTCGCGAGCACAGTTAGTTCGATGATAAAACTGATTAGGTTCGTTGTAGCTCTAGAACGGTACATTTAGTAAGCAAATTCTGAAAAGTGGAACACGATTTTGGAAGATCAGGAATTATTATTCCAATTTACCAACGAGACGTAATATTCAAGTTTTTAACAGAGAGTTCAGGTTGAATTCTAATTTTCTCAGTTTCTTTCCTTTCACGCTGATAATTGTTAGATCTAAATCGCATACGATATTCCAATATCCTGCATACGTAATACAGTGTCTCCGTGAACAAGTAAAAGAACGAATAATTTATTTAAAGAAACTGTAGGGCGGAAAGATACATTAAAATTTAGTATAAAGCTGGCTTACTTGATTGTCAGAGAAGAAGCGTGTCTTCGTCTCTTGCGAGGAAATACGAAAGTTGGCAGAATCTAATTAATTAAATAACCCGATGCAATTTTCATGCGATTTTTCAACTTCCTCTGGAAGAACCTGTTAGCGCTAAGTATCGTTCGAGATAGCAGCGAGTGCTCGGATTAAATTTACAAAGCCGGCTCTTCGACGTTGATTCCTTAATTAATTATCCAAACCATCCGCATCCTAGCGCCAGTAATTAGTGTATATTTCATTTTAAGGATACAAGTTGTTCTCCGACCGTCTGCTGAATCTTCCATCGTCGGACGTCTGGCACGTTTGATTTCGCCTTTGTCGATCGCGTCTATTCTCGTCGAGAAATCGTTTGGTCGTCAATTTCAATGAGACTTAAGCACGGCTGGAAAATTTAATTTTCGTTGCCTAAAACTGGCACCACGATGAAAAATTTAAGCGTGATCGGCCCCCATTCATCGTTCGGTCAGTTATCTTTTATTTGAATATTCTAAATATTTATCAGACGCTCCTTAATGATGAATGAATCTGTTTCGACCGGATATAAAAATAAGGAGCCATTATTTAGCCAGTGGATTTTAAAATAAACAGTTTCAATCGGAATAGAAGGTTTTTCTCTGGCGACGATTCTCTCCGGTTTCCCGGGGACGGAAGAACAATTTAATCACGATGACGCTCGAGTGAAATTACAGGCGCAAGAAAAGGAGAAAAAATAACGCGAAGATTCAAAGGATAAAAGTGCAGGGGCCGCGTGGCGAACTAGAAAGAGAAAGAGAGTAGTTGTTCGAAGAAAAAGTGGGAATTCAATTTCAACTTGGTCCCCTTGTGAACAACATCATCCGGGGAAGTTTAATTAAACCCGTGCACGGAAGAATGTGAAAGATCAAAAAGCGAAACTCGCCGAGTATCGACTCCTCCAACGAGGCGAAACGAAGAACACGCGCGCATTTTTTCTCTTTCCTTTCTTTCACTTTTTATCTTCTCTACCCCGTAAACTAAACTGTTTGGAAGCTATTGCAATTCGAATCAGGCCAGTTTCAAATCTTTCATGCCGTAGTTTACGTATTCGATAAATTTTATCCGGTCTTCGCTTGTTTACCTCTATTTTCTAAGAACAATTCGAAAAGTTTCCTTTCAGAAATAGAAACCGTGGCGAGGTTTACGCATATTGAATTGTGGCGTATTTTGGGCATGTTTCGCAATATTATTTAACTTACATGTAGATACGACATTAATCTTCTTGTAATGAAAACGTTTAATTATTTTTCATTTGTTTGAAAAAACCTTGCTTGAATATGTTCTACTACTACTACAAACTAACAAACTAACTATTACTTCTACTAACTAACAAATGGTGCATTAACCCGATTATGTATGTGTTTAAATAACGCGTAAATTAGCTGCTTTTCCCAAATTTTCTCAGTTTCGTTACTCAAATATACAATTGTACTTTAGCTTCTGGAAAAGCAAATAACCTCTACAAATATATTAATGAAAGCGACTCCATAAATTAATCGCAAATTTCAAGGTAAATTTAAAAAATATTTTAGCACGCGATTAGAATCCGCTTTCTGAAAAAGCAATCATTCCATGAACATATTATTTAAAACAATTCAAGGTTGCACAATAAATTAAAAGATCCAACGTATGATAAGCGTTATCCGAACTGGACCTCGTACCATCGGAAACCTTTTACTTTCAAGAACCATCAGAGTCCCAGATACATACATCTTCCTGAACGCTTAATCTGTTCAAAAAAAAAAGAAGAAAAAAGAAAAAGAAATAGAAAAAGATACCCTCTCCGTAACAGTCTCCCAAAAACTCGACTAACATCGACGCCAAAAGTCGCTGACCCAGACCAAACAGTCTGATAACAGGTCACCGAAGCACTGACCTCCGTCACAGGTCGAGACGAAAACCGAGAAGGCAAAAAGTGGCAAGCCCGGCGATCATCGACGCGCGAAAGGGAGAAGACGAGCAAAAATGCGAAGAGAAGAGGAGCAAAAGGAGGAAGAAAAAGAACATGCGAGTCGATCGTAGCAGGACGAAAACGAGAAGTAGAAGCCGGAACAAGAGACAATGGGCCAGAGAGCGCGATGCATGTTCAACATGTAGGAAGACATCGTTGCTCCTTGCAGACGTAGGGACAGGTGGCAGACTGGGCCTCGTGGCCCAGAAAGAGAAAGATCCGGTTCCTCGTGTACGAAACGAAGAGGGGAACGCCAGAGGGCATGGGAACCTGACTTTCGGGGGCAGCATCCCTAGGAAGTGAGCAAGGGAGCCCCGTCGTCCCCCCGTCTGCCCTCCTATCCTCGTGGTATCCGACCTGGTTCAGGGGAGAGAAAATGAGAAATGTAGGGGCCAGATAGAAACGAGAGGGGCGACCCTGCACTTAAACGCGCGTCACGCAACCTGGAGCCGATTTTCTGGCATGTACTATCGTTAGGGTTACTGATAGCCAAGTATCAGCCAAGTATCGGTCGAAGATTGGGATAATGGGAACTAAAAGAGTTTTTGTCTAGTTTCCATTGGGAATTTTTCGAAATTTCTAACACGTTAACCGGTGATTTCTTGCGGTTTCGCTCTATGTGAAATGTTCTGTATCTTCAAATATCTCAAGACGTAGTACAAATTCGTCTGCGGTGTATTCTTCACAATTATTTACAACTTCTTCCCAACGTTTCGATGATTTTTCGATTCCTCGCTTGGAGAGTACGGCGGTTTTTTTATAGCGAACCAATCTTTCAAATATTTTCGAAGTTCCACGTCGTTGTGGAGGAAGACAATTTGTTAGACCGAGGTCCGGTATGCGCGATGATAGAGGACTTGCCATTGTTTTTATCGACCTTCGTGTGTATTCTGATCCTCACCCACAGGAATTGTTCCACTTTAGCAGATAAATCGAAAAATTCGATTATAATCTTTATTCGCGCAGATAAGCGACGCTCCAATTATAAAGAGCTAACATAATTTTGGAATTATTAGTATTAATCTTTTAGGGTATGTACTAATTTATCTAGGACAAAATAATGGAGAAATGTACAAAATTTACGGAAACACGATCTTAGAAGTAAATTGCTTAAAAAATTCGTATACGTTTTACTTTGTTAAGATATAAAATACACATATATCTAAATGGTAGATACTTCACAGAGACCCACTATAGCTGTTAGAAGCAAGAAATTCCACGACTTAAGAAAGGAAGATAGATTACCACAGATGCTGCAAATGTTTTAGTTCCTTGAAATTTTACAATATTCTACCTATCTACATTAAAAGAAAAAAAAAATGATGACAAGAAAAATACCAAGGAAATCTTTGATATTCCTTTTCGCGACTACGACGCTAAAACAGCAGAATTCGACAAACACAAATTGACCAAAAAAGAAAGAAGGCCTGAAATAAAATGTAGAGTTATAGTTTGCAATGGAACGTTATAGTTGAGCGTCAAACGACTGTTCACTCGAACGCTTTGAAGGAAATCCATTGGGTTGCTCTTTCAGGCAATCCACGAACAACTAAACTCTTCAGCACAGTGAATCGTTTTCCATTTAATGCGAATCGTATTAAAATTTCTACTCGGCACTCTGCTCCGTTCAAATACCTCTCGGCGTGAACGGGAAACGGAGTGGCAATTAAGAGAAACGCGGCGAAAAAAATACCCTTCCTTTTTTTTTTTACACGCGCCCCCGGTATTAATCTCGAGTTTTGTTCCGGGAATGTCGCGCATTTTAATAAATCTGCGCGCCGACATTAAAAACTTTTACGAGCCTCTCCGTTCTCCTCCTTCTTTCCTGCCCCTCCACTTTGCTTCGACTCTCGGAGGCCGCGTAACCGATATTTTGTATTCGAGAAAGACTAATTACAACTAGTTCTCGGTAATAATTAACGTAAACCCACGGTCGTAAACTTAAATGGGCCAGAGCGGCTCCCTAATTAATTCCGCAACGTCGTCCCGAGCCGCGGAAAGGAGCTTCATTAAGGACTGGCTGAATTTCGCGGCGGCCAAGCACTCTCGCTGTGAACCTTCAAAAAATATGCACACGTATATCCTGCGACAATTTCCCTCTCGATAACCACGTTTCGCATGCTACTTGTCCTTTTTCTTTCTTCTCCTTTTTATGCTTATCAAATTGCGACAGTTGTTGTCAAGTTATTTTCATCTTATTGCATTTTAAGTACCACAGATGGAGCAAGGCTAGTCGTAAAACTCGTCAAATCTGTCTTTCCGCCGCGACAAGGTGCCGTGGCTTGCCGTGAACTTTTTGAAAAATATACACGTCACGGAATATGTCGTGCGACGATTCCTCTCTCGATAACTACGTTTAATATCCTATTTTTCCGTTTTTCACATTTAATAAATTGCAACAGTTGTTTCGATCTTGTCAAGTCTTAAGCGCATAGGTGGAACGTCGTAAAATTCATAAAATCTGTCTTTCAGCTTGTAAACTTTCAAAAACTATCCACGCTACGATATACATGTGTTCTGTGACAATCTCTCTTTCGATAATCACGTTCATATCCTATTTTCCCGTTTTCCTTTTCTCGCGTTTGTCAGGTTGCAACAAGTAATTTCGATCTTATTTCATTTTACGTAGATGGAACAAGGTTTGTCGTAAAATTCGTAAAAATTATCTTTCCGACTTTCTCTTCAGATCTTGCTCGGTTTTATTAGCTCCGAATAGTCGTGGCGATATATACTGCGGAATTTCGTATGCAAGGTAGCTTGGAATATGAAATCGTGCATCAGGATTGCTGAATTAATTTTACGCCGTGATTATCACTGATTTCGACCTTGAATCTGTTGCATTTAATTGTTTGTACACGTTTATACACACGTTATACATATACATATAAATACGTACAAAAAGTATTTGCACGCCATTGCATTTGCTAAAAAATTTACGATATTAATTAATTAAGATCAGGCATATTAAGTTTCGTATCACTCGATAGTAATTTCGCGTGATTACAAAAATTTCATAGCAGTGAAATGTAGTGTCTGACAGAAAATCCTCATTCACAGACAAAGGTATGTACAAATACTTTCTGAAGCTGCTGCATTGGTCTATTCTACCTGAGAGACACTGCGTCCAGTTGGACATCAAACGTATCGATTAAAGAGATCGATAAGAAGAAACTGGGTATTTCAGAAGCTCTGCAACGCGTCATAATCTCGTCGGAGGTGTCCATAACCAAAAGATATTCAATTGGAAAGCTATAAGAAATCGAATCTCGAAAAGAGATTAAAAAGGATCCAAGTTCGATATTTCCTGCTTCTTAACTCTTTCCGGCACCCTCGCGTGAGGGAAGGGCGCCGAAGGGACGCGTGGAGGGGGGAAGGAAACGGAAGGTGCACGTCGACGTACAAGTCTAACCACTGCAGGGCGATAAAGTACGGCGGATAATTAATTTTATAGCTACTCAATTTCCGAGGGAATCGGCTACCGGGGCCCGCAGGTCCTGTTTTCGTTAGTCGCGGCAACAAAAAATCAGATACAGGCTTCTGCACGCGGTTAGAAAAGGAAGAACGATGACTCGAGACGAAAGAGAGCGAGAGAGAGAGAGATAGAGAGAGAACACGCGCAGCGTAATGCGAAGGATAAAGAAGAGGTTGGATAGTCGAAGAAAGATATGCAAAACGGGTAGAAGAAAAGCGTAGGAAGAATAACGTGCGAGTTTCAGAGTCGATTGCGCCGCAGAGAAAATGTAGAGGAAAAGATATCGTGAGAGAAAGAGAGTTACATGACTGTGGAAATGCGAAGAAAAAGAAACGGTAGATAAAATGTAAGAGGGAATATTTTGAGAATAAAGTAGGTGGATCGCAGTGAAATGGTCAGGAGAAATGAATTAAATGGAAACATGAATAAACACACTAAGGCTATCGGAATAATTTATCAATTAACTGATGGTACAGAATCAAAGGATTAGAATTTGATATCGTACAAACAGTTCTTGGAATTTCGGAACGACAGATCTGCGATTCGTAAAATTTGTTCTTTAGATTCTCGTCTAACTCATTATCAAGTTCGTTATTGTCAATTTATTTTAGTATCGGTGACTCGTAAGATTTCATTAATATCAGATGGTGAATCGTAAAATTGTAATTGAACTAAAATCTCAGTAAGAGAAATAATACTTCTCGTTGGTTGAAACAAAATTGCAAGAATTAAAAAAATGTAACGTATCGAAGAATTACAGAACCTAATTTATAAAGACATATTTTTCGAAGATAAAAGACTTGTTAAGTAAAAAATTACAGATACACAAATTTCTTGTGTAATATATTTTTCGATTTTGGCGGAGGATATTTGTACAAAAGGGAAGAATAGAAAAATGCTGTTGGAAAATGAAGACTAGGTTAGAAAAGGATGGTGAAAAGGGAGAAAGGGAAGAAAAAAGGGAAGGAATAGTATGCATATGTTCAAAAGAAAGAGTGTGTCGGGAAGGGAAGAGAATATTCAGTCCGTGATGAGGTCCAGCCACAGATTTACGATCGGCAGCCTCTCTGAGAGCACCACTTCTTATTTATTTTCTTTCTCCCTTCTTTCTCCCTCTTTGTCGGCTCCCCTCGCCCCCCGTTTACGCGGCTACCGAACCTGCAGCCCGTTTTCTTCCTTCTTTTCGTCTCTTTTCCACTTGTTCACCTGGTACATTAAGAGGCCGAATCTACATCATGCTCGGGACTCGGCGAAATCTGCCACGCGACTCGATATTTCTGGTTTCAGAAGCAGCCCGTGTGTTTCGCTGTTGCCATACTTTTCATCTTAATGGAATTAATTAAATTTTTAATGAAACTCGCGATTTCTAAAGAAAAGTTAAATCGCAGGAATTAGTTTATTTTCGAGTGTTTTCCCGAGGTTCGCAGTCTCCTTTTGGAAAAAGTCTCAAGTTTTATAGGACTGTAATTGCACCGAAGGTTCACTGGATTTTGAAACTCTGCTTCTTAAAAGTTTGCTTTTAATTGCATCGAAATCGTAACAGTCGTAGCGAAATCCTAATAAAATTGTGATTCCGCACAACCGTCGCGATCCTTCGGTTTCCAAATGCTGGATATTAAGAAAAATTCGAACTCCCGTGGAAATACAATTGCTCCAAGGTTGCTCAGATTTCGCGGCATTAATACCGGAAGCTTTCCAAATGCTTTTGAATTGTAGCGATGGCAATAAAATTGTAAATTCTTGGAATTGGGTCGGGATTATAATTCTTTTAAAAATCCTAACCAATCTTCAAATCCTTAATTCTTCCACAAGGTATGAGTTCCTAAGGGAACTCTGACACCTTTAGGGAAACTCCGAAACATGATTCATTGACTTCTCCTAATCTCAGCCGAAAGTTCCCCGAAAATTTTCGATCCAAAAAAAGAAGAATGAAAAAAAATGTACCGCAGACACGCGACTGAGAAAGGCTCCAAATTTACAGGGCAAGCTCGATTTTCCCCGTGACACGCGACACATACCACCTTTTCGAGGCGGAAGCGAAGAAAAACTGGCTAACCAGGATACATCTAGGAATAAAACACGTCGATAAAAAAAAAATAAGAAAAAAGGAGGGAGAAAGGGAACAGGAGGTGGAAAAATCCCTACAGGGAGAAGAATCTTGAAAAAAGCCAACCATCTGTGTGTCCGCTCCAAATTCGTGTTACATCGGTCGTGGTTGGCAATCAGGCTGTGCTTTTTCATTAATTAGTCAAAGGGCGGCGCAGGATTGGGGAGAAGTTGCATTGACCAGCTTCAAAATTGCCAATATCCACGGGTACATTCACGAAACGGGGAAAAGTCGGTAAAAAAAAGGAATGATCCGTCAAAATGGCAAGCGAGAGAGAAAGAGAGAGAGAATGCGACGAATACTACAGAACATGGTAGGAAAATATTAACCTAGAAATAAAATGGTAGATTTTGTTTCAATTGTTTGCAAGATACTATCGATAGAATATTCATCCAACGTATATCTTCGTTTAAAAGTTTTAATGTAATTATTACGTATAATTAAAAACTCGACAAAGTTGGATAATCGTTAACAAAGAAGGGAATATAAATAAAGGTTTATAAAAAGGAACTAGTGTAGTAATAATTTTACTACATTAAAAATACATGTAACTTAAGCATCAACTATAAACCTGCATAAACGTCGGTAGCAGTATAGTGATATTGTGTTAAGCGCGTTACGTGCATGATACTAAGTTAATCAATTAAAAAAAAAAAAAAAAAAAAAAAGAAAGAAAGAACCAAGTCGATCAACGATATTTCCTCGTTGCTTCGTATCTTCACTCATCGTGTTATTTTAAACGAATCTTCTGGATTTCAATCTTTTCTCATCCGCCAATCTTCATGAAACTAATATCAGTCCACAAATCCGCAAATAACGCCATTCATTTCGCCTGCAAACAAAATCCACGGCAAACCATCCTAATCCACGGTTATCCAGGACCAATCAGGTTACATTCACGAGCTCTCGTAGCACACGTTTCGTCACGGATCATGGCGAAACGACGAAACGTATAGATGCGAACAGGTGAAAGGGGAGACCACGCAAAAGAAGCAAAACGAGCAGCTAAAGATCAAGAAGGGAAAAAAAAAGGAAAGAAGAAAAAAGAAACGACGAATCCAGTCAACTAGTTACGGTCTACCAGGCAGTGCGCGTATCCCGTTCGAGGAATAGGCTCGGTTCTGCCGACAGAAACACAGGCTGGCCGTACGAAGCCACTTTAATCGTCTTTCCAGGCGTCACGTGATCATCCGGCCATAGGTAATTGCAAGTAAATTCGAATTGTCACGCGTTATCACGGTAGGCCCGAGGTGTGCAGAGGTTCTCATCCGGATTCGATGGTGCTTCCTTCGAAGGATCCATCAGGATGACACTTGACGCGATCTTAAAATAGGAAGCAGGGGGAGCAGCAGGAAGTTTGCTTTTTGTCTTCAACGGGGATTTATTGGACCATCTCTCCACTGTGGGAACAGAGACGAGTGCTTAAAATGGATTTCTCACTTGGTACATGGCGAGGATGTAGTGTATATAGTTCGAATCTATAGATCTATGGCTTCTCGTTTGAGCGACTTCGAGCGGGACAGAGCGTGGTGAATGTAAAGTATCAAGTAAAAGCACGGTCTCTTGAGGTTAACGAGATTGTAAGAAGGTATATGCCCAGAAATTATCGACTTTGCTACGAAATTCTTTCTTAGGTACAGTGAGCCAACGCTGGTTCGGCTTGGCGAGTGAAACATTGCTATACTTTAATCGCAATGGGAAGTTGTGAGGCTAAAAAAGATAGAGGTAATTATACGGTTGTTAGCAGATTGCAGATGTTTATGGATATTCGCGTTTCTCTGAGTAGAATTTTAAAAATGTTACTGTTCAACGTTTCTACACTTGCGTCCTAATTTTGTCGAATCGCGTACAAAATCGATAAATCATTATTATATTTGATATTAACACATCCATATGATAATTTCAATTCATATCTGCTACAAAATTCTCCAACGTTTTCCCTCAGAACTAAACTCTCGTCCCTTCGATCTTTCCAAGTAACTGATACACGTAATACGATCTCTCTTTTCCACCTTTTTCCAAGAAACATTAAACAATCCATCTCTCTCTACATTCTGAATCCGAACAAAATTCGATCAAAACGGTACGACGAGATCCACGAAATCGAAAATGAAAACGAAAAGCTGGCTTTATTGAATGGGTCAGGTTGTCTGGAGGTCTGTGTTGTTGAAGGGGGTCAGGTGGGGCCCAGCGGAGCGGCCAGTGCATGCAGCCAGCCTCCCACGCCAAACAAAAGTCCTTAAGCCTTAGACTGAACATGATACCCCATTTACCTCTATGTACTAAATTTCTAAGTCCAATGTTGGCCCCTCCACCCTTGTGCTATATACCTATGCTGGTCTAAGGGCACAATGGGCCTCCCTCACACGGTTATGTAACCGTCCGTCTGTCCGTCTGGCCCGTGTTTCGTGTGCTCACGTCTCTCGGCCACGTAAAAGCTTCTTTCTGTTCGCGTGAATGGGCCGTGGCCCTCGGGATCGACCGGTACGATAGCTTTCTCGAAGCTAGTCCAGTGTGAACGCACTCTCTCGACGAGATCCAAGTCCCAACAGCGGAAAGGGACGAGCAACCGGTGAGAGATTACACGATGGACGATCATTCGATGGCCAACAGCCCGGGGAAATACGTACGATTTTTCTGATGGATCGACGCTGAGTCAGAAGCGTTTCCTCAATTTCTTGTTACATCATTTTATCGATGGATCGTTCGATGAACGTGGACTCCTCCGGTTTGCTCTGTTTGAATCTTGCGGTACTTGCACGATCTCTGCATCTTCATTGGGTCCGATGAGAATAATGCGGAAAGTCTGGGGTTCTGGTTTACGTATAACAGAACTATCAGAATGGTGGAAGTTCTAGTAGCAGAATTATCGGAGCGGTTGAAATTTTGGTGCTATATTTATTGGAGCAAGTTGAGTTTATGGAGAGGAAATCCCAACAACATGAACGGAAGCATACGAGACAGAAACTTTAACAGAATATATATTTCCCCTGTTCGTACGATTTATTCGAAAAATTGTATCCAAGTGAAATAAATCTTCCCTTCCCCTTCGATTTATCGATCACAAATGTCAGAAATTCCGAAGTTCCTAGCGGAAACGTAAAAAAAAAAAAAAAACAGAAAAAATAAAGAAAAAGAGAAAAGAAAAGAAAATACACCTCGCCTCCTTCGCGCAACATATCGATGGCAAACAAATATCGAAGAGAACTCGGATTCCAAACGCGCTATGCTCGAAATTAAGACACATCGAAGACAGAAAAATTGTCAACGTTTAAGAAAAGTAAGCAACGGCCGAGAGAACAGCTCCACTTAGCTTGTTCGTGATACAATTACATTTACAAACGAGACATTTCGCCAAAAAGAAAGCCACCGCCATCGCCAATTGACGTGGCGTAGAGAGAGGGAGAGATCCGGAGGAGCCACACAAAGAAACAACACGGGTCTGCTCGACGTGTGAGGGTACATCTCCGACAAAGTGGTAGGGAGAAGGCTCACCTGATCACGCACCACGGTAGCGAGAGGCCCGTCATTTTTTCCACTCGATTCTTTTTTATCCCCCTTTTCGCCTGCTACCGCGAGAGAAGGAGAGAAGAAAGGGACCGACGCGTAGCATCGGCCGGTGAAACGAACGAGGCCCCCGTCGGAGAAACTTCGGTCCCCTCTCTCCATCCTCGACCATCTCAAAAACATCGGCTTAGATCTAATTTTAATCGAGTCTCTGCCGCGAGGCGTGCTCCACACGATAATCTTACCCTTCTGATCCCTTTCTGCCTGTTTCAGGGCCCAATCCTTTCGACTCTGTTTCGCTGCCGACCGTAGCGGGTCCGCTATGTCGCGTGACCCGACGATTTTTGTCTAATCTGATAGATAATTTGGCCCAGAAAATAATTTCGGCCCACCTTGATGGAATATGCTTTCTTCTTCGTAGGAAATTATATTTAGGAATTTTTTTTAAATCTATTATATGTATATTAGCGTAGTTTTTGTCAAGTTGAAGAGTTCACGAGTAAAACGCGATCCTTGTCCATGAGTGTTCTTTCTCTTTGGATAAACGAACCAATATTGAAGCAGTTTCGACTAATGTGATAGACAATTTGGTCCAGAGAATAATTCGGGGCTACCTCGGTGGAACGCTTCCTTCTTTGTTTAGAAATTGTTTAGGAATTCCTTTTTACTTTCTAACAGTTGGTTTTTTTCTAACAATTGGAGAGTTCACAGCTTGAACACGATCTTTCCTTTTTCAAGAAAGCAAGCGATGTTTGACCATTTTTGACTAATCCAAGCAAATAATCTGGTCCAGAAAGTGTAACAAATTATCGAGTATCGTGTCTTTGCGTCTAATAAATTATTTGAACAAAAAAGAAAAGGCGTATTCTTTCTAAAAAATTTGGCAAAGAACTTGAGAATATGTTGCTTTATGTGCTTAATATTTCGATATTTCCATTTTTGTGTCTGGTAAATAACGCGAAGAAGGGGCAAACTCGTGGAATTTTTCCCAGCCAAATTTCACCTCGAATTCTTTCGGAAGATCGAGTATTTTGATCTGGATCATTCCGGTAATGGAATGATCGCGGCTGCGTTTAAATCGGCCAACATGTTAGGAACAAATCGTCACGAGATTACCAGTCATCCGATAAGTGTAACTAAGCGGAGGCACACGTAGCTTAGTAAAAAGAGACACGGTTGCAAGAAACACGTAGCCACGGACGAGTGACTAGCACTTCGATCGAGGATGCGAATAGAACGTGATATTACGGATCGAGCGAAGAAACGATGGTAAAATGCATCGGCCTAAGCAGACGTATAATTTGAAAAATTGTACCATTTCAATACCGACTGAAAAGTTTGAATGTTGCTTGCTGAATGGCAAAGAAGATTCGCAGCAAAGACAGAGAACCGGTGACAGGGAAAATGATCGAGGAGATTTGTATTTGATGTAACGAGGAATTATTATGGAAATGGGTGTCGCGAACGAGGATCATGAAGCTTTAGAATTTTGGAGCCTGAACCATAAGTACATGGAAATTTCGTATCCTTCGAAGATGTGAACGTTTAGAAATTCAAAGACGTGGAAATTGGAAAATTCGAAGATTTGAAGATTTCGGAATTCGAAAATTTACAAATTAGAAGATCGAAGTATCGGGAGATTTGGAAATTAGCGAATTACAGCGTTCGTATATTTAAAGATGAAACAATCCAAAACTGTAAATTTCCAGCGCTGGGACTTTTAAGATCCTCAACTCCACGTCCAAATTCTACCAACTTCAACGTTACGTTCTAACGAACCGGACGTTCAATTCGAAAATTCTTAACAAAAGTGACAGCTCGATTCCTACGCTTTCGAAAAACAACACTCTTAAATCATATCTGAAAGCATGTAACTAAAACTTCGGAGAATCGCGTCGCAGGGTCGAAGAACACGACTGTGGAAGACATCTTAACATCGAAAAGAGGGGGGGCACTAATCGACTGGGCTGTCATTTCGCAACACTGTAATCTCTTCGGCGTTGTTTTCCCCTCGATCCGGCGTCCTTCCAGGAGCGGCGTGTACTCTGCCGACCAAGCAAGCGAGAAGACGAAGAGGGGACAGGGAATAAGAAGAAATAAGGAGAGAGAGAAGAAGGAAAAAGAAAGGGTAAAAAAGTGGCTGACTGGTGAATGAAGCTATGCACCTCCGTGCCCGGGGGGCCCCGAGATTCAAGTCCGGGGGCTAGTGTACCGTGACGAGCACAGCATCCTGCCTCATCCTCCTTTTCCATCCTTCTTCTTCTCCTTCGTCATGTTTCTTTCTCCGATCGACGATTTCTCGAATCGTTGCCTGTCCACGGAATCATTTTACTCTAGCTTGGCATAGTATTCACACTCGTCTTCGTGTCCTTCTTCCTTTAATCGTTGTATTTCGTACACTTATAAGTTTATTTCGTACTAGCTTGGGCTATCGATCGATAGCGATCAGATCTACTTTCAGTCGCTTGAAATCTGTGTGCTAGTGTACAAATTCGACTCACTTGGAACGTTATTTCAAGCTAAAAAGTTCTGAGACGCCTCGAGCCTCGCGTTTACGAAAACTGACGCGTTTCAGACCCTGTCGTTAATTATTAATTGTTTCTTTGGTTGGTTATTTAGCCAATACAAGCTGGTGCATATGATAGCGAATACTTTTGAAACATTTCAGTTTCAGAGAATTTGAAAAGCCAGAATCACTGCATTATTTCTTAAACTATTTCTTCGTTGCTTCTTAAAGGTATCTTCCTTTTCTCATCCTCAACTGCTTCCTAAAAACTTCCTTCCACTTCCTCCAATTTTACTCCGCTTCCCGTTCGTTTTTCCTTTCCTCTGTAACTTATCACAATTTCCTCGAGAATCAGTCCTTCCTTTTCGATTCACTTTCCCTTCGACATCTATACCGCGATCCCCCATTCATCGACCTCTCGATTCACGATTCAAGGGTGCAACCTTGACGCGCCTCGTCCTCGTTCTTTTCCGCTTCCATCGATTCCTTCGATCGGTTTTTGCCCTCCTTTTCGATCAAACCGCTCCATTTTCTTCTGTTCCTTTTCCGTTTTCGCAGACCATCATCATCCAGGCCTCGATCGATCGACCGATCGATCGTGAAACACCACAGTGGCCCGCAACGGGAAACCGCAACGCAGATCTAGTTAACCGCGCCGCGGAAATTATTCGCGGAATAATATCGGCCGCGAGTTTATTCCTCGCTCGGCTTCGCTCGCCTCTCGAATCATACTGAGGTAAACGCACCTCCGTCACAGGAAATATAGCATAAATTTTGACGTGGCGAAAGCTTTGTTTCTCACAGCAATTTGGCTAAAAAGTTCCAGTCTTTTATACGTTTCTAGATCGTTGTTCAGATATGAGAATATATGAAAAATTCCTTGGGTGGTCGGCTTTGCGCTATCGATAAAACGCGTGTCACACGATTCGAGGAAATTTCTCAAATAATTGATGAGTTACTTAATGTGAATGTAGGATATCGACTGAGTATTTAAAGTGTATGAAATATCGAACATAAAAATAAGAGGCAAAGAGAAGGTACGTTGAAGAAGAGAATATCAGAAATGGTAATAAGTGGTGAATAAGAAATGGACCGCGATCAGCGATCGCGTTACTCTCAACTAGTCTTAATTTCTTTCACGAAATCGAACTTTCAAAAGATTTGATCGAATTTGAAATTTTGAAAAAGCGCTATACCGATCGAGGATTCGATGCTATTCTTTGAAACGATGAATTTTTAATATTGTTCAATTTTTAATTTCTTTAAAAAGAATTTGCCTTAAACACTCTACTATATATAATGATAATATACAATATTACGTATAACATTTTCCAATATTCCGCCATACATTAGGTTGTCGGAAAAGGTTCAAACGTTTGTAGTAACAAAACAAAATGGACAATACGTAATTCAATAAAATAATATAAAGCAAAGAACTCTGTGCGTCTATTATTTCCTTATAAAACGAAAGTATCGTTTCCTTGTAATACTTTTGGGACAACCTGATATGGACTACTGTTACAATGTGTACGTGCATTATCCCAGACGAAATCGAATTAAGATCCTCAAGAAAATCCTATATCCTTTTCAAATTGATTCTTTCCTTTTGGAAGAATAAAAAAGCAAATATTCGACGAAACAATGCACTGAATGCTAAGTATGATAAGCGTAATTAATATCACCGCACCGCCTGCTTTTCGTCTCCATAAACTCGAAATTTACGATTCTACCAGGCTTCTCTTCAGCTGGAAGCTTAATTACAATAAGAATCATCGTCTGGCTGTAAAATAATACGTAACGAACGTGGAGCAGCGTCTGACGCACCGTCACATATCGTTCCTCGTAACGCTAATTATTAACTATCGTCGAAAGTGAACCGCCTCAACGATGGCGGCGGCCTTCTATGACTCTTTTCCTTTTTCTCTTTACCCCTCTCTGTACTGCTCGTCTACGGTTTCCTTTTTTCCGCCCCGCGGTGGAACTGTTCGTTCCTTGGCGACCGTCTGTCGCGATGACAAACTTGCTGAATCGTCTTCTTCCCCATAATCAAACTCCTGCTATCGTTCTTTAAACGATCTCATCGGCTGATTGAAGTTTAACGTGGCTTCCTTTTCTGCTTTCCACTTTACTTTTTAATCGAGTTATGTCGCGATTTTATTGGCCGTCCTTCGGGAATGTTGACTTTCCACGATAATTTTTAATACTTGAGTTAATTACGAGAGAAGAATACGAAAGAAAAAATGTTGCTTGATTTTATCTTTTCTTGTCGGATCCACAGTACACGATATTTTTTCGTTATTACGTTCAAGACTAATAGTGTCTCGTAATATACAACGAGATTCATTATTCTGTACAAAGTTGCAGGTGTTGAAGATTAAGATTAGCTGAAATAACCTTACCTCACCCTATTAATTAAAGGCTAACAGTATCACATAATATACAAGTTTGATTATTCTGTACGAAGTTGCAAGCGTTGAAGATTAAGATCAGCTCAAACAAAGCCCATATTACCCTATTAATTAAGAAATAAAGAATACCTGACTTTATCATAAAGTCATTTCGACGACGAAGAGACACGATTTACGTGTTCTCGAAGAAGAGAAGTCTCTTCTGTATCTCTCCCTCGGATATCATTAATTTGGCAAGAAGAAAAAATAAAAGAATTTCCTCGTTTCTCAATTCCTCTAATTTCCTACAAATTGACAAACAACGAATATCTGCCCCCGAGATGTTAAACTTTTCAGATTGAAATTAACATTTACATTCGTCTACCTCGCCCTAAAAATTTAAAAATAAATAAAAACCGACCCTGCCGTTCTAACGACGAGGAAACACGTTTACGATGTGCTCTTGATGAGTAGGAGGCTCTTCTTTAAATTACCCTCCAATATGTACTCAATACCTTTCCTAATTCCTACAATTTGCATTTATGAAGCGAAGAATATTTCTCTCTAAATATGTTGTCTATTAAAATTAATTCAAGAAATCCTAGCTTATCCTCGTAATTACAGAAAGATTAAAAACTAATAAGAGACGTTGAATTTTGTCGTAAAACCACCTTAGCGAACAAAGGAGTGCAGTTTTTTGTTTATATGGCCTTTAGCGTACAATGGGCTAAAGAGTACAGAATATTTCCCTTTAAGGGGTCAAGTGTTATCTTATCTTACGCAATTGATTGAAAAGTACAAAATATCGAAAAATCATTTCTCAATAAAATCATTTTCCTTTCATTTTTAACGATAAACAAACACGACCCATCGCGTGTCGTTTACGAAGAATCTGCCCCTCTTTGATCTCCGTCCCCGACCGCCCTATATATTCGATTACTTCTCTAATTCCACTAATTTCCCATTAATTAAGAAATAAAGAACATTTCAACCAGGCGTTGACGATTAATATTAACTCGTATCGCCCTGTCTTAACCTATTAATTAAGGAACGAAGAGTATCGAACTCTATCGTAAGATGATTCCAGCGACAAAGAAGCATAGTTCATCACGGTCTCTCGGTGAAGAAGGGCCTCTTCTTCGAGCTGCCTTCGATACCCTTAATTCGATACTAGTCACGGCCCGATCCTGTGGTCGTCGGCGTCGATAATTGAGGAAGCGGCGGCGAGATTAGCGAGTGGGGGGTTGCAGCTGCTTCGTTATTATGATTTTCTTCATTAAATGCCGATCAAGGCAACGCTTTAATGGCTTTCTGGGTCTTATCAGCCGCGGCAAATAAGACGAGCGCTACTCGCGCGCATAAACCCGATCGTGTGGAGAGAGCGAGATACGGCGACCCGCTTATTCGTCAGCCGCTTATTTCAATATTACAGTGTAATAAATAGCGAGCGAGACTCGCCGAGGATTAAATCGACGAAAATTACAGATTCCCGGCTACGCGAGGGCAGAGGGAGGGAACAAGAGCGGCAAAGAGAAAGGGGAGGGAGTCGGCTGGCAAATTACATAGATCTCGCGCAACGGTATATTCGTGTACCTGGGCATTTTTCTTTCACTTGTGCTCTCTTCAACGCACAGCAAAACGATAAGGGAGCGTAGCTTCGATGTGCTTTTACGGTATCGTTATCGATGGGGTTTGCAGTACTCGAGCTGTTCGAATCTGTTGAAATTTCAAAGTGATAACGAGGTGGTTGATGTTTCCACGTGGTGTGCTCTTTGTGGTTTTGGCAAGCAGAATGTTATAATTTGCAGTGTCGCCGACCGATTACATCTTGCAGGTACAGGTTTCCTCTACAGGAATTTGAAAGTGACGATGAGACGGTCGAGGATTTTACACGGCACGTTTTTCGTGCATTTTGCAAGTAGAATTTCTTAGAAGATTTGTCAGGAGTTCCATCGAAGAAGATCTTCTGGACGTTTCGTTGCGGCAAGTTTCTGCAACAAGTTTCATTAGACGCTTGGTCGCTCGATGAAAATCCGAAGATGATCGTTGCGTAGAAGTTAAACGCTAGTTTCTCGAGACTGCGATGTCGTCGACGTTCTTTCACACTGACTTTGCCAGGTGTTTCGATTGAACAAGTTCGAAACACAATGCGGTTGCACTTTGCTTCTATCAGGTGATTCTTGAACCGTGCCACACGCATTGAAATTATGGCTTTCTTAAGATTTCCATCCTGAAACCTGCCCTCCTTCTGTAGTTCTGTAATACTCTTCGTACGTTTTCCATTTTTACAGATATCACGAGATATTACTTGTTTATCACACCACACTGCTTGTAATATTATACAGCTACCACGTAAGTGGCACAATTTTTTTTCACACACGTGACCGCGTTCAGATATAAATTTGATAGCAGAAAATTTTCTGCTGTTTCGTTGCTATTCAAAATTGAAAGAACGCATACAGACATTTAGGAAAGAACGATTTGAAAGAAACCGCGAAACGATCGCCAGAAGAATCGCCAAATCTCTTCGTTACGATATTCAATTTAAGATCATGTGCTTACATAAAGTTTCGTAAAAGAATAACCGGAGAAAGAAGGATATCTGTTCCCAAATTTCCATTCTCCGCCACTTTTGAAACGAGGAAAATCGACGGTCCAATTCCATCGATCGATATAATTTATATCCACAATATTTATTGTTTGTTACGATATTCTACGAAATCCATGCATTCTTCCATCGCGCACTCTCTCTAGCGCCTGTTCGCTTAATGGCAGACAATAATTGTTGTTTTTCAACGGAAACAGGCAAGATATACGTGTCAGATCATGCACGATGTTTCACTGGCCTCCGGCCTATGATAATCTGTCCTATTCTATAAACGTTCGGTGAATATCATTAAATTTTAACGATCCATCTTATGGTACGTTGCGCCGCTCGTCCTTCGGTCTCTCTCTGTAGTTTCTGTCTCTTCTTCGCCTTGTCTCTTCCTCTACCAGCCGATTCATCGTCGTCCTTTATTCGTCGCTGCGTTTCAGTCTCTCGATTTATCTTGTAGATCGATGATTTTTCCTTGGGCTACGTGCATCATTTCTTCCCTCGTATACGTTTTCTTGGACGTTCTTCTTTTGGAATTTTACTTCTTTTTTTGTTTTTTGTTTGATTTTATTACGCTGTGCATTTTTATCATTAACTTCTCTTCAGGCGTTTCAATGTTGGGAGATTAGGCGGTAGCAAATGTTATTTTAATTCGAGCATACTTCGTCTTACCCTTGTTCATCATACACTTTCATTTCCTCTTTAGCTTCTTCTCTTCTCTTTTTGCTTCCACGCGTTTCTTCTATTTTCCAGCGTATTATTTTTTATTCTCTTCTTCTATTATTTTTGCTCTTATTTAATCTTATGGCAGCCTCTTCTATACCTTCCTTATCGTAACGTTTCCACTTCTACGTAGCTTTTATATCATCTTCCTTTAAACAGTCGTCGAGGTTTCTAAGAAACCTGACGCTGCAAGATCATGCATAATTTTCATTTTCCTATTACGTTTCGCGAGCTAATTTTATGCTACCAAAAAATCCCTCATTTTGCCGGACATCGTCGATTCAACTAACTTTCTAAATTCTACGATAATTGCTAGATATACCAAAGAGAATTCTAGTTTTCTCTCAAACATCCACGTATCGAGTTATTAAACGAATCAGACTTTCATTAATCGAAACTAATCGAAGCTTTCTTACATTAATCATCTTCAAAGAATTTCAAATTAGATTAATCCCATCGAGCAAGTACTTCTTTAATCAAATTAATAAGATACATGAGCCAGTAGGGATTTTCAAAATCCTGATCAAATTTTTACGATCCAACATCTTTCTGTAGTTTCATTACGATGAACGCTAAAAATACCAGAGATGAGAAAGGGAAAGTGCGACTCAAGTTTATAAGCTTCCTTGTGTAAACATTTAGAGGATTGCAGAACTTTTTAAAATCTGCAAACAGTCCTATAAGAAGAAGGGTTAAAGAACCTACTCTTGGATGGATGTACCTGGATACTTGAAATCCGGTCGTAAACGTAGCGGAAAATCGTTGGTGACAGCTCAATTTCCGAAAATCACCTTTCAACCCTTTCATTACCTACTGCAACAGGACGAACGATACCGTTCAAAGGGTTGACACTTTTGCTTCCTGACTTTCTTATATATACGATCACAGCGTTCTTAAAATTAAATTCTTAAATTTAACTCCATTTCGATCTTATAAATTTCCATGGGAAGAAATCGAACACGGTTATATGGGAAATATTGTGAAAGTGATTTATCACAGTGATAATCCAAATCGTTCTCACACAACACATAATTAACTATACCAATTAACGGAGATACTTAATTCGATCGTCAAATAGACCTACCGCGCACTAATCTTCATTCCGTAAAATGAGATCACAATATATACAAAGGAATAATAATAAAAATGAATTTCTATTTCTTCCAGCGTTCCCATAAACGTCCTGATACTTTCGCGAGCAAATATAACTTCTAAACGATGTTGAACAAAAATGTTTCCAATTATTAGCATTAATTGTACGTAGGTAGGAAGAAAAGGGAACTTTGTTTGGTTCACATAATTTTTCCTTTTCCGTCCAATTTCCCCGATTCGTTAACGCGGCTAATTGCAAACACTGACAAGCTGCTGCGCTTTTGTGTGCTTTCGCGATTAAGCAAAATCCCTGGCTTTTCGACGACACGATGTAAACGACGAGATCCTCTTCTCGACAGGCGGCGCGACTCCATTTCGAGAAACAGTCGTGAGCAACTTCTTTTCTAAACCTGAGGAGGATCTCCGACGTTCGGGAGCGTACTAGACCTCTGGCTAGGGGAAGGGCGCAAATAGAAATAAAATCGATACACGTCCGGATACTGACATACGTGCAAGACGAAAAATGTTCGGGCCCGAGGAAAGCTTCTTCGAGAAGAAAGAGAGAGAATGAAATTTATGCATTTTTGTCTTCTTCTTTCTTTTTTTTTTTTTTTAGGGCAGATAGAGAAATGGAGAGACTTGAGGGAATATTTGAAGTATTCTTGGAAATTAAAATTAGAAAAGGAAAGCGATGAAACATCTTTGCAAAAGCATTCTTATATTTTTGCAATTACATAGAAAATTATTATAATGAAGATCGATCATGAGGACTTGATCCATAAAGAGGGATTATACTGGAAGAAAATTTGATAGACAATATACGATAAAGGGAAAGTTACAGACTTTAGGAGAATTTATTCCAAACTACTGTTGATTATGTATAATATTTATATAATATTATAGCTCTTCAAATGGCGAAACCACATCAAAGAGTACATTTATAATCTAGTTGACCATCATACTGAATGGACGATACACACAGAAACTGAAATAGGCTAAATTGGTCAAAGAAAACCGCGATATAGAAATAATAAGGAAGCTTTGAAGAATTTCCTTATACAAAGAACCGTATTCGCAATGTTAATCATTTAGGACTCAAATCCTGTAAGAATTTACCTTGAAATCGTTTACTTATCGATTGCACTAGAAAAACAGATACTTGAAAGACAAAGTAGGAAGCATGAAGTTCCTGGTCACAGAAATGGTGGACCAAAATTACGCTGGGACAACTGACAGGGTAAGAGGGGAAATTAAAAAGGAGAAAGGCTAAGGGGACGGTATCTCTTTTCACGTTTTCACGGCGTATTCCAACTAGGAACGGTGGAAACTGGTTGCTAGGTGAATAGTTGATGTTTTACAACAGTGGCAAGAGCCGAATAACCCTCGTGGCTATGTTCAATTGTAGTAGAAACAACGCGACCTTACAAAATTACTGTTATACATACAAGACCTAAGGGAATGCCATAAAATGTTAAAACATCATAAAATTACTCATTAGTTGACGAAAGAACGGGACCATTTAATTACATTTCTATATCCATTTTTATGTATTTTCCCTAAATAAACATTAAATAACTTTAAGTGTTATTTTACCAACTCATGTGTATAATGGCAATTGATGGGGATATGATTAAACAAAAAAAATCTGAGAAGAAAACTTCCTTAATTGTTGCTATAGATATTATAAGGCAAATTATTATAATAGAATATTATAGAACGATATAGTAGAATAGAATACAATACAATAGAAATATTACAGAAATTACGTAATACGATTATCATTATCGTTAGGTTATTCGTTAGGAATTTTCGTGATATTTTATGCAGAACCCGAGATTTTCATCTCCCGGAATTGTCGATCAAATAATAATTTAATGTAATACGAGGAACTATATTTTCGCGAATGTTTATATCAATTACCAAAATTATCTGACTCGTGTATTAAAAAATCTTCATTTATGTTCTAAATGAAAAATAAGCTTTAATAACATTGTACAAATGTACAAATGTACATATTCTATGTACCTGGAAACCTATACCTGTTCTTCTTCATAAAATTTCTTCCTATAAATTTTCTACGTGGGTTTTCCTGTAACTGTCTGTCAATAAAAATTATTCCCGTAATTTCTAGAACCTCAATAAAATTATTAAACCCCCGAACCCGGAAACATGATTTAGCCATAAAAGCCAATATCGTCAATGACCGCGTCATCGATGCGACGTTACATAATGGAAAAAGAAAAATAATAAGAACGAAGACTCGGATCTATGAATTAAACAATTAGAATAGAAAGTTAAAATAGGAAGAAAAAGAGGACATTTTCGATTACTTACCTGTGGACACATCTTGCATTGGTACTTTCTCGGCGGATGAGAGTGTGGTCCACCTAAATGGGGGTTCAGATGCGACGGATGAGACGGTTTTACGGTCAAAGGTTGAGGAACCACCAGCAGACTCGCAGGAGGACTTCCGCTGCTGGATCCCCCGGCGCCTCGATATTGTTCGTCACCTGTAACCAACAAGCAACGATGCAAATCTCGTTAGAAACGCCTCAAGTATATATTTAATTCCTCAAGAGATAGTCTAACCTGCTTCCTTATAAACAAATAATTTATGTATGTCACGCGATACCAATTAAGTCTGTTATTTATTTAAAACAAGAACATAAAATTGAAAGAATTTTGTTATTTAAATACCGTGCCTGTATTTTAAGGCTGCTTTAGGCTATTTATTTCTCCAATGTATGTTAATAAAACATTGTGATCGATATTAAGTATTATTACAATGTATTAATTTTAATTGTGAATTAACACGTTTATAGATAGCTATTATACTATTATTTACATTTTCAACTATAACATTTTCTAGTTACTAAACGAGTTACATTTTTGCTGGTACTCACTGTCTGATGGAAGATTCAGATATGAGCCACCGGTGGTGCACGCCGCCTGATGGCAGGTTCGAGCGTGAGCGACCGGTGGAACGCGTCGGCGTGAACGTGTTAATATCCACGTTCAAAATATTCGTCAATTACGTTGAACATTATTCGGGAAATAAAATGGAACTTGATTGTTTCAAAGTTCAAATATCTTTTAATCTAAAAAGTGAATGCACTGGAAATGAAATAATCTGTCGAGACCACTTTTTGCCACTTTGGTCTTTGATATATTCCAAAGAATTTTATTATCGATAGGAAATAAACAGATTAATATCTAAAGTATTTATTAATTATATTAAACAAACATTATGCAGCGTGAAATTCGATTACCATCGCGATCAGGTGGAAATATTAATTGGCGAAAAATTTCTTTTGCTCATAGGACTGTATAAATATAACACGAACGTTAGAGTTATACGTGTTTTATGATCGTGACTAACCAGATTAGAAAGTCACTATCGCAACGAATAGATATTTATTTATTAAACTGGTTCGGTGGTTTCGCGAGCGTTATTGAATCAGAGAAATTTCTGTTGCCATTCATCGCGACAATTAATACGATATAATATGCCGATTAAGTGGCAACGACAGAAAAAATGATAAAATGTTAACGTATCAGCGTGAACGCAATGCAGCTAATAACAGCGTAATTCAAGGAATTCTGCCTGCGTTTATCGTAACGAGTGATCTTGAATAAAAAAGATTATAATTAGAGGGCATTATGCGATGCCGCGGAAATAAATGTCGTTACAGAAATGCCCGCAGTATCTGCCTTCGTCTTTTTCTTCTTTCTACTGTTACGAAGATGCACAGTTAAGATACTTTCTTCTATTATCGATAAATAACAGATAATAAATCCGCGTAACGTGATCTCAATGAAAGTTAACACACATGTTACGGCACATAATAATGTTTCGTACGATGTTAACGATTGGTTCCAGGAAATTGTAGTTTAGAAAAGTAAAAGTTCCCAGAGCAATCATCGTTACGAGATAATTACAATTTGTAGAAGTTTTCGATAAGAAATAAGGAATCGATCGTTTCAAACGATCTCCAGAACTTTTCCTTCCAATTATTACTGTTCGACTAATCTACAATTATCGAAATTCATTTTGCACCTGATAATGATACTCACCTTTCGATTCCTAATACCAGAGAATTCAAAGTCCCATACTATTCAGATTATATTTGTTCGGAAGATAATTATTAAATCTCGGAATAATTAAATCCTCGAATTGAATTTTCAATCTTTCCCTTACGATCCCTACTTTCGAAGAAGAAGGTCGAATATTACCACGCTGCTATATATAATCTTCAAAAATAATATCTAGAACACTGTATTACCACTTTCAAGATGGTATCTAATCATCAAAACTCTGTCACCTCTCAATCTCTATGGAACTCCAACACTTCTAATTCGAAGAAAAGTCAGATATTACCAGAATAACATTCAATCAGCCAAAGTCCCATTATCTTTACATAAATTTCAAAGGGAGATCGATCCCTACCAAATTATCTCTCTAATTTAAAGAAACATCAAATATCAAATAATATCAAAATTCTACATCAAATATTTCAATCACTAAACGACCCTCAAAAAATTATCCAACCCCCATTACCTCTGTATAAATTCCTGAAGAAGATCGAATCTCATCGAACTATTTCCCCCTATCAACCATCGATTAAAACGAAACAAAATCAAAAAGAAAAAGGGAGAACGAACGTAATAACCCGAAAACTCACCTCGAAGAAAACAATGTCTCTAAATCTACTACATTCTCCGATTGAAAAAAGATCCTCTCGACCAGGAAAGACCTGCGTTACGTTTGATCGACGACGATAAAACCCGGACGATAATTGATGGAAGGTATACGGCGCGAGATATGAGGAATTGCACCGGTTACAAGCAAACACGCAGAGAAAGAGGCACGCGGATCGAGACTGACGCAACGGCGGCTGGTGCGAGGGGCAAGGATCCTGGCAGGTTGCAAGGACGAGTGATCCTGCATTACGAGTAGCTGTCATTAAAGGCAAGTTCTCAATATCGAGACCGAGCCACACGGCGAGTACAGGTGCATCCGCTCGGTGTGTGCGTGCGTTGTTCGATCGAACTCTGTTTCTCCTCGTTCCATCGCTTCTCTTCTCCTCGTCTTCTATTAACATTTTTCTTCCTGCCTGCTACCGGTGGTCTTCAAATCGACGTGATCGCGAGAAGAAAGTTTCGAGTTTCAGAGCGGTGTTTCTTATTACGCGTTTCTTTTCCTCGACATGCGTGGTCGAGGGCGAATCAAATGGAAATTCAAGCATTTAGACGAAGAGCGATGCTTCTTATCATTATTTTGATTAATCTTTCGTTTGCAGATCGTTGCGGGGATCAATAGGAGGATGTCCAGTGTTACGAGGTTTCCAATCTTTCGCTAGTATCGTTCGGTCAATTTATACGTCAGTTAGGTTCTTTAGCTTTGGACTGTTTAGTTTCGATTCGTATCTTCTGACAATTTTCATCGTGTAAAACGTAGGATGCAGATTAAATTGCGCTACTACAGAATTAAGTTACACAGAGTATCGTAAGTGAAATTGACTTTGGATAACAAAAGTGTTTAGAAACAGCCGCGAGTTACATACTAACAGACGATATTATTTGAGGGTTAATATGTAATGTAGTGGTTGATAAAAATATATCGGCACCTTTGTGAAAACAGATTTTTGTATTTTGTTCTCAATATGTAAATTTAATTAGAGTCGTGTTTTTAGAAGCCAAACTCTGGTGAACTCGACTTTCTGCGAGCCTCGAACTTTGTTACACAGGTAACGAACAGAGGAACAAATGATTTAATTTCATAAGTTCATTTATAACAGCAAGATGGCATAACCTTGCACTCTGTCAGGATTCCTGTTACAGCTGCTGCATATTGCGAATCTTCAAATAACAACGACGATCGTTAAAGAACTTTGCAAGTCGAAGAATTAACTGAATACACAGTTCACCGAATGCTACGTCTCTCGAGCCGATCGTTAAAATCGTTTCATCATGAGATCCGGAGCGGTTCTCCATTTCTCTTTTGCCTTTTTTTTCTTTTTTCTTCTTTTCAAACATCGACTTGGTTTTGCACGCCACGATCGAACGATTTCTGACTTTCATTACGCATTACGCGTTCCACGGGGTTTATTGCGCTCTCCTGATCCTCTCCGTTTCTTCGTTAATTCCTTTTCTCCGTCTTCCTTTCGTACGAGGCTGTCTTTCCTCCAAGATGAATTTTAGTACGGCCAAGAAAGTTGGATCGCGAGCGCGTAAAAAGCTGGCGGAAGCATTAGGAGCATTAAACGGAGGAAGCTGTAATGAATTACGTATCTGATCTGTTTCCTGCCAATAAGAGAAAAACCCACGTCGGTTCGACCTTGCCCAGCCATCAGATATCTTTAAAAATAAGATTCAATTACTGGAGCGGGGCAAATCGACGACCAAATTGCCTTCCAGTTTTCAGCCGACTCTTAACTCTAATTTCTTGTATTTTTACATAAGTATTATTTTCAACCCCGCAACGTTCTACCAAATTCGTTCCGAAGCAAAATAACCAAGAGGTGGCTTAAAGCAAAATTAATCGAACCTAGAGCATCATAGAAATCTTCTCAGCTTGCTCAATTACGAATAAATACATTGTACGTTACATAAAAATATAAATATAAATTCGACAGGAAATTCCAATTCCCTATGCCACGAATACATGAAAAATTCACAGCTTGCAATACTAGAAACTGGCAACTTTGACGAGAAACATGTTACACGTCGCGAGGAAAATAATATTTCTCCCCAGGTAGTTCTCATCGTCCGTATACTATCCGTTTGAGAAACAAATTAACAGAGAGAACTGCACGGTATCAATAGCAATGACACGAGCAAGAGAAGCCAATTAATCTTAGTGTTAAATCGCGTCAGCGCTCTGTGCAGAAATTTTTGCAAATCACGTTTCTCCGTACATTTTTATCGCCTGGCTATTACCGTCGCGTTTAACTGGTAATTGGCTGGTTCATGCACGTGTAATTGCTCGTGCATATGCAGCCGCGACACTTTAACCCGTGACCAAAGAACACACGGGCCTTTAAGGTGTTATAGATTCTGCATACAGAAATTCAATTCCGTTTCTATTTGCATTTCGATTGCGCGCGTCTAAGAGCTATTTATTGAGAAGGAAAGGTAGTCGCCAACTGTACGATGTATATGTATGCGGTTTTTTCCTTCACCTGATTGGTGCATACGAAATGTCTTTTTTTCTTTTTTTTTCCCATTTTGCTTGCAGATGATATTCGATGGTTATGAATCACGTTAACACTATCACGAGCTGCGACGTTATAATAACGTGATATAGGTGTGCGCTATACATAGAGATGTATTACAACTTTGATTTTTAGACCCATTACTCTTGTACCTGTATATCTCTCTTTACTCGTTTTTTAAAAGTCAATTTATATTATCACGCGAATAATATGTCAATCGATCAAGCCTCTCTGTTCGCTTGATTAATACGACAAAATTGTTCATAGTAGTAATCCAATAATTGGTTTGAATATATTAATCATCTTGATAAATTATTCGCTACATTGAAACGCTGTACCTTCAACTATACCTTCGATTACTTTTTCAACAGCGGGGTTAAGCTTCTAGAATTAATGTATAGCTTAAATGCTACACAAGATGCTAAACCTAAGACAAATAAGAAAAAATCCACGAGAGAGCTATATTAGTCTTTGGCATTTCGAAAAATCATTCTCCTAAAGATCAACACGATAACTGTGCAAATTTATTTTCCTAACAAAAATCAACCTTCCCTGTAAATTCGTTTTCACGCTGTGTCCTTATCTATGCAATCTTTCATCGGAGTAAACTCTATACGAAACAATTGTCATATTTTATTTCATGAACATATTTCATACGTCGTACGTTTATTCTCGTACTAAAAATCAACCTTTTCCATAGATTTATCTCTACGGTATCTTTCTTGCTTTACTCGTCTCTTATAAAAAAAAAAAAACTCCATATACGAGAAACAATTGTCGTATAATCAGCATCGTGAAATATAATGGCGCGAGTTAAGTACAAAGGGTTAGTCAACGTCCACGCGATACAACATTTCTTTTCGCTTGAAAACAGACGTCGAATCGGTTCTCCTGGCGACTATACGTAACGTTCTCCTCGCGGCACAATTAATTGATCTTTCCAGCGTGCTTGAACTCGATAATTATCATTTGCATACGCGATCTCGTGCACTGTGAGCCCCGATCGTCTTTCTCGCTTTGCTCGGTCGACGGGGGACGGCGGCAGGTTCTCCTTCGACCGGCAATTATCGCACGGAATATCGCAATACGGCGGAAAGCTGCAGCAAGTGCGACATTTTTCTACGTCGTTCCGCTTCATTGCAATTCGACCATGATCTATCGCTGCTTATCCACCTATTAAACCTGGAAGAACGTCGAAAACGTACCCGGGCCGCTCTTTCCTTCGATTTTGACTGGATACTACAGCCGATAAGAATCGACGATTCGTACGACGATTCCAACGACTTCTTTTACTTCCATTAATTTCTTCGATAGGATAATTTTAGCACCAGACTTCCAGTTCGAATGTTAAACACGCGATGTGTTCCTCACTCTGATTAATCGTTTTGTTGACGATGAAGATTGGGATAATCTTTTAACCTCCATGAATAATTTGGTGCATGTATTTATGAGATGTCGGTTGATTTCTGAAGAATTAGATACCAATCGCTGTTTAAAATTAGGCAACTGTCGGGTTAATTGTTAATTGTTGGAAAGATTTGATCATTTTCTCTCCTTAAGAGGTAGCCATTGAGTCCTATCATTTTTGTTCTATCTTCTGTTTCTTTCTATTTCTTTTTTCAAACGACTAATTGGCTCAATTTCACGTTAGCGCGAGAGGAATGATAGAGAGAAGTATCGTAGAAATATCGGAATGATATTAACCTGGTTGCATGTACAGCACAAGAAGACTCTAACAGAGAAGGATCAAGAGATCATCGGTAGCAAGTAGACTAAGGTTGCTGAAATGATATGCTTCTCGGAAAATTGCATAAGATCTTTAACCTGTACATAGTATAAGCAAAAAATGTCGGAGTCGTTAATAATATTTCTTTAAACAGCTTTAACATTTACGTATCGAAGATCTTGAACTTCACATACATGGAGAATATATTTTGATCAAAATAAGAGAAAAAAGAATGATTAATCATTTCTATGTTACATTCGAACGGAGTAGAATTCCTGCGATGAATTTATCAGAAAAATTTTCCGTTTACATAGGAGAGATCGTCGTAAAGCAGAAGTCGAGAGGTGGCTCTTTATACTCGCTGAATGGAACACGATAATGTGACGCGAAATGGGAATAAAAGCCGACTCTGCTAAGTTTAGAAACGCAAAGCAATCCAGCCGACTAGGAACAAGATACATTACCTCTTTCAGAACTCCTCTTTTTTTTTTTCTTTTTTACTGCCGTCTCGAGAACAATATTCATCTTTTTATTCTATTTAGCCGTCGATACAGGATGCAGATTCATCTCGCAGTTGTTTACGAGGCAAATTTCGAGGACGATCAACATTTTTCGAAAATCACGCTACCACTCCCGGCCAATTTATTATCCGCCCGCTCCTTTCTTCTACGTCATGCCTGCTTGCTTGCCTTCATATTTTTCTATATATTTTCGGAAATGAGCTACGAACCCGATTTCTCGATGACAAAACCCGCTGAACTTTCCGACAAAAGCCAAGTAATTCCGTTGATTTATGTAGAAGCGACCTTCGCTAATTTAAGATCGATAAATCCTGTTTCGAATGCTTGATAAGCCTAACAGCTGTTTATATATTAATAGAAAATTTAATCAGAATGCTGAACGTAAAGATGTATAAAACATTCAACACATATACAGTCTTCGTTTCTTTATTGATTATTTCAATATCGATTAATTCTAATAATTTTACAATTCCACGAACGTCAGATTGCCATATAATTTCGATAGCTCGCATTCGTATTCTAAACAGTAAAATTGCTATTTTTAATCTACTGGTTGTATCTAACGTATGAAACGAATCTCTACTTAAACTGCATTTCTCTAATCGTATCTGTAAAAATACAAATATGCATAGATATCTGCAGTCCGGTTGCAAACTTCGTAATCCAAACTCTACGTTCTCCAATTTATTTTATTTTCATTTACATTTCGAATTGCATAACTGTTTAACAGCGAACCGTAAAAGTAACGAGCGTACAAGCGAGCTAATGGCACTGTACAAGTTCGAAATGAATTTTCATCTGTAGTTCGAATCGCACAGCTATCTAAGAAAATGAAAGTTGCGGAAAGTAAAAGTTCCGAATCTAAAAATAAACCGAGCGAACCGCAACAATTCGAACTGAATTTTCAATTACGTCTCGAATCGCTTAACTGTTTAAGAGCTGTAAAGACTGTAAAAGTTCTGAGTGTAAAAGCTAATTAAACGAACTGTGCAACTTCGAAATGAATTCTCATCCGTGTGTTCGACTCGTATAAACGTTTAAGAATAAATTGTGAAAGATCGATCTTTCGATCGTAACTCGTTGCTCGTTCGAAAGGCGTACGCGCGAAAAAGCGTCGCACTATTTACAACGAGCGTTAATTTCGCCGCGTGTTTTCATCATCACTGAGATCATTAATGAGGGATGACGTCAGGCGGCCCGAGGCATTCTACGCCACCAACAACTTCAATGGTATTATGGTTTCGGCGCCTGCTCGCGTGAAAAACGCTTCCTTTTTCCTCCTTTTTCTTTTCCTCCTCTTCAGCACGCCTCCCCCTTTTGTTACGATTTCATTCACCAGCCGTTCGAACGAATCGCTCCTTTTTCTCCGTTCAACTCCAGGCACCCGCGTTTTTCTTTTATTTATTCTCTTCGCCTTAGCGCGATATATACGCGAAACCACTCCAATACTCGCGGCGTTCCTCTCAACCTCCATCTTTACTTATAAATTCGTTGCTTCTCCAAATTCTCGAGGAATGAAACGATAAGTTGGAAGCATTTTTCACGATTAACGTGTAATCGTTTATGCAAAACGATTCTACGAAACATCGACTGCGTATTGAGAAACGTTGTTAAAAGAATAGAATATGTTAATATTTTCTGAAGATGTTTTTTTTATGGGAGAAATATTAAATAAGATTCTATTTGCAGATAATGGAATAAAAAGATTTGTCATGCAAAGGCAGATGATCTTCTGCGCAAAAGCCAATTCAAAGTATTACATGCGATTTTTTCAATGGACCCTCAGCGTGCATAAGATACTGTTCATCAAACGACGTCATAACGACCATTGTCTTCCCCTGTGCAATGACTTTCACGAGTTTCCAGACTTGAACATGCACAAGCGAGAGAAACATTCTATCAATTCTGTACGAATCCTCTCAGATGTTCAAAGTTAATCATCAAAAATGACATAAGCCCTGTACAAATATATTTCCTTCCAAACTCTGCTGGTCATTCAACCAACTGTGACTTGTCATTCTAAAAACACTGGACGATTGGATTTTACCTTTCTGATATATCCTTGCGTCGAGAAATCGTCATTCGTCGTCCATTGTGTATTCTATTTTGTCGGCAACTAAGTGATTGCGGATTTTGTCAATACCACCTAATGGCAAAATCCGCAATCACTTAGTTGCCAAGCCAATACGTAAGTTGAAAAAGAAAAAGCAAAGAAAAACACGATGTTCGATTATGGTTATCGTTTCATATAGCAACGATAATTTACAGTAATTATCGTTGAGCAACCGTAACAGGGATTGGCAAGACGGTAGAAACTTCGTAAAGATTGGCCAAGTTGCCTACGTGTGGCGCGATTCTAACTGTAATCAAGTATTTAACCGAGCAACGAGACAAATGTAATGAGGGAACGAGCGGAGACAATCGTCGCCGGAAAACCGAAAAATCTGTCGCGGGCACCGGAAGCTTCCAACGAACGGCGACCTCGAGCAACCGCGAGACAATGCGAAAAGACATAATTGCGAGAGCGTGAGATTGCCTTGTGTATATATATAATATACTATATCTTATGCCATGCGAAAAAAAAGAGAAAAAAAAAAAAGGAACACAGGGAATTAATAACGAAATCACGTTGCCATTACCTTGGAACAATTTCGACAACCAGGCATTAAGTCTTAAATTACGACTGATCTTCGGACAAATCGTATAATTCGTATAATTAAAAGCGAAGGTAATTCTTAATCAGGCAACCTTGTATCGATTGTGCAATTTAATTAATCCTTTTAAGACTGAGTGTTCTTTCGACAGTGGGAACAAGTCCATTTTCGTCAATTGTTAACGATAGAAATTCACCTGCTTCGATGAATTGTAATCTTGTTGGTGTAGTTCGGTATAAAACGGTGGTGGAATTTTTGTAATTGAATAACGTTCTATTGTAAAGGATAAAAAGGATTGGAAGACATACGACGAGGAAAAAAGAGAAATTTTACTTTGGAATCGATACACCGTGAATTTTGATCATTTTCGTACTAAATATTCGCCATATGGCTAACAGTCATCTATTTTATGATACACGTTATATTTATTCGTTGATTTTACCGAATATAAAATCCGGTTTGCAAAATTACACTGTCTTCTTTCTATTTTCTATTTTATGAATTTTCTTTCATCTTCCACTTACTCGATTGATTTTGATTTTATAATAGCTCGTTAGAGTAGAAAGAATCGGTGAAAGTCGAGGGTTGGTCCATGAATGGACGAATGAAAGTAAAAATTTCACTAAATAAAAAGTCAACGCGAAAAGAGGATCTCTTTTGCGGAACTTAAGCTCGCGGGAAACGGGACTAATGGTCGTGGGAGCGCACCAATTGTCTCCATTGTGACACATGTTTATAATTGTTTACCAGCTGCGTCGAAACGAGCCGGAATTCGACTAGCCTCTGCCTCTTTCGTCGAGGAATTTCGACCGTTCCTCTCGCCAACCAACGATTCTTTCTCCTCTTCGTAGTTTCTTAAATTCCTCTGTTTCGTAGCAATTAAGATATTGCTATTTTAAAACGATTATACGAGTGATAATTATTTTAAACGATTACTTAAATGATAATTATTTTAAACGGCGAACGATTAAGATTTTTGCAAATCGATTTAGAATGAAAATATTCCGTGCAATGGATCGAATAATTTTTGCCCGTTCGAAGGCAGAAAATCTTTCGAGACGAAGTTTCGACGAGCTTGAAGCGTAGTCGTAAGTTTCAAATGTATTCTATGCAGAGAATTAATTATATATCGTGAAAATCACGCGGCGTAAAATATTGTACGGTATAAATTATTCCACTTGTCAAACGCGAATGCATTGGAAGAAAGGGGGAAAAAATTGCCGCGTTACGAAATATCAATAGTGGAGATAGAAAGAAATAAAAGTTTCGATTATTTGACTCTGATTTGCCAATTCTCATTGAACAATTCCAATTCAGATTAAAAAAAGAATTCAACGTTTCAATAAAATTCAAACATCTAAATACAGGAATTTCGATTTGAAGAAGAAGTTGAGATTCGTGGGGAAATAATCCTTTGATATATTTGTATCTCTGGAAATAAGTGAAAATTCTATTTCTTTAATTTCAACGTCTCTGTTCTTTAGATTGAAGATCCGCAGTGTAAACTGGAAAAAGAAAATCGTTGATATTCGTAGGAAAACAATTCAATATCGAGTTTCAATATCTCAATTTTAGCTGGCCAATTTCACAAGATAAATAAATACATAAAATACAAATGAAATTGCAAAAATATCAACGGCATGATAATTCCTAGGAAAATCGTTTTTTCTACATATATACATACGTGCATAGATAATACGCATGACTATAAATACATATAAAACTACTATACTATAAAAATAGATATAAATCGCGAGTAACGAAAAGCGAAAAGAATGTTTAAGAACATGTGGAAAAGATGTTGACATTTCTAGCAAAATAATTCCTGTTAGATCGATATAAACTGTGACTGGTAAAGAGATGAAAAAGTGTTTGAAAATGATGGGGAAAAATGAACGAAAAATTGTGCTGTTCGTATGATCGAAGAATGAAAGCGACGGGTGAAAGGGTCGGGCGATAAAGAGGCACGCTGTTATCATTACGATTCTGATTCGGGCCATTAAGATCTCTGTCGTAACAGCCGCGAACACGACGCCGTGGCCTGTGCTTGTCTCCTCGACACTCATGAATATTCGATTGCGAGTCGTCGAGAGCGATCGTGACGTCATCGAGTCGGAAGGATCAAGGATCCTGTCTCTCTGCGCTTTCGATTGGTTTCACTGTCTCGCGATGCACCGTATGCCTTTTTGCTTCGATTAATAGAAACACGGAAGGCCCGCGGGCTATCTTTTTTTAAAGAAAAAGAGGAAAGGGAAGAAAAATGTTGCGAAATAGCGGAATGGAAAATAGGACACGTCGAGAATATATTTATTGCTGAAGGAGCAAATAGCCGAAACTCACGATAGGTCACTCGTACGTTATTGGCGCCTGATAAAGAATTCTTGATAAAGAAACAGAAAGAAGAAGATGCAACAATGACGGAAATTAAAGATTTGAAAAGTAATACGCATAATACGCTTGTAACTAATAGAACACAATGTAAAATAAATTTTAAGTTTCCTGGACGAAATAAATCCTTTGCATCGCCTATTGAAACTGTACTAATTCGCTTAATAACACTAGCAATTATCTGATTATTTATTAATTAGAGGAATTAGTAACTAAGGTAACCGTATTAAATTGAGAAAATACTATATTTGAATATTTATATGTTTTTAGAAGAATACTATACTGCAAATATTACTTGAATATTTATATATTTCTAACAAGCGTGCAATTCTGGTCGCTAATACTTTACCACGAGATGTGACGCTAAACCATAAATAAACAAGTAAATAAAAAAGGAAGTGTAGGCAAATGGAATAAAAGTTTTGCTTAAAGCGTTGATCGATCTTTGACGGGGAAAATATTTGCCGGTAATATTGGTATTCGTTACATGCATATTAGATTCGTGTTACGTATTAACATGTTAAATTCAGATTTACGCGAATGTTAATTTTTAAGCAGATAAAAATTCTTAGAAGAATCTCGATATTCGTGTTATTAATTTCTCTAAAATATGAATCTGTCTAATCTAAAATATGAATAATTATCATTTGATTCTACGATTTAGAATTTCGCAAAAAAAGAACAAGGAAATCGCCATTTATAATCGGAGGCCAATTTCAAAATTCCCATTTACTTCTCGTACAGTGAAATTCAGTAAACTCAGCAAGCGAGAAATCAATTATTAAAAGATCCGATAACGCCACTCTAATCTAATTCTAAATTACATTCGCTCAGTATTCAAACGATGTGTAATCGCGATTTTGACGTTTCCTTAAAACCCATTTACAACTTGCAAAAGCAATTTTTTCAATCGTTCAAGGATATACAAAGATGTTTGAGTTCGTCGAAATCTGCGATCTTCGATTCGAAGGAAGAAAATTGATGGAACGACGCCTTATAATCTTGGAAACATTTCGCAGAATAAAGAGGGATAAATACAATAGTATTTTTATGTTTTTCGCCTTTCCACTCGAATCTTTACTACTCTTACTTTTATTTTTATTTTTCTTCGCACATCGAATTGCATAAATTCTTCATTTTTGCCATTCCGACGGATTATAATTTTTTGCAGCCGATAGTTCGTTCAAGTTCAAGAATTAACCGGCTTGAATTATGCAAACGACTGGCAGCAAAATGTTAGCGGTAGCGGGGAACAGCGATCGATCTCATTCGATGCTCAACGAGGTGCACCATGGAAGAGTCTGTGTGCGCACAACACCGAGTAATATAAAATTTAGATCGGGACGAGCTACGATCGCAAGTTCGTACGTGCGGAAACCGAGATTTCGAAGAATCGGGTGGACCTTACGATAAATCCGTGACACGCCGAGAAATTCAATTAGATATCTCCCTCAGTGCTCGTTGAATTTAATTATCCGTTTACTTGATTTTTCAAATTGAGTCTTGTGTCTTGGAATGCTTGAAAGGAGACTGTGTATTTAATATTAGTCATTCTTCTAAAAAATTTCCACATATGTCACAACGTGGTAAACGGCTTTAAGCTGTTTCCGAACATCGTTCGATTAATTTTGACGTCTATCCATCGCAAACTATTCCTTCAAACTCTTAATGAAATTCCTCTTGAGCGTAGAATCTATCAATATCACTAAGATTTGAAGCGATACGATGATAAAAAAACTCAGTCTCGTGGAGTGAATATTACGCTCTTCGAAATACGAACGAGGGAATCAAATGTCTTGCGAAGCGCCTGCGAATGTGAATAACTTGCAGCTCCTATCGTTGGCGATTAACTTTTTGCAAACTTTCGACGAGGCTTTGCAAAGATCCAAAATTCCACAGATTTAAATAACGAGAAACTCAAAACTTTCAGAATATAAATCGGCGGCTGGCGTACAAATTTCTAAAGATTTCAAAATCCGAAGAATTTAAATCGAAAGTTCCGACGAATTATGCGCGGCAGAAAATTACAAAATTTCGGCAATTTGAGCATGAAAGGAACAAAGAGGGTAAAAAATAAAAAAGGAAAAAACAAAGAAATTCCAAAGCTGCGAAAGACAACAGAGAGAACGAACGTCTTCCTACGCTACGATCTCGTCCAGCGACAAAAGGAGCTAGTGGCGATCCGCGACGTGGCTGTTTCTCGTTTTAACAAGACATTTTAGTCGATGAGCGTACGCCCGAGGCGACTATTGTCCGGGGAGCTGAAAAGGTCCCGAGACGGAATTAAAAATCAGATGCACATTTGGCAAGGCCGTTATGTCATCGAGCAACTATTAGACCAGTTAGCCGATCACCTCGAGGGCATCTGCATATACGTAGGCCGAGATCGTTAAGAAATCGTTCTCGTGGCGGTCGTTAAAAAATATTTTTCTCGCTGTACCAACGCGACAGAGAATTCGAGAGCTTGTGGAGGAATGGAACGTCGGCGAAGGGGAAGAGCGAAGAAGCAACCACGACTTCTTTGGTATTTCTAAAGGTTTTTCATTACACGGAGTGGCTGACGCGACTCTTGTTCCTTTTTCCTCGTTCGAATTCTGGCACGCCAATGAAATTCCCCCGGAAGAGGTCTCGCTGCCGCCATTTAAATCTCCATAGATAGGAAAATCTTGACGCTGCTTTCTTTCCACGGCCAGTCGCGTTTCTCGACGTTACGGCGTTTACGCGACGAATCTCGCCGATTTGCTATGTTTCTTCGTTGCTGATGCTTCGACTTCGTCTGTGACGAACGTTACACAACGTGACAGTGTTTCGCTGTACGTTAAAATTTGGATCGCGAGGGGCAGAATTCTCAAGATTTTCAAGAGGATCGATAGCTATATAGATGCGATATATATGGAAATTGCGAATATACAATTAGGAATATCGATGATTTCTTCAAGGATATTGCAATAGATTTTTAATTTTTTTTACATAAGAAACCTACATTTTGATATTCGAACATTTTCTAGCTGTTTCTAATCGCACAGCGAAAATTTGGATTTCAAAGGGAAAGAGCGAAATAATGCGATATAATTTTGGAAACTATTTGAAGAATATCGTATAATACTATTCAGGAAATCAATTTAAATCAATTCGATTTAAATCTTTCAAATAAATATGATACGCTTTATTGCTGGCAGAAAGAAAACGACACGTAAAAAGACGGGAAATCTCTAAATAAAGAGCTTAATTACGTTTTTAAAAGATTGACAAACTAAATGACAAGTTAAACATCGCTTCGATAAAACTGTATCTGAAAAATTCCTTATCTGGAGCCATAGTGTCTTTCTGTTAGCCGAAAAACTTCCATCTGTATTAAAAATTGACTCCGAATTCTAGCCAACTTACAGGGAGAACTGAATAAAAACAGAATAATCGCTTAATAAAATCGATCGCTGGCAGCGATTCGTCAGCAAAACGAAGCGACACGAGGAAAATTGAAACAGTGTAACGTGGAGGAGAAATCGAGAATCTATCGGTTTGCAGTCAGAAGACATTCATTTTTTTCTTTAGTAGCGGAATTTCTCGGGGTTAAGGAAGCGAGGGAATGTTTTTTCCTCGAGTAGACAGACCGTCTGGCGATCGTCTGGCTCGGCTGATCGGTAGTTCAGGTGTTTTTACGGGTCTCTCCCTCTCTTCCTTTAAAACTCCAGTTTTTCTCCCCCTCTGTTGCTTCAGTTTGATGGCTTTTCCAGAGATTTTACCGCCCAGCCTTCGAGTTTTACGACGTCGTTGCTGGATTTTATATCACGACGTAGCGGCAGCTCGTCGATGAGCAACGACTCGATTTACACGTCGCTTTACAGAAACATATCCGCGGAAACGAGCCCTTCCAGACTTAAATTCGCTCTACACTTCCTTTACTTCCACTTTTCGCGCCAGACGACAGATATCAAGAACGATTTCTACGTGCCGTTTCGACGCCATTGTCTCGTACATAGGCGCTAATTGGAAGATTTTTAAGAATTATCGCCGACCTGACTTTTTCTTTCTTCTTGTCCTGTTCTTGAGGATTCTCAGACTGGTCGCGTTGAAAATCACAACGCCAACATAATCAGTGGAAGCATTATACTTAATTATCGAGGATTAATAAGACACTGATCGTTCGTGTAATCGGTTTAAACCAAATTGTATCACGATTCTTTCTAATTACATTCAATTAATTAGCGACTTGGTGATACGATTCTTTGAAATATTTGTTTCTGACCAATTATTCGCTAATTAGAAGATGGTGATCATGAAAGCTCGATAATTTAACAGGACTCACAGTGGCTTCGGTGATTTAGAAATTTTTCACAAAGTTTGAAAGATTGTAATTTGTATTCTTAATTCTTCGCGGGTCTTTTCTTTCGACACAATATCGTGGACACGTGATTTACTTGAGAATTATTACGACAAACGTAATTTTAACTGAGACAATTCTCTTGAATTATGCATTTACAGAAAATATTAAGGCGCAAGAATGCGCGTAAGAAATATCCAAAGTATAATCTTCGCGATATATTTCACGATTCCAACGTAGATTTTCTTTTCTTAATTACGCGCATAAGAATTGTAAACTCCGCATAACGTTACACGGTCCAGCCAAACCAAATAACATTATCAACCTAATCAATAAAATTAACTGCAACCTATATACCTTTTTCAGTAACTTCAGCATTACACGAATCATAAAATTGCGTTTCATAATGACTCTCGATTCGATTCAGTCTCTTAAAAGGAGCCAGGTGGATTAAACCGAGAGAAAAAATCAGATTTACGACGAATGCAAGTCATTCGACTGTAAAACAGCCGGCTGTTTGCGTTCATTTACGAATCTCGAACGGAAACGAAAGCGAGAGATGTCCATCTTGTTACGTGGATCATCGTAAGTTCGATCGAGGTTGGCTTTCGCGGGACGAAATTCGTCGATTCTTTGCTCCAGGCGTAACTTCGACACTTATCGTCGTTAGCGCGGACCTGTTTAACGAAGGAAGCGCAGAAACGCGAAACCGCTGGCTGCGAAATTACGTTTTCGCAATGCTTTGGCGAATTGGATCTATCGACTCGCGAATTTCCGACTACGCAGTGTTGAAAAAATCGGAAAAAGTTTCCTGAGTTAAAGCGGATATTGGCAAATATAAAATGAATTTATCACTTTCAATTTCTTTTGTTACGAGTTAGGATCGTCGTGATCTTTCCTCTAGATCTTTGAACTTGTGTATGCTCGTTATCGATCTATGCTTCCAAACAACATTTTCACGCGTCAAACAAGTCTCGATTCTGCTCGACAAATAAATAATCACACGCTGGATAAATCATCTAATTACGACAAGAAAAATAGCATGGTAAATCGACGTACATGTACGAGATCGAAACAGACTGTTAAATATATTCGCCATTCCCTGGATAAATATCTTGTTAACCGCCAAATAAATAATACCTAAAAATAATTACCCGACTTTTTTTCGATTTTCGTGAATTTACAGAAAATTCGAACACGCATACAAAATACAATACATTAGGTCGTCCGAAAAGTGTCTTTCTTTTACTGACACGTCTTTTACAACAACGCACCTTTATATATGAAACCTAATATATCAAACGCTGTGATCTTTATCTCGATAGAACAAAATGGATAATACGATAAATTCGATAAAATAATATAAAAGGGAAAATGTTGTGCATCCATTATTTCCTTATGAAACGAAAGAAACTTTCCGGACGACCTACTACAAAATACTAAGACACCGATTATCCAAATTGCGGTAGCTTCTATGATACTTGCTAACCATTTATAACAATTTAAACGATTAAATAACATTGCGAAAAATACGAATTTCCACGAAAGATCGAATAGTCACGCGCTGCCCAAATGACGCAATGGAAAACAAATTGCCAAGAAAGGACAAGAAGAAGAATGCCACTCCAAATCGATATGTAGGTGATCGAAGAAACAGTCTGCTTTAACGTATTCATCATTCGTTGACGAAACATCGTGTTAACCACCTGTAGCGATACAAAGAACATCGTGTCGTGAAAATGAAGCCGATCGCTTCCAATGTCGAAGGAATAAAAGGCCAGTGCAACCTGGTTCGGACCACGCATAGGTGAAAGTCGTTATCCGTTCCATTAACGAGCTGAACCAAGGCGTCATGGGATCGAGACAGTCCACGGGAATCGCTTCGTAACAGGGGAATTACCATGGCGAAGTTGCTTCGGTCATTAGAGACCGACCATTTGCCTCGGTTACGTTTCGAAAACGGAAATCGTGACGAAACCAGCCGACTCGAGAGAACTCGCGTGTTACCTCTCTCGGCTTTTCGGTTCTTTCGATCTTAATGACGGTGGGCTCTGTCTCTCGTTATTAGACTGCCACCATCTCGTTCTCTGTTCCATTTTTCTTCGGTTACGTTAGCACCGTATTTGTTGTTCTTCGAGCGTTTCTCTTGTTTGTTCGTCGGTTTCCGAGGTTTTTCAGATTACGTCTGGTTCGTATAGCGCCACGATGGTTTACGAGGTAAATTGTACAATTTACGATTGCAAGGTTGCGCATTTCTGTCCGCAAACTAATTTTCTTGCCTGTCGATTTCCAGAGATTTTTGAGATTATGTTTGGTTTTTAGCGTCGCTATTAAGTTCGTACTATGAATTTTGGTACAATTTGTAATTATACGTTTGCGAAGGCCGATTTTTCTTCGGATGAATGTTTGGTAGATGAAAATTATACTTCAGAAGGTGATAAGTTTTATTCGACATTTTTTACTCGTTTTATTTGATTCGCTGCAGATATTGTTAATACGAATAGAAAATGGAAGAATAGAAAAGATTTGTAATACAAATTTCGAGTGGAAAGGCAACAATATTGCGGGTTAAGTAATAACTCAATCTTTCGAGCCGTCATTATCATCGCCTCGCGTGTCTCGAAACCGAAATCCAGTCAACAGTTTTCGTTGTGCGACTCGAAAATCAGCCCCGAGGGTTGGCGTAAACGTTCCCCTCGACTATTCCTTAATGCACGGATCGCATGACGTTGAAATTTCGGATAAACCAGACCCAAGAATCGTTCGACGATGGCCCAAATTCACCAGCAGACATTCCTTTCCCTTGAGAATTTTCGGGCCACTCCAAGTGAATCAATTACGACGGTGACGAAACTGCTGATTCTTAACAAATGTCTCTAATTACGCGCCATTCATCCAGCTAACGAATTACTATGTAAAAACAATTTAATTTTTTATTCTAAAAATAACAAATAAAAATACACCAATAGTGTCGAGATAAAAGTAACCAAAAAATGAACAGCTGATTGCTAGACTGTGAATTTTTATATAATTACGAGATATTTGAAGATGCAAAAATCTACAAAATCCAGGTAATCCAGGTAATCCAGGTTTGGCAGGTGAAACGAATTTTTGCCTAAATTTATTCCCATCGTGGTCACAAGAATTTGAATTCGCATAAATATCCTCGGCGTACTAATTCTCTACCGCTCGGTCATTAAATAAAGGACATAAGCTAAACGCGAGGACAGACGTGTAAAAAATAGCTGGTAGAAAAAAGTAGCCGTTGTTTTGCTCAGTTTCTTTCCACTTATCAAGTGAATCGGTACACGAGGCACCGTCAGAACAGGCCAATATAGTGGGGAAAACGTGCGTCTCGTAAATGGCCGATCTACACGACACGTCGCGCGTGCCATTGGCAGTGAAAAACATTTATGGAAACGTGCTTCACCTTTTACGAGTGAAGCCACCGATTACTTAATCCCTTCGGGGAGAGCACCGGGAAAAAATGACGGCCTGTGAATGGCCTAGGTCATTGCCGGCGTTCCCTCCCGCTTCGTTAAACGCCGATCGATGATTTCAACTCTTTCGATAGCAGGAAAAAACCTGTGTCATTTTCTCTCGTTTATATCTGCCCGAATTCTAACGAGTCTTGCTCGACACTAATCATCGTCGAGAGGTTCTGCAAATGAAAAATTATAAATTGAAAGGCTGAATTTGCTTTCTAACTCTATACTCGTATCGTTGTTTTATTTTCTTCTGATTTTTTTATTGATTTTGAAGGTTCAATTTTTTTTTTTTTTTTTTTAGAATCGACGATACGGAGATCGAATACCGATCAATATCCGGCGAACGAGTTTCGGATAATTTGAGAACGGAGATGTTAGTTATAAGGATGTTTGAAAAATTGAAAGGCGATTTTAATTTTTTACCGGTTTGCAGGCTTCGATATTTTCTAATTCATGCTAGAAAGAATGAAATTTGATTAGGAGATTTCGCGAATTGAAATGAGGATTAAGAACGCGTTACGAATGCAAAAGTCGACCTGAATTTTTAATTCCTCGAAAGCCGTGATTTTTTTAAGACTGAAAATATAAAGAAGTAATTCTGGTTAAGCTGTTCTGAAAGCGGAAGACCTGACTAATTGAAAGAATCGTTTCATTTTTTCATTCATTCAGAATAACAGAAGGTAATATGATTTCTTCGATGGACGTCTTCTAAAATTACTTTTCGTAATTGTAAGAAACATTTTAATAAATAATTTTTAGAGTGTCAACGAACTCCCAAACGTGCGTACCAAAGCTAATTAAAGATCCAGCATCAAATCTGCATGCTTAAGAAAAATAATTCAAAGTATGAAAAGCGCAGGACGACTAAAACGAAAAAGTTAACGTAGAAACATCCACCTCGTTTTCCAAATTCTCCTAATTTTCTATTCCGCAAGAAAATCATAGCAAAACACTTATACAACCCCTTAATACCAATTCTCCTGTGTCGACCTATAAAAAGAATCTGTGGAAGACCGAGCGCGAGACAGAGGTCAGGGAAACTGCAACGCGGAAGAAGGAAGCCGAGAAAGAGGACCACATAAAGGACCAAAGAGAGGACCAACAGAGAAACAAGAGATCCTGGTCCGGTAACAGGTGAAAAAAAAAGAAGAAAGAGGGAAAAGGGAAAAGAAAAAGAAAAGGACAGGATGGGGACACGGTGGAATGATAAATTCGCGTTCACGCGTGTTTTTTGCCTGGCCCGAAGCGGTCCCGCTCCTGCTTCGATCCTAATCGACGATCTTACGTCACGGATGCAAAGTTACAACCGGTTTCAGACAGCGAACCAACCTTACGAACTATGTTTACACGTAACGTGCGTCAGCTTCGGTCCTGTCTCTCCTTCCTCCTCTTTTTTCTTTCTCTTTTCTTCAGACAACCAAAGGTCTTCTGGTCGGTGTTGGATTATTTAACGAGAAACCTCTGCTTAGTAAGATGAAATCATCTGGCGTGTCTGACATTGTATATTAAGCGAAGAATAAATAGTAGTTTGAGTGATTTGGTACTGCTAGAAGATTGTTCTGGTGGTCTTCTTTGGCCTTCTTGGCTTCGGTTCGGCTTATTTACTCGTTTTGAAATCACAGTTGCTATAGAATTATAGAATTTATAGAAGCTATTTCACATGGTACAATCTACGACGACGAAGATTGACAGAAAGTGAATTCATTTCGTGCTCGGTAGTTTCTAACGACGAAGATCGTGGAATTGAGAAATCGACAAAGAAAGTCTTCGTACCTTTATCCTCTTAGAAGCTCATAAAGAACGTCTGTCTTGTAGCGTCTATCTGATTAACATAGAATAGTTAATTAGATCTAAGAAATACCGAAAGATCAAAATCTAATCTTCGAAAAAAGAAGACAGGATCTTTCTCAGTGATACAAATCTAAAGATATAACTTTTAAAGATAGACATCACTCTGAACAGCACATACGATGTTCGACAACTACGTACAATCGATTTTCCTAACTTTAATAACTGCACAGAATTCTAACACCAAAATCACGATGAAGAGCCAACGAATAAATCGCGAATCTAGGTGGCACGAGCAATTTCCAAATTTTCAACCCCTCGATATCCTGGAATTGGCGATTCACCGTGAAAACCGCGTGGGTCCAGTCAACACGTTCTGTGCTGGCACCCTGGAACCGGAACGAGACAAAATTCGTCGAAAAGGAACAAAACGGGAGAAACGAAAGAAAAAAAGAATGAAACCGGAACGTGAAAGAAAAAAAGAAAAAAGAAACGGGAATACGTTCCATCCTCCGTGTCGTCGTTCACCTCTGTTATTTCAATATCCGTGAATGGCCGCACTATCGAATATTGAGTGCCAATATTTGCGCGCTCCTCGGTCCACGTTTATTCTATGTCCAAAATATTTTTTCCTCTAAGGTAGAAAAAGAAAGAGAGAGCGGGGGAAACGTTGACGATAAGAGAGCAACGGGAGAAAGGAGAAAGAGAGAGAAAAACGAGAAACACGCATAATTAAACCGGTGCCGCGAGGCATACGTTCACGGCCGATTAAGAGATCCAATTAAAGAAAGAAGGCAAAAGGACGACTCACCTTTCTGCAGTTGGCCATGGTCCGCGTTCATTTTCGCCTGCAACAGAAAGTGCTGCGCTTCACTAAGTAGAATTAGCACGGGGACCGTGAAAATTTCGGCCGTTCTGCTAAAATATGTGCAAGCGGTTGGCTCACCTCGTAACCTTGTTTCGCGCCCCGTCCGCCACCCCAATAGTCGCTCTCCTTGTCGTGCGGATTGCATTGCTGCGACAGAAAAAAATAGATATATGTTAGTTTATATAGAGCACAAAGCACCGAATATAGGGCACAATGTCTTTATTTTTCTATGTTTGAATTTATTCTTCTTGACTTAGATACAGCCGGAGGAAAAGATAGCTGGACGCGTAGTGGAAGTAGATATCATTGAAGTTTTTTTACATACATATGTATGTATGTGTGTACGCATTTGTAAATATGAATATTAATTCCAATTACGTGTACTATCGGGTACAAAATCCGCAATCACTTAGTTGCCAACTCAATAATTACAAAGACACGTAAAGACAAGCGAAGCTGAAATATCTAACGCTAATACGTTTAAATGAGTGTTTTATTTGTCGACCTACTTTTGATGTTTAATTCTTAATGGCGCACGTAGGACAGTGCTCTTCTTTTTCCATATTTCAAGTTATTCTTCTATTTATATTCTTCTATATTTTGTATCCCTTTCGTTTATTAAATAGGTGTTCATTTCTCGATTTACCTTTGATGACGAATTTTTAATAGCACACGTAATGTAGTCTCTCTTTCCCATGTTTAAATTGATTCTTCCGTTTCTAATCTTTCGTATCGTCCACTATGCTGCTTCCAGTATCTTGCGAGCTTAAATATCGCGTTGTATTTTAAGAGGTAGACGCGTCGTACGATTTTGGTCTCTACAGCTACACATTCGAATCGCTTGGCTACCGAGAGTCCTATAAGCGAACTAGAGTTGTAAAAATAAATCCTGGCAGTTATTGCACAATATATAAAAATGACTCGCTCATGACGACACCAAGTTTGACGCGATTACAATTTTGTGTCTGAAAACAGCTTGTTTCCATCACTTATTCCATCATATATTCGCCGTAGTTTCGTTCTAGGATCAAATAATCCAACTTGTTTCTTATTTTCTTCATTTCTCTGCTCGATTCCAAAAGCTATATCAATCGCGATAAATTTGCGAAACAGTGTGAAATACTACAACGAATCCTGATTTCCTATTTGATCATGAAACTGCACCGATTACGTTACATTTATAAAACAATATCAAATCCCACGAATCCTAATTTCTCTGGGCAATTGCGAAACTATGCTACCGTATGAGCCTGTTTTTGCACGCTGGATGCGTATCATGCAGAAAGAGAATCGTGTGAAAAGGGTCACGAAAAAATTGGTGTGGAACAAGGTATAAAACTTGTATTAAACTGACGCAAGTTATACAGCAGGCAATTTAAAATACAGAGACGCATTCGCTAAAAACATTTTGTTTAATATACACGTATAGCACGAGTGCTTAAGAAAGGACGATTTTCAAGTATCCGCGTAGGATACTAACCAACCAACTAATTATTACCGTGCGTCTTTGTAACCGTGTATGACTAAATCAAATGTGTAAATGCGAATAAAACGTGTCAAAAGAGCTGCGCGTTTCAAAGAACCGTGTAAGAAGGGTATCGCGTAGAAAGAGTCACCAGGAGCAATTACGTTAAGTAACGGAAAATAAGACCAGAGAATAAGTCGACGAGAAGATCATGATTCATCGTCTTTCATCGATGAACGACGTAACATCGTCGAATGACAATCACCGAAAACCGCGTAAAGAGTATCAATAATTGATAAATGGAGTATCGTAGCGAAGGACGAGGGTTGGTGAGCTGGTGGAAGTGAGGTGGAGCGTGGAAAGTAGTCGACGTAGCGAACTGGTGGAGGCGTGGGCAGCGAGGATCGAGGATGGCAAAGAGGACGGCGAGGGGTAAAAAGCACCGTCTAGACACAACATAGACGAGGGTGGCGGGCTTAGCCTGTGACCTTGGGCATCACTCGGCCTTCTACAGAGACAAACAATCCAACCCCCTGAACCATCTCTTTCGCTCATAAATTGTTAGGCGAAAACGCGTACTCCAGCCATAGGGGATGGAAAAGTTGTAATATAAAGGGGTTGTTTAAATCACGCGACGAAAGAATTCATTTGAGGGAAATTGAGCGAGATTTGATAAAATGAACCGAGCAACTGATATCTTTCGCTGTATGTTAATTTAATTAACATAAAAAAGAATCTCGCGCGATTTAATTAATATTTTATAAAATACACACGAGTAACCGGTTATTAATGCAGCACAGCTACCAGTGTATAAAGTCAGAATAAAAAATCTTGCACAATAGCGAAACGTTCGACGAAGAAACAAACGGAATTTTACATTACAAGTAATTTCGATCGATTACAAATTATCTGATTATCTCGTTAGAGTTCTATGATTTATAACAAGTACTTTGTCAATTTATCGGTAGTATTAATCCACGAATTATTGTCCGAGAAGTTTCGTATTTTTTCAAATCGTAGGACACGATGCAAGCAACGATGAGGGAATTATTAAGCCGTTTCTTCAAAATTCCTTTCCACAATCGAGTTTATTAAAAAACGGAATTCGATAATCGAAATTCTCCGAGAAGATGCTTAATAAACTGAATCTAATCAAATTGACCGCTAACAAAATTTTATCCGCATTGGAAAATAAAATTTGCATACGAGAAACTCCGCCCGAGTCTTCTCCAAATCCAGTCAACCCGAAAATGAAATTTTACTCTCGTTAAACGTAAAACTATAAATCGAACGTCACAAAAGGGAAGCTTCTTAATCTTTCGAATTTGTACACAGTAAATCACCGGCCGTCCCACTAATTGCCTACAGGAAAAAATTCTTTCCCTCGATTGACGGCTCCCACAACACGAAGCTGTGTCCAGGCTGGAAACCGTGGGCGATTTTAAAAGCCAACGAAATACACGTAGGACAAGGGGGACACCGGGGATGCCAGGAACATTAAGGGATGACCTCGTTTCCCTTCTCACGACCTCCTGAACCACAAACGACCGCGTACCACCCTCCGACAGGCCTCCGCAACTCGCAGGACCTTGCGTGTGGTCACGTATCCATCTCGAAGGACTCGGAATGCTCGAAGTAAAGGGTGGCCTATTCCGGACGAGGGATCGCGTTACACGAACGATAAAGTAAACGCGACCATTCGAATTCCTCTGTTCTTTCTACGTTATTCCTTGGTAAAATTGCTCGCAGTAGACTTTCTGATATATAGCTGACGTGTCTGAAATATTTGGCGAGCGATTTCACGTTGATAACGAAGCTTTTAATTCCTTCGAGAACGATCGTGTAATTTCTGTACCATTGCCATTTCACGACTGTGATAAGATGGTAGAAAAGTAATAAATAAATTATATTTCTGTATTATCGTAAATACGGACATTTTCGCAGATAATTTTATTCGATTTAATCTTTCTGAGAATGGCGGTGTAATTTTTGCTGTATTTTATAATTGTTGCAAAATGGTAAGAAAGAAAAAAAAAATAGTAGATAAATTAAGTGTACGTACAGTAAATACAGAGCTGTTTCTAAGATAATTTTATTAAATATTGCAATTTTTGTAACACTATTCGCGTTGCTCCATGTTCTCTAACGTAGGTGGCCATTTTTTGCGGAGACCAATGGTCATTTTTTGAAAACCAGTTAATAGCAAGGCACAGGTCTTATTTAATTTATTATATATTTAATTTAGACTCTATACAGAGGAGAAAGGAAATTAGTTTAGCAAATATCGCAACAAATATTTATAGATTAACGATTGAAAATGGTACATGGAAGGACAAAACGAGAACTTGATCGTAAAACAATCGTGCAATAATACTGAAATGCCATCAACCTTGTCGTAAGTCGATGTCGAAGGTGATTCGTCGATCGACCTAGTTCGGTAAGTACGAATCGATAGCGAGCCACTCGGTGGGACTGAATTTTACGCCCCCATAAATCCGAGGGTGTAGGACCGACCTAGAAACCGAGCTAAGGGACACCATAAGGCGTCGAAAGGGCAATGCTTTCGTCGGTCGCTCCACAGGTGGCTCGTGAAACGATCCGATTCTTGTGAGAAAGTCCAAGAACGTGAAGGGATATGCATTTTCCGTGCGAGGATGGTCAACGCGGCCCTAACGCCGTCGAAAGCTCACCCTCTCGCGAACGACCGGATAAAATCCCTTCCAGATATTGCGATCCTGTCCACCGACACTTTTATTGAAACAAAATTTCGATGTTTCTCCCATTCTATTTGCCTGTTGATCCGTGCATTTACGAAATTCCTTATTTCATCGAAATTTCTCCATTTATTTTTATCGATGCTGATGACTGAATTTCAACGTTTGGAGACATAATTAATCGTGTATCATATTTCGTAATTATTTTTACTGCGATAAAACGTAGGATATAGGACGAAAAGATTTCGTTTCTATTTTTTGGTGTTATGTTATAATATTGTATAAAATATTATATAATATGTTATAATATTGTATAAAATTGCCCGGACAAAAGATGTTTGTGAGTGTAAAGTACTTTTTATGGAAATTTAGAACTTTGCCAATTGCAAATTATTGTATTCCAAAGGATCTGAATTTCCTAGTTTAGTGTTACGAATTTGTGAATGCTTTTAAAAAATAAGATCCAAGTAGGCGAAGTCCATATAAAGTATCGGTTGATTTTAGAAATTTGAAAGTGCCACTGTGAGTTACCATCTTCTAAAATTATTCCAAGCTCCTGTAGTTTTTGGACATTTAACGAAACTAGTTCATTTCCATAGCCTCGTGTTCTAAAAGTTCTCGACTCCTACCAAAAGGAACAGACGTAGTAAATTGTTCGTATCAACCAATTAATCAAGTTGAAAATTGTACAATCTCTGTAATTCCAGGTAGCCATATTTTAAAGTTAGTCTCATTAGACGTACACACGCAACACTTGTCGAAAAGATTCTACTTCTCTTCTAAAAACTTTCGCCGCCCTAAGTGAAACCATCCGAAGGTGGGAAGATTCTTCACACGACAGAAAAAAATCATGAGTGTTTTGAAGCACAGACCGGAAATGGGTACTATCCGTTTCTATTTTAAAATCGTGAACGAGAGGAGACAGAAAGTTGGAGGAGCGAGCTCAGGGCGAAGGAAATCGTTGTTGAGCAGGAACAGACCGATTCATCCCTTAAATCCATCCATCCGCTGGCAGATGGAATCGAGATCGGTCACGTGACGGTTCAAATTGGATCTGGTAATGAGAAGAATAATTGAAGAGCCTGGAAGTCGAGCGACCGAGTAATGTCGCCCTTTGACATTTGTCTGACATTTCCTACAAGGGTTGCCGACCTAAATCCCTTTAAGTCGAACCGACCTTACATTATATTTACAGGAGAAAAAGCGGAAAGGAACTTTGGTTAGTTGCATTCTATTATACATCAAGACTATCAACCAAAATGAGATTTATATACAGCATAGGACGAAACGAGGTTTAAATATACGTAGTAGAGAAAAAATTTGGTATTTTGCAAATTGCAAAACAGATTGTACTTGAGAAATATAATGTATACCGCAGAGTAGGGAAGTATCAACAACATGAAAAACGTCTAATATAAATGTTACTATTACGTGCATATATTAGAAATAAATTACCTACTTAGCTTTCAATTTCCTTTTCTTCGCTACTGTATATAAATATTCGTTGTTCTTTTCTAAACTTAGAACGAAAGATTAATCCTATTAATTATCCTACTGATAATTAAAGAGCACAGGAATATAAGAGGGTTAAGTAACTTAATCTAATATCAGTGACGGATCTTGAAACGTGTCATCCGGCGAACAGTCGCTTAAATTTCTTAATAATTCAATAAGAGAATCAGCCTTATAGGTATGACGAGCACGTTCAAATTTAAAAGTAAAGTTTCAACAAAGAGAGCGAGGGGTACGAGCGAAAAATAGACTGCAACGGATGTAATATGTATACCGGTACACGGCCCTCCTTATAACGCTGGAAGCTCTGACATTCGGTAAACCAAGAAGCTTTCCACCTCCTCTAAAGCTTCTACTGTGCAGCTTTATTAAAAACCGAAGTCAGAGACCCAGTAAAATTTCTCCACTCGAGGCCTCTCCATTCCGTCACTGAAGCACGAAGCGAGTTCGTTGATCGAAATATCCACGATCACCCTCCAGCTACTCCCGCATCCCCTTTTCCAAGCCACGTTTTTCGTGGACACGAAACACAGGCCCTTCAAAAATTCAACTCGATAATTTCCATCGAGCCGGAAACACGACGGCGTGGGACGAAGAGGGTGGGGATGGGGGAGGTTGCGTCGTCCGATGCAACCCTTACGTCCAGGCGAAAAAAAGGAAGAAGAGGGAGGGCGAGAGGATAGAGACACGAGGGAGGATGGAAAAGGCGAAAAGGAGGGAAAAAATGGAAATACATGCTCGACGATCCCCGGATTGGTAATCCAACCTACCCACGAGCAGCTCGAAGGGAAGATAAAGAAGGGAAAAAAAATACATTTTAGCTCGCATCCAGGCGCTGCAGCCACTCTCTCCTCTCGCTTCGAAACCCCCTTGGCTATCCTCTCTCTCTCTTTCTCTATTCCGTACGTCGGTGTAGGTGGTCGGGCCGATAGTCGAGAGAGCGTCCCGATAGCAAAAGGACGCCGACGCCCGGCATCGGAGGGTGGCCGGGGAAAAAAAGATCACAAGGACGGGGGTAAAAAGGAAGAAGGGGTTCGTTCGTTCGTTCGTTCGACGGATGAAGAGAGAACACGACGGGGACGAAGATAGAGAGCGAAGAGTAGATCGAAGGAGAGCAAGAAACCGGGCTGGATGAAAAAGAAAGGGAGAAGAGACAGAGGAAGAGGGCGCTCCGTGCCGCCTGAGCGGCGGGGGTTGAAGAGGGGGCAGGCGAAACCGGCCGGGGGAGGGAAAAAGGTGGAAAAAAAATAGCGGAGCCGAGGAAACGGGAGGAAAAAATCGGCCAGCCTCCAGGAAGGAGGAGCGCGGCTGGGGAACCAGGGGTGGAAAGATAGAAACGGAAGGGGTGGAAGGATCGGGTAAGGCTGCCAGGAAAGAACAAAGAAGAGAGGTGCGATAGGAATAATAGCCGATAGAGAACGATGAATTTTCTCTGCTAGGGGTGAATTGAAAAATCGTCACTGTAAATGTTTCCTTTTAGAGATGACGCTTGCAACTTGAATTATTTTCTCGATACAATTATAATCGAATTATCCGTCGTGACTGAATCTTCTGTAACTTCCATCCGAGTTAACGTTATAACTTCTGATTTGCTATTCTAAATCTTATAAAAGGGACGAACCACTATTCTCTGAAAAGAAATTTCTCTAATATCTGAGATTGATAAACAGACGGTACAAAATAGCTGGAAGATCTTCGCCAGTGAATTTACACGCAACGTCCGAATAACAGTTAATCGAACGAACGAAAGCTCATCTCCTTGAAACTAACAAGACACCTCTACCATTAAAACCCCCCACCCCGAAAAATTCAAGCTCTCGAAAGGACAAGAAGAAGAGTGGCACGTTCCCCGGTGTCCGGCGCGAGATAGACGTCGGAGGGGGCGACAGCCAGAGGGGTTGGAAGGGCCGCGGGGCAGAGGGGTTCGGTGGAAGAGGCGCAAAAAGACGAAAGGGAAGAAGACACAGTGCTCGAAGGGGTTGCGGAGAGGACGGGGGTTGGGAGGGTGGAAGAAAAAGGGGAAGGCGAACACGGCGAGAGAAAGAGATAGGAGCGCGGTACGAAAAGTGGGTGGTCGGGTGAGAGAAAGGGATAAAAAAAGGAGAAGAAGAGGGGTGGGCAGAGGAGGCTAAGGGGCGAAGGAGAGAAAGAGAGGAGAAAACGAGGGGCCCACACGGTGCACATGCGTGACCGTCCGTCCGCGTACGAGGCGGCGTGTATTGATCAACCAAAGAGCGCCACGACGCCGGGCGTCCTTTCTGCGAGCCTTGCTTTTTTCGGCACGACGGCCAAGGGTGGAGGAGCTGCTAGATGCTGGCGGACGAAGGGGGCGAGTTCACCGTTCCGTGGCGAGGAACGCCGAGCGACGAAGGGAGGCCGCGTCGCGACCTAGCCCAACAGGACGCCCGTGACGTCACCCTCTCTCTTTTCTTTATCTGTCGTTATTTGCCACCCTAAATCCTCCCAACCCCTTGGCTTCGCGCGGTCGTTCCTTTCGACCGTGGTCCTCCAGACCTGACAACCGGCTCGTTAAGCAGGAATTTTCGTGACAGTCGATGCGAAGCTGGTTCCATCGGGGATGCTTTCCTCGAGATAGAAAGTTCCTGAGGATGATCGTGTTAGTCACGATGTTCAGGACAGTAGGTGTTCCTTTCTGGTCTTAGGAGTCTGGCTATTTAGTTAGTCAGTTTAGGTTGCGGAATCGTAGTTTTTAATGGCGTAGTTGTGGAAACACATTCGGAGGAATCGCTCGACGCTTCTTTCGTAGCTATTCCGCCTTTCGCGTAGATGCTATATATTTATAAAGTTGGAAGGAATGGGAATATTTATAGCACTTAGATAAAGCACTTTTTATTAAGTCACGAGCAAGTTCTTTGTGTCTCAGACCTACATAGCGAGCTTAAATTGTTCTAGTGCATTTTTGTATCATGCTAAAATAGTATGTAAGCTGTTTTATTTACCGTTTAGAACAATTACACACTATATCATTGCTTGGTCGTCGAAGGATCGATAAAGAAGTACGATAAATATGAGTAAATACGTCAAAGAAGCTTCTGACGAAGAAAGAAGATGAAAATCTGATAGAAATTGGTAGGAAGAATTGTTAAACCAATCAACCGATCAGGAATTAGATTAGAACTTCAGCTGACTAGAAAAATAGCTGTATCAAAGATCCATTTTTCGAAATAAGGATAATTACTTAAAATGAAATCGTTTCAGCCATAAATCATGTTTGTCGTGATTGTAATACAAAGTAAGCATCGTGATCAATGTAAGTTAGGGAAATTTTCATGCGGAGCATACCTAACGCGATTCTCGTCGGTGGTGAAAGTTAAAGCTTCACTTTCATCGTGAGCAAATTCTCCGCGGAACACGGTAACTAAGTGAACGGTAATTGTTTAACGAAATTATAACAAGCATCGTTGTGGAAACGAGTTTAAAATTCCGGGGGAGAGAAAAGAGCGGCAGGGCGAAATATTTTCCATGCTAAACACCGGAAATTACGTTCCATCGAGAACGAGCTTTTCCCTTTAATTTTTCCACCCCTACCCCCTTTTCTTTGTATCCTTTATCCTGCTCTATTTTCCGTTTCCTCTATTTTATTTTTAGTATTTCTGTCGTAAGAAGGAAGAAGGGGAAGAAAAGTGGGCCGTGAAAATGCGAGAAAAGTGGGAAACTTTCCAAGTTCTTTCGCGGATATAATTTCGTTAAGAACTCTTCTCGGAGACTATGATTGCTCGTTTTTAAACCTCTTTTTCTTTCAATTTGCTCTCCTTTCATTAATTCATTCTCGTTGTTGTTACAATGTTTCCTTCGTTAACGTCAACTGAGTGTAAAATCCCGCGTTTTATCCGAGTGACGAGATTAAACGAAATGCTGTTCCTTCCAAGATAATCAATTCCTTCTTCATTTACTATACAAACCTCACTCAGCTAAAGAATACCGGAGAACAATGATGTATTTTATTTAATAAACCGTGAATTTTTTCCCTATTTGGTAGCACAACATAATCCCAACTTAGCTCTTTCACTGTTACAGCTGTACTCGTCGTTTAATTACAATATAAACACATTCTGTGTACGTATTTATGATTATTATTTCTTCAAGACGTTAATTCTTTCTATCTTTCTATCTATCGCTTTTGGAAAGGAAATGACGTTTAGCGAAGATTTTTATAAAGTACATCCGTGACGGTATATTCACCGATTCATTCGCGTAATCTCAACATTTCTATAGACAAATAAATAATTCTCATGCTGCGTAAAACAATTTAAATATCGATATATATCAAATATATACACACGACAAGAAAAGTTTTCAAATCACAAGATGAGCCTACGTCTTCAGAGACTATTCACCGCAGAAATAAATTTCTAACTGTAATTATAAAAAGATTCTACGATATTCTAAGAATACATCTCTCAAGTGCTCCACAGAGTAACGGGAAAAATCCTACGAGTTAAGAAATTAGCGTCTTCTATGTTTCTCAAGCTACCCCTCAGACTAACCCTTACATTTTGCTTTTGATTTTTCTATCGCCCACGGCACAGCTCAGGGTTCATCGATCCGAACCGATGACTCGAATCCCCAAAGTAGGCTAGGCCGTTCGATTCTTGTCAATCTTTCATAGTTAACGTCACCTTTTCACAGCCAAGCCTAACCTGTGAGTACCAACTTCCTTCGATACTCCCTTACGTTAGCTTCTTTTTTACGTGAATTTCTTCGCTGGCCAGTGGCCACGTTTAAGCAAAGCGTTTTTCTCCATGAGAAAGATTAAGGATCACCGGTTGATCTTACGCTCGACCCCTTTTAAACACCTCTGGCGACAAGCAAGCTGCGTTGAATTTTTTACGCCACCGCTTAGACGATGTTTAAGTATTATTACAGCACGTTTAAAACATATTCTGTGGCCAACTTGAATCTGTTGGTATTTTATGATATGAATTTACGAGTCCTTGGCGAAATTGTAGGAAATCGTTGGTAGACAACGAAGCTTTAATTTATGGCAGAGGAACCTTGAAATACTTTTTTAGCTCTTCTGTAATGCCTACGACTTTTTACGTACTACTTTTACGACGCGATCATCCGATACTGATGAAATTGTACGAGATCGTTGCTAGCAAACGAAACTCTAATTTAAGGAACAGGAATCTTCCTTAGGAAACATACTTCGTACGTACAAAAACTAATAAATGTATTTCTAGATTTACAAATAATTCTCCTCTGTTTTCTTCATTTTTGATAAACGAAAGCAAGTACAACTTTAGTAGCAATTTTCGTATTATCGAATTCTTCGTGTCTCGAAACGAAATCACCGAGAACAACGACGACTGATGTTCCATATGAATTCGATAATCTAATCGGGCAATCTCGACCTTAACAAACGCTACGAATATTTCAAATCGATGACAAATTCCCATTTCCATCTCGCTATCTCCCCGTTCCACATATATTTCACGTTCAGACGAGTGAATATTTTGAAAAAAACACGGTCGAAAGGGCGGTGTGCCTTTTTTCCACTGTGAAACGAGACTCTGTTTTCTCACAGGCGATCGCCACTTTGGCTGGCAAAGTGCATCCACGGTGTGTATCTCGTCGGCTGACGGGTCGATTCAATGTTTAGAGAGGATTACTTAATTCTTAATGCCCCTAAAGGGCCTCTCGTGTTTAACTATCCGCCGGGAATCAACAATTCCCTGGATCCTCGAGTGCTATCTGTCGCGATGGATTTAGCCCCCGTTGCGTTCGATCCTGCGATCCGACGCTTCAGCAAGGCTTAATTGCGCCTCGATGCAAGAATAATCGACTGTATTCTATGACCCTTCGACGCTCTTTCCTTCCACCCTTTTTTTTTCATAGTTATGGGAAAATAAGTTAGTTCGAGTAGCTTTGAGCGAAACAATTTCGTACTTGAACATACACCACATATATTCTGTGCAGAGCAATAAACGTAATGATCTTTAATGTTTCAGATTTCCCTCCAATTTTCTTCCTTCTATTCGTTCCCTCTTCGCTCTTTTGCTTTCATTCTCTTTCCATCCTTCGCTTCTTATTTTCTTCCTTCCTCCCCCTCGTCAACTTAATTTCTTTTTGTCTTCTTCCCTTCCCTTCCCACTTTCCCTATTCTCCTTCTCCTGCGAAATGAGTACGTAACAGGAAATTACGACTAGTCCGACCAAAAACATTTAAGCAGCGTTTTATTCCGAACGTTTCTGGCGATCGAAGAAGCACAGCGCGTCTAAAAACATCCATCACACACGATATTACCAAACGTAGAATACAGAAATCTTCTACATTCTCAGAAACGCGTATGCAAAATATACAGGATTCGATAGAAGAAAGTAGACAAAGAATTGCTTATTTATTTATTTATGAACTTCCGACGTACTATCTTCGCCACTCGCGTCATTTGCCGTGTAAACTCTCCAATTCCCAACAGAGAGCAACGTCTACCAACACAATCGTACTGGATGCGCGATCATCAAAAGTTCGCCAAGCCGTGGGACTGAAGCGTTAATTTCGGATCATCCTGCAACTATGTATCGGTGTATTGCATCCAGGAGAAGCCATAAACGAAGGAAACATCGAGGAGTCTGTCTGAAGAGAGTCCCTTGACTGGCATTAGAGGCTGACCCAAAAGACTGATCGTCCTTGTTGGTCGTCATCTTAATGACTTATAGCCAGGCCGGCACTAATGACACAAGTCAGGGACGACGATCCGGTGGGTCTCCCCGTGGACCAGCGATTCTTAGAACAAGTCTAGATCGTGAAACAGGGTGAACAGACTCGAAACATCGCTGTGTAACACGATGGAGTCGGGTTTCGAGTCGTGACAGAACGAGACTACGCGATCGACCGGGCCAAGGTCTTCGACTTCCACTCGGCTCACCGAGGGTCCTGATAAATTGCTGGCAGCTGGCAAAACTCTCCTTCTCCTCCGCCCTCTTCAAGGGGTTACACGCTGGCACACGTGGCCGCGTGAACCAACCGGTATGGGACCTGTTCTTTCACATTCGACCTAGACACCTTTACACGTACGCGAACTTTCAACTTCGCCATGGACATTTGGTTAAGGCGGGTACAAATCGTTCGATGAAAGGATATTTAGCGGTGTTTGAAAGAGCCGGTAGATAAAATGGCAAAGAGTTGTCAGATTTGTTGACGGTTGAGATAATTGGAGCGATATGGAAGGGACGTTTGAAGGAAAAAGGTTCTTAGATTTTTGGTAGGATGTTTGGTAGAGTGTTGGGATGACGCGAGAGTGTTGGGTAAAGTGGGATTGGATTCTAAGATTCGTCGATCGAGTTGCTTGGATGTCTGAAGCGTTTGGATCAACGTTTGCACAGAAGAGGATTCTTGGATATTTGGCCAAGTATTTAGAAAGATTGTTGCTAGTAATATAGAAAATGGCTTTGACATGTTTTAGGGAAAATCATGTTTGCGATGGTTTGAGGAAAGACGGCGAAACTTTGAAGGAGCCGAAGTTCTTTTTATGAAAGATGGAGGATGTAAAGGAAGAGACGAGCTGAGAAAATATCAATCTATATTTGGTGCAAGAATATACTCAGGGCCCTTTTTAACCCCGACTTTGGGCCATCTATTACGTTAACGACGTCGATTGGATCCAAGCTAAGAAGTAAAAGATCGGTAGGATAGGTGGCTTGCCAGCAGCATGAATCACCGAAACGACGTACAGGAAGCAATAGAAAATATGAATAACCAAGAGGAAGGGAATAAATCGTCGAGAGAACACCAGAAATTGAATCGTTCGTAATTTTTATTTCCACATACACTGCTGAACCCAAGTATTCAAACGCTTAATGATACACATATGAAACGTTCTAATTGAATCGGATCACCAAGTAAACGATTAATCGGAAAAAGTTACACGTTCGTGTAAGATGACGATCTAAAATATTCAGGAAAAAGTATGTAAAATATTATTTCAGAGAATTATAGGAAAATAATTAATGAACAATTTCTATATCCACGATGATGATTCTTATAATATCATATACTATATACATTATATTATATAATATCATATACGTATAAAGACCGAATCTCTGGAAGGAACGTCATTCTGGATCAACGAAGGAAGAACTTACACACGTATAAACACACACATGGGGTTCAATGGATTATCTCAGTTCGAAGACCTTCTATACTCCTCCCACTTGCTCACCAGCTATCTAAGACACACATGTGTTCCCACAGGGTGTCAGGGCCGTATCGCTTTCGTGACTTTTTTTGTAGGCTAGGCCTAGAAATCGAGCGAATGCGAGAGAAAAACAGAGAGAAAAACAGAGAGAGAGAGAATGAGAGAGGGTGGCAAACGGGACACACATGTGGTCTGTGTTACGTTAACCTGCCCCTCTGCCTCTCACCACCACCCGCGGACGAAACACGAAGGGCAATAGGGGTGGGGCGACAGCGAGTGATAAAATTCAACAGTTGGCCCCGAATTGGCGGCTCTTCTCTCTTGTCGCCTCGGTTTCCCTCGTTTCCAGGGGAGACCGTTGGCCCGATAACCGATCGCCTGGAATTTACGTGACTTCTGACCCTTCGCTCTCTGCCCGACTATCCTCCCTGCCCGAAAAAAAGTCTGGTCAGTGAACTGCCCCCTTGAACGACGCGCTCCTTCCAGAAAATTTTATTGCACTGTTTCGATCGTTTGGAACGTTACAGCAGCGGCTATAGTCTCAAACTACGCACACCTGAATCCTATGTCCCGAACCACGTTAATAACATTCGGCGAAAAGTATCGATTTATCAGTCTGTCTATAAAAATTTTAAATTCCCAGACGTCTTAACCGCGGACATCTAAATCCTTCGTTCGAGTTAATCTCGATAACAGGAGACAAATTTTGCTAACTTACCAATCTCCCTGAAATTTTTCGATTTCTTGCTCTCGTCCTAACCGCGGACGCCTGATTAACTGCAGTAACATTGGAAAAATTCTAAGCCACTAGTCTGAGATTAAAGCCGACCCTAGACGCGTTAAGATCTAACCACGACCTAACCCAAGCGGAAACGCACCGTTTCAAACGTCTTATCACCCCCTATTGCTACATCGCGAGAGAAGAAGATGGAAAAACTGCATGGAAGATGAGAGATCGGTGGGAAAATGGTGGAATGGAGAATGAAACGCGAGAAGAGGAGTCGAAGTGACACGTATCGGTTCGCTGACCCAAATGAGACAGGAAGAAAGCGCGCGAGTATCGCAGGGGTGCAGCCAGAGGGGGTGGAGATCTGACCCAGACGAGTTTTTCCGCCGGTTTCCCGGGGATTTCCTATTTTTCCCGGTCGTAACGTCGGGCGGTGGGTCGGTAGTCTGCAGACAATTCGCAGTAAAATTTTTACAGCCAACCCCCATCTCTCTATTGCGACACGGTTCGCCGCGAGGGGTGGAGGCGGCGGTGGTGGCGGCGGTGGCGGCGCTCCAGACGCGCGGAATGGCCGCGGCCTGCTCGCGGAAACCCATAAACCTATACGTCTGCCCTCCAATCTCCTCGAGCTTCGCTATTTCGCCGTACGGGAAAATATTTTACGTCGTCCCGACGTTTATCTGCGATCGGGACTTTATCTTTATTTCCGCGTTGGGATTGATTCGAGACCGGGTTATTAGAGTCTGAGCGCAGCCTTTACGACTATTTCTCTCTCTCTCTCTTTCTCTCTATAGCTCTCCTTTCCTCTCTGTACACTCGTCTGGCTCGATATCTGTCTCGGTGAAGCCGTTTGAAACGATTTGGTTGAACAATAGGTGTTGATTATGTGTTTTAATAGAGCTGCGTGTTGTATGGCCAGTTTAAGTTGTCGCGTAACAAGGAGTTACCGAGACTCGCCCATTGTCAACTGAGGATTTAGTCGTAGCGGACAAATGATTGCTTAATATTTCACTCTTTTCTTCATTCGCGCATACGAGTGTTTTAATGTCTCTGCAATATTAGGGCCTGCGCGTACAAGCGCGTTCTATTGTATAGTTGATCTTCATTTGGTCACTTGTTGTTAGATAGAAATTAAATGAAAGAGAAAATAGAAGAAGGTAAACTCAACGGCAAATGGAGGCAGCGTCTTATCCGCAATAAACAACAAACTGTTCCAATGTTTTAAAAAGACTAAAATACTCAAGCGGCTCTCAGATCACCTGAAGATACTTTCGTTCGGAATTTGGAAGAGAATGTTACGTTTAAATTGGTAGGCATCAGTGTCATTGGAATGAAGTTGTCCAGAGCGATTAGATTAAAATTTCATATACAGTTGGACGGAATGTTTGAATTAGAGGCGATTTAAGAGATACGCGCGGCGCGCTATCAAACTCTACTCGGCCGATTTTATTCCGGAGGCTGGGACGCATTTTAATCAAGCGAAACCGACGAAGCCCGTTTATCGAGACATATCTCTCAATCCTGCCGAGAGGATTTTTACAGCTCGTTTAGGGGCAAAAGGGAGCAATATGGCCCGGTTCTCTGCTTCGTAAAATGGAAGTCGCTCATCGACAGCGACGCTATCACAAAGGGAAATCACACTAATGAGAATGATCCTAGCAAAGTGTTACAAATACTTCGTGGCAATGTGTTTAACTATTGGGAAGCTTGACGTGGACCATATGGGAAAAATAATACTGGTATAGTGGCTCTCATTCATGGTTGGAGAAACCGTATATATTACTTCAACTATGTATAATAAAATAAAAAACAATTCAGAGATTGAATCAATAAATAAATATTAATATTTGAATTAGGTGTGATGACATTTCAGATGGAAAATTTATAATACTACGTTTCATGTCTTCGTTATACTGTCAATGCAATGAAAGGATTTTCTTCGATTTTCTAATGAAAATGATTGAATTCTCTTGCAACAAACAGCGACTAATAATTAAAACGGACGTGTAATATACTTTTTATCAGATGTATAGTATTCATTTGCGAAGTTCAATGGCTAAAATAATTAGTCGAACTAGAAACAATTTGTATATTTCTTACACGTCAGAGACACATGTAGCAAGGGATTAAATACGAGTCTTGTTTACTATTTAAAAAATAAAAAATGAAATTTTCGACGATGTGTAAATGGGTCAATTTTCTGTTGTACATTTTAAAAACAGTACTTAAGACACAAAACGAGGCCCGAATAAAAGATTATTTAGCGCTGACGGATAGAGGAGATCGTACGAGCAACTCGAATTTCATATTGCACCATTCTAAGAAATCGAGCGCGACTGTGCCCGCGTAAATCAGTTCACAGCTCATTAGGAAGGGCCCTCACAAGCCATTAGAAAAACTCTCGGACCCACTTACGCTGAAAACGGCCTGTTTCCTATACATCGCTGTGACTATCGTCCAAGAACAATAAACAATAGCAACACGTGCATCGGCAACCTTCGAAAGATTATATATTTCTCCTGCGCGTTACAAATCGTCGAATAGAACCGAGGATACAACAAACGAGCTGAATGTTAATAAATCCAGTTAAACTATCCAACTTTCGGTGGGAAATTTTCGATATTCCGATCGTACGCAACGGTTGCTGTATTATAGAAATCAAAAGGAAAATAAAATGAAAATTATTTTAATCTAAAGAGAGAGAGAGAGAGAGATAAAAGGAAGATTTTCGATATTCCAATCGTACAGATACTTGAAACGGTGCTTCGTAATAAGATTTATATTTTCAGAGAATCGATTGGACTCGAAATTCGATACCAAGAATGATCTGCTATTCTGTACATCATCTGTAGATTTCTTAGATCTATCAAAGATCTAGATACCTCGAGAAATACAAAATTTTCTAATTATCAATTCGCATTCGTGGCTCGCGACTAATTTCATCTTTCTTAACGTGCTCGATAATCAACGTGAGAAAAAAAAAAAAACGATTGAATAAATAGCATTGTCTCATCAAACTGAAACGTTCCGAGAAACACATATATATTTCATATGCACGAACTTAATACGACGGAGTACATACATGCGTATGTATAGCAGAAGAAAGAAAAAAGTGGCACTCGAGTCTCGGAGAAAATGATGTTGAGTTCGGGGCGAGAATTAAATGAATATCAAGTCCAGGAACGCGATTCCCTCTCGTAACGGCACTTTAGGAGGCTACAGGAGATTGGAAGTTTTAGATGCAGGCTGCAGACGAGCGGTTTTATGAGTTTTCCGCGAGCAGCCCGCGACCATTCCGCGCACCCAGCCACCTCTCCTTATCCCGGCTAGACAGCTGTAAAGTTTCTTGGGTAATAAAGCACCTGTGCGGCCCATAGCCGTGTCTATATAAAATTCATTACCACCGCCGGATATTTATAAGCGTTATGTCATCGTCGTGCTTAACGTGCAAACGCTTGCCCGTCGTTCAACGTCGCATGTCGCCGGTGTCGCGCTTTTCTCTTTCTATCCGAAGTCTGCAGTTTGCACAGAGGATTATTTTTTAGTAATTTGTATGGAAATATCTCGAGTTAGAAGATAAGAGAAAAAAGAAGGAACGGAACGGAATTAAGTTTGGAAAATGAAGTTATTTAAGCGAAGTGCGCGATACTTGCCGTTGTTTCCGATTATGGGTTATATATCAGTGAAGTAACATTTTTGAAGATACTTCGGTGAGAGTACAAATTGCTCGCGAAGATTTTCAAGACTGAAATTTCCTCGCGAGCAACGTGAGATTTGATTTTTGTCCCGAATCCTCGTTCAAATGCCGCGTTGCACGTGCAGTACGCAAACTTTGAAAATCGTCCGATCGAAGCAGGTAGTTGGAAAAAATGTAAAAAGATCCTCGGACACCTATCAATATCTCTACTAAATTATAGAATTCTTGGTTACGTGAAATGTTTGAAACATTTGTCAATAAAAATCAAAATTCCTTTCAAAGAGATTTCCTGCCGAGTACTCGAACGAATTTCAACGAGGAGAAGCGCAATATCAAACAAATTTCTTCGCCCAGAAGCGAAACATCGACGGAGCTAGCCGGCACCTGCTCAAAATCAAAAATGCTCAAAAAATCGTCCGGTTGAAGCAGGCTGTTGAAAAGAAATGTCCTCGGATATCTATCGATATCTCTACTGAATTATACAATTTTTCGTTACGTGAAATGTTTGAAACATTTGTCAATGAAAATTGCTTGCCAAAAGATATTGCCGACTGAAATTTCTTGGCCAGTACTCGAACGAACTTGAACGACGAGAAACGGAGTATCAAACGAATTTCCTCGTGAAGAAACGAAACATCAATGGATCTTCTCGATACCTACGAAATTACTCGAGAAATCGTCCAGTTGGGACAGGCTGTTCCTGCGGGAAACCGGACGCCGCGCCGACAAAACGTTCATTTATATCACATGCAGCCAGGCGGGAGAGGCCTCGTATAAAATAGCCGAACGGAACAAGCGCGGTGCCTCAAAGGGAACACATGGTTCCACTCGTCCGGCGGCTTCTCCTACGTCGCCATTAAATCGACTCGTACAAGTAGTCGCGCCGGGGTTAAAATGTTAAAACGCAAGTCGACCCACTGCTGCACTTCGACTGGCCTGTCGGCGTGTAACTCTATCTCTTTCACACGTACACATCCACCTTATTCATGATACACTGTATACGTACATGTGTATTCGTTGGAATAAACACACCCACGCATGAAGGACAGGCTTCCTCGTGGAGAGCGTGAGCCTTCGCGAAGCCGGTCACCACGTGTTGAAGGGAACCGTGCCAGACTGAGAAACAACGGTCGAAGAAGGGAAGAAGAGTCGCGTCGGAATTAAAAAGGCGAGTTGCGAACAGTGAAACGATCGACTGAAAACGTTCGATAATTTTTGGCGTGGTAATGCGACTTGCGAGGAAAGTATCGATTAGAGTAGGACATTTTCTCATATTCTGTGCAGCGTCCATGATTTCTCATTGAATAATTTGTCAAGAATTTTGGAAGGGGTTAGATAATTTGTGATAATTTGATAAGTTTGAAGTATTTTAGTATTCTGGTGGTACTAGATGAAGATAGTAGGAGAGGTGGGTACATTTTTCTTGATTCTCTGAGGTTTAACGTCATCTTATGATCAAACTGGAGTAATTGAAAGTGAAAATAACTTGTTGAAACAATCTAAATTCGTCCAGACGTGTATTAAATTATGCTCACGCATACAGTATCAAGCTTCCGATCAAATTTCATTTGTATCTTCGCGAATGATTAGAAGATATTACAAGTGACGACGCAAGAAACGCAGCTACTACTTCGCTGATTGGTTGATCGCGGTAGCCTCAATCTGATCCGCGTTTACTCTTCTTACAAAATCCTAAAATTCCCAATCGAATGAGATTACGTTAAACGTCAACAAAGATCAGATTGTGAAAACGATGAGCGTGGAAATCGATCGGTGACTTAATCGATTCGCCACAATTCAACGCGTTGGACGAGAGGGCTGCGGTGAGGAAAAAGAAACGAGGAGAGGGAAAATCGTAGAGTGTAGCGTGGAACGCGTGTAATAAGTGACGGGGCGAACTGCGTGAAACTGAAATTGCCAGGATCCGCGCGGTCGGCCGGGCTTCAGCGTAATTCGCGCAATTAAACGGGCCGTGGTTGTTGAACCAGCCCTATTTTTGCCTGCGCTCCTCACCGCACGGTCGAGGATCTTAGATTTACGATCGGAATCAGAAGGGGTAGAACCGTAGTAATTACGCGGCCGTTCAAAGGGGATCCGCGCGCGTAGCGCGGCTCGTTTAAATTTTTCGAGCGCAGCGGAAAAATGAAAAGCCGCGCGCCGCCTCGAGAGCAGCGGAAAAACGGCTGAGGGCGTAATTTTTCGTTTACATCGCGGCGATTCGCGTGCGCGCACGCCTGTGAAAAGAGGGCGAATGAGGAACAGAGAAGAGGAAAAAAAACTGTCGCTGAAAAAGTAAAGGAAAGAGAGAAACGGGTGGTAAATGGGAGAGATCGAGAAAGAGGGTGAATTTGCAATTAACGTTAAAAGGTCCATAGACACTTCACAACTCTCTCTCTCTCTCTCTTTCTCTCTCTCGTTCTCTGCTCGCCTCTCTTGCTCTTTCTCCTCTGGCTGTACGGATATTCTGCAAACTGTGGTGGGCATACTCTAGTCGGCGGTTTTCAAAAAAGGCCACGTGACTACTCCCTTTAGGTCCAACTTTCCGTTTGACCGAGTTTTCCGGCTTATGTAATCTCAAGGGCGAAAGTTCTCGAGTTTCGTTTCCCTGTACAGCAACGAGCAGCAGCCCTTTTAGGCCCTATTTTTACCCGAGGCTCGTTACACGACGAATAGCGTGGAGCAGTCAGCGAAAGAGAGAGAAGGCAGGCGAGCCTGTTTCATAATTAATTTAGAGAGATTATTAAAATCGTCGGCTTGGGGCAGGTTAAAATCCTGTCTTCGACGGAACCATCGCTTCTAATTACACTTTTTCAACAAATCTTTCGCGTACTCCTTGACGGGCTGCAGGCGGCCCCGTGTTAGCAGCGTTCGCGAAGACTCAGGAAAGAGAGCAGCGATTATTTCTCTTTTCATTATTTTGTCTTGACGATTGATCGATTAATTTTGGAATATTGTAACGAACAATGAATTTTTTGTTTGCCAGGGAGTGAAACGAATATTATCTACGGATTTAAGGGGTTGATTATCTTTGCTTCTTTCTAAGAATCAGTCAAATTTTTGTTGTATCACTTTCATAAGCAAGAGAAAAGGAAAATTATAAATTTCTGTTCCTTTGGATTTTCCAGGTTATTTCTTGTATGATTTTTAAGGGGTTGGTCACCTTTGTGATGTTTAAAAACACTCAGCTTTTTCGCAAAATTTCAGAGATATCTTTATCACGTACTTCTCACCGTGCCCTGGAAGTTTCCATTTTTTCGTCCAGAAATTTTCCATAATTTTTCCCTACCGTCGAAATATTTTAATTTGGAGAGCGACGTAACCGGACATTGAACGTATTTCAGAAGAACCGTTTTTTAAATAATTTTCAGAAATGTAATTTTTTACGCGTCAAATCGGCGGAAGCTCGCATACTCGATATCCGTGCGGTATCAGCAAAGCTGAAGAATTTTTTGCAAATGATATTTACCTCTCGTTCATCATTTCATATAATTTTTACAGTTTGTCGAAATATTTCCCCGCAAACTAATTTAATGTTATCCTAACTATATTTCGAGAATTCATCTGTTAATTTTAAAATACATTCACATCTTCTTAATTATTCAAACAATTATTTCACTTACTCACTGCAACAATTACTACGCGTTAACGTTTGCTAATCGTTAAATTACGAAATTTAATTATATTCGTGAACATCTTTTTAAAAAATCAAAGTCTCGTTGGATTAAATATTCGCCAGGTACAGTAGTCATTTCTATGACTCCAGAGAACAGAACAGTGGCGGGCGATTGTTTCACGGATCTATAGAAGGTAACAAGGGTTGATGGTCAAAGGGAAAATTCCTCAAGTTGGCGGCGGTTCGTTTGAATTTCGACGGAGATTCCCTTTAAGTCGTAATCCGATGGAAACATCGTCAGACGTCTGAAGCGAAATTCCACAAAGGGTCGAACAACCCTTCGACGTTACGACCCACCGCAAAGTGCGTCGAGGGTAAAAGAACCCTCTAGCCCAGTTGTTCCGAAGGTCAATGGTACGGAGGTTAAGGAACTGCCAAGGATTCATTCAGGGCACGGTAGAAGGCAATTCTCCCATTCTGACAATTCTCACGTTCCATTAGCAATTTTCTAGTATCAATGTTTTAAATATCTTTATTTTTTTATAAATATTCAACAACAGGGGGATCTCAAACGATGTATAGAACGAGTGAATCATTTTTAATAATAATTTTGAACAAAATCAACGAACTAGCCCTGAGAATGAAATTGGAAATAATATTTTTTCCATGGATAACAGCAAGAAGATGCGACATATCATGCGACTACCAATTATTTTTCATCGATGGACGTAGCTGGGGTCCGCGGGTTCGCTAAGCCCGTGTAGTTAAATTAACTACCCCCTGCGGATTTTATTATTACGTTCGATTATTTCGATTAGAAAATACAAGCGTCAACGGGTTTATTAGATTTCGATTAATTTTCGTTGAAATTAAGCGTCGCGACGGCTCTTTCTTTTTCGCGGTAGCATTCGAAATGACTCGTTTAACGATGAAAAGCATGAAAAATTTGCAACTACGTAAATTTCGGTGATCGGAAACACACGAAACTCATGAATTTTCAATAATTCAACCACCGATAATTTTTCCACCGTTTCATTACGTGGCGATCATTCGTCGATCAAACGTTTGCGCAAATTGCAATCCCGATTTTCATTTTCATCCGGCAAATTTATCGAAAACACCGAATGATACGATTATATCGAGGGAAAATTTGATTTTTCGTAGAAATCGGCGATGAATTTTTCAGTAACCACCGTCGGAAAACTATGTATATGGAGGAGGGTAAAAAAAGGAGGGGGGGATCGTGAATCTGTCTGCAATCTATTTTCCAATAAAGACAGCAGCGGTTCAAAGTGGAATTCCTTGAAGGGTCGAGCACCCCTACGATGTTACGACCCTCTGCTCTTGGCGTAGGGGGTGAAAGCAACCTTTTGCCCCAGTTTTCAAGGTCCGAGATGTGCCGTCTGAGGGACGGTTATGGTTCGGTTAAAGAGGATCTCGTAATTTCCCTGTTATCTGGTTCGCGTGATCCTCAAATTTATCTCCAACCCTTCGAACGCTAATAACGCTGGTTAACAAACTTTTGCGCTGATCCTTATGTATTTTTCTACCCTAAACTCCAATTTGTAACCAGATTCTTTTGTCGCCAGTCATTTTTACGCCAGCACAATATCGATTATTTAATTTTCAGTTGTGTAGTGAATAATAAATGAAAAATTAATTGGTAGAAGGATTGGTGTAACTAAATTTGTTTTGTAGGGCTATGTACAATATTAAAGGCAGTCAGTGGGAAGTGTAATGATCGAATGGAAAACGCGAAAAACTATAGAAAAATATCTGGAACAAAATTTATGACAATAATTTCCGAATTTATAATTATTTTGCCAATGATAGCACCCGGTGTTTAGGTTAAATCTGATCTGTTGTAAACGTTTGATGTATGGGGCGTTTTTAATAATTTACCTATTGAACAGCCGCTAAGATTTTTCCGGGAAATCCTTGGTACTGCAAGCTAGCTCTAGACGATGTACATAATGAACGATTTCATTAGAATATTTTGAGAATTGAAAAGCGATACCATGTAAGTGAGAGTTTAATACGTGGCTGACTATTGTTGGGTGTTTCTCAGTCTCATCAGTTTTATCTCTTTTTAGATTATGCTTTATAATTAATAATTGTATGGTATTGTCTGATTTACTAAATACGTTGAATCGCGCCATTAAAACATCTTATATGACGGTAAGAAAACACCTGAATAAAATAAAATGTAAACAGTTGAAATAAAAGGTAGACGATGTTTTGTAAACCAGTGTAAATCTACTCGGCAAAGAAATTAGTTCAAATATTCTGCTTGATTTTTCAATAAAGCGATGTTATTTCTAAAATATTTTCCATGAAACGAGAAGAGAAAATTGTTTCGATCGTTGCTGGCGAACGGAAGTAAAAGAAGATCAACTACGACATATGTACATACCCGTTACTCTTTTTCCATCCTCTTTAAACAATATGTTTTCCCAAATATTATGCTCGTATCGTGCCGGAAGATGTGCAAGAAACGTCGAGATAAAATGAAATTTGAACGTCGATGGAGCGGCAAATATTATTCCAGTGTAACTCTGACGCGCAAAAATATCGGGGAGGGGAAAAAAAATTTTCTCTTTTCTTTCTATTTTGCTAGGACCTTGCTGTTCGATTCTCCACAGGATATTAAAAAAGTTTGATTACTACACCCGGATTTGTGCGCGGCGTGTACCGCTATTGTTCATTTCAATACACCGCTTCATTTCCAAGAGCGTTCATCCACTATTAACCATCGAATTTCATTTCACGAGTCCGAACGCATATGTAACAATCGAACAATTAATCATTCGATTTCAAAGCCAAAACAAAGACACGAAAATTCAGAGAATCCATGGAATCATCGAATTTATCGCATGTTTTCTTACGGTATACAGTGGTTCACCAACGTATTTCGACACTCATAATAAAAAATAAACTTTGATGAGTGTACAACGGTGTCTACGAATGTCTGAATACCTTGACGAACCACTGTACGCGTTAGATCGAGCCATAAGTTGGTTCATGTTTTCTTAAACAAGCGTATCAAGCGTTTAGATATTTACTTTCTTATAACATCTATCTGTATGTATAATGGAGGAATAATTTATTCGTTTCATATCTCTATGAATATGTATCCTTCATAAACATTCAGATACACGTATTTTTATGCTCCCTGAACAATTTTTACAACGTTCATTGCATTAGCAAATAATCGACGAACTTGTTACTCAGGCGAATCATAAAAAAATTCAAGTACGTGCATTTTTATATTCTCTTAAGAACTGTTAGAACGTTCGTTGCAACGCATATATTAGCGAAGTAAAAAATATTTCACTCGCAGATTCCATGCACCACCAACTTGGGAATGCTACTTTGACAGCAACTCTGTACAAGCTGATAAAATCGTCTGCAATCGAACGTTTCACTGTAAAAGAACATCTCGTTAAATACGATACGTCAGAGAAAAGAATGACCGATGCAAAATTATTTATTCGCCGTAAACAGCTTTAACGAATGCGCGAAGATATCTACATTTATTCTTGCGAGTCACCGTATATAATATAAATTCAAACACACTCTTACGAACTGCACTTTCGATAAACCTTTCCAATGGAAAAAAAGACTGTTTCACTCGCCGTTCCACGTATTACGGGAAAATCCAGCCCTGCCACTAACCCTGCGTATAGACTCGTACAATCGTCCCCAATGGGACGTTTCACCCGCGCGTTATCAAAGAACGCCCCGTTGAATGACTGCAACACACCATGGAAACCGTCGTACGCGAGGGAGCGACGAAGCTTGCAAACCCTTTGGCCCAGTTTTCAAGGTCCGCAAGAAAACGCGGCCAGATTAAGGGACGCTGACGGCGCAGGGGATGAAGAGAGAACCGGCTGACGCCCTCCTTCCGGTTAGTGGTCGGGGGTGAGTAGGTCAAACTTTACTGCCCTGACGTCTAGACGTCGTTGCGCCCCGTGCACGGCAGTAAAACCATTTTAAGGGGCTGTTTTACCAGCGCACTCAGCGCGAGACCTGTTCGAAAGGGGTGGCTCTGTGTGAGCACCATCGCCGTACCGAAACCCCCGTTCTTCCTCATCCCCGTGGCTCGCCTTTATTTCCTTTCCCGCCGGCTAGATCCTCTCCCGTGCATCCAGACGAGAGCCGATGCGCAGCCAGGGGACCGGCTGCAAACGTAAAACGAGGAATCGTCTGCGAGATTCTCATCCCCCTCGGGCTTCATCCCTTGGACGTGACGGAGAAATACGAGCCACCCAGCCGACGTTTCCTAACCGTGGAATTACTGTATCCAGTCGGCTGCAGGATAATTGCGTTTATAATTTCCAGCGATGCTTTGTAGGCGAAGGTGCTGTGCAACGAGTTTTTCAAACGGCGATTGGTAGGTCGAATGTGCTTTAGTTGATTGGGTTTGCGTGTGAAAGGGGTGAGCGAAGAAACGTAAGCGATTGATTCGAGGGGTTTAGTGGTTGGTATCTTTTACTCTTGTTACTCTTTGGATGTTTTATTACGTTTTGAAATCTTTTGCTATTCTTTGGAATTTGTAGGTGTTGGCATTTTGAGTTTTTAATTGAAAGATGGTGGTTAGTTTTTTGGAATTTAGAAGCTCTATTAATGTTTCGGATTTTTGCTACTCTCTGGAATTGGCAAGTTTCGTTATTCTTTGGAATTTGCCATTTTTGCTGTTCTTTGGAACTTGGAAATTTTGTTATTGCTGGGAATTTCCAATGTTTGCTAGTCTTTGGGATCTCCAGCGTTTGTTTGTCTTTGGAACGTTGCGAGCAACTCTGGAATTTACAACTTGTGTTCAACAATTTTATCGCACAGTTATATTCACCTTTTATCTACAGAAAGGGTTACAGTTGCGATGAGAAATTCGAATTCTCGAGCAGCCTGCTTCCCCAATTTACCAGAACACAGAGAAGATAAATGAACCTAAAAGAACTCTTTCTGGCTAGGACGAAGAAACACTTAGTATGTACAGAGAAATAGTCGTCGATAAAAAGCCAACGAAAGTAAGCCTCGATGTTAAGTTGTCCGAAAAATTCTGTCATTCTTCCATGGTTCTGCCTACAATACGATTTAATGTGATTTATGTGCTAACAATGAACTGTTGAGTTGTAGAGTCGAAGTGAAATGAAGCGAGGTGTCTTTAGTTGAGACTGAATTTTCCACAAGCTATTCGCCTTTTATCACATCGTGTCTTATTTAACATAACCGTCGATTATTATCCTCGAGACACAGGTGATCTCAACATATCAGCTCAGATTAATTAACTTCAAAATATGTTCATGTAGCATATTTTCTACAACAAATGTGATTCGACGTTTCTACGGTTAAAACAGGAAAGTAGAATTAAAACAAAATAAAGATAGAACCGAATTCTCTAAAAATTAGTCAATCTCTGACATAAAATATTTTGATCACCTATACAATCCATGTCAAGTTGTACCAAGAGTTTCTTTCGTTTTATAAGAAAATAATAGATGCAGAATATTTTTCGCTCCAATACTTGAGAATCAACAATCTTCCAATATCAACAGCAGTAACAGACAAATCTAAAAGAAGAGAAAGTCCGAACCGGTCGACAGTTTTCGAAGAATCAGACGATCTCGAAGGAGCCACGACGCCTTAATCCAACGGGCAAATATTCGAGCGAATTGGTCGAGCAGCGAAGATACAAGCAACAAAAGTCTGGCTCTCCCCTCTAAAGTAAGAAAAGGGAGAGAGGCGAAAGTACAGTGGGCCGGTTGTTTCGTGAAATTCTCCCAAAGAGCTGGCCCTTCGAGAGGGCTCTCGAGGATCTGCTGGCTTTCGAGTGCGCGACACGTCGATTCGAGCCTTCTAATGCCCGCGATGACGTCTTTGCGATACGGGGCCATCGACGTTTTCAAGTAGCCTGGCCTCTCTTTCAAATCCTCCCTCGCGCAACGTTAAAATATTCCTCTGTCATAGCGGCTCGTCATACCTCGTGTAAGCACCATGTTTCTCGAGTGTAAATTGCCCCGCGAAACGATTTGTGACTCGTTGTTTGAACTTTGGACCAGAAGGGATGAAAGAGGGTGAAGGGTTCGAAGACCATGTTCTTTGATGGATTTCCAAGAGACTTTCGTTCTTTCCAGATGGATCCTTTTCCTTTATGAAGGAACGCAATAATATACAATGGTAGAAACTATAATACAGAGGCTGCGGAGCTACACGTACGTATCTTTATCTTGCAGTGAAGAAGCATTTTCTGCCAGCTTCTACCTTCAATTCTTACAGTATCAAACTTTTGTAGTCGTACGAGAAGTATCCTATCGCGAATGTTTATACAGCTTCCTATTTGTATGTACACGCACAAATGTTTGTCATTTACGTCAGTCTATTCTATAGAGCGATAATCTCCAAACGTTACTCGTATCGCGAACAATAATATTCCTGCAAATTTCTTTACCAGCAATCGTATAGTTAAATTATCGTACTTTTAAACTAACCAAGTTTTCATATCAAACGAAATACGAAAATAATTACGGCAAAAAGAAAGAGGGAAAAGGAGAAACAAAGAAAAAAAGGAAAGGAAATAGCGAAAATGTTCTGTACGTCGGGTAAATCTGAAAACGAACAGGAAGGTGAATCTGGACACCAAATTTATCTATCATCATTCCATCACACATCTAACGAAGAGAAGAACAAAAGGAATCGACAATTATTCGGACGATCCCTTCGCTTGTGAAATTCCAGCAGGCTCATTCGCGGCCCCGAAAACAAAAAATCCCGCCGTATCAGAACCCTCGTCTCGTCAATGTGCTCCAGATCCAATATACATCCCTGATGTTCTCTGAAAAACGCGTCCATTTTCATTTTCCACGTCCATTCGCCGTTCTTTCTCTGTCCGATCGTTCGTTTTCATATCGAGGGTACGACGATGAGGAATATCCGATGCTCGTAAGGGGGCCACCGATTTTCCCAGAATTTTCTCCTTTCCCGGGCTCCGATCTTTCCGAATCCTCGTCTGCTACAAATTTCACTGACTTCGAAATTTATGCATCTATCGTATCAAGATGCAGTGGTTATTTTCAACGAGTTCAGACGATTGTCTTCTTGGCGATCTATCTATAAATGGAAATATCATGTTTGAACACATTTTTTGAGCTTGTGTATGTTATAGACGATCATTGTACGATCTATTTCCACTTCAGTGATTATTTCAAAGCTGAAAATTGGAAATGGTGCGATTTTTAATATCACTGAGCTTTGAATTATGATATTTTAAGTTAGATACAGATATAGTAGAAGAGAATATTGACGTAGATTGACTTCGAATTTTGATTTATAATATCAAATATTAAATATAGAATATTGAGGTAAATCATTTTTGTTCAATCGAGGAAACGTCAATAATTAATCAATGTGTTTTTCTATAAATGTATTCATGAGTACGATATTATATAATATGTTATAGTATATTATACAATATAATGTATTAATGAAATGAAAGAAAAGGAAAAGAAATCCCAAAGTTTATTAATTTTTTGGAGAGAAATTTTTGTTAAATTTTCCAAATCTTTAGGAGGAAGATTTCACTGTATTAAGCCAATTTTATGATACTGTTATCTGAAAATTTGCACTCAGCTATTACTTCAAATTATTAATTGGTTGGTACGCAATGAGAGATTAAGGATTCAGTTGCGAGGTAAACCTCGTCGGAGCTACAAAATGGAATTAAGGGAGAAATTGCAAAGATATACTTTTAAAGTAGAATATAAAATAAGACGATCGATATCGATATCAGCACCACTTCATTTTCATACGAAAGAAAAAACACGTCACATTTTATATTTAATTTTGCAGCTAATTAGAAATCGATAACAAGGATATTCCTGTTCTTTATTAAAGTTTATAACTTGACGGTTTTATGAGAAAACAACTCCTAAATCTGACTTGACTCTTCTCTGATTATCAATCGATCGATACATGGGCTCTGAATACAATATCAATATTATCCTTTCAAATTATCAACTTGTTTGACTTGTTAGTACTTCCAGCTAAATAATTTATCTATCCAGGAATAGTTTTTTTTTCATGTATCGTTCTTAAATTTACATATTTACATTCGCAAATACCAAATCCAATCTACCTTGCAAAATAAATTTTTATTTAAATAACGATCCAATAAACGAATCGAGTATAAACAAAAATCCTCTTAAACGAAGAAAAATTCTACATCCAGTGGTTATAATTATCGAAGTCACGTCACTTACCTTTCTGGCAAATTTTCATCGCTGTCAATCTATACATCTACCTGGGATAAAGTATTTTCCAACGACTAGGATTATCTTACAATAATTTACGTTGTACACTAATGTCGTACGTTATATCAAGTTAGAGACATAATTCAGTATAAAATTATTCTCATAAGGATAAGAAAAGAAAAGTACTCGAACGTAATCCCAATGGAAGAAAATATTCGAATCTAAACGAGTTAATAGATCGCAACTAAAAAGCCTTAAAGAAGCTTCTTTCATCCCCATAGGCTGTAACATTTCATCGTTCCACTTCATGGCCACGATAAATCTCTCGACGCACAGATGTCAGAATATTTAGAACACTCTAACCGAAGCGAGAAGCGAGAGATCATCGAGGATTAATACGTCGATCACGCAAGACAGCTCATGATCCCCCTAATCACTCATTTTCCCTTGAAAAAGAGTATGGTGCACGATCTCGATCAATTTTCGTCCCATAGGAGAGACGCCTTTTGCAAATCGTCGCGATTCGATTTGCATGAAAAGAAAAGAAGAAGAAGAAAACAGGCTCGTAGAGGTGCGATGATCGATCGAGGATCATCGAATCGATATTACGACGGGTCGAGATTGTCCTGGGTGCCAGGTGAATGCAACGTTTCTACCTGCGACGAAACTACCCTTGCTGGAGCATGCTGATAATAAGCCAATAATTCTTGACGATTATCGTCGAGACGATAAAAGTAAGAGAGAAATGGGACGTTTGAGAAAATGTTTCGCAAGAAATTAACGGATCTTGCGGTTTATCGTGGCGCTGGATAATTCGATGAAATAGGGGTAGTGGAGAATATTTAACGAATAAAGATTCGCGAAGAAATATCGCGTAGAGAGTTCCGATCGTTAATTCGTTATTTTCGCGGTTCTTTCTTGCTCGAGCGTTGTTGTTTCGTCATTATTTTCCAATTTGTGTTGCGAGGGTCTGGACTTGCGGGTCGTGATAATTTTGTAGGACAGACACGTCTCTGTCAAAGAGAGGATAATATTATACAAAACCGAGCATGAGCATTTTCAAAAAGAAAGAAATAGATCTGAGAGAAGAAGGTTTCAAAAGAATGACATATGTACGTATAGTGTGGCCCGAATAAAATGTCACCATCTGTGTCCTTGGAATCCGACGAAGATATTCAATACGAAGAAGCTCGGACAGTCAATGAAGACATTACCATATTGTACGATTCTAAGAATTTTGCATAACGCAAATATGCAGAATATTAATATGACGTAATTAAAAATGAAAAGCACTCTGCTAGGTTATCGAAGAAGATCAAAAGATCGTATGCATAGCTGCAAAAATCAAATAAAAGGACGATTCCGATAACGTAAAATCAATGACGTACTGAATTTTTAACCTGCTTCCCTCTAAAAAATAGAAACTCCTCTTCTTTCCTTCTAATCTTCCTCCGTAAACATATCTTCTTTCACGATAAATCATTCCATCGAATAAATCACCCCAACTAATGGCACGTATCCGAGCCATTCTTTCTTCTGTCTCTGTACTCTGCATAAAATCCGCTCCTATGCTCCCCCAAGAATCCAATCAAATTCTCCCATTAAAACGCGCGGAATTCCAGCGGCAAGCTGCGAGAACTCACCGCCTCCGAATACCTAACACACAAAACCACCAGCATCTTGAAATCCAACGTTCCAATTTTGCAACAGCGTCGGGTCAAGAATCTCGAAGGAATTGACTCGCACGCGAAAGCGTACGTACGTGTGTCTATGGGCCTCGGACGAAAACAAACGCGAGAGGGAAAGAGGGTTGGATAGTGGCGTTTATTATCATCTGAAAAGGGGCGACGATTCGCGGGCGGGTCGGCCCGTTCCTGCAAATATTAGACGAGAGAGAGAGAGGCAGAAACGGTTTCGCCATTGTACGTTCCTTCAAAGTGCAGCCCCCGGGTACTCCGGGTGCACGCCGCTTCCTTTTTCTCACTTTTCTCTTCCGCCAACCCCACCTAGCCCTCCTCCACTTCCTCTTCCTCCTCCTCCGGGCAGCGCTGCTCCTTTTTCCGGGTCGAATATCGATCCTGATATTTTTCCATCCTTTTTTTTTCCACGTCCGTACGAGCGTCATTTCCAGCAGTTCTTTCTTTCCGTCGGCCACCCCCTTTCCTCTCCGCCCAACCCGACCGCCGCCTCTCACGTTCGTACCACTCTCGTGCCACCCCCCGAAAGAAGTTATATTTCTCGATCTAGCGTGCGGGCTTCGTTCATCGGTCACCAAAGGGGTTAGAAGGGGAAAGGGTAGAGAACGGGACGAATTTTCTTGCAATTTCGCTGCATCGTGCTTCTACGCTCTCTCACCCTCTCTTTCGCGCTTCTACCTCCTCTTCCTCAAACCCCTTTCATTGGCCGTTTAACTCACCTCTCGTGGTATGCCGAACGCGTCCTTTCGCGACTCTTTCTTTTCTAATTTCGTAGCTACGAAGGTTTTTTTCTGCTACATCCTCTGTCAGTTTTGAGAGATGCACACAGCCAGTGGCTGTTGGGGGATTTTTATAAAGAAACTCGAGGTGAAACCCGATGGACGATCATGAAATTATCAGTGCTCGTTTGGAATCCAACTTACGTGTAAAGAATTTGCGCCTGTTCAACTTGGTAATTCATAAAAATCGTATTATTTACGTACGGTAAATTTAAGCGTTCTCTTTGTTCCTAGCGATCGTACGTTTTAAGTATCGTAGCAGGTCTTTCACCGTGGTTATCTCTATTAGATATTCTACGCTCATACGTGCCGTAAACGATTCCATAATCCAGTGTCAAGGTATTCTTCTCGAGATTAGGGGCACAGTACGTCTGAAGAACCTTTTGAATTATAATTTTTCTCACTGCGAGCTATTGATCGCGTGAATAATCCAACTACACGTTCCATCTCGAAATGATACTCGATCTGTTTTCCTTAAATGTAAACTTGATAACGTAAAACAGGGAAATTAATAGAAAATTGTGATACCTTGGCTGAACCGTATTCTTTGTACCTTTCAACTATTGCTTAACATCTGCCTGTCCGCAAACAAATATACAGAAACGACTAGGCTAAGACGTTTAAACGTAGCGTAGTATTATATATTTGTATATTTTTAATAAGAACGATCAGAGTAACGCAAAACACATAGGTGGATGGTATAGCGGGAATCTTGGATTTTATCCGCGAGCCACTGTCGTTCCTCAAAGCATCGGATCTCTTCGTTCCACGTGGCCATCTCTTTCTCTCCGCCTCGATCTCTTCCTTTTTGTACCTTCGTTCTTTCCCGCCCTTCCTTTTTTCCAGAAGGGGGGTTCAATATCGATCCCGGTGGCCGGTTTTTCTTTTTCTTCGTTCTCTCTTCCACCCGCCCTTCCCTTTTTGCCCCCTTCCTTTTTCCCTATTTCCGCGAGTGCCGCCCTTTTCCTCCCTTTTTCCTGTTTTCATCAAACTACCGGCGGAGATAGAGGCCGCCTCGGGCCTCGAATAATTTTATAAAAATATCTCTCTAGCCCTCCGACTGACCAGGACCGTTAACATCGCCATCGACCGTACACTCTCTCTCTCTCTCTCTCCCTCTCTCCCTTTCTCTCTATATTCACCACCATACACACAGAGATCCAGCAGCGCGAGTAGAAAAATCGTTTTGTTTTCCCTTTCTTCCTTCCAAGAAACGCAATCTTCTTGTTGCAAACCTTCCGCTAAATCCTCACCCCCTCTCTCCATCTGGTTTTTCTTAACGCATATTCGCAACCACGGCTATCCGCCATTCTCACGCTGCTACGATCGCTTATGCAAACCGTTTACATCGGTATTTCGTGCTTTTTCTTTGTTTCTCCGTGTTTATTATCTCCTCTCCTTTTCGCCGTCGTTCCTCCGCACAGTTTAATCCATAAAGTCCGGCAAACTATGTATGTGACCCTTCGAGGTTCATTCTGCCGCTAAATCTGCGGCGTTCGTACTCGTATTCGCTTTACTTTTTCCTTTTTCATTTTTATTTTTTTTTTCCGGTTTAATGTATTTTGTTCTTTCTTTGTTTGGCGGACTCGGTTCTACCTTTTTTTCTTTTCAAGATATCGATCTTCGTCAGTCGTTCTCCGACTACAACAGGCCAGGTCTTCTCTTTTTTCGGTGGCTTCTTTCTCCCCCTTTTTTTTTTCTTTTTTTTTGTTTTTTTCGTCGATGGCTACTTCCAGTTCGCGGCGACGCCCGGGATAACGTTATTCTTCCGGTTTATGGGGTAATTCGCGCGCACTGCGGAATAATTTGCGACCGCCGGCTACCGAGCTAAGGGTCGATCCTAAGTCGCGAAGCTGGCAGAGACGGTCGAGTAATTCTTGCTGGAAGAAATCCGATGTTAAGAAAAAACCAGCACCTGTTTCCTATTTATTCGTATCAATCGATTATATTATTACAGCAAACTTTAGAATAAAAATCATCGTTTCATCTGATGCGAAATTGTACAACGACGAAGAAGAATCCTGATAACCCGCAACCTGTCACTTATTGTCGATTTAATAATACTATTGGTTATTAAATTATAATGCACAAGAAATACCATAAAACGTTCAAATATTTGGTATATCTGTCGTGTTTAAAATATCCTGTGCGTTATCAAATTTTCTATTTTCCTCCATGATCTTAAATCAGTAGCACAATACAATTGCAATGGCTGATTGTCTTCTTTCGGTCAGATTTCGTTAAGCAACTAATCAAGATATAAATTGTTAGTTAAAAATAATTTATCTTTGCAATGCAATAAAGTGAAAGGTGACGTGCTTGATAAAATGATAGACTGATATATTACGAAGCTGGCGACGGTATATTCGAGCACTCCGCCAAACAGAGTTCAGAAATAAAAGTATTCTGAAATTTCCCAATGCAACAGTAACTTGCTGCATCCTTAATGTTGTCAATTAAACCGCTAAATTTAGTAATCGACCTTCCCTGTCGCCTCGACTTTTTAGTTTCCATCTTCTTAATTTTCTCTTAATTAATTGCTCGATACGTCGCAAAGTTTCTCAATCCTGATCGATCCAGAAATTTTTACTATTTCGATGTTGCTTTCGTTTCGGCAAAAATTTCTAGCATTTCGGAGAACGTGCAAGGTAAAATGCAGACGAATTCAAAGTCTTCGCCTTTGTCAGAAAATACCGTACACCGGGCGAAAGAGACGATCGAAAGAACTCGGCGGCATTAAGAAAATTACGAAAATTTCTGCTCGACGAAGAAAGAGAAAAAAATCTGTCTCGACTATTTATTGGAATATTTAATTTCGCAAATAACCGAGGGAAATCGTTCCCCTTTGCCTCGTCTCCATCCGGCCGTTTCGGTCTTCAATATCGCGCGACAGATGGAAGAAGCCATCCTCTTTCTCTCTCGAGATCCATCAAATATCGGAAAGATGGCGGCAACATTGGTAGCTACCGCTCTTCAAAGGCTAGTCCGGCGCCCAGTTGAGTTTCCTTCCATTTCCCGTTTTCCCCGTCGCCAGCACGGGGGTCAAATATCGATTCTGATATTTCCACTGGCATTCTTTTTTCCTCTATTTCGCGCCGGACGCCTTCCACCTTCTGTTCCTGCCTCGTCCTCTCTATTTTTCATTAAGTGGCGGACAGGATGCGAGACACGCCGCCCGAGAACAGCGACAATTCGCCCTCGGAGAAAGTGGAGCTTCGCGTTTTGTCACTCCGAGACGTTTTCCAGGATGGATCTTTGGCCCTCGAATATTTCAACCTCACCATCAACCTACCAATATTTCTTACAATTTTCTATCTAATTAATTATCACGTGCATCTTTTTCATTGCACTTTCAATCGTCGATTTATAATTCTTTTTTTCGTCTTAATTTTAATCTCTTTGATCGATGTTAATATTCATATTTATCGATTTATCAATCAATGAAGGTATCTTTTAATTACTATTACCTTCTCTTGTACGATTCCTGAATACACGTGCTGCTTTATTACGATTCTAGCACATAATCGCATGAAAAGCTTTCCACGCATTTCACACCGACAATTTGTTAATCGAGTTTTTATAAACTTCAACAAAGGTAGTTTTTCTGGACGATCGTTAGAGACGACGAACGCACGGAAACGCCGCCCAACTTGGCATAAATTCTTCCGAAAAATTAAGCAGAGAATCTTCGCTAATTCTTTCAAACTATTTCGTCAGATCGTCTAAAATTTCCGCGGAGAAGTTCGTTAAAACTTAGTCTTCTTCTGCCAACTTGCTCAGCATCGCTTGCCCAGGTGAGAGAAAAATTTGTGCCAGTTGTTTCTCAAAATTCCGACGCATTTGCAATCAGGAAATCGAGACTCACGCGTCTTCGTGGCTGGGGAAATCTGCTGCAACTCTCGTACGCTGGAATCCACGCTTCTCCATGTTGCTTCTTCCTCGGATATATTCGCCGACAATTTTCCTCCTTGATCGTTCCTTTTTTCCACGTTGCCTCGTTTGATCGTGGTTATTTACAATTTTCTCTCTTCTTCTTCGGTGCAAAAGATTCGAATGCGGTGGTCGGCTATTCGATCGTTTCGCAAAAGGGGCAGTGAAAAAGGAAAGGGTAGCGCGCGCGTGGAAATCCCTTTTAGCAGTTGAACTTTCACGATTTTCTTTCGACCGAACTTCCCCCAAAGTCCCGCCAACTTCCGTAAATCTCGATTGTGACGCGCGGAACTAGTTGAAAGTTTAATCGCGTAACTTTTCACGCGTCCTTTCCCTCGAAATTTGCGGCGGTCTCCTACGACCCGTGTTATCGCTCTCGTTACTTTGATCCCGACCACGCTGTGTAATTTTATTCTTGCCGATTCGTATTCCACCAAACTGCGAATTTATTTTATATTACGCCGCGGTAAAGCGTTTCGCCAGCATCATGAAATATTGAAGATGGAAAAGAGAATTATTTTAGGTAGCAACCAGAATCCTGGATTTACAGAATTGTTATATAACTCTAGATTGATCGACGACTGACAGCGATACACAATTTACTTAATATCCTTCGAAGCTTATTTCCAATCGACCCACTTTTTCTAACAGTTCAGTTTAGGTTTTCACGTTCCACGAATTAAATCAAAACGATACCTCCAACAATATCTGACGTTTATGCAAACACATATTTCTTTAAACACAACTGAACAAGTGGAATTCAAATCGAAGAATTCTCACGACGAATATCTTCCACTTGATATTAGGTTGTCCGGAAAGTTTCTTTCGTTTTATAAGGAAATAATAGACGCACAGTGTTTTCTGTTTTATATTAGTTTATTGAATTATGCAGAAACACAATAATACAAATAGAACGAAATGGATCATACCTAATTCGATAAAATAATATAAAACAGAAATTGTTGTTCAACTATTATGTGAAACGAAAGAAACTTTTCGGACAACCTAATACTCTGTACATCTGAATTCTGCACATTTTTGTGCTTCCAATCTCTAACCTGCATATATTCTTCTTCATTTTTCACAGTCTAAAAATCAGAACCTAAAAATTGTCCACGTAAGTAGACGAGGATTCGAAGATACGTAAATGTCGAGAATATTTTCTTGGACTAATTTTAAGTTTCGTATTTATCTCGTTCCGGTATGAAAGGAATGCAAGTTCCGACATATTTTTTTTCGAGAACAGTTTCCTTTGGTTCCAAACGAGTCTGTTAGTGGGTAAAAAAAAAAAGACGTGGGAGACATCGGGCCCCCTCGATCGATTCAATGAAACACCACGGCGTCTGCTCCTCGTCATTAAAAAACACGTGGCCGTCTAAAACACTGAACCTACTGTTTCTTCGCGACACGCGTTTCTACGCGCCACTTTAACGAACCGACAACACGGTATGCATTAATTAGAATATCTCGGCGTATTCTTGGTCGCGAGACTCGTCCAGTACGCGACAAAATAATTTTCCTGCATCAGAGAATTATCAGCAGGTGACAATTTCCTTCTCCATCGAATTTTTAAAATTCTCCTGTACAAACTTTTTTCTGAAATATAATTCAAGCTGTCTCTTTCTTCGTATATTTATTTATTTTCGGTCTCGTTAATATTTCTATTCATAGATTCACAGGTTCTGACGTAAAATTACGTCTTTTCATAAGCCGTGACTGGCTCTATTTAGCTGACAGAATTACGTCTTTTCATCAGCTTTCGTTGTTCCCAAGTTTCATCTGCAAGAACAATAGCAAGATTTGGAGTGAACAGTATGTAAATTGTAAATGAACTCGAAGATGCTATTCAGGGCTATTATTCTTCTTTTTAATATATTTTCCTCGTTGGTAACCTTTCCATTGTGATTTATCGTCGGTCCTTTCAATAGAATGTTTTAATTACGAATGCTTAAAGGAACTGGCAAATATGAACGTAATAATTTTCTTGTTTAATTCCCGCGACCACCGATCCTTTGATCGTAATTTATTAATTGCGCGTCCGTGAAATTGAAAAATTTTATTCCAATATAACTAGTTCCTTTCTTTAAATATACACTTCCGACTATGAATCTTTTCATTAGAATTTGCTAATTACGTATACTTAAACGAACTGAAACAGCCCATTCAATTTCCTGATTACGAGTTCCTTCGATATGATTCTTTAATTACGAATTCGTGAAACAACTTACAAATCCTATTCAAGCGTTTCCATCGCAGACATTTACTCTTCTTTCACACAGTTTCCCTTCAAATCCATACGATTTTCATAGCGATTCTATTTCACAACTGTTATACGACGAGCAACTATTGCGCGAACGTGAATATCGCAGATATAAGTTTCTTAAGACTTAAAAAATAAAATCTTTCTTCATATCGATCCTTTGGCAGTTGAACAGTCAATGGAAGCTTCCTCTACTTTCCACAAATACATAGAACACGCACGAAAAATACGCACAAACGCTCAACTATCCAACAACTAACAAATTAGGACGATTACGTTACACATAAAAGGCAGCACATTTCTGTCCTCATTATCGGAACGAGATACAAGCTTCTTATTGCTGTTATTGTTATTCGCAGGATAATAAAACCCAAGCCCTGGATGCTGCAAAAATCTACAAAGGAACATCCGCAGCGATCAACGGACAGCGCAAGTGTCAGCCAGCGCGGAGCTTGCTGAAACTTTCTCAAGTTGGACGGAAAGCCAAAACCTGTTCACTCTAGAAAATGGCTGGCTGAAAAGCGTGAAACCTTTCGAAAGCTAACTACCGCTTGTTCGGCGTGGAAAATTCCTCGTGACATCGTAACCCGTCCCGTAAACCGGATAATTATGATCGATGGCGAGAAGGAGCCTAGCCCATGAAGATCCATCCGTGTCACGTACGCGGCCAGACCAACTTCAAAGATCGTCTCGTTCCCATATCACCGATGCAGAAATTCAAATTCCTCGTCATTAATAAAAATTAAAGAGACATCAAGAGAGGAGGTATGGTTGCGGGTCGCCCTGAGGGCCGAGCCAACCTTTATCTTACCTGGGCCTACAATAGCGTGAGACTATGGGCCCTTTGTACACCACTTTCACCGTCATCTGCATACGCACCCCTTTCACCTGCGCGTCCCTTTCCACCGCGAACACGCTTTTTTCTCCTCCTCTCGTCTGCGACCCAGGGACCGCGTAATCTCCGGAAGAAACGTTCGTCTCTCATGGGTGCTAATTTTTTTTTTCTTCGCGACGCCTAACGGAGCTTCCACCGGGTTCCTGGTCACGTCTTCGGGGCTAACGGTTTCCCCGTGATCGCTGGAACCGTCTTTGTTCACGACCATGCCGGATCTGTATCGTTACTCTGCGTTTTCGTTAATCGATCTCGCGTAAATGTCACGGGACTTGGTCTTCTTTTTTGTTCTCTTCGGTGGTCGGAGGTGTCGGCAATTTTAAAACGGTTACAGGGACAGTACGTTATTGGTTCGTGGAGGAACTCGTGGAATTTTGTTGTTCGTTTAGCGTTGTACGTGTCAATCTGTAAAAGCGATGGATCTGCAGGTTTTTAGTGCGCGTTTTATAGACTGGCGAAGTGGAAGATTTTGTAAATTCCCAGGGTAAATGAACGAAGTTTTCGAATATAAAGTCGGTTTGCCTGTAGATGCATTTGTTTTGATTTCTTCGGTGCAACTTCTACGTTACGGTTGCAACTAGTTCTAATTTCACATTCTTTTAATTTCCAAGTTTCGCAGAAGTTGCAATTTTCCTGCGAGCGCTAGATCGTTTATATACGTCGATAAACTCGTGGCAGGATCAGCTACGCGCCTATCTACGTGAAACTAGTTCCATTAAAAGGGAACAAAGATCACTTTGAGATCCAGCAAGCGTGTTCGCCTATGTAAAATAATAGAAACAAAGCGAGTTCTGCTTGAAACATCTTTTGAGATAACCAAGTCTGAACGGTGATAATTGCAGCGATACTAGCCAGCTTTAATTCTTAACTTTAAACGTTATTTGCGATAAACAAGCTTCGTATAAATTCCAACAGACGTATATCGAATTTATCCTCCTTAGTTCTGCGAAAACACGAAGAATAATCGATGGATCATGACTCTATCGGAGGAAGCTAAATTATTAGGAAAATGACCAACTAGGAAATTGAAGTATTTTCACGGTTCTAATATTCCCATTGGACCATAAAACGAGCGTTGTCCGCAAACTGTCATTTTCCAACCTGCGAAAATTTCACACTTTCCAATTTCTCCATTAGGATTCCCCCAGAGAGACAACCCCCCGCAGAGCCAAAGAGACAATAGACATGTAGCAGCGAGCAACAACCCCTTTTCTGGCGACTATGTCACAACATTTGGGCCCAGGACAGAGTTATGGCCCTTTTTCCACCGAGTTTCCGTTCTTCAATCCTCTCGCCGTGTCCGTCCAGGCAGAACGATTTCTCGCCGATTCCCTTTGCTTTCTTTCTCCTTTCCAGAGAGCTGGTACAAAACGTCCAGAGAGTACGTTCACCCTTTCTACGAATCGATTTCCAACGAGCAACTATTTTCTTCTTTTTTTTTTTTCTTCTCTTTTCTTTTCTTTTTTCACCTCCGCGACGTAACTTCTTTCGGATTTTCGAGAATTACGGAAGATTTCTTTTTTACCTCAAACGTGAGTTACGTGGAATTTTTGTGAAATTACGATCAAAGGATTTCTTTGTTTCGAACGTAAATTCGAGACTTTCCGAGAATTATAACGACCATTGTTTCTTTTCTTCGTCTACGATGAGATTTCCCTGGAATTTTTCACAACTGTAGTCGCAAGATCTCGTTTTTTCGTCTACGACGTAACTTTCGAGTTTCCGCGAATCACAGTCCAGCGATTTCTTTCCCTCGTTTCCAACGTAACTCGTTCCAGGGTTGTCGGAATTACAGATCGGCAGATCTCGTTCTTTAAGTCTCAACGTAACTCCGTAGTTGTTCAGAATTATAATCAGAATGTCTATTTTTTTTTTTTACTTCCAACCAAATCTCTCTCGTCTTTCGCAGCATCATATTCGAAAGAGTTTGTAAAACGATCTATACAAAGAATTAATTTCTCAACGTCACAACGTCCGACGTTACAAAAACAGAAAGTTACACAAAAGAATATTCCCATTATTATATCATAACAGACGGAGGATTATTCCTGGTCCGAATTTATTCTTCCACGCTTCTATCAAACGATCTTCAATAAATTAAACCGGTAATTCAACCCCGTGACGATCTATACAGTATTGCATCAAAAAAAAAAAAAAAAAAAAAAAAAACAAATGAAAAAAGAAAAAGGAAACGAAGCAATAATAAAAATACCCTGTGGATACCTATGCAACGAAAGTTAACATGGCGACATTGACTCTCCGCGAAAAAAAGCAATCGAAAAAACCTCCTATGAAACCAGAACAGACGTTCAGCCCTGATACGCATAAAGACTGGTCCCAGGTTACGTTCCCTTCGAAAAAAAATTACGAAAAAAATGTTCGCTAACCCCTTTCTCGATCCGCGATACGTTACGCGGAAATTCATTAGCCGATCCAGATCGGCGAAGGAAGGGGTTACTACCCCGTGACGAATCCGTGATCGAGACAATGAGAGCCGGCCCCTGTAACGCGCCGTTTCTTTTTTTTTTTTTTTTAGTTTCTTTCTTTCTTTCTTTTTTCTTTTTTGTCTCACGTCGAGCGGAGACAAAAATGTCGTTGTACCGCTATTTGCATCCCCGATCCTAGAGAACGAAAGAAAGAAAGAAAAAGGGGGAAGATGAAAAAGGAGAAACATAGAGCAGAGGAAAAAAAAGTTTGAACGAAGGAGAAGCTTAAAAACAGAACGACAGGGAGGAAAAGAAGAGAAGAGAGGATAAGGGTAGTTCGAGCGAGATGGGAAGAGGAAAACACGCAAGGGTGGGGGATAGAAATTGGCGCGGGGATACGAGCAGGGCCATTATTTTAATTTTCATTCTAGTAGAGCGTGGCGCAGGGGTAGAACGAGGGAACCGGGGGTTAAAGGGACGAAGGAATCTTCCTTTGCATAATCTTCATGGGGTAGCTTCTTGCAGGACTCTCACGCGGCACGGCATGTTCCAGTTAGTCGCTTTGGGCCGCTGTTTTCCAAGGTGTTTTGCATCTTCGCCTTCGGCGGCTGTATCCACTCACCCCTTTCATAGTTTAACTCTTCTCCCCTCTTTTACTAGAAATTACCCTAAAGAGCTGCTCTAAGCGTTTTAAGGGATTAAGGTCGGGCAGGCGTAAAAAAGCATGGAAAAAGGGTTGACCACCCGCTGGGCGAAACCGGCGACAGATTACAACATCCGAAAACTTGTTTACAGGGGCACCAGCACCGGCTCTTCCTTTCCAACCCCCTTGTTCCATGCCGCACGAGGCTCGCAGCGTGGCCTTGGACTACTTTCAGAAACTACAGAGTCGACCTACATAGTCCTTGCCCTGCTTTTTTGCTTTTTAGGTTTTTTCCCCTTCTTGTTCGCTTGGGGTTGCAACGCTGTTGCAAGGTGGATATCACATTTTTTGTCAAGGGATGGCTTTTTATGGTGGAAGGTGCATGTGTGTTTCTCTTTTTTTTAAGGATAATTTGTAACGTGTAAGACTGCTTTAACGTACGTTACATTGGCTCGAGAAGAGAATTTTTAGAGAACGACGCCTGACTATTCCGAACGGTTTCGTCACAGGTAACATGGATGACAGGAGCGATGACGAAAGAAATACGCGAGAGTGCGAACGATTATAAATTGAAAGAAACTTCGGTCTAACGCGAGATCGAACACCATTTTTTGAGACGACTGTTCTCGCTTCTATTCTTAACGCGCAACTATTTGAATAGCTTGTTGAAGAAGAAGTAGGTCTCTCGAAACTTTTTTAGAGTGGATATTGTAAATTTTTAAAAGGACAGCTGATTGATATACGAGTATTATCGGTTGGAGAAAAGAGATTACAGGAAAATTGAAGGAGAGATTTTGAAGATTTCGCTGCAGATCGACGGGATGTTCCATAGCCCAAAATTTAAAGATATTCTTCCCTCGAAAAGAAGTGACATTTCGCGTGACACTTCCAGCGATCTTTCGTAGAGAAACTACGCGTTGATTTTTTTTTTAGAATAAAGGTTATATAAGGAGCACGCGACAGGAACTTGACAAGCTGGTTCTTCTTAATTTCTTAATTTCGAATTCCACTCGTAAAGTTCAGGAATATAAGTTCCCTAAAAATAAACGAAAGATTTATGAAATTCTATGAACAATTAAGTAAATGCTTGTGTCTAGAATTCGATAAAATGCAAAAATACATGTTTAATGTTACAATCAAATAAGAGAACAGTTCCGGTAATATGGAATTGGTTATTGAATTTTAAAATTGTCTCTGCGCATGATCTTCCTATAAGGATAATTAATGCATCGTTAAGATGCATACGACGAAGAAGAGTCGTCGCACGACTTAGAAGTTCTATTTCCAGCCAAAGAAATCTGTCATTCTATTCGAAACTTAAAAACATCCTTTTTAAACAGAAAGAACACATCGTATATTTCCATCTGTAGCTCTCAGCTATAGTGGAACTCCATTTATCTGATCTTGTCGCAGGACAAACAGTTTCTACAGGCTTTTTCACAACACGAAAACAATAAAAAAAAAAGGTTCACATGGATATATACGCTGTTTGATCTTGTTTTCAAAATTGCAGTGAGTTCTACGTTGGAATAATTTCACCAAAGATGGAAATAGTTGAACTAATTTCGTCGATCTATTCGCTAGCAGAACTCCACAACTTGTATTCTAATTCAGCAAACATTTTCTTACCGTCTCACGTAGAAGTCATTAAAGCAATAAACGTCGCAATGGTGAGATATAGGAACGCCAAGGTATGCAGATACAGTTTGTTAAAGAAAAAGAAAAACCTCTCTCTGACTGGAAAACAAGGTCGAATAGTGCGTACGTTTATGAGAACTCCTTTTGCCGCTTTTACGTGCAGAATCTACCACCGAAGCAATTCCCTGCTACGGGACACTCTGTATAATTGGAGTTCGCCTAATAAAAGCTCGCCAACTTTCCCCATTATCTATTATTTTTGCGTCCACGTAACAGCAACTCGTACGAGTGAATTCGATCAGCAGAAGTCCAGCTAATCGGCCATTGACAAACATTTCGTTGCAATAAGTGGAGCCCGGATGAATCAGATAGATCACAGTTCAGCTGTATATTCCTGTCTGTAACTTTTCAACTTCGAAAAAGCATTCCACGTCGGTTACAAAACTAACGCCAAAAAAAAAAAAAAAAAAAAAAAGGAGAGAGAAGAAAGTCACAGAAGCGACAGAGGACGTTCAAAAGAAGGATCCCTCGATTAGATTCCGCGACGGTGTCGATCATCCTCGACACACTCGAAAGGGTTGAAACGCGCTACCCGTATGAGTTCGTATGCAGATTGGCCGATTGTCTTCGTGTCCTTCTTCCTTTTCTCTCTCGTCTCGATCACCTCCCCGCTCTCCCTGGACGAAAGCTCCCGTCCCGTGAGAATCTTCGAGGCATTTGCATGCCGCGGATTATTTAAATCGTCCCCTTATTGTCGTGGCTCCTTGTTTTTTCCTACAGACCTCTCCGACAAACCCATGGCGTGGGTCCTACGGGCCTAGACAAAAAACCGGCTGATCCTTGCTATACAGTTCACGCAAGCATCTTCCGCATGCCGTGGCTCCTCACGACCCGAACCAACCCTTTCGAGCACCCTGACCGGTCATTTCGATTCGGCGATTTGGATTCTTAGCATCTCGTGTCACGTTAGTGTGCAGTAACGTTTCTTTTGCTGGCTTCTTTGTTTCTTCAACGAAGAATCGGTTGCGTCTGATTGAGACGATTGTCCTTATGCGAGGGGTGAATTTAGGGTGAGGCTAGGTTTCGTTTTTTTTTCTTTTTTTTTTTTGGTATTAAGAATCCGGTGGATTGTGAGAGGTAACGATGATTCGGGATTATTCAGCTACTGCCTTCGCGATAGATCGTTTCTTCCGGGCTCTTCGAGGAACGTTAATGTTAGGCAAGTCGGGAATTTCGGAACGAAGATTTTTGAGAATGTTCGATAGCTTGACGTATCTAAATTTTCTGTTACTTTGGAGGAAATTTTTTGAACCGACTATGAAGTGAGATTTTTAAATTGAGAGACTCGGGAATTTCGAATTATCGAACTGCTCATTCTTCATAATCGATTATTCAGAAATTAGTTGGTATTAGAGCGATAAGCTGCTCCTTCCGAATATTCTACTATCTCAAAGAAATTTTGTAAAAAAGAAAAAGAACGTTACGCGAATCGGAGTCAGGAATTTCTTCGTTGAGTTTCGAAAAGCGATCCATATTTTACGTCACAGCTGATATGAAACGTAATAATCGAGGGAGATCGCGGTGAACTACCCTCGTCATCCGCTATCAAAACTCAGAGTTTCCGAATTTCTTTCTCAAATCCTGAACAACATACTTGATACCTAAAAAGAGGAACGAATGAAAAAATCACGAGATTACCGGGAAAAAAGCGGAGATCCTTTGGAAGATCGAGAAACAAGAATCTCTAAAAAGAGACCCTCGGGTACCGTTGCGTGGTCAAAAGGAGAAATTCACCCTTAACAGCGCGGCGAGAACTCTTCGAATCCGCGTGCATTCAAACGAACCCTCTCACCCCTGTTGTCCCGTGAACATTTTTTTCGCGCTTCCGTCTGTTTGTTTTTTTCAACCACCTCGGGGCGGAGCGAGGAGTATGCAAAGCGATCTTCAACCCTTTCCACGCTACCCTCCACGCGTCATTCTTTCTTTTTTTTTTTTTGTTCTTCTTCACCCAGCACCCATTGACCTCTTTGTCTTCTCTTCCTCGTCCTTTTCTTCCTGCTTCCAATCCGGCAGAATCCTCGTCGAAATTATGCAGGATTCTCATCCGGAGACACAGGGAGAGGTGCGGGAAACAAAACTAAACCAGGGGTAACCCGTTGCTCGCGAAAAAAAGGGGTTGAGATCCTTTTTTTTCGCACATTTCCTCGTCCGCGACGCGAGTCTAACGGTGTCTCGTCTTCCGAGCCATTTCGATCCACGTTTCTGGTTCCTCCGTTCGCTTTCTTTTTGTCTCTTCCTGTTTCGTCCGTTAGAAGATCGTCTGCTTTCCTATGGGATATTTTTTACGCGCGTTTCGACGAGGCTTCAGAATCTTTTCATCTCGAGCCAGTCTTTCACGTTACGATCGCAGGAACGGCGAAGACGAACGAACGCTTACGAAACTTCCCATAAAAATATTGTTTAGCTTCCTGGTACTGGTTTCTCGAATTTTCTACAGAGTCTACGTAACTTTGCCAAAACTATTGCGAAAAATATTTTTAAGAAAAGCTGTCTAGCTTCCTACTATAAGCTTCTCCAATTTTTGTAGTTTAACTTTGTCATAGTTAGGACGATACCCAAACTATCTCTTTCGAAATATATCGCGTGGTTTTCTGCTATGTACTCGCTTCGAGATTTCCGATTGTTAGCTTCGTAAACAACGTCAATTCATTCAACGAACAACTTCGTGGCATTCGGAACGATTCGCAGAGAATTACATCTCTCAAAAAATATTGTCCACTCTTCTAGCATGTGTCGGCTTCTGAAAATTTTCAGTATAATTTTATCGCGATCAGACCGATCCCCACGAAATTATTCTTTTTTCGAGGAAGAGCGTGCAGGTCTTTTTACAAGCGGCTTCTGAAATTTTTCAGTCTAACCTTGCCGACTTTATCGGGAATTGGGTTTCCAGGGGAACCAGTTTACACCTTTTCGTGGAACAGATAGAGATAAACATCGCTTTAATCTATCCAGATGCAGCAAATTCTGCCTCGGATGAAGACATCCGGTTGCGAGCGATTTTACAACGCTTATCGAGTATGAAAGTATCGAGCGGAAGAAATGGAGAACTCGTCGTAAAAGTTTCGCGGCGGGAATCCGGCTACGAGACCGCCGGCCTCTTTGTCGCCAATTAACTGGTCCTTGCCTCGTAATACTTCGTAATATGTCGGGTATAAAATTAATCCTCGAATTATTTCATCGTGGCGAGCAAGTTAATGCTCGGCAGTTTCAGCTACCGTTAAATCAGAGGCGGGAAAGTTTGCTGCAGCTCCGCGAGACGCGTCTGACTTCGACGACTGTTAATTCAACGACAGAGAGAGATCAGCAGGAAATTTCTGAGATTTAAAGCGCAGATTACGCGGAATTAGCGTGCAAAGTCGAGCATGGTCGACGGAATCGTGAGAACCGCGGAGTTTATACAATCTTTCCGACCAGAGATCGCGACAGACCTTTCAAAATTCCTAAAATACTGCGTGAAACATTTTTCCAACTGATACGTCGTTCATAATTGGTGTTTAATATTTTAAAGAACGCGCGAACAATTATCTCCATGGATTTATTTGTACACAACGTATACTATAAATGGTTACCATATTCTAAGGTAAATTTTATAATTTTATAAAATTACATCTTATATTTAATTAATTAAGCAATTATATTTAAGCAATTTATCCGTATGGTTTCTGAGAAACACGATCAATGGGAGAGCAACTTTCGCTGCAGAACATTCGCTATAAGTATTTCACTATCGTTGTATTTCTAACAATTATTATTTTCAACATCGGAACATCATCGACGATTATGGTGGAAAATATTACGAAAAGAGTTTTGTAAAGTATATGTATTAGAACAATATGTTCAATAAATCTCCAAAGAAAGTTTCTAAACTCCCTAATTCCTTATTAATTCGCTGCTAATTAACAGCAGAGTAATCTTCACCTCCGAAAGCCTATCTCCTAAGCAGCTACACGTACATCCCTATCACGTTTCTGCCAATTATCATTCTCGGCTTGTCCACGATACCGCACTGTTTAATTTCTACTAATTAACACTGTCAACCATATAGTTCTTCGATCTTCCCGGAGATCTCTGTACGTACTAACATTACACGGTTCTCGGACATCGTCTCGCGTGACGTGAAAATAACGACGCAAAAATTTATTCAAGTGTAAACTCGCATACAGAACAGTGGCGGACAAAAGAAAATTAACTTAATTGATACTTGCGTCCCGATGCGAAGTAAAATCTCTGTCCAGCAGTTTTCTCGTACTAAATATTCGCCTACCGTATCACGTACGATTATATATCACATATTCTTTATGTATGCTACATGCTCGTTGCTTTCTTCAGATTATACGAATGATAATATACATTTTGTAAAATTACAACACCTTCTTATTTTTCTTCTACTATTAAAATCTTTCTTTTGGCCGCCACCGGGACAAAAAGATCGTAATTCGTCGATGGAAAATTTCGTCGAATTAAAATCTAGCTACTCACATCACCGGAGAGGCCGTTGTTCCATGGATAGGGTGGCTGAGGGGGTGACTGTTGCTGATGATGGACACCGCCCACGCCAGTAGCTGAGTGTGGATTGTGGATGTGTTCCGCCATCACGCTGACCCAATGGGCCAATCCACCGCCTCCGGCGGCGGTTGGGCCCGTGCTTCCGGTACCGGTGCCGGTTGTACCTCCACCACCGCCTCCGCCTCCACCTCCGCCGCCTCCTCCGCCCCCGCCACCTTCCTCGCCGCCCTCGGACCACGCGAAAGAGGCTTTCTGCAAGGTAGAAAAGCAACCAGGTTAATTGGAGATCGATCGATCCAGCGGATTAAACGTTCCTCTTCCTGCAAGCCGGGGCGAGATTTCCTTCTACTTGTTGCGTGACTGGTTTAGATTTTTAGATAGCAAAAAAAGATATATAATTAGCGCTCTGTGGTCGGAAATCGTCACAGTAGCGACGCTTATAATTTATCTTTAAACGTTTATCGCCTCGGCTAGTTGGTAATGTCACTGGAATAACTTGCTGACCGCAAACGGTTGACATTGTCGAACGTGGTTGCGAATGGCCTTGAAAAGTGTTGCAAGGCTCGGAGTAAGCCGCCACAGTTTCCAACGTTTCGTTGATATTTTGCGGTCAACAGTCGAAGAAAGCGCTGATAACGAACAACAGACTGCGGATTCTCATCGATTTATGGCAAGTGGAAAATTGCACGCGATGCACGTGATACGAAGAAATGTACAAGATGTCCAAAGTATAGCGATTTCTATGACACCTGTGATTACAGTTGGATGAAACAATTTTCTATTTTAATCGTATTCCGAAAAATATGAATTTGCACAAAAATCACTCGACCGTGGTATCGATCGTGGCGATCGTAGCCGTGACTCTCGTTAAGAGGAAAAGAATTAGCGGAAGAAAGGAAGATTGGTAAAGGAAGAGATAAAAAAAGATGCGCAGACCGGTTAGCCGATTTTTCCGCGAACCAACAATTTTCGAGAATGAGCCCGGCCAGGCAATTAATCCCGATCCCGAGCATTAATCACAGTAATTATGAGGCTCGCTCGTCTGTCCGAGCCGCTTCATCGGATATTCATGATCGAACGCACGAGAAGAGCTGACCCATTAATAAATTGATCGATAAATCAGCGAGCGTGACGCCCGGACACCTGAACGGGCTAAACCGAGATCCTGCTACCCCGACAAACTTCTTCTTACGATGTACGTATATACATTTTATTTGCGATCAAAGATTAAGATCTTGCTGATATCGGGGACAAAGAGCGCTTCAACGCTATGAGCGTTAAAATGTAACGGAATCAGCTTTTTTATCAATTAAAACGATCAAACTTTCCTACTTTCCTGACACGTTTATGTTCAACAACGACTATACGAATTAATTTGAGTATGCGAGTACACCACTTAATTAATCTGAAAGGTTAAGATCCTCATGACGTAATGCGACTTGAAAACATGAAATTTCCACATTAAAAAATATTTATTGGCGACAATATCGCTGTTCTATGAGATCGTGATCGGATCAAAGAACCATCAGATCGTATAGCAATTGTACGATAAAAGGAGAAAGGGGAAAGAAGTAAAATACGTAGAGTAAAGTTAATTTTGTAAAATGACGGTGAATAAATTATGAAATAGAATCTACGATATTTCAATTGTTATTTTCGGAGGAATTAAATCGTCAGATGTTTCTTCCTCGATGTTTCCCCGCGGGATATTAAATAAATCTGTAAATCATGAACCAAAAATAATTCGCAGAAGGGCGGATGACAGCGGATAATCGACGCTGCGAGGAACGAAGAAATCCATTCATTGCGGTGAGAGTCGGTTGAATCGAAGGAGTAGATGTTGGAGAATAAATCGTGCACGGGAATTCGGCTGTGCATAATTGCGCAACGATCGTAGCCATCGACTGTTCGCAATGAGAAATTCATGGCTATGAGGCGGACGAAGAAATGTCAGATGATGGCGAATCGATACGTCGTCGAACGCAGCAACTGCGGCGTTCATCCTTGCGGAAATGGAAACAAGCGAAAATAGTATTCGCGATATACTGCTACGTCCAATGTATTAACCTTAACGTTGTTGAAACTAAGCGTTAGAGTTCGATAAATATCAACGTTTAAAATGCAATCGAATTATTCTATCAATTTGTTTAAAAATTACGTGTATGCGTTTCCGTAGCATCGAAATTGTTAAAAGGTATTAAACCATAGGCAGGATAAAGTAGAATGACTGTCTTTTATTAATATCTCAATGAATTCTCGTATCAATGAACTTCCTTTCAACGAAATTCTTTATTCAACCCTCGGCGCTCGGTCGAACGACCGAGCTAGTAATTAACGAGGGCAGATTTGTTAATTGATCGTCTAACACGGATCGTGAGAAAGCTCGTTAGAAATCGCAGAGCGGATTGCTAGTTTCTCAAAGGATCATCGCTACGGGGCCCCAGAAGGGTTGTTATTTCTCCGACCAAGGGGGATGATGCGTTTCATTATTGCCTCGCAGTTAATTACACGTTCTCCAACCGACTTGTGCTCCTCTGTGTCCCTGTGCTTCTCTCCTCTTCCTTCCCCATATTCGACGAAACATCGACTGTTCGATTCTACCGAAAGGGGATCGCAATTACGCAAATGCGATACGATAATTCACCTAACTGTTTAATTCACCACACGTTACATTCTACTTTCGTATATTTTTGCAAAATTCTATTCAAGTAAATTCCATTTGCTCGGTCGTGAACGTCGTAAAGATTTAGATTCGCATAAATATTCGCAGTGTAATTATCCAATTAACAGCTTTACGTCAAAATCTCACGTTATTCCCGCATACGACGTAAGATTGCTGGAAAAATTTGCGGCCAGGGATTCCCTGCAGCATTCGCTTGGCGTTATTTTTAGCAGTTTCTGTGCAGAGATGTAATTTTTATCGACCATAAAAACAACGAAAAGATTGAAAAACCGTTCGTGGAACAAGAGCGTAATTGGGGTGAATTTTTCACTGAGACGTTTCGGCGTCGTTCGGGCGAGTAGAAAAAAGAAAAAAAAAAAAAGAACGGAAGAGATGGAAAAAACAAACTGGGGGAAAAGTGCGTCATGGATTTGGGTCAAGAGTTGTCGCGGAATCAAGCAAGCCGAGCCAAAACCGCGAACGTGCCAAGAAAAGTTGCCACACGGCGATAACTCGGCCAGGAGCAAAAGGAAGCAACAGGAAGCCGACACGGAGGGCTGTGGTCGTACAAGCTAATGAATTAAGCCGCGGAAAAATTTCCACCCGCTAAGAAAGCCGCTGTCTCACCGCCGATTTCCCCCGCATTTAGCTTGTTTATACGCAAGGAATATAATTGCAGACGTCTGCGGTGATATAATCCTATGATTGCGCGAGTTAAAACAACGCAGAGGAGGGGCAATAACGGAATCTTTATTTCGTGGACGAGAAGGATTTAACAGAGCCAAGACAAATGGTAAGGTTAACATTCTGAACGTGGATTTCGATATTTGGTCATGGACGAATAAATAAAAATTAACTCCGAGAAGAAAAATGTACGTAAAAATATATCGCCATTTTCTAATTAACTACGAATTAATTAAATCAACTAGGAATGTACTCTAAGTCATTCTAAGTGTAAGGCAGAGTAGTTTTGCAGCCGTACTTATGCCAATAAAATTACCAATACTGTTTGACTAATAAGAATATCACGAAATTCAAAATAGCGATTTAATCGAGGCTTTTAGGAAACACAAAGAAGAAAGAATGGTGAAACCAAGGAGAGAAGGTAAAAAGAGAATGTGAACAGAAAGTGACAAAGTACTTAGTTGAGAAGTCGAAGTCTCGATTCGATGGAGGAACAAAAAGTAATTGTCAAGCAAACAGGATTTTCTCGAACAGCGAAATCTCTTCGAGTTGCATCTACAACCGCTTTGTTTTCCGCGTCCATTACACGGAAACTGGTATCCAAACCTAAGTATTCGCTAACTTTCCGACCAAAGACTTATGCGTCAAGCGTCTGCCGATTCCTCGTAAACTACACCCCCAAATTCGTCTGTTTCTCAAAAGTGGAGCACGCTGGATAATTTCTTCGAGGTTGCGTCGACGTATTTTTCCTCGCTTTTTTTTAATTTATTTTTTCTTTGTTTTTTAAAGGCAAAGTTCGTTTGAAAATTTCTTAGTTTCTTCGCTGGCAATTGATTTGTTTGCTCGGTGGGTACTTTGTACTTGGGTCTTATCCTTCCTCGCGGAAGAATTTGTGAATTTGTTTTCTTCCACTCTTAGGGGTTGCTCGAATCGCGAGAAAAAGGGTAGGTCAGTGAAGACGTGGAATCTTTCGGGGATTATTGATCTTGATGCCGTAAGTTCGGAATGGCTGGAGAGAGAGGCGGCTGTTTACTGCGAAACTTTTCTACTTTCTACGGAGTGCTATCGTGTGTTACGAACCGAACAGAGTGTCACGATGGTATTTCCGATAATTATAATTTACAATAAGAAGAACACTGAAAACATTTGATGCTTAAAGTCTTCAATCCTCTGAAAAAATTTTACTCGCCTATTGAATTATAAAATTCTACGCATCTTTGTTAAACCTTTCAGGATATTTGATGCACAGTTTCTGATACTAAATACGTATATGTCCATCGTACGTGAAATTATTTGGAAATAAAAATGCAGGTACCTGAAAATTATTTACACATCTTTCGTGTCAAGAATGGAAAACGACGAATAATATTTTTTATAGCAAGCATTTTTCTCAGTACCCTTCAATCTTATAGTTCTCTATCTCCCGCCAATCCGAATTTCCACCGAGTATTCGATTACAGAACCGAAAGTACAGATCTTTAGATGCGTAAACGATAAAAAGAATTATACACCTGGCTCTAAGATTGCGGCCCTATTACACTACAAATCAATGCGATCAGCATTCCTTATTATGCAAGCCAAAATTCCAACAGCACTACTTTCTTCACTTTCCATAGCAATATGTCATTCCCCATTTATCAGTCGATTACGATTTAACGAAAAAAAATCCATCGACGACGAGAAACGAAGGAAAAATCCATCGATGACCAGGAACGAACGAAAAGCAATTAGAAAAAAGATACAGGGAATGAATGGTGGGGAACATAGTCTGACCTCGTCGTGGTCCTCCCTATGCAGAGCAAGGTTTCTTGGGAAAGCCGGCACGCTGCTCACGGTCAAACCCTTGAGATCCTTCAGCTCCTTAAGGGCGCCAAGCGCGTTCAGGTTATCCTTTAAATTGGCCAGATTAAAATTAATCCCCTGCTCCTTGAAGTTCAGGTGCCTGTTGAGCACCGTCTTGCCGAGGGCGCTTGCCAGCAGGCTGTTGTACAGCTCGTTACGCAGGATGAACTTTTGCTCGGCGGGTCCATCGTCTTTGCTGGATACGTCGTTCGAGGAATCCGAGTCGACCTCGACCGACGAATTCGACACGACACTCATCGTCGACATTTTATTATACTCCTTTAACCTCGTACTCTACTATATCGTTCCACCGCAGTTGCTGTGTCGCGTTACATAAAAAATACCAATCTTGTTGTTGCAAAAATTTGCGTTGTTCTTTGGCCGGAAACCGGAAGGCGAGGGAACAAATCCGGCGAAATTTTTTTTTTCTTTTTCCTTCTAAGCGTCGAGCTTTACCTTTTGTGCTTCCCTCGCTAGTACTTTTTTATCGGAACACTTATACCGAGGCTAGTTATACGCGAGCTTATTAAAATACCTGTACATGTGCTCCTTGCATGTGTATAGGAATATATAATTAAATACGCTTTTCCAAGTGTGTATATATAATATAGATGTATATATATATATATATAGATTTGCTCTTCTTCGCTTAATTTTCTAGGTATATATTTATTAATCGTAGCGCGAGAATCGTTTCGCTCAGAGAGGTTAAAAACACCGTCGACAGGACACCACCGTCGCGGTTCGAGGATTGCTTCAAGGGGAGCGGCCACGTGGCAGCTCGGTTACGTTCAAAACGACGATTCCTTTGGTTTAAAAAAAAAGAAAAGAGGAGAAGGAAGGGAAGAAATTTGGAGAAAACGGCTGCTTCGATGGGCGATCGGGACTCGATCGATTCGCTGGAACTTCGCGGATTAAATTACACTCTGTCCGTTTCGGCACAGCCACCCAGATATTCTGTTTTTCTCTTTTTTTTTCTCTTTTTTTTCTTTAAATTCGTACGTGTTTTCTTATTGCCTGACGAATCTGGACGCTGCGAGACACGATTTCCCTTCTCCCAGGACGATCGTCCTTTTTGAAAATTCACATTCCGCTCGATTCATACTCTTCGTAAACAGCATCGTCGTTTATAAACCAGCGACTTCTTCGATTTTTCACCGCGAAGACGTAAACTCGGTCCCGATATCCCGCAGCTCTTCTTGCTTGTCGCGTTAACTTTCGCTAAATTGTTTTTTTGCTCTTTTTCCTTTGTTTTACTACTTTATTCTCTACGGCTTAGCGTATATTACGTCTTATCAATATTATCAGTGGTCGCCTGTAACGCAAGCAGGCCGGCGAGACGAGGCATCCGCATGAAAAAACATTGTATCGTGGCGTTTAGGAACTTTTGCGCGCGCAGCTCATTACGCATGGCCGCGGTCTTTCTAATTGGCTGGCTAATTAGCGCGGGAGGGTGTCCCTGGTGCCGCGGACACGAGGTTTCCGGCGTGCGTGTTCGCGCGTGTCCCACGTTTCACCCTCCGCGCTTCTGCCCACTTTAATCAGGCGAATCCCGGATACGGACAATCCGAGAGAGAAACGCGTTAATCTCCCTTCTTCTTTTTCTTCTTCTTCTTCTTCTCTTCTTATGTCCTACTTTGTTAAGCGATATTCGCATAAAACACGTGAAAAATAGGAACTTTGGTTGATCGTTTCTGCCCCTCTGGCCCTCTCGTATTCTCACACGCTCTTCTTCTCTCGTTCTTCTCCTTTCCTCTGCCTTTCTTCCCTCTGTTTCCCTCCACGTCGGTGTGCAACAGCGTCATCGAGCATCCCGCACCCCGTCATTAAGACGATTTCACCCTCGACGCTTCTTCCCATGGAGATCCTCCTCCGCCTGGTCGGGCTCGTCCGTCACCAGGTAGAAGAAGAGGTAGCGCGGTGAGAAGGAGAAGAAGTAGAGAGAGAAGAGGAAGAGGAAACGGATAGAGGAACATCCTCCGCTTCTGGTTGCGTCGAGGAACATCCTTAGGCATCCATGGAGATCGTTGGTTTCTCAGCGCGGGGCATGTTTTCTGGTTCGTTGACGGCTGCAAGAGTCGTCCAGGAGGCCCGATGGCCTCCCTTCTTCATGTCCAGCGGAGCAGTGGGGGGTTCGAGACACGCGATTCGTCGAGCGCGGGCCCAAAACCGACGGGAACGGCCGGACGAAGGCGACGGGACCCGATCCGACGGGCCGGATGGCCGGCTCGAGCGTTTTCGTACTCGATCGGACGCACTCGTGGCCGGTGATCAGGCGATGGTGGGGGTACGCGGCTGCTTAGTCGCGAATCGAGCGTCGTCGAGTCAATTAACTGGCCTTCCCGAAGTCCCAAGGCGGCTGACGACGATGTCACGTCGAAACGAAATTTTCGCGGTCGGTGTAGTCGCGATTGCGTCACGCGAGCACGGACATTCCCCGGGTACCGAATCTCTTCCGCTCACGGAAACCGCGTCGCGGCTCGCGAGTAGGGGGTTGCCTCTCGAATCCCAGTTTCTTATGTGAGCGCGACCGTGCGACTGGTTGATGCAGTCCGCGGCGGAGCATAAGGAAGCGGAAGCTCGCCGTTCCTTCTCTCTCCGCCGCTTTTTCTCTGTTGCTCCGCTTTCTACCGCTCGCCCCATCCTTTTCTATTCCTTCGGGTTTCCTTGTCGCGCCGCCGGCCAAGGAAAGGCGCGCACGCTTCGCCGCGGCCGCCGGCGTCGTCGTCGACGTCGTCGTCGTCGTCGTGGTACCCTCCGTCTTTTGCTTCCTTTTTCTCCTCTCTCTTTCCAACCACTCGCCTCCGTTCTCCTTTCCGTTGTCTATCGGGCTCGCTCACACCGACGGTATCTGTCTCTCCCGCCACAACGCGCGCCGTAGGAAGGAGGGTGGTTGGGTGGAGGTAAGGAGAAGGCCGAAAGAAAGAAAGAAAGCGCGGGAGCGAGAGGGAGCACGAATACGGCGGAGAGACGGAAAGGTAACGAGAGACCGAGAAAGGGGTGGGAGAGACCGAGAAACTCCAAGGTGGAGGTGGAGTGGAAAAGAAAGAAAAAGAAACCGACCGAATAGCGCGAGGCGAGGCGAGGGGCCGCGAGGGGCGGAGGGGCAGGCATATATCCCGCGAAGAAACAGATAAATATAGATATTTTTCCTTTGGCTAGCCACCTGGGGAGAGAGAGAGAGAGAGAAAGAGACAGAGAGAGAGAGAGAGAGAGAAGACGTAAGGGTGGAAAAGAGAAACGGCCAGAGCAAGCGAGAAACCCTCGTGGGTGGTAGAAAACTGGGCTGGCGGGGTGTAGAGAGAACAGAGGGGAGGGTGTTGCACGTTTCCCGCCCCCCAGACCGAATTGGAAAAATGGAAATAATAAGAGTCGCCTCCTAGGGGGGTTGCATGGCGGGCTGCACGAACAGCCAAAGGGGTTGCAGCGGGGTGCAGAAACTGGAGGGTAGTTCTGGCTGTAGTAGGTGGGATGGGGGATGCTGAGTAGGGGTTGTGCGCAGTGCAGCATGCGCCCTGGCGACCGGCTCGCAGCAACACACATCGTATCTCGCGTTCGTGTGTGCGATAGCTTCTCACGTGTGTTCCTTCGCGGCGCGGCGCGGAGGCAAGAAAAGTGGGGCTTGGGGGTGGAAGATCGAGAAAGGGGCTCTCGCGTGATGCGACGGGGGGAATACCTTGACGGGCACGTCGAAACCAACATGGCCACCAGTTCGAAAGACCGCTACATTCCGTACATAAATTAACCCTCCGAAGCGATGCAGGCAGACGACGCGCGCGCTTCAGTCCGATTCTTTTGTTTCGCTCTAATAAAGTATCTGTGTCACGATGGAATTCGATTGCCGCCGCTCTCATCCCTTTGATCCGTCGCTCCTTTAATTCCCGTCTCCTTTCAATTACGCTTTACGACTCGCTTCCCGACAGAAATTCGAAAAAGGACATTCCTCTATTCAGCGTAACCGTTTCCGAATATCCTGCCGGAGTCGTTCGCTTCTTCTATTATATACTTAAATCATTCTGTCGCATTCGATTTCCTGGAAACTGAATTCTAACGTCGTTTTCAGCCAATGGTTTTATATACTCGTCTAGCTGACTTATTAACTTCAAATTGATCAAGTATTAGTGGTGTTCGAAGGAGGTAAGAAACGAGGTGTTCCGAAATATACGGAAGAAGAGTTTATTCTCTGGCGAGCAGAGGGAACAACTCTTTCCAGAACAGTTCGTTCTAGTTTTCGCGACGGTGATCGAACCCGGCGGGTTCTTTGCTCGCGGTTCGAGACGATTGTTTGTTTGTTTGTTTGCCCGGGGATGGTTTATCGGAGGCGGTAACGAGACGCAGTTTAAGCGATGGCCTCCGATAATGGAGCCTGGGACCCCGTGCTCGTCCCGAATGTAAAAGTAATACGCCTAGCGAGACGGAAATCATCGTTTCTCTTGGAGCGCGATTTAAGTGATAAATGGCATCGTTGCGAGACGAACTCGGAACGGATGCGTTTCCGTTCTGCGGCTCTTTTCCAGCGAATTGAAAATTCTCCTGGTACCTTGCAGTTGAGAGGGTCGAACATCCCCGTGACGATCTTTTCAACATCCAATTTGACGTTTCCTTATACCTTCTATTTTACCAATTTCGACAGAAGAACATCTTTCACTAATTTCTTTGACAAAGAATATATCCTATATATATATCATATACCGTTTAATTGAAATAACAAACGTATAATTTACGACCTGTAGACCATCGGTGTACTACAATGCAGAATCCACGCTAACTGTATCACACAGTAAGAAGCCTGATCAACTTGATTAATATCGATCGTTTCATTTTTCAACAATTAAATCAATCGCTCCCATGCACCGATCAAATGATAATGAGGCCAAAGTCCCAAGCTACGCGAGCATCAAGATTCTTCGCCAACTTCGGCATCACGAGCCACCCTCCTTATCCACTTTCTCCCCACGAACAAGAATCCTCTGTTTCGCTTAACAACCCTCGGCGATCAATGGCCATCGTATCCACCGCGAAATCCCCCACTTGTTATATTATTGTCAATCGGTACGAAACATTCAGACGAGGCTGGCCAGATTATAATATATGTACCGTACGCTAACCCACGGCCCATTCTTCCGCAAGGGGAACGAGTCTCGCAAATAACAGATGGGTCACATGGACAGGTAATACCGTAGTTCCTCTCGAGTGGTATCAGCTTTTGAGGTTGCTTCGAATACACACAGAGACACACACGCGGTAGAAACCACACGAGAATTCACATATACGCGCGAGTATACATATGTACACAAAGAGACACGTGGACGCGAAGAACACGTACACACATGGAAAAGAAGTGGCCAGGAAGGACGTGACTCCGGCGACGTTCCGGAGATGCTGTTTCACGTGGTTGCATAAAAGTGCAACGGGAATCGGGGCTGGGGAAACGGGGCGAGACAGTAGTCGCCTGCTACCTCTAATATCCTCTAACGGTGCATCCCCAAATTACCATTGTGCCATTCACATGCAGAATACCTTCACACTCCCGGATTCCACCCCTTTCTTTCTGTCTTTTCGGTTCTCGCCTAAGTAGCAGGATGATGGGAGCCACGACCTGTGCGCCTTTTCATCCGTCTGTGGGTTACGCGGCCGTTTTTTTTCATTTCTTTCTCTTCTATTCTTTATTTCTCCCTTCTTTTCTTATCTCGCCCCTTTCGCCGCTGCCACTGATTATTTGTGTTTTGGTTTTTCTGGGTGGAACGGAAGAGGAGTTTCTCGGAATGCTTCCTCGGAGTTTGGTTTACGATTACCCGTATCGAGAACCGGAGAACACGAGAACTTGTTTCCTCGTCGCGGCCGAGGGTAGTAGGTTTACCGTTGTTGCACGAGAAGTCGGTGTTTCCTGTGTGTGGAGATGATCGCGCGTTTCCCAAGCGAACGTTCAGATTAGCGGTGTTAGGTAGGAATTTGTAAATTTAATTTGACACTTATTTCCTTGCTAAGCGAGCATCAGACACTTTTCGAGAATGTCACAGGATCTCGATCATGAGAACGGCGACTGACCGAAACTCGGAGAATGGTTCTTTGTCAGAGAAACTGGGAAATAAGAAGAGAAACCTGTTTGAGGTTGTCTGGTTCTGTTCAATGTTAATATGTATAAAGTGGTTCACAATAAAAATTCTAAACGGTAAAATAATATCTGACCGTCGCGTAAATGTAACATTATCGTGTAACAACAACTAGTTTATCCATTGCACCATAAATAAACCTCTAAACCTCGTCAAACTGTGAAATTCGGATAAAAGAAGAAATAGCGTGGGAGAGAATATAAAAGGAAGTTGCTTTGAATCTCCTTCTCCTTAGAATGCTAAAAACCAAAAAGAAAAGATAATACAAACCAGGTGAGAGAGATCTGAATGAATTAACCAAACATTTTCAAACGCAGGCGCAACACCACCAAGCTCCAAGCAAATCTAAAGCAACTTAATTATCCTTGTACGTTCTGGTTCTTCATCAAATCCTCGAGGAACGAGCGAAAAATATTTCAACAGCCACAAAGAAGGTGAGGAACACGAGGTATAACGATAATCTTGGTCTGATCGCTGGCAAGAAGCCACGTAGATTCTCGGGAGGAGCGAGCAGTCTGCTGATAAGACGCAAAATCCAAGGTTAACGGAAAGGGATGGCGGGGTGTATGACGATGTCGGGGTGTAAGGTGAAAATTAAAGAAGCGCTAAGTCGGCCGCTAAACTGAAGAACCACTTGTTGAGCAGCTTGTGGCGGCGGCACGTTGGTTACAGCTCGGAGGGGTTGGAAAGGGAGACGACGGGGTGGCAGGGGTGGTCCAGCTTCCACGGAGGCGGCAGGACGCGGATATGCAGATGAGGGGTGGCCACCCCCGTGTAACTAACTTCTAACTTTCGTGCAAAGGCCAAGCCAACAGCCTTCCACGTTGGTTTTATGGTCGCGATTCTACATCCTCCACCGTGCACCCTCATCCCCCTTTAAAGAAATTAAATCTGCGCGCTGCTCAACTGTTTAGAACGACGAGACTTTTCAAGTACAGCAAGCGTAAGGGGAAGTAAAGTCGTCCGGGTACGGAGATTCTTTTCAAACTTCCCTCGAGAGCTATCCTCTTCTTTTAGGTAACGATCCAATGTCGTCTTTTTCTTAATGGAAAAATCAGTGGAAAGCGGTGAATCGTTGTTCAAAGTTCTTTCATTTGTTTCAGTGGATTTTTTAATCGTTTATTCGCGCAGACATTCCAATTTGATCTTCTCTCGTTATATATTTGTGTCACTGGTACTTGTTTATATATTTGTGTTCATGATATACGTTACATGTATGTCCTGTATATTACATATCGTCTGTACTCAAGTTAACTATGAGCACCGTGAACTAGAGACTCTCTTATCGTTTATCTGCTCAAGTATTTACTCACGAGACGTATCATTCATACATATGAATTGCACCTTAGCACGTAGAATTATTACTCGGAGCAATTGACCTGCAATCCTCGTTTCTTCCAAATATCAACTGCCTGGTCCCTTAACTTCCACGCGATCGCACGATTTTGCCTATTCTTTGGAAAATTTTGCAACATGCGCGAGGGCAATAAAAATACGAAGAATCAATTTCATCTGCGTATTAACTATCTCACCCGTTAACTACGAAGACGCGAAGTCTTCCATTACGAATCCTCTAAGCGTTTCTCAAAGTGCGTAAGGCTAATTTATTCGTGGAAATATTTTGCCGCAAAGTGTCGGGAACGATAAAAGGAACGAAAGCATTCGAAATCAGGTGGAGTTTGCTCGGTAGCCAACAACGTGGAATCCATTCGTCGAATCGCGGTCTCCATCGAACAACAATTTGACTTATCATCTTTCCAACCCTCTTAGGCGGGGGTGAAATTCGTTGGCGATGGAAAAAGGTAGAAAACCGCGAAACAACGAGCATCTCGCGGCAGTACTTTTGCCTCTGCCGACGTTTTTCTCAGCGCTTCGTTGCCGAAAAAAAGCCGGGGGAAAGGACGCCTGGCGCCAGCACGTCGGCGTCGACGAGTCTCGACCCAGATACCCCGTCGTCGTCGACGACGACGTCGTCTCCTCCGTGGCTCCGGCTTTTCTTATTTCTCCCTTTTGCCCACCCATCGCAAGCGCATCCTCCAACCTCGTTGGGGTAGGTTTTTCCACCCCTCTGCACCTCCACACAAACTCAACGCGCGTTTGTGTATCCACCTTCCACCCTTTTGCGTACGACCAAGACATTCTGCGTTTGTCTTACGTGCTTTTTTTTCCTTGAAACGTTTAGTTTCTTACTTAGACGATAAGTTTCGTCGGTGGTGTGCGCTGAATGTTCACCGGACATCGATGAACTTTTGTTAATTCGTAGAAACGTTTACAACAATTTTAGCGAGTCGAGTTTAAACGAAACTACCCTACTGCAAAATTTGTCCATTATATTTCGTAATTTTTGAAATGTCGTACGCTGTCGTTCTTTTTTATTAAGCCAAACCGAATATTTGAAATTGTCAGAGTGTAAATTCCTAGGTAGGATTTTTCATTTTGCTATTTTTTAACGAGTCCATCTCCAGCGACGTTATCTCGCTTTACAATTCCTCCGCTATAGAATTTTTGAAACTCGGTTATTTTTTAATTAGCCAACCCCTAGCAAAATTATGGAATTACGTACACTGTAAAATTGTTCCATCACAGATTTCTTCGACATTCCTCTTTAATAAATTAATATTAATTCATTTCTAACGAGTTTGTAATTCTCAAGAATAAAAGAGTGTTTTTAGAGGACGAATGCTTTCGAAGTTGAAATATCAGCGAGTTTTAGGAGCTTACGAAGGAAAAGTGAACGATAAGAAATTACGATCGATCAACGGAATGCGTGAAATTCACGAAATAATAGGCGCGTGTAAATAGAGATAAATTTAAGAGAAAGAAGAAATTTGAAACGAAGCTGCATACGTTGATAAGAATTGCCGCGATGATTGAACAAATGTGAAAGCATCGAATGAGCTTTTCCAGCCTTTCTTGCAACCCTTTCTCCTTCGAAGATTTTTCTTCGCTGGCCCAGTTCGACCTCATTGGTTACCGTACACCCCGTTCTACCCCCATTTTACCACACGAAAAACGCCTGCGTTATTTTTTCCCCTTTTCCCCGTTCATCTTCGCCCTCGCGGATCTGCGGTTCTCAGAGACCAATCGCTTCTTCGATTTATTTGATTGCGAAAATTTTATAAAAATTATAGCCCCAAAGAAAAATTAATCTTTTTCCAAATCGAAGAAATATCCAGGAAGAGAATATCTCGTAAATTTTGCAACGAGTAAAACGATGCTTCGGTATCACATTTTTACCATCGAGGTTCCCTTGAGTTGATTAAATATTTCGAAAGATATTTACGCGAATTCTATATAAAATAAAAATATGACCCACTTGATGCTAACACTGAGAAGTATCAACTTCTGAATAACAACGTAGTACTATACTTTTTGCGAATAATCGAGTAAATAAATCTTCTCTTAAGGCAATACAGCTGAAAAAATATTTTCTATAGTTTTTAAAACAGTGAAATTGCTCATCTATTTCCTGCGAATAATCCAACAAGATGAACGTTTCCGCAAATTACATGTTCAAAAAAATATTTCGCAAATTCCACAAGAAGTAAAAACGTATTCCAATAGCGATAAGACTAACAAAGAAAAAAAAAATATATATATATAGATATAGTTTTCAATACGAATATGGTGTACCGTTTTTTTTCAGACGAAGCTTTAAGATGCACACGATGGTTGCGTGTGCACGTAACACACGTGCGCGACGCATAAAATAATAAATTAAGCTGTACGATATGATCAAGCGGGGCTACGATTGGTCGTTGTCGAGAGAGGGCCCCTTTTATTATTTCTCTCTTCTTTTTCTTTTTTTCTTTTTTTTTTTTTTTTTATCGCGCCGTACGAATCTCTCTGCCGGCAACCATAGGGGCTGAGCATTCCGGCCATCTTGAATTGCAAATACGTGTCGGATCGGAAATAATGAAACGAAAGAAAGAGAGGAAAAAAAGATATCGCGAAGCTGCAGTTGCAAATAACTCGTATTTTATTTACATCGCCGACATTATCACGCCACAATGATTTTCTTTATTACTAAATTCGTGTAATTATATTATTCGTTTCAACCGGGTGAAACACGGATTCATCGTTCGCCTCCAACGTTTCACACTTGAATAAATAAACGCGATAAATCGTAGCGTATAGCTTTTTAGCCGCTGTATAGTATACGCTTTTTATTTTTTTCTAACCACACGATCAAATATACTTACCTACTTAATATTAGCATCTACCACTACCTTCAATATTCCACTTTAAATATCAATAATTTAATAAGTGTAATCCAATGAATAGTCGATTATGTTGACGAGACGTAAACAAAACACGATGAGACTAGAATCGCAATGCGCGCCACATACTCGAACCAAAGAGGAGAAGAAAAAAAGAAAAAAGGAAAATAGTGGGATAAAAAGCGATCGCCGGACGGATAAAAAGCGACTATGGCCTGTAAGATGTAATCAAAGTCCACTAAATTACACGCGAGTCTACTTTCGATCAATCAAACGGACTATTAGATTAGAATGTACGTCATCGAGATAAAAAGGTGGCTGCAAGTGTCTTTGAACGAGCTAACGACATTGTTTTCCGTGTTTAAGTTCTTGGCCATTTTTCCAACGAGCTCTCCTGCGTTTCAGATTGCACGAGAAAATTACGCGACCCTCGTTGTCGCCATTTGCCATCGCTGAAAGTCCAATTCAAAGACCCGATTGATCCATGTCAACGTTCCTCGATAATTCAATCATTGTTCCAGAATACTCCAATCATACGAAGAATCGAAATTTTCAATGTGTCTGTATTACACAAAAGTAAAAATAAAAATCACTTGAGGAAAGAATAAAAAGAAATACTGTGAAATTTGTGTTCAAGTTAGGGACGATAAGGAGATTTTGATAACAAAACGGTAAATGCGCGGGTGCGTGTTCTACTTGCAACTTTTCATATTCACAAACACCTTGAAAAATAAGAATGAACGTGTCCTAACAAGGAGATGACAAGAACTGCAAAATCTGCAACGAGTTGGCTGTACGCGCGTTCGATGCTTTACGTTGATGGTAAAACGGCTCCAAAAGAATTCGAGCGCATGGCCCCTCGCTTCCGACAAATTAATCGAGAGATTACGTTCTTGGCGCACTAGTTTCTCGTGTTTTCAACGTTTTTATTACAATCTCCAGCCGTAGAAATATACAGAAGTGCCATTAGCAAGCAAGAATAATCAAAATTTTATCAAAAGAAATTGCGAAACTTGGATATTTAAAAATCAAAATGTATCGATGTCAGAAAAATGTATAAAAGACTCCTTCATTTTCTGAAAACAAAGGGCCGTGCGCTGAAATTCTTTCGGTGCTGTTCTACCAGCGACTTAAAGCATCGAACGTACGTACGATCAGCTTATACGAGATTTCACAGTCTTTGCCATCTTTTTCGCAAAATTTCTCCAAGTTACGCTCGAGAAGATTTTAACAATTTGGCAAAGATATGCAACAAAATAAAAATGAAAATTGCTGAAATTTCTCGAAGCCGAGAAGACCTGAATGGCGCACTGACGAATGATCAATTGAAAAATTCCGATCTCATGCACTTTATGGGAAAATTCGAGGCATTTGGAGAGAATAGGAGTTAGCACGGACGATGCTTTCAATTTATAAAATTAAGTCCCGGCTGAGGAGAAACAAGGGGTTCGGAAACGTGCGCGGAAGTCGATCGATGGAATCCCATGTTTTGAATCGAGGATACACGGTAAAGTGGATTGCTTCTCGGGATCTCTCAGCCTTGTGTCTCAATAAACCGTCTCCTTATTGCAACACCGTAAGCCAGAAATCTCGATCCTCGTGATTCATATTAATCGGCTTAGTCGATTACCCTTCTGATAAGACGAACTTGAATTCCTCGATAAGATCGATCTGGTTGAGAAGTCTGGAAACGGGCGAGCTCTCTCGGAGCCCGATTAAATCATTTCGCTTAAGAATTCCGATCCAAGATCGATTATTACACGATGCGTTTAATTCTCAGCAGATTCGTTCGCAGGGAACAATGAAAGTTTAAATTCAGAGACTCGAAGGAAGCGTGCCTTAATCCTCTTAAAAGCGTATCTCGTTGAACGAGTCTGTTCAAGACAGTGCAGAGCAAGTCAATTAACCAGGATAACGAAATTAACGCCCCTCACGGTGTGATTATTTCTCAAACAGAAGCGCGATATTCTACACCTCCTCTGCTGGAACACGGAATTACAAAACTCTTTCTCCAGCCATCGATTCTCGTGTCTTTGGCAAGTAGATTTCTAGCTTCTAGAAACATACTGGCGCATGTACATGCGTGTGATTGATGTTTCTTTAGCGTTGATGAGATCAATGATTAATAAATATTTCTGAATGTGTACAAACGTTTATGGCTATAGATAATCTCAACGATCGAATTTTCCTATCAAAAAAAAAAAAAAAAAAAAAAAAGAAGAAGAAAAGAGGAAAAAGAACTAAATATCTTTTATTGATTTTGATAACTTGGCCTTCCAAAAAAGTCTTAGTATTACGTATATATATAACACACTGGCTACACATAGTATATTTTTCCCAGAGATAGAAAATAATCTAATAAATCTACCCTTAAAAACCTCCAACCAAAAATGAAGATTCTTCGTTACCGCTCTTTAGAAGAAATTCCTAATTATCAAAAACAAAAGTGTTCCAATAAACTTCCTAATTTTTAAATAATAAATAATAATAAAAAAAGGGAAGTTCGTTTTCACATTGAACGATGATTCGTTTGAAAAATCGGACCGGAGGATCGACGAGGGTGAGAAGCAGGGGTAGCAGTGGCCCGGATTTCGCGGGGTAAATATGCATCCCAGGCGTGCAAGGTAAATTGTTGAAGAGTTGGGGTGTCCTTAAGCTAAGGTAAAAGGTTGTCTGGGGCGGCGTCTAGCCATGTCTATCGATTATCCTCCATCTTCGTCTGTCTCGTCCGATCTTACCGCCCCTCTGCACGCGCCCCACCACCGAAACCCCTTCTCCACCCCCTCTGTCTCTCCTCCTTCCCTATTTTCGATCCACCATCGGCCACCCCCTTGCTCCTGACCTGTCGCAAAACCACCCACGCACTTACGCACGGCACTTCTTGCGCGATCCTTTCGTACTCCTTCGACGACTCTTGCGGATGATAAGCGAGGGTTGAAATTAATCGAAGATATCAGAAGAGTCAGATGGATCAAATTCCCAATTTTTTTTTTTTTTTTTTTTTATACTATGAATCAAGCTTAATCAAAATTCAGCCACAAGCTTATTAAAATGTAAACTTTTTTTTAAAATTCAGCAGGTGAAAAATTCAGTTAAGCCCGCGGTAGGAAAATTGCTTTTTGAAATTTTATCCGGTTTTGGTTATGGCCGGAGCGAATTCGAGGCGAATTTTAATTTCTTCTGAAAACATCTATTAAACGTTTGACTCAAAAATTGATCCTATCACGTAGTAAATATTTTAATCGGCAGCTCAGAGTTTTTCGAAAGCCCAGAATGTAAAATTTATACGCGAACATAGACTCAGTTTGAACGCGGAAAATGCAAAAATATACCCGCCAACGATTAAAAAAAAAAAAAATTCCTCTTTGTGATCTATTTAGGTAGAATAAAACGATAGAAGAGTTGTGTGTGCGAATCGGATAATAATAAGAAGAAATGAAACAGTGATCTAGAAAGAGCTCGTAAGCTATGGAATCCAAGAGACTAATTTTTGGAATTTTTGTCTCCGTTTAACACTCGCATCACGTAAAAATTACTAAACGGATTTCGGTGGCGTTTTCTCTGTTTTATAGTTGAGTATTCGGGAAAGAGAATCGGATACGTTTCACCTGAATCCATTTTGTCGAAGTTGAAAAACAGCCTGGCATCCGAGTTGTATGCGCTGCCATGTTTGGTAAAGGTCGAGCAACGATGGCTAATTATTTACGTGGTTTGTTGCGAAATCGAGTGTTTTTCGAATTTAATATTCCTTACCGCGCAGCACAACTGCTGGAATTAATATAAAAAATACACAACTACTCCATTCGCAAAAATTCATCTGCTTAAAAATTGCTCCATATATTCCTAGTCCACGAGCTCGATAAATACGAATAATAAAAACATTGAAATGTTGCTTCTCTTAATAATCTTCTCTAAAACAAATGATAAATAACATAATCAACTTATCGGCTACTTTTTCAAATACATATATCACTGAGCCTACCAGATCGTGCTCGTTTTTAATTATTAAAATCTTGTTATTAAAATCCTCGTATTTGATTATAAAGCGATATTAAAATCGAAAGATCGACAAGGATCTCCTTATCGTGCGATTTATAATTATAATTGGTTTTATAATAATAAATCATCGGAATTATACGGAGAGCGACCACACCAACTAGAAATAATTCATTCGTAAGTTCCTTTCGCGATGGGCACGATGATACTTCCGGATGCCTTGAAATTTGTAGCTGGCAAGGCTTGCAAGAGCGAAACTCGATTTGAAGAGTTCCCTTGTTGGTGGAGCTCGAAACGTTTACCGTTATACTTTGGGGGATGGACGAGAGCTACTTGCCTCTTCGGCAGTTTTAATCGAGGGAAGGTATCAATCCGTGGAAGGAGACCGTTGGTCAGCTTGTGGGTTTCGTCGGGAGAATAATCGTCGAAGGCGGCGAGTGTAATTGGCGAGTAAACTTTGAACGCGTTTAATTTTTAGTAGATTCGGTGAGACAGGTGCGAGCTTTAAAGTGGAGACGATTTAAACGCGGCTAACCCGTGGGGAAAGTTTTCGCGTACGTGTTCGATTGCATCGCAAGAAACTCGCCTCTTCTATCTAAGATTCCGCGGATGTTCGAGAAGTTCTTAGCTTCATGATCGGTAATCTGCTGTAATTATATAAATAGATAGTTGTTGAAATGGAAATTCTATCGTAAATTCTATTGGAAATTTGTTCGTAAATTAAACATAGCGAAACGAAGGAATTATACGAAAAATATGACGCAGTTATTGTGTTTTAATATGCTCGCTTTAGCGGAAAGAAAAATTTAATATAATTTGTGAAATGCAGCTGATCTCGGAACGTAAGAGGATTATATCGACAAACCATGCCCAGTGCTATTATCATAATCGTAATTACCATCGTCCTATTTTATTAGTAATTACCTAATTACTTATAACTTTAGAAATTCCACCGTGGAGATTGGAAATTTACCAACGTTGAAAATACGCTAGCGTTTTGAAAATCTACAGTCCCGGGACTTGGCGTCGAATGGAAGTTCGTCGCGATTCGAGACCCGAATTCCAAGGTAATTCCGAACGTAAACCGTGAGAAGAGCCTAAGTATCGAGAAACCAGCCGAAAGCTACGTTCGCTGCAACTACGAATTTACCGATACCCTTCGATGTTTTATCCCATCGCGAGAACGATAAAAAATTGCAAATGAAAGATCGACGAGATACGACAAACCTGTAAAAACATAAGCACGACTTATGTTCAAATAAAAGTGTAATAGAATTCATGGAATCGAGTTTATGGCTGAGATGGCGTAGGAAGACCGTATCGAGGAATCAGCCCGAAAATCAAACGTATTCGAACGACAGACCGCGTATGGGTGTTTGACAGTGTGCGAGTGACGGACAGGTCGTGACCTAGGCCGTCTTGAAGGGCAGACATTTTTTAATCGATAACCTGGCCCCGCTCCTCGTCCACCGACACCCTGCAAGGCGCACAGACGGTGAGGTAGTTATCCCTGGCTAAAGAGCAGTAGTACGGGGGAGGGGTTGAAGGGGTGAAATAGCCCGGGAGAGAATCGTGGAGGTGTACAGACGCAACTGTACTTCGCCACCCCCGCACCGGCAGCCTAAATAAAGGCCCATCCTTAAAGCGGACCGGCTCGAAAACATTGTTAAAGGGGATGGCGCGCCGAAACTCACCGAGGTGTAATTCAACCAACAGGAAAAATAGTGCGACACGATCTTCTTGTATTATAGTAATCGAGGGAGGGCAACATTTTATTGCAACTTTTTGGAAACTTATGGAAAGTTTGCTGGTTTGTGATTAACATTACTTTTGGAAGCTTTCATCGGGTAATCACCGGTCATCGAATTCGAGATAATAGAAATTTTCAAGACTTACGATATATTTTTTATTTTTGTTTCCTTTTTTTTTCTAAATTGCGCGTAACAGTAGATTTGATTAATTTAATAATTAGTAAGATGTTCTATATCAATTTGCGTTTTCTGTCTTTGGCTTCATACTATAGCAATTTATATTTCATGGCCTCGCTGTTTCGACAGATATTTAGCAAATTTTTATTTTCCAAATACAATACAGAGATTTTCAGTGGCATACAGGTTGCGTCATTTGTCTCGTTACGAGTGTTAGGAATTTTCTTCGATAGAAGGAAACTGTTTTCAGAGAAATGTCTTCTCTGACATCGATATGAGCAGTCAAAATTAGCTTGCCATTTATGATCCGGTTATTGGAAAAGTGAAACATTTTCACACGTTTGTAATAGTCATGGACTGTGATTTAGTAATTTAGCTGGAAAATAATTCATTTAACAACGTTCATGATATTTTAGCTATCATGGGAAAGTGACTGGATACTAATAATACGAAAAATATTGAATTTTCCACGATTATCTGACTGATCGTTAAAATCCCGAGGTAATTGTTTATTTTTCCATATTAAAGCGAGAAAATGGATAAAGGATGGCAACGAAAAAGACGAGAGGTAGAAAAAGTGCATCGAGAGACGGCTGGAATATGATAAGGGGATGGAAAACTTGGGGGCACGAAACGTCAAAATATTGTTTTTCCATTCTTTTCACGAACGACGATGGCGAGACAAGGTGGCGGCGGTGTTTTCAGAAAAAATACACCCGCCTCTGCCCGCGGCTGTCGATCCTGTATTTTTTCCCCTCTGTGCCTTTTCCCGTCCTATACTTTTTCTCGTTACGAAACAGAGACACCGGCTGCTTGCAAATTTCCAAATGAAAACAACGTTCAGAAGTGAAATCGAGTCAGCTTCGAGCATACGCTGTGTCCATTTCTCTGATCATTCGTGAAAAACCTAGCCGAAGGAAAGAAAGGATTATAGGAGGCCAAGATTATTCCTTTCAAAATCCTCTCCATTTAATATCTCTGATCTCGTCTTGTTATATTTTACAAGCTAACAAGTTAACAATAACGTACAGTTTGGAAACGAACGCAAGATTCGTCAGTAAATTCAGTTGGTTAAACCTAAATTTGTAAATTCTGGATATCGTAGATTGCTTATATTACACGTGTCATATTACAAGGAATCTGTGCAACAAAAGTTTACAATTAATATAAATAATGAAAAGCTTACGAAGAAACATTTTTACAGCAGAAGTCTACGATCTGCGTTTGTATCGACGCAACGCTATACAATTTTACGCAATAAGAGTCTACCATTTACTCGTCGCTTGTCCATCTAGCAAAAAATCATTCCAACGAAGAAACAAATCACAGTGTATATTGATAAAGACGGTCACCGTATCAGTTTCCAACAATAATCGGCTAGCCGCAATAAAATCAACTCATCGAGTCAACGGGTGGAAGAGGGTGGAAAGTTCGATCGGTTCGACCGGTGGAGAGACGTTTCCATCGACAAAATAATTCATGGACTAAGTCAACCGTGGCAGTACTCGCCGACTATCTCATTCTGACTCGATTTTGCTTTCATTCCATCTTCCTCGTGCAAGTATCAACAGAAATCATTTCACGACGGCCAATCGATAAAAGAAAAATCGGCAGAAGATACTAAATGGGTGTTAATGAACGGTGAATATCGAGGATAACAGGCAAAGGGATGGGAAGAAGGGGGGAAAAAGGCAACAGAGAAACGTCAATGACTCGTTAGTGGAAATTTTATTGATAGTTTTATTCATGGGGCGACAGTCACCTGTTGCACAAACAGAGCAACGCGAATGCACTTGCTGTTAAGCCGAAAGAGCGTTGCATTCCCGCTGGCGCATTGATTAAAAGCTCATCCTTTTCGATGGCACTTTCCCAAATTTCCCTTTAACCGAGAGGATTCTACTTAAGCGATGTAATAGCCGTCACCGCGTTTTACCAATAAACGCTAATTTGTCCGGGATTATTCAATTTTCTGAAAACCGTGAAGGTAAATATGACTGTTCAAATGATCCTTCGTTTTACGCTAATCTCTTTCTCTTTTTTTCTCTCTTTTGTTTCGATGTGAAGCGACACACGAATCGTTAGCTGTTGGTCATTGTTTAAAATGATATTTAAAATTTGTCGAGGGATGGAAAAACAAGATTCCCCCGTCGCAACTTGTTGCAGGCAACAATTGGTTACGACAATAGAATTGTGGGGTGAGTAGCGAAAAAAGTTGTTTGGCCCAGCTCTCCAGCCAGAAAAATTCACAACTGGGACAAACACCGAGACAAACGTTTCCCCTCTTGACTTTTGCAAAATCGACGTTCGTTTTTTCAGCGCAATTATTTTTCGAGGAAATATGCCGAAAAGAGAACTTTAAAAATATCTGTCAACTATTTTCATGGTTTTAGTAACTTTCCCAATATTAATACGCTGTTCCTTAGTTTGGAAAAAGATTCGACATTTGCGCGTTTCTTCCCTTTCGCTTACAATTTCTGTCTGTGATTCCAAAAGACGATATACCTTTTCTTCGTGCGAACGAAAGATTTTGAAAAGCGCGAAGGTTGACCTTTCAATGGAAAGTAGATTGCTAGCCAAGTAGATTTTTAAATACTTTCATAATTAGAAAATTGCTTTCTCAAGATAATTCGCGACATCTGAACCACGCGAACGAGATTCGCGATTTCTCCGCAGGATAATCGAAATTATTTGCTCGAAGGGTGAACTGCGCTTCTTCAACCCCTATTCTAGGGGTTGGTAAACGGACCACGTTCCTCCCTGCATTATCCACCGAGGATAAGGGTGGCCAACTGCAGAGATTCTTGGGGGTAAACCGAATTCTTCCGCATCGTGTGGTGGTAATTTCTCGGCCGTGTTCGAAAATGTATCGCATAAAATTCTTGTAGACACTTTCTTAAGGAACCCAGCGTTTGACGAAATTTCACAAAAAGAATTCACAGTGAGCTAAATAGCGAAAAATATTCTACGTCTATCTATAATCGATAAACGTTCTGTGATATTATTTTAATATACAACAATTTTTATATTCCAACGTATCTGAAAATCAACAGTACAGTTTCTTCGACCACAAAGCATCGACGGAAGAAGAGAAAATATAATCGACCATCGTTTCTACGATAGTTCGAAATATTTTGAGAATTGAAAATTTTGTATGTTCGGGTGGCATTAAAAATTGACGCTAAAATATCGTAAACCGTAAAGGAGGAGAGGCAGAGGAGATCAAAGTATACTTGGAACGACTCTAATGAATAACTGAAATAGGCTTGAAAGCAATAACTGCAGTTCATCTCACGGAGATCCTCGTGAAACTTTTCTAGCAACAGACGAGGCGAGAATGTATTTATGACACTGATTACGTTACTGCATTTGTATACAATCCCGTGTAAGCGATCTTGCAACCTTTGTTCCAAAGGCGCAGACTGACCCCGAATTTAATCAACCGGCCTGCTTTCTCTGTCGTTAAAATGCACCGCGATTGCAGCAACAAGCGTTAACCAACCTCAACATCTGACTATCGGCGTAAAATTGCGACATCGATGGCGGCAGATCATCGATGCGAAATTTCGAGAAAAATAAAAAATTCTACAAGATGACGATAGACTTTCTACCGCAGGACATAAAAGTATTTTTAATTGCAGCGCAATCCGAGAAAGCCATCTAAGAATAATTCTTTATTTCTTAGAAGTACAGTAACACTAAGAATTTCAATTTCTACATGTTAAACTTTACAAAATCGTGAAAATTCAAAAAATATTAATTCGTAAAGGGAAACACAATTGGCTCTTAAACGAGTTTCTTAGAAGCCAAACGACTCAACTCCGCTTTTTATGAAATTTTCTATTCTTCAATCACATGCACAAATATTACTGAACATCTTGAAAAACAAATAATTTATTTTCACGAAGTTATTTATCCAAAAGAGATAGCGCATTCCGTAAATAATTAATCGCAAATTCCATGATAAATTACAAAAAAATGGTATTTGTAATTGTCATTTTTCTCTACGTTTTAATTTATGCAGTTTATCAACGTGTTTTCTGAGAGTCTCAAGTATTGATCCTCGCGCTCAAAAGATATAACGAGACTGACTAAGGAAAAATAAAAGACGACGAAACATTTTGCAATTTTTACAAAAGCAACGTGTTAATATTTCAGAGTATTATGCGCGAGAACAGAGCACAGCTAGTAGCATCATTGGACAACCTCGACCTCCTCGACCCACTCTAGTATTCTACAGCACGTGATCAGCAGGCACTCAACACCAAGCGCTGTTCAAGATGATACAACAGTACACCTGACTGACGTGAACCAGTTGACCCCTGGTTGCTTTGCATTACCATTAACCCATCGAGTGCTGCGTAGATGAATGACACTGTCTTTTCTTTTTTTTTCTTTTTTTTTTTATGTAACTGTGTGCAAATTCGTGGAACTCGCGTTCCATATCGCGACACGAACAGATTCTACCACTACAAAACGAAAACAGTACTATATTACGCCGTAACGTATGAATTGTATTGAAGAACCTTTAAAACATACTGTATCAAACCCGTACACACAATGGAATTAAGAAACGAAGAATCGCGTTATTAAATTGAAAACATCGTCAAAGATCGTTTCTCGGAAATTCCTTCCATCTTTCGAAGAATAATATTATCTTATACAAGCGTTCGCTCTCTAACTACCACGAGTGATATTTTCACGTGAGAAAATTCTCTGATTCCAGAACAGAAGAGACATTGGAAAGAATCGTCTCGTTAAATGCGACAAATTTTCGAGGAAACCCTTCGACACGTGAAACCGGTAGATATAAATCGTACAAAAATTCAACAATTCCAAAGAACAGCCGCTATTTACGATTAACCGATCCGCGAGAAAACCAGAGGACAAAGAAACGCCTCTAGTGAAATTCAAAAAAATTGCCAAAGAGATCGTAAATAACCGAAACGACGTGCGCCGCTCTCTATACCGAGAGATTCTCGGTATTTAAAAGTCCTTTGGTTTCTAATTATCTGACGCAAAAATCCAGACGAAATTGGTGCCAATAATACAGAGACCGCGAGACGTGTCATTAGCAATGCAACCTCTCGATCTTCGATCGAGATCGCTTATCGCGCCACGTAAATCACGACCGCTTCTTTTCAACCCTTCCTCCGCCTCCTGCGACCTCCCCTTTCCCCTTGGGCGGTGGTAATTAACGCCTGAATCTGTACATGCATCGTCCCGAACGTATTTCGAGATCAATCAGCTGCTCGCTTATTACGTTGGTTTTTTTTTTTATTTCTCCTCTCACGCGTCCTCTCTCTCTCTCATTCTCTCTCTCACTTCTAGCGAATTCACGTAATGGATCGTTAAAGACAGGTACGACGGTGCATTAAGTGCAATTTTGCTACTATGTAGTGGTCGGTGCACGTCGTCATTAACTGGCTTGGCAGCCGGAGAGACGACAAGGGGAGCCGGGAAACTGGCCTCCGGGGTTACGAACGCCGGTTCAATGCCGAATCGTGATTGATTGGCAACTTGTAACCTTCCTTTGCATCCTAGATTACACGCATGAAAATGACCACGAGTTGTGCGCGATTCGACGCGTGAATAACTTCCTTCTGAAGGATCTCCGCTACCGATGCTCACCGTACACGTATGTAAATTTCGATGTTTTGTGAACGCGTGCAAAAGTCACATGGAATATGATAGAATGGAAGAGAGTTTAGTGGAATCTAAGTTAGGAATTCGTTTCACGTGGCGAATGAATCGACTTGTACTATTTATGGAACTTTCCCATTCCACGTTCTCGATTATGTTTAGAAAAATATGAATCCGCGATAGTGGGGTTTCCCCTGTTAAATTGCGCTGCGCGATACACCTGCAGGAAGCTTAGTCGAAAAGAAGATTATTTACGACGAATCGAACTTGACATGTAATTGTCGAGGAAGAAAAGAGAAGCGATCGGTAGAAAAGATGTCATTTCTCAAGCAGATTACGTCGAGCCTGGTGTATACCTAGATGAAAAACCAGTAAGAAAGTTTCATTTATTAACGCTAATCTTAGCAGACCTGGTCAATCGACCGGTTTCAAAATTTCGTTTCAAATTCTACCTTCATCGTTCTTTCTTCCATTCGTCTAACTTTCTGTAAATTCTTACATTAACAAAAATTGAGAAATTTATCAAACAGATGATATTTATTTACACGATACATTACGAACAGATTCTGAATAATCCAACAGAAATGACAACTTGCCAAAGTTCATCCATCTCTTGGGTTGGCAACTAAGTGATTGCGGATTTTATCATTACCACCTGATGACAAAATCCGTAATCATTTAATTGCCAACCCAATATCTACAATCGTAGGGCCCTACATTTGGCAATGCAAATGTTTCGCAATTAATATCCGCAATTAATAACCTAACTCGTAACTGCTGTGTCTATGATCGCGTGTAACCAGGATCTAGAAAAAACAGGTGGAGGCAATTAAAGAATCGCCGATTTGTTGCCATTAGCTGACCTATCGGCGGACGATCGTCGTTACGATCCAGCGACGTCTGCGCCGAGATCTGTGACATCGGATCGCAGGCTTGGAATGGAAGGTAGCGGTAAAAGGTGGTCGAAGATGTGAAAATAAACGAGAGCAGGTCTATAATATCGGCGAGCCGAGTTATTTGCGTGTGTACGATGCAACATGCGATTTCACCGCGACACTTATTGCGAGAAAAAGGAAACGAGGAAAAAGCGACTGTTTAATCACTCGTTTGTAGAGTGGATGATATACACTTGCAAAAATTACGCGCTTCGATGCGTTGCATCCGTGAAATGGACGTTAATTTACGGTAAAAAGGTGCGTTCAGTCGATTCGAGTAACGCAACATGAGACGTAGCATATTATTACAAAGCGAATATAGAAAGTTTCTATTTTAGAAAAATTCTAACTCGCTGTTGATCCTTCGTGGCCCGATTTATTCTATTTTTACTGCTCTAATTAATTTCGATGCAATGGCTAAATAATACGCACGACATTTTTGAAAAGAACTTTATCAAAAGTTACAAAATGCTCAGTTAACTTTCATTCGTCGTTTGTGTCAATTTTACATGTTGCGATAAATGTAAAAAAGAAGAACAATCGCTTTATTCATCGTGCTTAACGCAAGCCAAGCAAACGTGGCTAAATGACCAGAGATGAAACGAACGAAGAATAAAGTTCTCAAAAAATGCCGCAAGTTTGATAATCGTGTAATAACTATTTCTTTTTTCTTTAACAATCAGGATAGTAGTAGAAAACCTGTAGAACCCAGGAAACGCCTAAAAACGGGATTGTTTCGTGTTTGACTGTAAAAAGAAAAAAGAAGGCTATATCGGGGCGTTCATCGTGCGATTTTTCCACCGTGCAAGCGTCTTTAAGTCGCGCCGAGTTCCGGTTTCCGGAAGAAGTGTCCCCCTTCTGTCCGCTCCGAACCTTCGGAATCCTTTTCCAGAAATTCCCCGGGTTGGAAACGCGTCCCCCGGAGCACGCAGCCAGAGATTTAGGGGAGAATCCGTGGATTAATGGCATCCCCTATGGCATAAACGACTGCGGCTTTTCCTCTCGAATTCGCGAACCTAGATCGGACAACTGATATAATTTGTCCATTCTCTTTCCTCGCTCTGACCAATATTCCTCCTTTGTTTCTCTCTTTCTCCTTTTCTTTTTCTTTGTCTAAAAATGGTACTCGATTCGTATCCACCTCCGCAAGAGATATCTCACGAACTCGAAGAATTGTAATGAAAAATATTCGGGAACTCTCCTTTTCCGATTAAAAACGAACTTGCGTTGCATTAACTTTCACACAGGAAGCATCGGCGATCTTGAAAAATCCGTATTTTTGTACTCCAAATTAGACGAAATATCGATATCCTACGTATGGCAATGTATTTGCATCGGAGTACTTCAAATTAGAAGATTTCTAGAACGGGACACTTCGTGCTGAAATACTTCAAGCTAGGACCACTTCAAAGGCGATACGGTTGAAGCAGACACGTCGTTTCCAGATCGCAGAAACGCTACGCTTCGGAAAAAATCCAAGAAGATCCAACAAGAACACCAACATCGTAGGTTCGCCGATGCGACGCCTGTTTCTCCCTGAATCAAACTGTTCGGATGAAGCAAAAGATGAACGCTGGAAATTGGCGAGACGCGTAACAGGGTAGGTCAACCCTCTGCAGCAAAAGACGTCGGCAAAGGCAGCCGTCTGGCCGACCAGCCAGAACGGAAATCGCGTCCGGTCAAACGGTGCCGTCCACCCGCGGTCCCGGCGGGAAAATATTTTCTGTTTTTACGTGAGGGGTCCCTCGCGAGAGTCCCCGTTAAAGAACGGAGGTGGGGTGGCCGTGGCGGCCGAAGAGAAGCTGAAGCCGACGCTCAAAATTCCGCGGCGGTGCCTTTTGTCCCCGCGATGCCTCGCCTTCTCCCTTTTTGCCACGGTTAGACGAGCAGAAGCGGTCTGCCCTTTCTTCTTCGTCTTCCTCTTCGTCCTCTGCTTCGTCTCTCGGTAGTCCTCCGGCGAGCTAAAGGCATCGCGGATGACGAGAGAGAAGGATAGTGAAACGGAGAGAAGAAGAGGAAGAAGAAGGGGACCAAGGGCCCAGAAACTCTTCTCATCTTCGTTCGACTCGCTTCGAGAGGATACTCGTTCCGATTGACTAGCACGCGCGCGGATTCGCCTTGAGACCAGGTCCGAGCATCAATCTCTCGTCAAACCTCGTCGACTAGTCGTAGAAATGCCGACACAATGCCCGTTCGTCGATCGTTCCGCGGTGTCTCTTTCTCTCGTCCGATGGCCCCTTCTGCGTCGTCCTGTCTCTCACCGCGTTTCTCTCTTTCTCTTGGAATTTCGTTCCGACCAGCTTCTTGTTCTATTTCTATTTTCTGGCTACCCCACCGCTTTTCTGTGTCCGTTGGATTCTTTCGAGGTTTTTTCTTTTTTTTTTTTTTTTTATCAGGTGAGTCAGGATGAATTTCAGAAGAGAAAGACTTTCGAGGGCATTTTTCCATTCGAACCTTTCGATCGTGAAGCTTGGGATTCGCGATTCACCAAACTCCGAATTTACGAAACTTGGAATCTTTGGACTGTGGAAAGTTCCAATGTCTGCACCTTCGAGTTACTGCAGCTTCGAATCCTCGCATCTTAAAATTTCTTTCTCCATCTTTGAATCTCTGGATATTACAATCTTTCAAGTATTCCATGTTTACATCTTACAATTCCTCCAGCATTCCATCTTTGGACTTGTCAATGTCAGGATCTTTGAAACTTTCAATCTTCGAATCCCTCGATATTTCAACCTATAAATTTCCTGATAATTTTTATTCCCAGAAATTCCACGCTGAGAGACTCCAAAGCTCCTGTTCCTTTTTTCCCCCCTCAAGATCAAGATATTTACGAGAGTAAGATAATTCACAGTTTTATGGTTTACGAGGTCCGTAATTCGGTTTGCGGGGAAATCGGAGAGTGGACGAGAGGACGTTACGTAAAAGTCGAAACGAGCGGAACAGGAAGCAGTGGACAAAGCGGTCGAGCAAACATCGCGTCGGCGAAAGGATAATGAGCCAGTCGAACGAGGATCGGGCCTCGATTCGTGGGCCAGCACGAAATCTTTTCACGCCCGAAAATTATAACGGCGCTTCCGCCACGCGCGAATTCGTGCCATTGTTGCCCGCTACGAAAAAAAGAAACAAATATCGCGAGCATATACGGGGTGTTGGTAAAAACTGGACACGCTTTATCGGGCGATGTGCCTTTAGCGCGAGCCATAAAAAGCTTTTTTATTACCGAAACGACGGGATTTTTGTCCTTCATGGTGAATTATGCCTGCCTCGTGTTAAATTATTGATCGATAATGTTTAAGTACAGCTACGTAGTATATAATACTTTATTCACCGTGCGATTAATCAAATATTTGAGATCGATTTCTTTACAATTACCAGAGATTCGAAATTGATTGGAAATTCAGTTCCCTTCGTTTCATTCAATCCCGTAACTTCAATTTTACTTTATGCTAAATATTTTATACGTCATTTCATATATATTAATTATGTTTCATATTATTTCGTCTTGCAATAAGATTTAAAACTTGCAATCTCCGTTTATTAGTGAAATTTTTGACGAACGAGAGACGATGCTTGGAAAGTAGAAAGGTGTGAATATTTTCCGAATAAACGTGGAATGAAAAATTTAGAACTTTGATCAACACCCTATATGCATGTGTGTGTGTATGTACGCGCAATAATTGCAGGCATCGAGGCGAATCGGACGAGCTCGAGGATATTAGGCCGCAATTTTCGTCGGATGGAAGAGGGCCCACGCTCGTCGTCACAGCTTTTTCATAAATCACCTTCACGCTACGCCACTACCGTCTGAATTTCGACCGGTTTCCTGGACTTTCGATAATCAAATAAAATAACAGCAATCTACCGTACAGATATTCGTCCTCGGGTTATTCGCAGAGAAATTTTTACGTCGACGTCTCTCTCCTCGCTACTTCCATTGACTCTCGCACGATCTATGCAGAAGAATTCTGTTACGTTACTATAATTAACACGGATTTCTTCATCTCGAAGCACTGCCAGAAATTTTCTAACCTTTCTACCTGTGAATCTCATCATCTTACAATCAAAAATATTCTTATTGCTACTTCGATATTCGTTTTATCGTGTTTCGAGCTGAACGATGAATGCGAGAAATGCCGAAATGAAAAATACTCTCGTAGGTTACTCATACTTTTCTAAACCTCAAGTTTTTTGAGAATGTCTTGTAATTGTACGATTAAAAATATCTACGACTATAACGAATTGATTTCGGTATTCTGCTAATCAGACGAGGCTGCGGGTCCGCGACGACCGCGTGTCAACGTACCTGTGGCCGATTGCAATTTATCGGGGCCCGCTTCAAAGTGCAAGATTAAATTCGCCGCGAGTTCACTTTTGCACTTTGGAGCTCAATAATTCACGTTTGCGTCATCCAGCACGATATATCTCCGGCTTATCGACAAATTCGAGACACGACTCCTATATCATCCAGTCTACTCTTCTCTCCTCGTATCGCCGAGAGGCAAAATTCCACAAAACACTCATTAAAACCAACTACAGATATATAATTTATATCAAAACTACTGCTAATTAAACGAATGATTTCATCTGCGTATCTACGAAATTTTTATAAAATTCCTCATTCGTCCGAATAAGAATCTATCAATTCTTAATGGCAAAAATAAAACGTACAGCAGCAAACCAAGCAGAAAATGTCTATCTTTCATGATTTTCTGATATATATTCGTGCGGATGATTTTATTTTTCCAACGTCTAATTAGAGTACATGCTTGGCGTTACAAACATCGCGAGATTAAAATACGCAGATCTTTGATACGAAAATCTTTCTCCAGAGAATATTCAGTTAATTCGCTGAAGATTATGCGTTCGTGTAGCAATGGAATTTTCAACGACGATCGAGATTGCGCCAGTTATTAGATACGAAGCTGTTGGACTATGTGCGATGAAAATGTTCGCTCCTGCAATTTCAAATACGCAGAATAATATACTCGTGAAAGATTTGTACGAGTGTCGGAGTATATTGGCAGCGAGCGAGAGCAAACTATCGATCTGACAGTGACAACCGGCGTCTATTTGGTTCCTACAGTCGGTGATCGAAAGCAGAAACACCCAGTATAGCCTGGAAACCGACAAAAGTTTCGTAAGGAGCTAATAGCTCGCGGTGAGCCTCGGACACGCGTGTTTCCGTGTGCGTATACGGACCGTCGTGTAACTCGGCGGGCTAATGATGATGACACTCTTATTTCTCGGGGAGGACGCGGGTCATTTTTCAAAGGGCAGCCAGGGAGAGAGCTTCTGAACGCGAAGAAGGTGGAGGAGCAACGGCGAACCCGGGGAGGAAACAAGAACAAGAAGACGAACACGACGACGACGACGACGACAACGACGAAGATGAAGAAGAAGAAGAAGAAGTGGAAGAAGAAGAAGAAGAAGAAGAGGTTCTCTCCGCACGCAGAAGCTAATGTCCGGAACGACTCCTAAACCATTAGACGGAGAGAAGAAGGGAGGAGGATTGCCCTTTTCCTCATTTCAGTTCGCCACTCTGTGTCTCTTCGCTCCTCTCCTCTCCCGGCCACCTTTCAAGATGGACAGAGACGCTTTCAAACAGAGAATCCAGGGTAAAGAAACTTGGAAATACACGGAGAACTCTCGATCGAAGTGGAGTTCGTGTTCATTACGAACGTACACAGCTTTTCTTTTTTTTCTTCTTCTTCTTTTTTTACGTTGGAAGTTTCAAAAGTACCGGATTAATCTGTCAGAAGTCTTCGTTTTAAGAAATTTATAAAATAAATATAGAAGAGATAGCAGTGTTTCCATCATTTTCCCTGGTGGAACGTTGATTTGCTGTATTTTTCGTGTTGATGATCACATCGCCAGATCTGACGACCCTACTTCTCCTTTATTTATATTACGCTCGTTTTCTCAATGTTTTATCGTCAGTTTCTCCGACGTTCTAATTTTTGAAACCTCTCAGCAATCGATTCGATCGAAAATTAGGGCTCAGCATTACGTTCACCAAACATTTTATAATTCTTCCTCTCCGGTAAATTTAGCCTGTCGAATTCTATTCGAAAGAGAATTCTGAAGGTTTCGTTACAGTGCCAATAAAATTGGAAAATAATTTTATACGACACGTAGCTACGTAAAAGTCACGCGTACGTAAAATCTTTCAGTGACAAGTATCTAAGAACATTCTGCCGAGCTACTGCATATAAAACGTATATGCGCGGTTAATTACGGAAAAGTTGGAGCAGACAGAACAAGGGAAGAAGCGCGTTGAATACTATTCGACTTTTTGGATCCGGATCGTTCCAATCGAACGACACTCGTATCGTTTCGAGACGATAATTTTTTCCAGGGGATTGCACCATTTTTTTCACTCGTCAATGAATACATCGATAAGGATGTTTCGTCTAAAATGACTGGTCGCGAGGAATGGATCTGTACGAACGATAACGGATGATAACGAGAGGGGGCCTGTCCCTCTGCTCGGTCAGAGTTTAAGTAACCGTCTTTCGATTAATTATTCACCATACGTAGCCGTTTAATTCGATTCCTCTGGTTTTACCGTGACCCCGGCGGTTCGTAAACATTGTCAATTATTTAAATAACTATCCTCTGCACGCTCACTTCGTCCCTAATTGGCCGTGTCTTTGTCCATTTTACGACTGCCCCCTCTCATGGTCGTTTCGACTTCCACTTCAACTTCCACGTTTAACCCTGTCCTTTATCGTTACCTCGAGATTAGTTTTCAGATCGTTCGCCTCATTTTTTCTCTCTCTCTCTTTCTTTATTAATCTTCTCAAAGATACTCGAGTTTAATGGAGAAATTTACTGTGCGCGAGATTATAAATTTTGGTAATAAAAAAGCTATTAAAACATTTCTCTATGAATCTAGTGAGCAAAATTTCGGAGGCAGGGCTATCTTTACGACCGGATTTTCAAACTTTGATTTCGATTCAATGAGAAACTCTCATGCCACACTCGCGTGGAACTAATTGAAAACGTCCGGAGATTCGACGTGGACTGAAATTGATGGAATAAAAGTCAAGAGGTTCTTTTCGTGATAAAAAAGAAGCTACAAAAGTGACATTCTTCAACGAAGTGAGGAGGTAAAGTTTCAAAAGGACGACTCTCGAGTTCCAATTCCTAAATATCCATCCCAATTAGATCACAAGTTCTAAACACCGTAGCCTATTTTCAGATAAAAAATAAAGGACAGATATAATAAAAATGTTAATCCGCTGCGTGCGTCCAGAAAAAGGTTATCAAAGTGGCCTTTTTCTATGATGCAAGCAGCAAAGGTATCGCGAGACTGCGATTTCACTTCGATTACGAATTCGTAGAATCAATCTAAGATACCGAACGAGCAACGAACCTTCGAGCAAAGAATCGAGAGGTTCTAGACGCGGTGTCGCGCTATAATCCTTCCACCTGTCCTATTGTTGTAAATTCCGCGCGAGGCGTAACAACGTGTTGCGGCCAGAAGCGGGCAAAAATGAAACGCGGCCAGCGTGAAAGTCTTTTTCGGGCGCAGCTGCAGCCCCGAGAAAGGGAGAGAGGGACTATGGGTACAGGAGCCATAATAAATCTCCATTAGCTGCCGAAATTCGGCGTACGTGCGTTTTGCCCAATTACCGTGCCCTCCGCGTCTTCCTTTTTCCTGCAAAACTGGACACGATTTTATCGACCGCCTAATTGAATCGTCCGCTGGAAAACACCGCGAGCAAATAAAACGCGAGGCGGCCTATTTCGTTGGAGAGGCGTCGCGCGTCCACCACCGCCGCCTCTTCCAATCTTTTCCCAAAATGCCCGAGTAATTAGCGGCAAACCAATAGCCAATCGCGCCCTTAACCACTTGCCGAGCCTTTACAAACCGATTATCGGTTACACGTTCCAGGATAAACCAGAGCAAAGGCGAGCTCCATCGTTATCCTGTAATTAAATCGTTCGTCCAAGATATCCGCCTTTGGCTGTTAATTTATCAGATTGGCGAAGATGAAACGTCCTGTAAAATTTGCATACGACAGGCTAGCGCCATTCGTAGGATCATTTTTAGAGCGAATTCGAGGCTTCAGAAAATACGAACGTTACGATGCCTTTCGTAAAAGAAATTCAAAATCCCTGAAAGAGAATACAATTCGATAGAGATATTCGCGAGACGAGCACTTTAAGTGTACTGTCTTACGTTCTTGTAATTTAGAAACTGATCCTTATTCGATAGAAATAAATTCTAAATTTCGATAGAAATAAAACTATAATTTTCTAAGGAAACTGTGTCGCATGTAAAACAATCTCCTATGTTCAATGACTTCCATAACGAAGGAGGTAAAAATTTTTTTTAATATCGAAACCTGTCGAAAGGTAAGAAGACCAACCACGAAAGAAAACCTCCAACGAAAACGAAACTCCAATTTTTTCTAAGGAGACCCGTTACACGCAGAACGATTTCCTTACGTTCGATAATTTTAATAACGAAGAAGGTAAAGGTTCCTTCATCGAGAGAATAGAATTTTCCAGGTGGTGTTCTTAGCCCGAAAAACAGCCTGTTATTCAATATCCAATAATTTTACGACAGAAGTTAACCCTTCATGCTGAATTCTCATCTCGGCGAAATGTGCCAGAAGGAAAGAAGATCGTGGAACGAAGGGAAGCTTCCCTTGCTAGCTACGTCTTAAGACGGAAGTGCAGGGCAGAAACGCAGGGACAAGATAGATGTGCGTCACTTCCGGCCGCGACAGGGGGTGGCGTCTGCGGGGCGGCAACCCTCGCCGCGCGCCAAGGGTTCGCAGTTTTGCAGAATATAATTACCGAGCGAGCGTGCACGGGTTTCAGGAACCGCCAACACCGTTGCCGACGGCACGAAACAACTGACGCGCACGGAATTTATTCGGACCTGACAAATGAAGCCGCCCCTGCATCAAACAGACCCATCGAAACGTACAATGTTCACGTGACCAGTCTTTTCTTTTCTGTGTATATTAACGTTTCCACTATTAATATTCTTTTCTTCGAACTATTCTTATCGTGGAAATAACGTTTTTGGAAGGTGAAAAATTCGAGGCTGGCTTTTTTAACTTCTTTTGTATCAATCGAAGGATTTGGAAAACTTGGAAAAATTTGTGGATAAGATCGAAGTTCAATGGAAAAGGATGTATGTTATTTATCGAGCGATCTGAGTTTGCTTTCTTTCAGTATCCTTTTTATTACTTGGAAGACAGCACGAAGAAAAGCGGGACTTTTCTATTCGACGATTGCCTGGCCCAACGATCTTACCTGTAAGCGTCGGTAGATGAAACCGAGGTGACGGTGGAGGGACTAACGGAGGTGTGGTTCTGGTAATTCCGTTTCATACCCCTAATTAAACCGCAAAAAACGCAACGAGGGCGTGGTGCATATGGGCGCAGCCCTACCTTCAAAGGGGTAAGGACCTGAGACAATGGCCACGAGACTCGCCATCGTGATCCTTGATCGAATTCCATGTCTGGCATTCACCGCTTCCAGTAACTCACGAAAGAATTATAATCTCGCACCTCGTATCCCGATATATACAGAAGCGCGTTATGATATTAGTGAAGCTGTAATATCATACAATTAATTTGTGTAAAAAGAATCCACACTTTCTCGTATTACCGATTTTTCCTAATTTTGCTTTTCTTCCAACCAATTAATTCCTTCTAGCATAGACACATCTACGTACACACTCTGCAAATTTATAGTAATCTTTATCGAAGAATAAAAATCGAATCGATAAGAAGATCCGTATCTTGCGCGAAGAAGACAAGAAAACATTGAAAATTCCTTGTAGCTAAATTGAGCTAAATCATATTTCGCAGTACCAATAGCTTAAACGTATTTTGCGTCTGAATAAAGTATTGTAGACTTTTCCTGATCTTCCTAATTATTACCAGCAATTAATTCGTTCAATATGCATCGTACTCTGCTGTACCACGAGTCTAAAATTCGTCTTGCCTTTCGCTGTGTCATCGAACGAAAACTCTAGTTGGAATATCGTGAGACGATGAACGAAATCGCGGATGAGTTTTAATATTCCATTCGGTCACGTTTCGCCGCGGATGCAACAGTTTAGAAGGCGGCCCCGGTCATTACGTCCAGACGAATGATTGTGGCGCGTTACAAGCCGACGAGGTTATTAACAAGACGCTAATAATTCAATAATTCCCCGGTGCATAAAATCGCAAGCTTCCTGCGAGGCAACGGTGCGCGCACCACCGTCGTTGAAAATAACAGGCTACCCGGTCTGGAAAATAATCCCATAATGGTGATAATGACGATAGTGCGTAATAGCGTTCGCCCCGATGATTACACATCTGCAATAATAATATTAATATCGGCGCGATGTTTACTCTTATACATCCAAGTGGTCGATTGTTGGATGAAAAAATCTGGCCACCTCGCCGGTGGCCATTCGTAGCCAGACTATCAATATTCAATTAACCTTATCAGTTATTATGCCAGCGATTTTACATATTCGCTCTTATTTATAGCAAGCCGTGGCGCATCGATTCTGCAATTATGGACTCACGCGTGGATAGTCTGCGGCTTCGAAATTACGCTGCTTGATATACCCTGGTATCCGCAACATCGGAGAACTATGCCTCTTAATTTACTCTCAACGACGAAAACGAGTGCGAATATATGGATATTTTCAACGTCGTCCTTGCATTACCGATAATTCTCACTATCTTTCAAATTACGATTTATACAGATTGCTGGGAAGGACTAACAACGAGGTTGAACGGGCCAGAGTGAATAAGTACATCGACCGGTCTTTTAAAATAAAACTATACACGAGTAAGTATACAAGTGAGCAGTTCGTAAGCTTCCGTAGAAATTTCGAAGGATACGAAGCGGATGATAGAATATGATAGAAAATAAGCAAGTGGAAGTATTTGCACGACAATCGAGCAACAGCGCGGACTTTTCATTCTTCGTTGCATAAATAAAATAAAACACATAGTGGAACATGAGACAGAATGCGAAGCGTTTCGCCGCGAACGAACGTAACAGGACAGTTGTTACATTAGCACTGACGAGTACATAATATCCAGCAAGGGCCTCGTTAAGTTCGATAAATCGGAAATCCGAATGATCGACGTTGGAGCGTATCCGGTGCACCGTGTCGACACGAGATTTTCTCGGTAAGGGCCAAGTCCTTGGAGCCAGCAGTTGTTCGAAATGGTCGCCTTGGGGTTCGGTAACCGCCCAGAGTGTGCACGCGATGCTCGCTGCGTTTCACCGGCCACAAGAGACATTCGATTAGCCGTCGAAAGTCGAATTGCGACACCAGGGGCGACGCGCTCGTCAGCACTGGAATCGATGTCGCTGTTGACCCCTCCTATCATGAACTGTACAATGGAAATGAATGGCTGATAACTGATAAGAGAACACAATACGACGGTGCACTTTTTTTAAATCGTCCTAAGAGAACGATTGTTCTGGACGATACGAGAGTTACACTCATTAAGAGGTTGGATATAAAAGTTTTATATAGACGAGCATCGGGTCGTGAACCTTGCGATAAAGGTTGTAATAAAGGTAAGTAGTAAAGGTAGCTACTAATGTTTCCTTTCCTCTCATTCTTTTCTTTTTCTTCCCTTTTTTCCTTCGCTTTTCTCCCATCCTTTCTTCCCTTCCTTATCCCGCCCTACCTTCCTTTGCTTCCTTTATTCGCTCATTCCTTTCTTCTTTTACCTTCCGCACCTATTGTCCAGATTCCTTTGCTCTCTTATTTCATAATTTTATCTCTTCACTTTGCCTCCCCTTTTTCCATATCGTTTCATTTTTCTCTTTTCCTTATTTTCCTCTCGTTCTCTGCTTTCTCTCCTCTTTCTTCCTTCGCTTTTCTTCCATACTTTCTTCTCTTCCTTGTCCCACTCTATCTTCCTTTGCTTCGCTCATTCCTTTCTCCTTTTACCTTCCGCACCTACTGTTCAGATTCCTCTGCTTTCTTATTTCATAATTTTATCTCTTCACTTTCCCTCCCCTTTTTCCGTATCTTTTCATCCTCCTCTTTTTCTTTCTCTTCTCTTTTTTCCTTCGCTTTTCTTCCATCCTTTCTTTCCTTCCTTGTCGCATTCTATCTTCCTTTGCTTCCTTTATTCGCTCATTCCTTTCTCCTTTTACCTTCCACACCTTCCGTTCAGATTCCTTTGCTCTCTTATTTCATAATTTTATCTCTTCACTTTCCCTCCCCTTTTTCCATATCGTTTCATCCTCCTCTTTTCCTTATTTTCCCCTCTTCCTTCCTCTATCGTCTCCTCCAATCTCTTGTTCTTTCGATCCCTTGCCTTTGTTTCCTCCTTCTTCCCATCTGGTTTCTTCCTTTCGCGTATGTTATCCGACACAGTCATCGTAATTCGTCGTAATCTTCGTGCTCGGTAAATTAAAAGAACATTACAATGTAAAATCCTGTCTTAATAAACAAATAACAACAACGACGATAACGATAATAATAACAATAATAATCTGTTAGATTACAATTTAGCAGCAAACATAAAACGATTAGCGTAATAAAGCGTGTTTAACGAAGCGAAGGGAACGCCGAGTTTCCAACGAATGGCGAGGTAAAATCGACCCTTTTCTAGTCGGCGGATGCTCGTTCACCTGTTGCATTTTACACGGTCTCGCGAGTATCACGATCAATAGTCGACGCCACTCGGTCAGTTCGTTATCGTCGATTTACCATAAATTAATTATGCATCGCGCTCTCTAAAGCCAGTTGACGGTTAATAAACAAGATCTGGAAATGGTGCGTGTGAGTGTCGCATGAGAATCGAAAGATCTCCTTGAGGCGATTCTTGTGACGCGATTAACTCGAAATCGTCGAGCAACGCGCGTCAATTGCATACGTGACAAGATTAAATCGCGACCTCCATCTTTCACGTAACTAGGTATATCTGATCGAGAATCGATCCTAATCTTAGATCATAAAATATGTATCATTATAACTAGTTCGCGTATCGGCTCTGTCGTAGATCCCTTAACGCTCGCATTTTTCTCGAATTCAAAATCGATCAAAAAATATTATAAATTCCTTCTTTCGCGTGGAATTTTTTCTTGAATGTATAATATATTTTTCTCGGAATTAGAACGTCGTATTGATATCGTAGAGCGGGAAATGTAAAAAATTGCAAGATAGAGGAGAATTCTTCTCGTTAACGCAAACAATATTAGAAAGCCTTGGAAATTATTATCCTTCTCGATAAAATTTGACTGAACTCTAAGAGAATAATTTTGCTTTCTGTAAAATCCACGACATTTTGATTTTTTAAATAATTCGCTGTATCTTCTATCTATTCTATATTTATCTATATTTTATATTTAGCGGATAATCCGGTCGGTTTCATTTTTCGAAGATTCACCGTCGAGCAAAAACCAACAAACTGCTGCTTATCCAATAAGAAAAAAAAAAAGAAAAAGATTATCGGAAGCAGCTTAAACTGGCTACAGCCGCGTAGGCCAATCTAGACACGGACATTTCACATCAGAATAAAATGCATCAGACAGATGCAAACGACGATTCCGACATCTCTCAGCCAGCCGACACTATTTTTATCAAGCGCCAAGCGGACATTGGAATTTTACTAAAACTCACACTGATAATTCGACCGTCAGTTTTCTTCCACTCTCGTCGAAGATTTTGTTTTCGCGAGTATTCAACGAGGCCTCGATATTTCGAAAAATGTTCTTAAAATAACGCCAAGTACCAGGAACAAAATCGACCAGTTTTACATGCAGATTTTCCACCGGTTCCCAGAATAAATTTACCTAATTGTATTTCCTAATAGTCACACACGCTTGATCCCAGTTGATGGATCGTGCTTTCGTAGCGAGAGATTTTTCACACGATAAATTCGTGGTAAAACTAAAAAACGAAAGGTCCGTTCCTCAAGCTCGTCCGTTACGATCGTTGGACGATTACAAATCGGTATCCAACAGCGAAATCCTGGTTAATTCGACGCCATTATCTTCGATCGTACAACACTGTTTCGCAAGCGGGCTCTAATGAAACGAGGAAAAAATTAATAGTCTCTGACAATGGATTTCGCAATCCAGATGATTTTTGTCTAACCCGTTTGCGAAATTCTTCACGTTTTCCAGCAGATAAATAAATTCACGAGACGAGAAGAGTAAGATAGAAAGGAGGGATTTTTATTGCAGGAAATACGCGCTGCCATGACCTTTGATTTTGCCAGTAAAAACCGTCTCGGCACGCGTTGCTCCTGCCGATATCAATAGGAAAAAAGAAGATGGTTCGTGTATCGCTTTTGACGAACCTCGCGACATCCACGACGCCGCAATCGTTTGCGTTACTTCGTCTCAGGAAAAAAAGATAAATAAATAGTCTTTGCAGTAAACGATGCTTTTTATCTATCGGCTGTCTAGCCGGAAGAATCGTCGAGGCGAAACGCTTTTCCGGTTCGTTCGGAGCTATTCCACTGACTATTCGATTAGGACGATCGGCGGGCAATTTTGTTTCGTCAAGTTCGATTGTTCGCGTTCGCACGATTAATCGTTTTCGCGAAAACTATCGCTGGAAATTATGCTAATCTAAAGTTTATCCCTTGAAGATCGCAATATTTCATGGAAACTCTGACAAAGTTCGAATATTTTATCCTTATCGAGCGATATTTCGAATCACAGCGGAAAGATTCGCGAAGTTTGGAATTTTTCAAAATTAGGCACCTCGATAACCGAGATTTTTCGAATATTTTTACGCGCTTCTGTTCCCATGGAAGTCCACGTAGAAACGAAACTCGGGATTATCTTGAACCGCAGACTGGCTTTCAAAAGTCCCAAAATATTATGTAAATTCCAAGGAAACTGGACCGATGGAGCGGAAAATATTTGTAATAACAGGCACGGCCAGAAAATATCCGCAAGAGTGACGAGAATGTGCTTGCCCGTAGATATTTAGGCTCGTTCGGAGCCACGGCTTCGTTACAATTTTCACGTTTAACCAGTCGTTGCATTTCGACGGCCGATGCTCGGCCCCGATTCTCGTTGCTTCCTTTTTTGCAGCTCGCATGAAATGCGTTTTACTGCTTTACCCTGGTGCAAAAAACATCAGCCACGAGTTGAGTCTGTAGATGATGGAGGTGATGAAGAAGTAAACGAAGAAGAAGCGGAAGGTGGCCGAGTAAGACATAAACGGTCTTCGTTCTTCCTTCGCTTTATCTAGGTACACTTTCCATCGACCAAACGACTCTCCTCCTTGCATTTCCTTCTTTCAAATACCTTTGCCATTTTTCACAATCGAAATTAAATTCTGTTGCGTCTCCGGCCGAACTTGACGAACATTATCGATGACAAAATTCTGTCGGCTAACGAAACGCTGAATTTAAACAAGCATTTTGATGATTTTATTACCGTTGAAACGTCGAACGTAGTAATTAATTTCTTCAGGGACAAGCTTTTTTCTCCATTCAGGTGTTCTCCGTAGAACTTCGAAAAAAGAGCAATTTTTCCTATTATTTTTAATTTTCTGAAGGATTATAGCTTTACGTAGAAATGTGAAACCTGTGTCCGAACTTGGCTTCGAATTGTAGAATGCAGCTTCGACACACGCGTTCCTATAGACTGTGCCAAGATTAAATCAAAATCACTATTTTTCCCAATTATTTTATCCTACAAAAATCAGGAGAGTAAGTTGAAAAATTCCAATGTTCTACGGTGCTGCTATCTGTTCAGTCGCCAACTTTTCTCTCCTGTAATTATTATTCGATGAAAACGTTTAACGCTAGCTGCTATGTAATTCTAACTATTACAACTCCAAAATTATTTAATTGTGAAATGGAACGTTTAAAATTCCTAGAATTCCTGCAACAGCTTCCAACGTACTGTTACAAAAAATCGAAGGGACCATTCTGTGTTTTCGACGATCACTCGATTTATTAGTGACTTTTCGTAAACCAACGAGCTGATAATTCCGCGACGAGTGTTAGAAAATCTGTGAGCTATTATTTCAGATAATGTATGTAAGCCGTATGTTTCTTCATTATTTTTATCTGTCGGATTTATGTGAATGAACTTCTCTTGTCTTACAGTAAATTCAGTTCGAGGACAGATGTAAACCCTGATACGTCGAGATATATTGTAACGGCAGTTTCCTTCAAGGGCTTAGGTCGGAGTTCAGAGATCAGTGCCGATAACGAGGCCGATTTGATACGTGTCCGAAAAAGATACGAATTTCTCCAACACGTCTGACCTTCGAATAATAATTATTCTCGTCCAGTCAAAGAGATTACAATCTTAAAAGAACCAAAAAAAAAAAAAAAAAAAAAAAAAGAAAAAAGAGAAAGAAAAAGCAACGAAATATCCTCCGACACGAAATTAATTCTCTGCTGGCAGTTTTTATTAACAAGCTTTTTTTATTGATATTTCTATCAGTTTTTTATTCGTCGAATGATACGTCCTTTACTTACAACACGATGTTATCAATCGTTGTAAACTCAATTATAACCAAGCTACGTCCTTCTTTCGCCTAAATTTTATACCAATTAATCGAAATACAATTGAACCTTAAAGATGTAACGCGAGATATCAAAATTGACTGAAAATATCCAGAAGATCGAATTTTATTTGCCTCTAAGTATACAAACTATAATATAGCTACCCAAAATGGTACCATAACATTACTCAAAAGAAAATGTATGTATTCTTTGTCTATGCGAATATTATAGATACTTGTACGCAGTTGAACTTTAATATTTCAAGAAATTAAACAATCGCAGAAACCGAGTCTTTCTTTTCCACCATCGTTTGGTATTTTACTCCGTAAACCTACTACAGTCGTTTCTTTCCTAAAAGTTGTCACTTGACAGTGTACGAATATTCCAATTGCGATTATAATTCGATCGACGACGTATAACGTACAAAGCGTATAAAGACGCTAAAGCGCTGCAATTAAAAAGGCAATAAATAAATAAAAGATTAGAGTGTCGTGCAACAAAATGAAGAAGATTTGACCCTTGCTGGCTCGAAATAACAAATCGAACGAGGATCGCGATATCGAAGCAAGATCGATCTCGATCTGGCTCGATCGTTATCTCTCACGTTCTTCTGCTTTCGTCGCGGGTTATTTTCTGCTTGAACGAGTCGCAAACGCGTCGAAAGTTCGTTTCGGTCGACGATCATAACACTCGGACAGGACAGAAAACGAAGCAAAACGAGAGAGAAGGAATAGGAATCGGTAAAATTGCAGGCGGAAGAGGATTCCGCCTGAGACAAGTGGCTTTTAACCTGACCTTCCTCTAATTTCTCAGCCATAGAAAGCTCGATTAATTTGGAACGGTGGACCGGGGCAGCCGGTTTCTTCGATTAGCCACGGAAAAGAAATTATTCGAGCGAGCTGGCTCTGACCACAGAGACACCAGCTTCTCGGAAGCCTGGCCTGTAGATCTACAATTTTCAATAATTATTTCCAGTCCTCTCCGGCTGCACGACCGCTCCACTTCCACGGACAAACGACGAATAATTTGCGTCGGAGAAAGGAGAAAGAAAATCGAACGGGTTTTACCGTGAAATAAGCGGCCAGACAGACAAAGAAAACTGCCACGGCGATCGTAGTCGAATGTGAAACAAAGTTGCGCGGATGAAAAGGGACGAGTGATAGCGTGTAGCACGGTGTAACGAGCAACCACTCGTTTTTCCACTCGTTTTTTCCATCGAAAGAAGCTTTTAGTACTTAATTTCCAAGGAAGTTGCAGGCAACGGAGAAGCACCTGATTACCTATTACAAGGAAATAAAAAGGATTTCCTATTACAGGAAATGGGGAAATTGTGCTCGAACGAAGACTGTTCGCTGTCTTACAAAATTATAAACTGGCTCGTAATCGACGAATCGAAATGGAGAATGGTTCGAGTGGCAGAAACGGAGATTTTTTTTTTATAGAAATCGGAAATTTTCGTTCAGAATCGATAGTTTCTCTTTGTATGATCGTATAATCAAGTATAATTCGTGCTTCGTTTAACGTTAAATTGCTAGCTAAGAGACGAGAGTTAGTCTGAAACGGAATTAAACCGCCAGTAATCGTCGATTACGATCTCGATAGAACTCGTAATTATTGCGAATCTGTGATAACGAAACCAGCTTGTCATTGATTAATAATGAAACGTTGCTTACCTTAGGAAACTACGCTTCGAAGTTAACCTTTCGTTTGAAAGCACGAAATTAATAGCTAATTATTTGAACGGTACGTTGATTTTAAGAAACAACAACCGCGAGGAAAAGACGACGTACGCGGCGATCAAATAAACGAAGGAATTCTAATAGAAGAGGAAACGTAAGAAGCGTGGATTCTTGGTAATAAAAATGGATGAAAAAGACTGGAAGAGATCGGTGGGAATGAAAGCGAAAAATCAAGGAACGAGAGCAAAATAAAGCGGGACGAACGCGAAAAGTAGCAACGCGTTGCGATCGGATCCGCTTTCGAGGAAAAGAAAACGATTCGGAAAAGGTAAGAAAGGAAGGGAAAGAAGGCGAAATGGGGTAAGAGGGAAGAGAGAAATGGGGATGGTGATCGGTGCACGCGCCTGTGGCGAACGTGATGATTGGCTCCCGAAAGCAGAAGAGGCAGACATTAGGCCCTGGCCTCCAGGTGTGCAGATCGGGCCCAGATAAAGCTCGCTGCTCGATTAACCTTTCGCGCGCCAGAAGAAAAATACGCCTGCCGAAATTGCCAGGTCTCTCTGTCTTGGACGACGCACGGCATGCAGTCAACAGAAAACGAAACAACGATTCTTCGATTTTCATCTTATTATTCCACGATATCGTCGGTCTGTAAGTAATACGAATGTAAACGATAATTTGGCAAAAAATCTAGAATTCTTATAGAAAAATCGTTTGAGCGTTAAAAATCTAATCGCTGGAAAATTAGCTCGTTCGTTGTACAGTTAGTTCTGTTCGTTAATTCTTGTTGAATAATTAAACGGCGTCTGTTACCCCTTAAAATATGGAGAATTTCAATTTCCAATTCGTAAATCTCTTTGTCGCTTTAAAGAACAAATTAGGAAAGAACGGTTCGAAGCATCCTGTAATTTTAATTATTCCGTGTCAAGAAGGTGTTGTATCGCGTTGCTATATAATTCTTTTCGCCTACAAATCGTTACACCGAATATTGTTAATTTTTAACACGAGATCCATTCGTAATCGCGACTTGGAGGCTACAATTCTCGCCGCATTGGTGCAAAGAAAATTTTAAAGTTACGCAACAACTCCGTTCTAAATGTCTGTTTTACGACAAACAGATATATTGCTAAATGTTGGCGTAATATCTGACGAAACGGAAAGCAGAGTAAACGACCTCTGTATGACGCTTACGAAAAAATGGAAAGATCGTTCCCGGCTCGGCGCTATTTACTCCGACGTTAAAAAATCACACTGCGCGTAACTAGAAATAGATGCGAATAGAATAAATTTCAATCGGGCAAAGAAGTAGGGATAACGTTAACGAAGATTTGACAAACACACTTTTACTCACGTCGGATATCAGGTGATATCGAGTTTTAAGAAACCATGCACACGCACGTCATGTGCATTTTTTTATTCTTTGCCCCGAATCGTCGTTCAAATGTCGCAGCGTAGAACGTGAGAACGTGGCCTGTAGACGCGCGAACGTAGCCCGCGGTTGTGCTAACGTGTTCTGCGAACGTGCGAACCTGTTCCGCGAACTTGCGAACGCGGCCTGAGAGTTTGGTCTGCGAGCGCGCAAACGTAGCGAACGTGGCCTGCGAACGTTGCCAGGGAATTTTGATTTTTGCCGTCAATTCAAATTCCGCATCGTGCGACTCGTGGAAAGTAAAACGAGCAGCCAAAACGATGGACACTATCGCCGGCGTGGCATTAACGTCGAGTTAATATCCGATTAATGTCGAATTAATAAAATCATCTTTTCTTCCTATGACTTTGATTGAAAAAGTATATCGGTTAGATTATACGCATAATAAGCTTCCGGATTCGTATTCGATTTAAAAATAAAAGAAGAGTTATTCTGAATAACAGGAACGATCTAGGGGTGTTTTGTATCGCAGAGCGCCGAAGATTTATGTCTTTGATTACGAAATGTGACTCTCGCGATTTATCTCGTTGACGCTAAGTTCTAATTCTTGCCAGCGATAAGTGCGATTCCGCGTCTTAATTTACTATATTTACAATGACCTAACCTAGATTAACCAGGCCGGTATTAAAACATTCCTAACGAAGTAAAAGTTTATCTTCTAATTTTTCTACAAAAATGAAAAAACAAATAGATATTTCCTGATATATTCTACATTGCCTCCCACAATATACAGCTATATACAGCGTTAATAATAACTTGCTCCGAATCAAGCTCGTTGCTAACAACATCAACTTATCTCAAATCAACCACGTCGCGGTTAAAAATTCGTAGCAGAGTAGAATCTTGTAATTTTCATAGAAACATCAACGGAAATACTTTCAGTCAAGCGATACAACGATACTACATTTACAAACAATTTCTTAGAATACATCATTAGAATAGAATACAGCATCAATGATGACCTACTCCAAGCGCATGGCCATTAAAAACACCTAAAACCTAATTTCTCGTACGAGAACTCTCGCTCTCTCTGTCTTAGAAACCGCATCGTGATCCAGAAGCGAAGCCTTGGATCATCAGGAGGCACTGTTAGAACACAGCCCCCGAAAACCTAATGAACGACCGGGCTTCCGTGAGACGGCAACTTTTGAAAAAAAAAGAAAAAGGAAAAGAGAAAAAAGAAAAGAAAAGAAGGAGAAATTCGAGCAGAAGGCGTTGGATGGCGCGAGCGGACAAGCGAGTAAGAAAGAGAAATCCAAGTTGGACCGAGAGGGATGGGAGAAGATTCCATTCACCGCGGGTAATGAGGTCCTCGCCACCAGGAGGCATGAATGAACTCTGGAAAGAGGCGACCGCGGACCAGAGAAGAAGAACAAGAGGAGAAGACAAGGGGAAGAGAGGCGGAATGATAGAGATGAGAAGAAAGAGAAAGAGGCGAAGCAAGATGAATCTCCCTGCAGGATATTGGAAATACTTGAGGGCTGTTCAACACGGGGCCATTTAGGGGCCACGCCACTATTATAATCGAGTTCGACACGAAGCATACGCAATAAAACGAGCGAGACGGTCGCGCAGCCTAGACCGCTTGATGGACGTTCCCGAGGACGTGGAACTTCACCAAGCCCAGGAGAGTTAATAACGCCCCGGGTTTCCGTCCATCTCCTTTTTGCTTTTAATTGGCCACCTGAGATTTCAATTTCAACCGATCGCCAGAATCTGTTTAATCCACGCCGATTTCATCAATAGCGCCGCTCTCCGATCGTTCGTGTCTCGCAGCTGTTCGCATCTATACGATCTCTTCTTATACCATCGTCTGCTGATTTTTGCCAACGTTCCACTTTTTCTCTTTTTCTTTCTTCTCTTCTCTCTAGAATGTAGCAGAACAGTTTGGATATTATAACGAAAATGGATCGGTGATCGGATCGTTCAACCATTCAAAGATATTCATTCCTGGTGCTGGGTGTCGTTGATCGACGATTTTTAACAATTTGTAACGCAGCCGGATCAAAACGATCGTGAGATTTCGTGAAACTGAAGAAGCCAATCTTCTAACGAGTCGAATTCAAAAGTTTGTTACATACGATATGAACTGACAAATATCAAGAGTCTGCCCATGGTACAACCACCGTTGAACATTTCACAGTTCAACGAACTCATTAATTTGTTCTTTACGAGCCATTCGAAACCTCTGGAGGAACCTTTAAACCACATGGCAGCCGAAGAATCGGCAACGCCCAGAGTAATTCAGAGTGTTAATTTTGCGACAACTGCAAACCTGACGATGCCATGAACCATCCAATATCCAAAGGAATTCATCAATTTGCTTCTTACGAAATCCCAAAGGTCTGGGAGGAGCTCGAGCCAAGAAGCAAACGACGTGGCGACGGAAGGACAAACGTCCCTGAAGGATCCTCGAGATCTGACGATCGCGAGAAAAGGGAAGACGAGAGGAGAAGCCGCAAGAATCGTGGTGCCAGATAGTCTGACAGCTATTTTTTCTCGTCATTTCTCGACGTCATCGGCAGATCCACCCCGCGGCCGCAGCCACAATTCGTGTCGCGTCTTTTCTCCTTCGGGAGCCTGTGTCTCTCGTTCCTCCTCGTCTTTGTCGAGCCACCCCTCGTTCGCGTCACAGGGAATCACACTGACAGCCTCTGATTAATACAATCCTTAATATCGTCTCTCTTTCTCCGGACGGCAAGGGGTGGCTCCGACCAAGCCAAACGAGAGAACGCGTTTCTGGAACGAGGCTGATGTACGATCTCTTCCTGTCGCGATTAAACCGTTCCTTTGATTCCGTTTCCTGGGGAGCGTGCAAGACTTAGGCCACTGTTTTCTCGAACGTTGTCACTCTTCACTGAATCGACTTTTTTCTCCATCTTCGCGAGATCGCAGGGAATCTTCGCCTTGGTCGAGACTCGCTTGGTCAAGTACCGGACCATCGTTTTATATTTAGGCTTTCACAGGCTGAAATTATGGCGAATGTTACATTTCGTTGCGGTCTATCTTTTTTCGTCAACGCGTATTCTTTCCTTCCCTTTGGAATGTTAGGATACGTCGTTGATTACTAAGACGTACGGAAGTAAACGAGGTCGATGGAAACATTCGGAATGATATTTATGGCGAATATTCGATTTCCTCGCAGACTCTTTCGAAAGTACCGAATTCTTTGCTGCTTTTTATATTTCAAAGTTTCGTTATTCAGACTGTGCCGAGGAATTAGCAGAGCTTGCGCGGAAAATTGCCAGTTAAATTATGACGCGTGTTCTGCTTGCTTGCAGATTCCATTATCTGCAATATATTTCAAGATTCTCGTTTGACGGATACGCATGTTCTAGTTTCTTGCAGAAAGTTAAATTACGTAGTTAATTATTGAAAGAGCTGACGGAACAAGAGAATTTGTTGCGAAAATTGCCAATTAAAATTGTAACGAGTATCGTGTTTCTCTGTAGATTCCATTATTTTTAAAATATTCAATTCTCTCTTGCCTCGCGTTCAAACGTCGACGTTCCTGTTTAACGAACGCGTTTCTTCTTCTTTCTCTGACTGAATTAAGGTACGTAGTTAATTGTTGAAAGAGCTGATGAAATAACGGAGTTTGTTTGGAGGATTGGCAGATATGGGCCGGTCCACGGCGCTAGCACGCGTTTTACAACTGTTTCGCGATAATCAGCATGACCTTTAGCACGATGATTCACGAGCGGCGCGGATGATCGTACATCGCGCGCCACCACATGGTTATCCCGATTATTTTTCAGCTATCAACCGGCAAAAAAACTGATTGCAATTTGTCTTCGTAATTGAGCGCGGAATTAGTAATTAAAAGCGGAGAATTATCTCAATGAGTTCGAGCATTGTTCCACATTGCATCGATACGTCTGCTCGTTATCCGTCATCGGAAAAGTCTGATCCTTCTCTGCTAAGGAATTATGATCATCCCCCGCGTGTCCTTCGTTAAACAGAATCATACGGAATTGCTCATTTTTCGACGTTGTTCGACTCGTCAAAATTAAATGCGACAAGCAACGACGAGTGACTTACTCGTGGGAAGAGACGATACTTCAGACTCTCAAGACTCTCGACTTTACTGCGTAGAAAAAAGAAACAATTCTCCTGGTGCAACATACGTATTAAATGTATCAAATGTTAATTCCAAACTCAAGAAGTTCCTCCTTCCTCCACTGGAATTTGCGCGCGCATCTATGCTCCTTCAGTATACACGAAACATCAACGATCGTTAGTAGACTGCGGATATTTATGTAAATTCATATTTTTATAGAGGAAAATAAGAGAAACAGAGAAGCAGGAATTTGTTTTACTTAATAAATATGATAATGGGGGTTAGACCTTGCATATTTCATGTGATCCTGCGTGTTCCATGTACTTTTACACTCACAAACTTTCCATAAACGCATGAACGTTCGCAGACCATAAATATTACTTATTATTTAAAAAAAAAATATGCGTGAAAATGGTATTTCTATAAAGGCGAGTAAAGAAATAGAGAAGCGGAGATTTGTCTTGCCTATTGAATATTATAATAAGCGCTAAACTTTCATCCAATTATCGTTTATTATTTTAAAAACTACGTGCAAAGTGAAATTTATTAAATCGAAACGAATGTCGTGGATAGAACGTGACGCATGAATGAAACACGATGTCGGAGGATCGTTGGAAAGCATTGAAAAGCCAGGAAACCGTAAATCCATGGAAAAACAAGTATAACACGCCAGAAAACCCGTGCACTGTCATCGTCCGAAAAATCAATGGCAACGCCGGTAGCCCGGCAGAGATCAAGAATCCCTCGTCATTCCACAGATCCATCGGCGTCGGCTGGTAGCATCCGAGAAATCAGAGTCTCCCTATTGCATTATGGGGACAGAGAGAAGACGCTCATAGCGGCTGAATAGAGAAGGACCGGTAGATCGTGCCATAAAGAAGACGAAGACACCGACGACCACTACGACATCCACCAAAGACGACGATGGAGTAGACGAAGAAGAAGAAGAAGAAGAAGAGGAGGAGGAAGAAACGGAGGACGAAGAGGAAGAAGCAGAAGAAGAAGAGGACGAGAGAAAAAGAAGGAGGGGGTGGTTAGCCGAGGGGGTCCATGGCATTAGTATAGCACGCCGGAATAATTGGGTACAGTCTGGCCGGCTACCGTACGTAACGTCGGCTCCTTTCAAGCCAAGGGAGGAGAGGGACTGCACCTCGTCCTCTCTTTCATCCTCACCCCTCTTGGTCCTCATCCTCCTGGCTGGGCTGCGCGCCGGCAAAAAGATCAGCGAGACTGGCGAAAAAGAGAGCAGAAGAACGCGACTACTGGACGGAGTATATGAGAAGAAGGAGGATCGAGGCAGCAGCACCGAGCTACGGCAGAAGAAGAGGCGGAAGATAGAAGAGGAAGAATACGAGGAAGAAGAAGGCTGGAAGATGGTCGGAGAGAGAAACGCGTCTCGCTGATTCTTGCGGTGGAAACAGGAGCAAAAGACCAGGGCGCTGGCACCGCAACAGTAACCAAGAGCAGAGATGAACAAAAGCAACGAGACACACCGGGGCTAGAACAAAAGCAACGAGACCGGCGCAAAACAACTGACGAGTTCGAGAACGGCCAGAGTCATAACTGTCTCGATGGCCAGTGGCGCGGATGTCCTGGCAAATACGAGGCTCTTGAATCTTCCTTCTTTGTTCCTCGTCCTCTTTTTCCTCCTCCTCCTCCTCCTCCTCCTCCTCCTCCTCCTCTTGGATCGTTCTTCCTGCCGCTTGTTTCTGTACACTCGCTGCTCTCGGTGTTCAGCTCGACGAAGCGTCAGCGTTAACTCGCTTTTCGTATGTCCACCCTCGCTCAGACTCTTCTTCGATTCTTAGACGGATTTCCTGATGCCGAGGAAACTCAGCTTCCGGCACGGAGGTCCTAGACTTGGAGACTCGCTTCGGAAACAAACAGTGAATCAACCGCCTCGCGTGAATGTATCTATGCGGAGGGAAAGTTATTGCGATAGAAACTTCTGCTTTCTCTGGATGTTGTTTTTCGGTGGGTTTTTGAATTCGTTTCACCGCTGTTCTTCCGCCGGGTTCTTTTTCGTATAATTAGAGGAGGAAGCTGATCGTACGCGATTTCGATAAAATCGTTCGATTTGATGGTGACTGGTAATTTTGAAAACCTCTTTCTCATTCTTTTTGTTTTAACTACAACCAGAAGAGAAGAACGTTTTTTTCATTTTGATAGAGCGCCAAGTATTGCAAGTCGATAGAATTTTGCCGTAGAAAGTAAATCGGTGTCTCTCCTTTATTCTTTTCGTTTTTATTAAGAAAGTAGGATTGTCGATTTCCACAGAACGTGGACTAACGGGTGTTAAGTAAAATTTTGCTATAGAAATTATACATTCTCCGCCTGTCTCCCATTATCATCCTCTTACTATTTTTATTCCAATTAGAAGAACATGTTGATCGCTGATTTTAATTAGACGCAGAGTGTTGCAAGTCGATAGAATTTTGACGTAGAGTAAATAAATGCTCTGTCTACCTGGCCAGTATCTCTATCTTGCTCTTTCCATTTTAATTAAAGGAGGATACTGATCGTTGATTTTGATAGAATGTAGAATAGCGAATGTTAGGTGAGATTTTGGCGTGGAAAGTAAATATCTTGTGTCTACCTTGGCAGTATCTCTCCCTTATTCATGGCAGCATCTGATTCGGCGAACACCGCTGTGCGCGTCCGCCGGAAACGTCCGTGGAATTTCATCCGTTCTGGGCCACTGCACGCCTCGCTAGAGGATTCTTTTGCCTGCCACAAATGCACGGGGCGCCCATAAAAGGTTGCATGGCGTGCTGCGACTAATAACTTTTACTTAACTTCCTCGGTAAAAAATCATTCGTTGATCGTTCGCGTACGCTCGCTCCCTCAATTATACATTAATTAATTACGCTCCTCTTTTACGATACAATCCTTCTGGCTCGTAAACTTGTAATTAACCATTTTAATTGTACTGTAGAAAAATTGTCGCTTAAATACATTGACGAATCTTGACCTGGATTTTTCAAATTTTTCATAGCGCGTTAAGAATTATTTTATTTGTTGCAATTCTTGCCTGTATAGCCGGCTCAAGCGTATCACTGTACATACGTCTCGTACGTCGACTTTGCGCGAACGATTTTCATAATCGAAAAACGCAATCTTTCCGCAAGCAACGATATACGATAACAATATCAATTTGATAAAATCATCATCTGTGTGCGTTACAATTCGCACCTGAGGCCTTAATTTACACGAAAACTCTCGAAACTCGTTATTATTCTCAGCTGTGTCGTAAATCATCTACCTGTAGCAGACACTGTCTCGTTAAATTATACAGATTCTACCGAAAATGTCGCCAAGTATCCTGTGTTTCGGTAATCAGCGTTTTACATCGAATATATCATACCATTTAATATACATTTTGTTCCATAGTCTCGTGATATTATCTTCGCTGAAGTCCAAGCTGCAGTCCACATAATTTAATCGATTGGCGATTGAACGATGCGAAGAGAACGAGCGGACAAGCGCCTTAACGCTAATTGATCGTTGGCAAACAGCACGGGAAACTCGGTGAAAATCTCGGCAACAAAGTTTCAGTAGATTTTCTTCAGGTATATGTTGTTTGAGCAAGAGAGAACCGCTAGGCGAAATAATAGTCTCCGTGCGTAATCAGCCATTGCGGATTGCTGCTTAAAAGGTGAATAGAGTCGTCATCTTCGTAAAAACCGTATTCACACGGAGCAATGACGTTGTTTCTTCCATCTACGGGCCTAACAGTAATTCCTCTTTTTACACAGCGATGCGGATGTTTCTTCTTTTTTCCTCTCGTCGAATAACGACGTTTCTATCGTCGATATGAAACTGTTGTGGTAGGGAAACGCGGCGATCGTGGAAAAAATGAAGGCGAACAGAAGAAACGGGTTAAAAAGAAGAAGAAAGGAGAGAAATAAAAATCCCCTGACGATTAAAGAGTAAAATTTATTGCTCCAACAAAATCGAGAGCAATCGCGTAATAAAAGAAGGCAATTAATTTCGGATGAAGCAATTAACTTGATGAAACCAGCGAACGAAAAGAAGAAGAAAAAAGAAAAGCCAACTTCTCCTCTGTCTTATGTTTCGACCAATCACGGGAGACCAACGATTATCCTTCGCGTTGCTACGCCCTTGCATTTTAAATAGCTTGTTTTATGCGATCCGAAATGAAGTCGAAAAAATCAGCAGAACCCTTCTTAATGGAGTCGTAACTTCTGCGATGCTGCACCAACAAACTGCAGCTTCAACTGCCCTAACTGCCCTAACATCCGCACCATATAGTACCTCCAATAGAGAACCGTTTAGTTCTCTTTCAAGCTCGTTCATTCTCTTAGATATTTACTCTGTATTTACGAGCGATGTTAGAATACAAAAACTGTAAAGTAGAAATTGATGCCTCCTTGGCCAAAGAATTTTCTCAAGCTTTTCACAAATAAATTTATTACGCCAGAGAAAAGAAATAATTATCGATTTGTTGTTTATTTTCAATTGCCAATCGACAAGTTAAAAGAATTAAAATTAAAGAAAGAATTATTTTTTCGAACAAAATATAATGTATGCATTGTTGCCCATTGATATGTCAAGGCAACAATTCGTCAAAGAATTCCGTACGCTAACAAAAGTTTGTTGAAAATCATTCTAACTGTATGCTATAGCGTGGTTGATTACAAATAAACGAATTAAAAGAAATGAAAAATATATTCCACCGTTTCTGAAAGTAACACAGACTCTTGGAAAAAGCAACAGGTGTTGCTGGATAAAATTCTATAAAAGCTATGTATTTAACAATTATCATTGTTATAATTAAAACACTAAAAGATGGTAACAAAAACGAAATTAACGATTCCATATAAAATTCTATTTCAATAATAAATCGCTTCAAGCTCGTAATAAATTTCCTCAAAAATAATCTTAAAGTCATTTCTCTTTTTTTTTTTTTTTTTTTTTTTTAATATACCAAAAAATTACCAGAAAATTATATCTTCGGAATTTACAGAATATACGCGTAGTCGAAAGCGTGCGTGAAAGATAGCGATGGAAATTAGTAATCGGAAAGGCTAAATCCCCGTTCGAATCCGCTTGCATAATCGCGCGGCTGCTAACGCCACGCCACGGCAAAACGCAGAACCGTTTTGACGTTCTCGAGAACGAAGCTTCGATGGTACACGCACGCCTCTCTCATCTTCTCTCCTGCTCTCCCTCTCGCTTTATCTCAGTCTCTCTTGCGTGAAACCTGAATCACGTGGAGTGGACCGAGAGAGTACAATCGAATCTCGCACGCCAACCAGACATCTCAGCCGCATCTCGAGCTGATCCTCGAACACGTGCTTTTGACGTTTCTCTACTCTTTCCTTCGAAATAATATCTTTTTCCTTCTTTCATATACCGATGCTGATATCGATACTCGCTCTATCGATTCAGAAGGAATTATCGGAACTGAAGATACAACGAATTGAAAGATCGGAAGATTATTATTATCCTGAGAACCCTAAGCATCTTGCGTCTTAATAATCCAGGATTCTAAATTTTTCAGATTCGAAAATTTTGTAGATCCCAAAAATTCGAAGATGCCGAGACTTCAAAGTTCCAGAATCTGCGACATTTCGGTATTCGACGATTCGAGATTTTCCTCGAAATCAAAAATCTCAATAATTCCTGGTCTACGATGTTTCAAAATTCGAAAGATCCTAGACACTGCGAAATACCGATTCGACGCCTTAATATCGCGGAAATCGGAAGTGCCAGGATCTCGAATTCAAAAGCTCAACAAATCTGAACTCTCCGAAGAATCCCAACAGCCGAATGGACCTAAAACGGTCCCTTACAGTTTCTCTTGTACGTCGAAAAAATGATATTCCTCTGTTTGAACTCGCGCCAACGTGAACAAGACTCTCATTAACGCGAACAAGATTGGCCCAGAAGTGGCGGAAAGTATCCATCTGATCAGTTTGACGCGCATATCGAGGTAACCAAACGGGACACGAAAAGGATGGCGAAAAGTGGGAAAGGCCGAATGGTGGACAACGAGAAGAAACAAGAGCAGCAGAAGATAGTGGTATCTCCGTTTACATGCGGTGCATGCTCGCTTATCAACGGATATCGGATCTGCGAAATCTCCGTATCCTTATCTGTAATCTTAACAACTTCCCGGGGAGAGCCGAGCCCGGCCAGCTCGGTTTACCTGCCTGTTTTACCTGGACAACGAGATGGTGGCTTCGTCGCATCGTGTTCCTCTCTGCTACACATGTGGACAAAGCCACGAGATGCCAGAGCGGAGATTACGCGCCAAGGGAGCACGCTGACACTTAACAGGACCCAATTAAACCCATTACACGATTAATTATCTAATTAATTAATACCTGACCGAACGTAAAGCGGTACGATCCGCCGAATTGAGAGGAACTACAACAGGTCTCCTTCTCTTTCCCTCTACGCAAGCGGTAAATAGACCGTGTCAAAATCCTTGCGGCTGCTCGGTGATAAATTCCTGCCGCCATCCACGATAATTAACGCGACCCGGTGTTTAATTGAGTTACCGTGGTTAGGGGCTACCGTGCACCTTCGATTCTGGCCCGTTAGGCACCACGACGCTAGCCAGCACCGTGGATGATCAATTAGAACATTGAATCAATTAGAATACCTGCCTTCCTTCAGCTATAAGAATAAGAAACGAACATTTCCATCGTACTTGAAATAATTGAAATTTCGTTTGTTCACGAAGGTACAAATTTTCAACTGGTCCTGACTGATCGCCATTTAGATATTAACAACTAACAATTGCTATGCAAATAGGCATGAACGAAGTAGAACAGTAAGGTGATAAAGTGGTACGATGATAAATGTACAAAGTAAGTAGATTGCAAGTAATTAAAGATTATGATTGTTCGTAACCGGTGTTTCTTTTTCTACGGAAATTTTCAACTTTCAACAAGGTACAATTTTCGTATTACCGGCGTTGATGCGGACGCATAATCTGCAAATCACATGACGTTACATAGAAAAAAAAACCTATGAAAACTCTGTTCTCACAATTTTCCTGCTTTATCCCGCGTTAGTCATTCTCCCTGGTCTTATTCAAATTATGTGGCCATTATTACAATTACCTCCGCTAACATTTATTCGATGACTACATCTTCTAATCCAAACGAAACTATACACCGTCTGGTTAATTGCGAAAAATGTTTCTCTTATGGCAATCCGCAATTACACAACGCGATACCAACGACAGAGAAACATGTGCGTCTGATGTTTATTCATGTTTCTTTTTCGCTCTCTACCCTCCATTGTCGGAGGGCTTCGAGGTCCCACGATGTATCGCGCGCGTAACTTATACCTCGTCCACACTGTCGACAGCTTTTCATTGCTGCTCGTGAGACGATACCGTCGGGGGTGTTATTGTATAAGTATAGCCTCGAGGCTGGCATTATTAGATTTACCCAGACAGTGTAATTAAGAAACAGCTAGGGAAACTTATCTCGTCTATTTCCTTGGAAATAAAAAAATTATTACATCGTCGAATGGTAACGCTTCAACGTCTGGCGTTATAATCGCGATACAGCGCTACTTTGAAGATCGCAGTAACAAAGACTGGAAGATAATTCGTCCGCAATTTTTTGACACTTTTTGCCAGACAGTTTGGAAAGAAGACACTTTACTTTTACGAGTTTGGAATTTACGATATCACCAAAAGAATTTTCCTACGAGGTATTGGAGGAGTTTTGATACTTTGACGAGTAACCAAATGGCAATGAAACGATACTTTAAGAAAATTTTGGGAACTTCGAAATGTAGGTAATTGTTGAGTAACGCGCTAGTTGTATTACAGAGAAGATTTTTGTATTACTCGATCAGAAATTGTAACAACCTTCGCGCGATAATTCTCGTAGATGAAACTTTCTTTTTTCACAATTTCCGACAGTATTACACGATTTTATAGAAAATGGCATACGGTCTATCAAATATCGAACGACAAACCACGATGGAAGAAATATCGTACACGTACGCGATAGAAACATTTTATTCCAAGCTTCAGATTAAAATTATCGCTTCATTTTACTTAACGTATTTTACGATCTTCGATACCATAAAACACAATCACCGTAGAAATCCTAAGTTTCTATATAAGTGCGATGCAATTTTCACTACAATCGGACCGAATGACCGTATTATTCGTGATTTGCCTACGATTCCGCACGTTCGACTCGAGGGAACATCTACCCAGCGATCGTTTTCTTAAAATTCTGACTTGGAAACGAGTGTCTATCTATAGGTCTTATTTTACCTAATACGTAAGACGTTAAAATACAATCACCGTGAAAATCCTAAATCTCGGTCTCCGCAAGTACAACAAAATATTCGCTAAAATCGAATTAAATAACCGTGTTGCTCAAGATTTGCCTACGATTCCGCACGTTCGACTCGAGGAAACATTTACCCAGCGATCGTTTTCCTAAAATTCTGACTTGGAATTCTGACTATGCGTAGGTCTTATTTTACCTAATACGTAAGACGCTAAAAATGTTCAATACTCTAAAATACAATTACCGTGAAAATCCTAAATCTCGGTCTCCGCAAGTACAATAAAATATTCGCTAAAGTCGAACGAAATAACCGTGTTGCTCAAGATTTGCCTACGATTCCGCACATTCGACTCGAGGAAACATCAATCTACCCAGCGATCGTTTTTCTAAGCCACTAAAGAGGACGAAATAAGCGTTCCACTTGCTCCATGAAGGATCGATTCGCGGGCCATTCGTGACTAATAACTGGCCACTGGCCGGCGAGAAAATAACAATTGCTGCGAGATCGCGATGAAATCCGTGGCAATGTTTCAAATTCTTTCTACGGCCCTGGTGTGGTGCACACGCATCTGTCCGACTGTCAACGACCCCAGAAGACCGACAACGACGACTTCGCTGCCATTCTTCTCGCGTTTCCGTCCATCAATCCTAGAAACTCGGCGTCGACGTCGCTGGAATGCACGCAGAATATCGCCCCTCCTCATCTCACCCACAAACTCTCTGTATACCGTGTTTCTTTTTCGTAATAACGAGCGGAGGCAAGTTCGCGACCAAGCAAACACCGTCCTTCTCCACCGTCCATACGACTACGCCCCGTTCTTTCTCATTCGATCCAATTAAAAGTTTGCACGAGAGACCGGCCAACAGGCAGATAAGGGAAACACGGCTCTCGAATTGTTTCTGACGCGATATTTATTGCCCCGGGCTAGGAAATTTAGTGGCACTGGCTATACCGAGGTATATAAACCGTGTAAACGGTTATTATGCGAATTAAAATTCTGCTTGTTGCAGTCGGAGGGTTTTTTGGTAGCGCAGCGAGTCGAAGGATTTCGAAAAGTAGCGATAAACGTGACACGTGTGTGAAACAATTATTTTTCATACAATTTTCGTGTAAGTTTGAAATTAAGTTAACACTCGGGCAATACGAAGCTTCGAATTAAGCTGAACGAGGATAATAATCTTTCAGTCTCGATTATGTTAGACGACTTATAGATTTGTCAAATTTAATATTTTGATTAATTGACGTAAACGCGAGTAGAGTAGAATTTCCATCTGTGTCAATTTTAGTGTCACAATTTTCCCAAATTTTGTGAAAAATTGAGTGAGAAATTGCGCTGCTCGAAACAATTGGGACAGTTTCATCGGAATCGTTGAAATTTTACGAAGAAAAATTTTAGTCACAGCTGAATTGCACCGGCATGGTAAATTTTGTTAAGCAGCTTGGAACATTATTTTTGTACTTCAATCGCTGATCGAATTAGGAGATCGTTTCCCTAATCATTTTAACTTTTATAGCGCACATATATTATTTCCTAAGCCGCGTGTATACTTCCATCTAAATCAACATAAATAACACTGAAACCTACAGTTACTCGTTTCCAAGTAGGAAATCGTCTCGCAAATATAGAGAAAGAAAATTATTCTTAGAATAATCGATATACATAAAGTGAGATTTTTCCACTAAAATTGATACAATTCTTAATCGAAAGTGACAATACAAGAGGCATCTTTCGAGAGGAAAATTAATCTCGGGTCGAGTGGTAACGAGACGAGACACGAGAAAAATGAAAAAGCAGAAGTCTAATTGGGTTTCTTTGTACGGTGCATCGACTAATTAAAGCGCTAAATAAAATTAACTGCTTGTCGATTAGGGTTTCATTTTTTCTGCCGCTCTAGAAGACACGTTTATAGCCTCGTATAAATCCCGGGAATTGATTTTACGAGATTATTAATCATTGCTACCGAGGCAACGAGCGATAAATCTACGAAGATGAAATTTTTACTAGCGATAAAGTGTCTTTGTGTCGACGTATCCCGGACAAAGTCCACTTGTTCTAATTTTCACACATAGAAACCACGTTTTTCGACGTTGCTGCTGTTTCGAAGTTTCGCCATCTAACAGACGATCGTGAGCCATCGGTTTCCTTTCTACCTTCTTTGTGTCCCGAAAAGAAAAGAAAATATATAAGTAATCGTCGGGAAGAAAGCTATTATACCATATTTAAATAAACGCACGAGTAATAGGACTAATTAGAGGGAAGAGTTTTCGAGCGAATGCAAATTCGTTGATGGTTCTCGAAATAGAAAACCATTTCCAAGAAACGCAGCGCGTATGAGGAATTAGAAATTCGCTTTGCATTTTCTACCGTTGCGTTGGTAACTACGCTGGTCTTTGTTAATAATTTATCGCCATTCGTGGAAACGATAATGGTCTGTATCTAATAGCGTGCAGGAATTTCGTTCTAACTGGAATTTAGTCAGCCAGTGGTATAAGACCGTTCGTAATCAGACACTAGAATCGGGCTCATAATTAGCATGATCCAAACATAGCCGATTCGTCCGCCAGTTAACGCTACGTACAACTATCGAACCTCTGAAAACGACGAATTTTAGTTTTCTTGTTCTCGTAATTTGAAAAGATACACGGACGTTTTTCAACTTTGATTCACACACAAGCGTAATTACCTATATGGCTAGCTGCTCGTTTTCATCGTATTGCTTTCGTTGTAATTATTTTTTTTGTAGCGTATTTATTACGGTAGTTCCACTGTTGAAATTATTGAAAATTCTTAAGACAGCTTTTTGGTTCCGATCGACTATGAGAAACGTAACGAGAAATTTACAAAGTTTCTTGGCATTCGATCAAAACGCCGCATGTTAAAACAGCACATTAACCTCGTCTCTAATGGATAAATTTAAATTCTTCCGTTCACACCATCTCGCCCAAGATTCAGTCGTTTTTACATATCGAAACGGTTCATAGACTGCTACGTATTCTACGCGCTCTTCCGTCCAATTTAAAAGCTATCAGATACGTCTGAATTGTATAAATCGACGATTCGATTCAAGACTCTAACATTCGATCCTCGTTACTCCAATCTTCGATACCTGTGCATTTTACCTGTACATTTTTCTCACCTAATTTCAAAGTTATCGATGTTATCGAAATTGGAGAAAAAATGAGCGGCCGAATCGAAGCCAACCCATCGCTCAAGCCCCGTTACATCAATTTTCAACATCCACCGCCTTCTCCAAACTCCAACGCATCTGCAACGACAAGAACCGACTAATGAAAAACCGATCCGTCCAAACTCTGCTCGTCCTACGCATCTTCGTTGCACGAAAATTCGCGTAGAAAGTAAACGAAACCGCGGTATCTAGAGATCACGTTTCCTTCATCCCTTCTGGATCCTAACCGGCGCTGTAAGCTCGAGAAACCACCCCAGCGAAAAAATAAAAAAAAAAAAAAGAAAAGAAAGAAAAGAAAAGAAATGGTCTCCGCGCGTCTGCTCCCCTGATCGTCCCAGCGACGCAGGGTATCCGGTGCATTTCGCTGTCGTGTGTTCGCGTGCAAGAGGCAGTAACCCTGAAGGTAAGGCGAAATGCCACCTGGCAGCTTTTTGTCGGCCCCTTACGCGAGATGCGATATCGTTTTTGCCCCGGTGTCCAAGTGGAGGAGCCGCCGCCGCCGGTGAACCCTCTCTTCTTGTTCCTCGTCACGACTCCCACTTCCGGTCCCGGTTAGGTCTGCCTAGGTGACCGTGGGCCAATGGCAACCATGCACCACGCCTCCCCCACCCACGCGCACCTGCGTTCACGCCCACCAATCGGAGGACGTGCTACCTGGTGAACCCGCGACCAAGCCGCGCCGAGAGAAAGACGAGGAGAGAATATTCCGCAGCACGATGGAGAGGGAACACCGAGATCCAACAGAGAGGATGAAACGCGTCCTCCACTCGACGCGCACGCTCCGACCTCACCTTTCTCGCGCACTCTCTTCGTCCTCTTCCACGCTTCTTCTTTTTTCACCCTGGGCTACCTTCTTCTCGCGCAACCCTCTCCCAGCCACCGGCTTCGCTTCTTCATCTTGACCAGGCTCCACTCTCGATGATGTTTCCACGTCTCTTTGTTGGCCTTTCTATCGGAGCTCGCATGGAAACGCATTCTCTTTCTTCCTTTTTTTTCCTTCTGTTTTTCTTTCTTGTATTTTTGCTTCGCTTTGACGTTAATTGGTTTGCGGTCGAAGGGTCTTTGTGCATGGAACAATAGGGGTTGTACGTGTCGTAGGGGTTGTAGGTGGTCGTAAGCATAGGCGAAGAGTGGTAGGATGATCTTGGTGAAGAGTTTTACGTAGATGGCGAACAGCAGGTATGGAGAGAACGAGAAGTCATTAGGGATTGCAAGAAGAGACTTCGTAGCGCCGATAGTAATTCTCTAATGATGACTTTCTTTTTTTTTTTTAGGTGAGGAAGAATGTGGTTAGGCGTTCTTAAAAGTTGCTGCATCCTACGAAACGTAGGATTATAGGATTGTATAAAAATTAGCAGTCAATGGATTGATTGGCGCAGCGAAAGAAGGGGCACCGATTCTGCTTCGACGAATTCCAGCGCTACAAATTCTAAATGAACAGGACTTAGAAACATTAAAGACGGAAAGTATCAACGTTGATCTTCTTTTGTTTAACGCTGGAATTACAGAACCGATGGTGGTAACGCGCAAGAAGTTAACCCAGTGAAATAAGAACGTACGTAATCAGACGCCGGTACGTCGCTCACGCATAGCGCGACCCAAACGTTGCGTGCAACTATCAGATCTATGAAAATCGCAGACTTTAAATTCGTTGCCATCGCAATCGGTAAAAACATGCCGCTGCCTTTATCAAAAAATAATCCCGACTTTTATTAACATATTTATTGGAGCTGATTAATTTGCGAGAGAAAACGACGTTTCGTATGCGACAATTTAACAGCGACGCACGGAACAGGAAGACAAAAAGTGGCAAATTCGTAAATTAAAGCGAGCCATGGCGACTTTAATGTCGACATCCGCGTCCCACGGATAAAAATCGCTCGGCCGCGGGAAAGGGATAAAAATCGTCGCGCCTTGAACTTAACCGTGGCTCTCGTACGAGGGAGGAGCACGAGTGACTCGGCTTCACGGCCATTTTTGCAACGGACCGGGCAAAAAGGACCTCGCGGCCGCCAAATTTGGAAAGCTGGCTGGGCCCAGCAGCGGCCTTTTACGGGGGACCACCGGTCGCCAATGGCCGCCTTCAACTTGAAAAATCTCACCGGCCTGCGAAACCATTCGATTCGTGTTCTAACGCCTACGACATCGCGCCTGTTCTTTTACACGACGCTCCACACGCCTTGGTACGCGTCTCTAAAAGTTTTCAACGATCAATCGTCGTCCGCGGAATTTCACTGGGAATTATGGAATTTGCGGCTCGAGACTCGCGGACGACCACGTTCCCTGCATTTCTGCGCCGAGTAGATCACTTTTGCCGTTTGCGAAACAGCCTTCGTCGAGGTTGATTTACAAGAGACTTTTACTGGCCGTTGAAAGACTCCGCTAGCTTTTCCTCGTAGCTGTGCGACGTACAACGGCGATTAAAATTGTTTGAAATTATTTTCTTGATGAGAAGAGAGTCGATAGTTTCTAATTGGAAACGTTCGAATGGACGAATCTACTGTGGCTGAATGTACCGTGGCTGAATCTACTGCAGCCGAATCTATTGGATTGGCAACTAAGTGATTGCTGATTCTGTCAATACCACCTAATGACAATACTATAGGTTGATACGATCAGGTCACTCGATGTTGATGATGTGCAGCAAAAATTGTTATTTTCGTAAAGTGATAGAATTGTTCGCAAGTTTCCTACTATTGTATATAATATTTTCCAAGTCGTAACGAAAGCACATTTGGGAATATCGGGATAAAGAGACTCTGGTATTTTCACGAAAAATTGTACACAACGTTGTAGAGAAACAACAAAATTCTGTATATTTTACAAAACGCGTAGAACTTCGGGTTGCATTATTTGTGAATTGATTTATGAAAATTCGTTACGATGTACGCTATATAGAAAATATTAAATTGCGTTTTTCTGTTAAATATATTGTAGACAAATTAGATAAATTACAGGAAGAAAACAAATAGCTTCGTATTAACGCTACATAATTTTAGACAAATTCTCAAGCTCGAAACGATATAAAATTTTATTGTAATTAATTCCCCGGTCTCGCGATAATTTATTCACCGACGTTACTTATTTCGTTTTCGAAAAAGATACACATAAGTGTACAACACTGTTTCATCGCGTCGTTCGCGCAACAAAGACGTTCAAAGTTTACTAAAACGCCGGGCGAAGGGAAACAATCGCGGAGATCGTTGTAGGTAGAAAAAAAGTGGCGAAAAAGATATTTAATACACACGTATGAATTTCGCAGGATTCACGGGAGGCGAATTTCATCGGAGGAAACGGCCACCACTTCCGCGTGCCTGCAACTCCACGTTAATACGGTGTTTTTCTTACAATTAGCTAAACGAGCCGCATTCTCCGCCCCCATCTAAGCCGCCGACAGAGATTTTCCAAGCGGAAAAATCAACACGGCCAGTTAATTTCATTCAGATTTATGAGAATTAATGAACGCGTCTCGATCCCTTTAATTTCCTTTTACGGCGAGCTAAGCCAGACAGTCCCACGAGTTTTCCAGCTTCCGGAGGTCGTCGACATGGCCAACCTGCCTCTGGATGACGAAACTGTCCATTCTTCCTTTTTTCTTTTTTTTTTTTTTCTACGAACAAGAATTCTTCTAATCCATCTCGATTTCTTATTTCTGGAAATATTAATCTTCATTGCAAAACAAAGATGGTGGTAAAAAATATTAATTAATTCGCATAACTGGAGTTATTTTGCAAACGATAATTGATTTTTTGCGATAATATGCAAACCAACAGTGTCTATAATGTTTCAAAGCTGCCACGTTTGCATACGTTTGCATCTAATTAACGATGTCTTTCGAACGTAAGGAAAACTACGTATCAATAATATACAATCGTTTTTCTGCAATAAATTCTACGTGTATACGATGTTGTTTACAGATAGTTACTTTTAATATCATTGGCTAAAAAAGATTATTTATCTATGATTTACTATAATCTAGCCATTATTTAAAAGTATCGCAGACTCGTCCAACATATGCATAAAAAATAATTTACTATAACTCAGACACACATAAAATTACTTATCTATCATTTACTATAATTTACTATAATTTAACTATTATCTGAAATTATTATTACATACAGCTATTACATACATTGCATTATTACATACGGCTATTACATTCTTACCGCAGGTACTTCGTAGTAAATTATAGATCAGTAATTTTCCATACGTACGCACGCATTATGTCGTACGCGAGGAATTTATGAAGCAGCGACGATCGAACAACTCGGGAAGCCAGAAAATTCGACAGAGGCGAGTTCGATAATCCAGCAAGATCCAGGTGAAATGATCGAAAGGGAGAACAAGGATGAAGTAAAAAGCCAAGAAGTTTTCGCAAGATAGCATCGTGATAAGACCAAAAACGGCTAAGGGGGACGAAAAGCCTAGTAAAAACGGCGACTAATGTCGAGCTTTCCGCTTCGTGGTACCAGGAATGATCGCACTTACGGTCGCCGAGCGGAAAAGTGGTGAGACAGGACGAAGGGGAAATTGGTTGCACGTTGCACTTTCAGAGGCTTTTTGTCAGTCAGCTCCGACCGTGGAGCCAATGAAGTTCTCTTTCGTTCGGTCTCTATGCTCCTCTCTTCTCTTTTCTACCTTCGTCTCCACATACGTCCATCTCTCATTCGTATTAGTAACAACTACTAGATCTTGTACGTGACGATGATCAAGATAAGATCCTCGGGAGGTAAATTTTTCGCCATCGAAATTCTCATTTTTGGTCGATTTCTCTGTTTCGCTATCAATGTCGTATATATCTGTGTGTTAGTTAGTTAGTGCGAGTAAGTTTTGACTTTGAAATAGTTTCGTACGTATACGCGAATCGCTATTTTTCTCAAAGAAATAATCTACTTCGTGTGATAAGTTCATTTGACGGTCATGGCTAAATAATGTTGCTGTTTCTTTTGGCTATTATTTTTTGAAAAAAAAGAAATACATTTAAGTGGCTGACGCAATTGACGCATGATAAATCAGAAACATATTTATGAATATTTATCCGAGTAAATTGACACAGTCAGTTCACTTGACATAGTCCAACAATTAACTATTTCAAAACAGCTTCGGGCTATATACCTACGTAAAATGATGTGTCATTTTTCAAAGGATATTTAAACAACGCTGGACATGTATTTAACACGAGAACAAAACGATCAATCTCAGTCGTTGCTGATGAATTTACAGTTTCGTGCTCCGCGATTCTTTACAGACTTCTTCATCTATTTTTCACGGCTGCACTTGGAATATGAAACATTGAAAATTACCGTAACAAAAATATATCCAAGTAGATCAATTAAGACGTCTAAGACATGAACGTCATACGTAGACGCGTGATTCTTGAGAATAAAAGTGAGATCTATGAATAGAACGTCGAGTGAGAACCGAGACACAATGATTTAATTATCGAAAGAAAAAAGGAAAAAAATAAAAAAAACAGCAAGGATGGGGAGGCACGGAAAGGAAGCAAAGAATAGGCAAATGATCAAAGAGTGCGGCGATCGTAGAGCTCAGCCGCTATCGATAGCCGCCATTATCATAAAAATATGAGAATTCAACGTTGACCGGAGATCACGGGGAACGATTGCCCGTAAGCATGGCAATTAGTCACGGCCTTATGACCCGGTGCGCACACGTTACACCGTAATTATTCTCATAATCTGCTGTCATCGCGTTTTCCCGGTAATCGTTCGCATTAAATTCATCTCCGAGCGCGGTTCAAGTGCGAGCCACGAGCCGTGGAAGCTCGGGCGAGTGCGAACGCGAATGGAGAAGGCTAGCGGAGAAACCTAAACGAAGCAAGAGGCTCGCAACGGGATACATAATATACATAATTAAAAAAGAAACAGACAAAGGGCGGCTAACTAGCCTGGCAATTACACGTTGCAACCGGGGAGATACGAATTCATCTCTCGTCGCCTTTATTCAATTAACCTACGAACTGAGAATCCACGCACCGTGAATGTACGTGACAAACTTCATCTACTTTTTTTCTTTTTTGGAAAATCGCTCTTGTTTCTTGAAGAAAGAATTTATTCCACGCATCAGACGTGTTATCCGTAAGAGTTTATTTCTTTTTATCTCACGATATAGACAAGTACGATTTAATTTGGCAAGGTAAATTAGGCTGAGAGATTTTGTGATTAACGTTAGGAAAGTTAATCCCAGTACTGATTAATAAAATTAATATCAATCCCAGTACTATCGACGAGGGAAAGCATAAGAATTTTGATAGCTTCTAGAGTTTCGGAAATATACTCGTTCCTTATCTTTTCACACAGGTTGAGAAAACTGAGAATTATGAGATTTCAATATTTGGAAAATACAGTTGCTTTTCTTATTGTTTAGTACGAACAGTCTTCCTTCCAGTTGAGAAAATTGCTGAATGTTAAAAAGGTCTATATTATAATTTGAATAATCTCGATAAAAGAATATAGTAAGAATATCGATATTTTTCACACAGGTTGAGAAAATTGAGAATTATGAGATTTCAATATTTGGAAAATACAGTTGCTTTTCTTATTGTTTAGTACGAACAGTCTTCCTTCCAGTTGAGAAAATTGCTGAATGTTAAAAGGGTCTATATTATAATTTGGATAATCTCGATAAAAGAATATAGTAAGAATATCGATGTTTTTCCAGCACTTTGAATATGTCTTAGGTTGTCCGAAAAGTGTCTTTCTTTCGCGAACGTGTTTTCTACAACAAACGTGAAACCAAGTCTGTGAAATGTCGCGTTGTTCATCTCAACGGCACAAAATGGATCGTACGTAATCCGACAAAATAATATAAAAAAGAAGTTGCGCGTTTATTATTTCCTCGTAAAACGAAAGAAACTTTTCGGACAAGCTAATATTTGCTTCTTGTCTTGTACTGCGAATGCTCCCTTCGTACGAAGTCGGAAAATACGTCGTAGAAGAAAAATTAGATTTATCATTTAGCAAAAACAAAAAATAATGAAGAAAATAACGGTATGGAGAATTATTTGTAAAAGGGGGAAGATTATCGCGAAAGAAATTATTTTTGAAGAGACTTGAACGCCGCGCAAATCTTGTGCACGTAATTAAGTAGTAAGCGACTACTTGCAGCAACTTGGTAGGGAAGAAGGACTTTAATGAACGTGCTTGACGAAAGGGAAAAGAAAGTTTGTTTGCTAAAACGAGCTGCAGGATGCGCGAAAGACGCAACGCGTTTCGTAATTCTTGATTCAAACGGCGCGCGGTTTAACCCAGTTTCGCTCGATTTCCTAATTTTCCTTGCCGTTCCATCGTCGCAGGTAATTTCACGACGCACGAGCATTTACGTTACGAGAAACGAACGAACAGAAATAAAAAAAAAGCGTATCGTTAGGTTAAAATTCTCTATGCTGTGACTTGTCCGAAAAGTTTCTTTCGTTTTATAAGGAAACAGTACACGCACGATGTTTTTTGTTTTGTATTAGTTTACTGAATTATGCACGAGCATAATAATGGAAATAAAAATAATATAAAACAGAAATTGTTGCTCATCTATTATCACCTTATGAAACGAAAGAAACTTTTCGGGCAATCTAATAATAAACGGAAACTCGGTGTCTGTTTCAATGAACAGCAAGAAGATAATTTTCATGCTCGTGAATATTCATGGTCTTCGGATCGAACAAATTCTTCGTTCGTGTTGAAAAAAATTATATCGGAAAACTGAAAGAAATTATTGAATTATATAATTCATAGTGAAAATCGTGCATAAAATTTGTAATATCGATATATCTATATACTTATGAACTAATAACAATCGTAACTGTTAATTAGAACAAGTGAGAAAAAGTAATTACCCACGCTGTTGCCTATGCAAAAAAGCTGCGCTCCGAAATTAACTCTTAATCGCGCTCGTACGACTGTCACAGTAAAGAGAGGGAGAGGAAAAAAATCAAACTGAAGTAAGAAAACGTGATCTATTAAAAACTGTTACATATGCGTTATTAACTCTTTTTTTTTCAACCTACAAAAAAGAAACATCGTTTAGAATTACAACATTGTATTGGTTTTTGTCACCTCACGGAGATTTCTTGTAAATCGCTCGCAAAAGGAAAACGGAGAGACTTCACAGCAATTTACACTTCTTTTTTTCTTCCTTTTGCCACCAAATACGTTAATTGAAACGTTGTTTAAGCACAGGATCGATAGGAGAAAAAGGATAAAGGAAACGCTCGGCTCGTAAAATATCGGCAAAGAAAATCATCGAACGTAAAGGCGCGGGCAGAAAAAAGTGCGACGTAAAGGTGTTTGTTATCTGTCGATCATTTAAATCGATTAATTATTTGGAATTATGATCGATACTAGAATGCAATCAATGTTGCCGGCATTTAATCATCATCGTTAACTATTAACGATCGCGCTAGATCGACATTAAAGCTAATTATGTGTCTCTGCTATAATAAAAAATACTTTGTTACCTTAACGAATTGAATTTGTTCCAGCGACACTGCACTTAACGCGAAATCGTATAATTATTTTCTAAGCGCACAATCGAACGACGGGGTAAGGTGCATCCTGGCGATATTCTGGCTTTTATTCACATTCGATATGAAATATTTATCAGTCATACATAGGAGAACAGCTTGTAACAATGATATTATCTTCTAAATGAAATTTCGCTAGCATCTTGCAACGATCAACGTTCGCCAATTCTTCCACGAAATAATAATAAAATATCAAAACCAGATAGAAAATAGCGAAATGTATAAACCGGTTAAAAGATACAAAAGGACATGAAAATCCTACTCGTGAAAATCTTCGCACATTCTATAGTGAGAATATTATTTTTTAGGTAACGCTCACTAGTTCCATATTACGATTCCGTCGATATTTTTCATAAAACGACAGCAAAATAGCGAAAAGGCAGATGGAGAGTACTAGAGATGCAAGAAAGGATAAAAATCCTTCAAAAATGTGACGTTCCATTATCCAAAATAGCGAAATGTATAAACCGATTAAAAGACACAAAAGGACATGAAAATCCTACTCGTGAAAATCTTCGTACATTCCTATAGTGAGAATATTATTTTTTAGGTAACGTTCACTAGTTCCATATTACGATTCCATCGATATTTTTCATAAAACGACAGCAAAATAGCGAAAAGGCAGATGGAGAGTACTAGAGATGCAAGAAAGGATAAAAATCCTACAAAAATGTGACGTTCCATTATCCAAAATAGCGAAATGTATAAACCGATTAAAAGACACAAAAGGACATGAAAATCCTACTCGTGAAAATCTTCGTACATTCCTATAGTGAGAATATTATTTTTTAGGTAACGTTCACTAGTTCCATATTACGATTCCGTCGATATTTTTCATAAAACGATAGCAAAATAGCGAAAAGCCAGATGGAGAGTATTAGAGATGCAAGAAAGGATAAAAATCCTTCAATAAAGTGACCTTCCATTGTATGAGCCGGTGGCAACACCTTCGTCGATCTTTTCAGGTCGCGTAAAAAGCGAAGGAGCAACAAAGATCCGTGCAAATTCCAAGTCCGCTTCTAATCAATTTCCACGACTCCTGCTCTCCACATACCGTTACATTCCTATCGGAGAAAAAATGGAGAAAAAATGGCCGCTTTCTAGTTGGTCAGGCGAAAAACCGTATGCAACCGAGCTAACTGCGAAGGATCGTTCGCAACTTTTTACCGGCAAATCATTTTCACAGGTTGACACGCCGGATTATTTTCTTGCTACAGTTACCGGTTGCACAGACGTTTTTCAACAACAACGTGCAACAAGCGAAAAAATCCCGCGATAGTACATAGGCGAATCGATTAATTACAAAGTAGCTGGCGAATCGACGACACGAGCATCGTGTTCGACGGCAATCGAACCACCTCAGCCGTGAACAACGCTGTCCATAAAGTGTAGCGAACACCTTCTTTTCGAATACTTCTTTCCACGTTTGCGGAATCGTTGCCGGAAAGTGGAAGAATTCGCGGGCAACACGGTTGGGTAATTGATAGACCGGCTACACATACTTTTTCTCTTTTCTCTCCAATGAAAGATCCTTTCTACGAGTTCTTCTTATCTTCTCAAGGTATAGGAATTATCATTTTTAATTTGTATAACATTTCAGTTTGACGGTGATCCCGTTTATTTCTGATAAATTCGGTGGAATAAATCGAAGAATAATTCGAGGAATTAATTTGAGGAAGTCGTTGGGAATTAAAGTTGTTCTTATCACTCGCGTTAGGAAGCTTGGAATATTCTAATTCTTGGCCTTTTGTTCTTCTGACAAAATCTTTCATCTTGACGATAACTAAACGAGTCGTTAAATCATTTTCGAACGGAGAAAGAGGACAAATTATTTACAAACGAGATAAAACTTATCTGTAATTCTACGAGCAATTCGCGATTTATCTGATTCTAAATATATATCGTCGGAAAATGTAGTCACAGCGTGAGAATAAAAGGCTTAAGATATTCCATTCTTTATGTAACCATCCTATAATCGGTTTTACATTGCTATTTCTGTCTTGCCATTCTTTATAGACATCTCCGAACGCTATATTTAGAATTTTGCTTCCGACATCCTGCGTAAATCTATCAATTAAGATATTCTAATCTTTTCGTCTGTTCTATTTATAAACGTCGCTGTGAGTTAATTCCCGCGTTATCGTTCGCAGAAATCTTCGAATATCTAAACTTTCATGTACGCTATCTACATTTGCAAATATTCCAACAAAACGTTTATCTTCGTCAAGTTTCTATAAATTTCGCTATCGGTTCGTGCCCGACCATTAGCCATGAAAATCGTCGAATATCCGAATATTTACATCGCACGTGACACACGAATCTGGAAACGTGCAAGCGGTTTGTACGTACGACAGATCTAATCGGAAGACAAAGAAAAACTAGAAGTCCTCGAAATTTGTCTATTTCAGAAGATGAAAAATGCCAAAGCGGAAGACTGGAGCGATGAGGATGGAAAATAGTTGCCTATCAGCTGCGATCGAGAAACATTTCACGGCATTTCTGTCGTCTGCATATTGTACGACATTAATTACAGAAACGGCGCAATCATTCATTCCAGCGGAATGATGCAAAATAGCACGCGGAACTCGGTGCAACGCGATGAATGTCCGGCGATTAACATTCGAAGTATCAGGTTCACTGCTACCGCGTGATAATCTCGATATTAATCTTCGTCTTCGAAGACGTACAATGCCATTATTGTCTCGGGCAGCACGATAATTTGCGAATGGTAAAAACTGGACGCGAGTCGTCCCCGCTTTTTTTATTCTTTTTTTTTTTTCTCTCCTTTTTTTCAACGTTGCGCGACACACCAGGGAAAGAAACCGAGAGGGTGAACGACCCCGTGTTATTTCGTGAAACGTCGCAAGACCGGCTCAAACTTTCAAACAGAGACTTAATGAACGATGCATAATTTTCGCGCTCCTATTTTTTTGGGCACTCCTCTCCAACCGGATTTTTCTTCGGCCACGAGAAAATAAATTACAGGTTGATTATGGTTGCTCGTTCCCACGGGAAGGATAAAGGCGTACAACAACCACACAGGATAAATATTTTCTAACGTCCTGCGAAATTCATTCGACGCGAAGGCTCCAAAGCTTCGCCCCAAAGCGAAACGATAATAAACATCGAAGCTTCAAAATTCTGGAAACATTTACGCGAGTATTTAGGTAGCAAAAATTGTTCCCAACTTCGTGCAGCGAAATTCAAAATTGCTTTCGATCGAGGAAACATTCCCTTTTATATCCAGTGATAAGCAAAATAATATCTAGGAATACGACTTTCAAGTGAAACGTTTGCAAAGATCGAGGTTACGATCCGTTGAAAAATTCAGCAGATTTTCGCTCAAACCTTTTCCAACTCTGCTATAACCTTCTTGTAAGAAAACTCTAAGGTTGTCTATTTAATCGGAAAACGCGAAGCTTCGATGAAAAGTAAATTGGAACAAAGATGAATAAATTCTCCTTGGGAACGCTGGTCGCAAAGCGGTGTACTCGTTTCGTTAAACAGGACGTTCAAATAAATCACTGTTTGATGTTTGTATTAAAATTTATGTTCGAAGAATAACTAAAAGGAAAGGACTTTAGCGACGGAATAAGAATTATAGGCACTAGAATAAACTATAACGCGAATTAGTTGGAAACTATCGTAGCTACTTCATCGAGTGCAGTGTAACCTGGATGATTTAAGAGCAACTTGCAGTAATTCCAAAGAGAAGTTCCAATACTTCAATTTAGAAAATGGCTATTGATTTTCTAATTGCGTTTGATTTACACCGTATAACGCCTCTCGGATAATCACGTTTTCTGCGACGAAATGAATTCATGCACTGAAAGCGTTGCTTCCATTCATTTTAACGTTTCATCGTCCCATCGATTTTACTGTTTTTAGCGTCAGAACGCTGTAATTTCCGACCAACGATTTACACGTCCTCAACGGTATATCATTTCGGACGCTCGAACGATTCGTCTTGGAGTACGATGCACGCAAAATTTCTTAATGCTAATTCGCTATACTTTAAACAAATTAAAATTCCACTTGCAAAATGAAAAGAGGGAATCTATCGTCAAGTTTTGTATCGTTCCGAGCGATTCAGAGGACTCAGGAATATTCAGAAGTAACATGCATACAAAATGTTAACAACAATTCGCTATACTTTTGGAAAATAAAATTCGACAGGAAAAGATACCTGTAATAGGAGAAGGACGCTAATGGGAAATTTTCTGTCACTCTGTGAAATTCTGAACGAACGATTCACACATTTTCAGGAACATTCTACTTGAAAAGCTTGAACGATCCTTTGAAAAGTGTCAAACTACCAGACTATATGTTATATATGTTTTTTCACAACGATGCTAAGCGTTTCGACAACGTAGTATTGAGAACAAGAAAGTACCTTTCACAGAAAAAGAAAGGAACGAGCGCGAAATTTCCCAATGTTCTCTAAAATTCATTCAACATGAAGAAGCAGCTATCTCTCTACAGGAAAGAAACAATAACATTAAAATGTTTCTCCAAGCATTCGTACGGAATATTTCCGAATAACAAAAAAGGCACAGCGTACGATATCTAACGAGACAATTTATCGATACAAGATCCGAGTATTCGAATCGAGGATTCCTAAACAACGTGAAACATTCCGCTGGCTTCGACAACGAAACGATGGATTTCCCTTGTATCTGCCTGCCCTTCGTTTCTTCGCGATTGCACAAGCACCTTGGTATGGGAATTCGTTACCGAGAAACGATATTGCGCTCAGTAACGGGAAAAATGAAACGCACAGATTCCATAGCGATTCGCAGCATCGCCTCTTAATAAATCAAACGTGGAATCAACGATACTGTTTATACGGAGAAACGAAAAGCGAGCGAATTCGCTTCCTGCCAGCGATACGTCTATTTTGGAACAAAGAATGTAAATCGAAGAGGTATCGAACTAAGGTGAAACAAAAACAAAGCAACCGATGGACAAACAAGCCGACTTCGACCGTATAACGGGTAACTTTTCAAAAAAAGGAACGATACAATAGATGTCAGAATTCGTAAGGAATTTGTAAGGAATCGTTAAATTGTTTCAGGTAATTGATAGGAATGTAAGGGACATGACGTGCAAAGCATCGTTCTCTTAACAAAATAGGATCATATTGTATTTTATATGTGCGTTTATAAAGCGATGCTTATAATGGCTGAATATTTGTTTAGTTTAGAAAATATGAAATAAAATTGACTCTGTTTGGTAGAATATATTACTCGTTCGTTTTTAAAAACTTGCTAATAGTCTCGGATTTTATTTTATCCGGCAAATTAAAAATTTCCACTCGTCCAAGTTATTCGTATTAATAATTAATTCGTTCGTTATTAGAAATTTGTTATCTCGTTATCGCGATGTGATAATCATTGCACACGTTCATTGCGATTTTGCTAATTGCGATTAAATAATTTTCTAAAATTACTGTTTTTTCTACAGCTGGCAACGTTGGTAGGCAACAAATAATCAAATTAACAAGCTGAAATTAAAATTCCCTTGCCCGTAGTAATTTATCGATGCTGTAATTCTAAATGTATGTGTATAAACACCGTTTGGAGTTGAATAATAACAGGTGCTCGAAAAAGAGCGTATGTTCCAAGAATTTCTTTATGCTGTTAAAAACCTTGCTCCAAAAGCGTGGCTGATAAAAACCAAGCAGATGAGTTAACGCGTGAAACAGGAAAGCTTAAGAAGGGTTGTTTCATTCAGAATCTTGTCCGAAACCTACTATTATTCAATTCTCACCGATTACGCTCAATTTTTGGCTTCTCCTCCATCGGCTAACTCATCCGCGAATAGTCAACCCTTTGAGCGTGGAATTCATTCATTCATTCTGTGCAAAGCACGATTCAATATACAAGTTGAAAATCCTTGATTTTTATTGCAATTAAAAATTACTCGTTCGATCGTCTCTCGATGCTCTGCCAAGGTTCGATAAAATTCTATGTATAAAATTACACACGTTCTGTATGAATAATAAAATTCAGGAAGAACATTTCCCTGTGAATATTTATTATCTACACCAATTTGCTGTATCGTGTTATTATATTGTTGCAGATTAGAGATAAACGTTCGAGAGACCCTTTGATTTTCTAGGAAACGAGCAACATCAACATCAACACCGATACGCTGCCTCAGCTTCATAACTACTTTCCATTACGAAGAGAAACAATAGGTTAAAGTCCTGGACTTTCGTATCGAAACACGCTACACATCTAAAAAGTAAACACAGCGAGAATTCTAAAACGTAAGAAAAAAAAAGGATAGGCAAATTTTCTATATTTATTTATCCTTTATATTCTTCAGAAAATAAATCTCAAGTTGCGAGTAAGCTATAGTTTCTACTGCTAATTTACCCTCTTGTTCGCTCAATTACGATTAAATATAGAGAGCAATAATAGCTCAAGTACAATCCTATTCAAATATTAATAAGAACCACTCTATACGTCTATCCTATTCTTCTATTTTCATAAAGAAACGTTGTATAATTATCAACGCGTGTCACTGTAACATTAGAAGTCCTCGATTAAGAACTAATTCTGCATATTTTTACTATTTTTATTCAATGTTCATAAAGAAACGATATTTTAATCGGTGTAAAATTACTGATTCATTTAAAACGTTCTATTAGCGATAGAACAGATAATTCCATACATAATTAAGAACTCTATCTATATATATATCTTGCTGTTTCCATCGTGTCTCCATAATGAAAAAATATTGCATAACTTCTCCGCCATTTTTAAGAAAAAATCTCTTCTATATACTACATACTAATTTCTATTAAATCATTAAAAACCCTCTATAAACAACGAGGGAATTCCACGCTCAGGGGGTCAACCATAGGAAATCAGAGTTTCTACTATTTGAAAAAAAAAAAGAGGAACAAGTACTTAAAAGAAAGGAGAAATATAATATTATATGAATACTGATTGAACTTACCTTACTCTGGACATAGTCGAGAGCCAGCATGCAATCCGAATATCCGGTCTCGGTTTTGATAGTGGTGCCGCCTTGTCCTGGGCCGGTGGAGCAGAACCCGGAACCAACGACTCCGACGGGTCCTCCGAGGCCGGCTGCCGCCGCCGCGGCAACGCTGTCCCGATACCACGGATACATTTCTCACTAGAACACCTTATACAGTCACCTGATTGCGTATCCGCGTCCAAACACTCGATTTTGCTCGATCAAAAATTCGTCTGGCACCGTAGAATAGTCCCGAGGCGCCACGGTTCCTTCTTACGTCACTGCGAGCACTTGGCCGCACTTCCGATACCGATTTTTACCTCCGACCGTTTTCAGATGCAATCTGATCCACGTAGATTCCTACCAACGCTGATAATCGTCGCCTTTCTTCTCTCTCTTTTTCTCCGTCTGTTTCTTCTCGAAACCAGAAATACGGATAATAAGTACACCTTCTCCCTTCTTTCTTAGTTTCTCTTCCTCTATATGTAGAAAACAGTAGCTTCTCAAAGCTACACAATTACTAGCAAGTGTATCTTCTAAGAAGTGTCTAAGAAAATTCACTGGACTCCGATATAGAGTGTCGCGTCCCTTTTCCACGCATCTCGGTTACTTCACGCGTTATGGGAATTTTCGATTCCAACACGCGATACTTGATATTAAGAGACGCACTGTTTCGATATATATGATATATATAATCGCGTATATTTAATTTGCCATTGTAACACTACGTGTTACGCTGTGAACAACCGAACCGAAACTATGGATAACTTCGTGCACGATGTAAACACACCGTGTCGGTTACAGACGGCGTCAAGGGTGAACCGCACTGGCCTAATGTTTTCGCCGTCCTATCTCTCTCTCTCCTGCGTGGTGCGTGATTGGCTCGCGGCCTTCGATCGAGTCTCTACTAGCGAAAACCGTTTACCTTAAAAATATAGTTCCTCGGTCGATGACTAGATTATTATCTACTATCCTTTCTCTCTATTCTACTTATATGTCCCTTTATATCTGTCTTTTCCTTTCTTCCTCGATGTCACACGTACGCGTATACACAATCGATTCGCACTTTTCTCGCGAAAAGTCTCGATCGAACGTGGAGATTATTGCACAAATATTGTAATAATTAGTCGCGGTATTCGTAATATTGCACTTCGGACAAAACTGCACTTTTATTTAATTTACGTTCTCTGATGACGTCCCCGTGATCGGCTCCGTCGACAGCTGGACTCCGCTCCCCACTGTCATCGCACTCCTCCTCAACGCGTCAACATCGACTGTCACTCTTTATAGGTTAGAAGCTCGCACGGTATGCTTCAGCACGGTATATACGCTCGTACGTTCCATGATCGCGTTCCTCGAGTGCCAGGAAGCGCAGGATGACTCGCGAGATTCCTCGAAGACCCTACCGGCTTACCGTCGAAACGACAACCACCTCCTGTACAACGGTCCATGCATCGAGGCTGCTGCATTTCATGATAACAGTAACTCGAAACCATTCACCTGTTCTTCAAGTATTCTTCTACTCTTTCTCGTTGTAGTTCACTTCGTCTCAATGATCGTCTTGGCTCACTGTGTCAGAGATTCGAACGCCCAAATCCGCAGGGAGGGTGGTATCGCAACCGCGGCCATCTTACCGGCGACGAAAAGTGGCGGGAAAACGATGCCACCGGAAAAGCGACCGAGATTTTTCTCGCCGGCTTCCTCTCGTTTCTTCTGTCGATCGACCAGCTTCCCTCGGTGCTCAGGTAGCACGCGTCTCCTCCTGGAAAACGGAGACCACCCTTTGATCGTACGTTTCTTTTTTTCTGGCGTTGCGACGAGCGAGGAAAAAACAGAACCGGCGGGGCCCGGAAATCGTGAACCGTGGACCGCGGACGCGGTTGCAGCACTGACGCGGGAGTCGCGATTCGAACAACCGTTCGGCCGCCCTCGGTTTCATTCGGCCGCCCTCGGCTCTGCCCCTCGCGATACATCGCGAGTCGCTCGTGCTGCGTGGATTAAGGTGGGGGTAACGAGCCGCCGCGGTGGGATTAGGAGGCAGTGTGGGGGAACGGGCGGGTTTTCTCTCTCTCTTATTAACCCCTTCTCTTTCCTATTAGCTCCTTCCTTGTCGCTCCTGTCGCTGAATATGTATTATTGTTACAGTATATTGGCGGTTGTTGCAATATTGTTTAAAATTCTTTTTAACGGAAACCTTAGAGCTTTAGAGGAGAGTGACAAACGTGTAATAATAAAAGCCTCGCAAATTATCTAGAATATATAGGTACAACTATCCATAACAGTGTTCCATAATAAGGAAATATCTAATTTTCTATTTAAAAAAATATTATAATTCACCAGAAGTATTTTCCTTTAAAGGAAAGTATAATAATAAAGGTTTGAAATTATCTAGACAGCACTCAATTATCGAGTGTTGTATAATAAGAAACATCTATTTCTCCGCGGAAATATCTACAACTTATCGATTTAATTTACACCAGAATTTCATGTTTATCAGAGGATATATATATATATATAGTGACATTAATTGGAAGAATATCAAATATCAAAATCCGGGAATGAATCACTTCTTTGCATCTCTTTCACGGAAGCAAGAAAAACAAAAGCAAATATTCTGCATAATAACTAAGTTTTCTCATCGCATCGTTTATTCAACGATTCTAAGTAATTTACACGCAGTAAAACCGGCCTAATATTACTAAAGATATGCACAGGCGCAAAAATGTGAAAAATTCACAAAGCACGAAGCTCCTGCTCATCCCCTTGCATATCTAATTAACTAATTATCCGATGCACGCTGATGAAACATGAATAACACGTTTTTACTAAAAGCCAACGTGAACACGATGAAGAACCGTTTGAACACGAGGCAACATGATAAGAATGTGATTCGATGAAAGGCTGAAGGATTTCTTGAATGGAGAATACAAGACTAGACCCTGACCTCCTACAACTTAATTTCACACTGGTGTACGCTTCGAGGAATAGGTTGGAAAAGGTCACGAGCATCACGAGGCATCATGCAAAAAGCCGCCCCTGAAACGGTCCACGAATTCCTGGGGAATTTCTTCGTAGCCGGAGAAAAAACGGTCCCTAGGATAAAAAGTCACCCCACCGAGACGAGGGGTCGGTGAACGTCTACTCAGAAGTATCTCTTGAATCAATCTCCTCTTATTTGTCTGGCACTTGTCGCTCTTCAAATTATGCGTGACATCGACTACGAATATTTCACAAATAAATGTGCAAATAACGACATTTTAAGCGACGATTGCTTAACGGGTATACCAATATGGCAAAACAATCATAGTGTCACGTATTTCGTGAAAAATTTCTCGTGTAATCAATTTCTCAACCGATTCAACGTGCACTCTACCTTCTGTCAGGCAATCTAAGACGCTGTAGCCGTTTCTCATTAATTTGATTCTTCAGGATTTAATAACTCGATATTTTACACTTTCAAGAGACTGAATATTCCTTGAACTGTCGAAAAAATATTTTCTCCCGGCTATTAACGGTAATAAATAGTATAACTTTGACAAAAAAAAGTAGCACATGTAGGGAACGTTCGGCGTGAAGAAATTAGTATGGCAATGGCTTGAAGATTATGGTACGGGCCGTTGATATGGAAAATAAAAGGAGTTGCGGATGTTTTCTGACAAAAAGTATCTATGCTTTTATGCTGCAGTTATCTGTAAGTGGAGCTTCCAAGTTTGAAGTTTAAGCAGTATTCGGGTCGTCCATTTGTAAAAAGATACCCTGGAGAAAGCATCGTCATCGACCCCTACGGCATGCTGCAAAAAAGAGCTATAACCACAAATCTTATAGCCAAGGGTGGAGGCAATTCAGAAGGGGGTTGATGGTCACGGTTACAGGGTCACCGGACTCAAGATGTTCCACTTTCTTAAATGTCCCCGTAGTTAATAGTCCAGTGGTTCTGTAGGTCAGTTCTGAAGCAAATTCGAGGATCGTCCCGATCACTCTCAAAAAAAGGAAAGGGATGATTGCTGTACTGGTGGATTTTTTTTTTCTTCAAGCAACTCGAAGGATCTTCGAGTTGGAAATCTTGACAACTGGTGACATGTCAAACTCAATTTTAATCCGAGTTGCACAGTTCCTTTATCGAACACTTTGAACAGAATACAAAATACAGCTTGTCGTTTATTAGACTGTTAAAGGGTTGAAAGGAAACGCTACATCCCCTAGACCTGGAAACACTCACGCAACCACAATAAAGTCAATCGCCTCGCTTAACAATGCAGATTACATTATGACTCTTTTATTACGGGACAAGAAATTACAGTCTTATAATATTATATTATTCTCGAACAGTGGAAACACCTACGCAGCCATCAAGTATCCATAATAAAGTCAGTCACCCCGATCGATCGATGACACCTGGTAGAAAGATCATCGACTCCATACGAAGAAACAAGGACACGCTTAACCCAATCGGATCAGCCAATTTCCCGACCAGACGTAACGCGAGCGTACGTCGACCTTGAAACGTTTGTCCACCCCCTGTTCAACCGCTTGCCAGTTTCTTTCGCCGGATGGAAAGGACCTAGGAGAAGCTCGGTCGTCTTCGACCCCCGCGGCGTGCTCCAAAAACAAGCTATAACCACAAATCTTATCGCCGGGCTGCGGGGCGAAGTAGAAGAAGGCGCTAGAGGGTAGCTGGTTTAGGTTCAAGAGGGAGTACGTCCCACCTTCCCGGCTACCTAACAAGTAGCCTGTAAGAAGAGCCGTTTCGCCCGGTGATTCGTGCTCATGGAGCTGCCGGCGGCGTCGTAGCTGCCCGGAGGAAAAACTGCGACACGGTTTTTCGGCCAACGAGAGACTCCCCCGAAGTTCAAGGCCATCCTCCGAAGAAAAGGGAGAGGGGGCGCGGTTTTTTGTTTTCATCCTCTCTGGCTTTGCTACGAGAGAAAGAGAATGACCGACAGACCGACAGACCTAGCTGGCTGGCTGCTGCCTTCGATGTCTTAAGCTACTAGACCATTTTTTCCACACCTGTGTTGGAGTACGAGTATCCTTTACGACGTGGCGAGGCCGCGAGGTCGGTCGAACGTCGACGTCTGCATGTCTGAGATGCCTAAGATTCGTCGAATGAACTGTCAGAAATGCCAGGGGACATAGGATTTAAAACCTCAGCCAAGATCAAACTTTGATATCTTTAGTAGGTAGGTTTCTAGATAGATGTTGGTATATATCTCTTTTGGTAACTTGCTGCTAATGTTCTGATCATTGGAAGTTTGTACTAACGTGGTATTTTTGTTGTTGAAGTCTATTTTTCCTATCCCTTTTCTTCGTTACGTATCAGTTCTTCTTTCGGTGATGTCTTTATCGCTGGAACTTCTTAGTATCCTTGAATTACTTTTCACCGCTCGATTTCTTTTAGTATGCCTATTCCTTCCCCTGTCGGAATTCGTCGAAAGCCCTTAGAAATGTCCATGGAAGTCTGGCAATCGCCATGAACGAATCTGAAGATGGTAAACACTGATGACCAGAAGCGTCAACTTTGCAGATCTTAGCAATCGCAGAACAGTCGGTGGCATAGGAATTGGATCGTCTGATTATCAGCTCGGAAATTTCTTGGCACCCGTCTTCCATGAACCTTAAAATACCACCTTGTCATCTTTGATAAAGTACACAAAGATCCACCTACGTACTTCGATTGTCATTACTAACAGCGCTAAAGCTAAATCAACACGGTCGATCCTGCGGAAGCCGATCTCTCTAAGGATAAATTCCAAAGACGATTAACAGAGGATGTTTTAAAGGAAATGATTCAAGGTTTGCTTATTAACGGAAACCTAACGAAAGCACGATCTCATTGACTCTGAGTGCATTTCAACTAACGAAAAACTAAGAATCCGACGTTTAATTACTTTCTCGCAGCGACAAAACATTAAATGGTGGATTAACAAACGTAGGAAAAAAGGATAGGGCATTAATGATACAGCATCCATAGCATAATCAGGGATTCGCATTCTGCTCGTGAAATGGGGGCTCGAAAAAATCAGAGACGAACGCTAGGAAGCGTCGGCATTGATCGCGCAAGCTGGTCCAGGATCGCGGCCATCTTCTTCCTGCCGGTTTTCACTGACCAATCGACCGGGCGAACCAGGCGAAATTTGAAAAATCCCGGGACGAATCGTCCGAATGGTGGTCGTTGGTCGTTCCTCCGTCGGCCATGTTGCCCACGAACGGGGGGAAACAGAGGAAGAGGGGAGGGTAAAAGAGGAGGCCGGCCAAGTAACAAGAAATCTTGAAACAGAGCAAAAGGGTGGAGACGGAGATTAATGAGAAACGAATCCGGACGAGAAAGGAGAGAGGCGAGGAGAGCTGGACGTGAACCGAAGATCGAGGAGCAGCCTTCGAACCTGATCCTCCAAAAGGGCTCGCCATGTTGCAAGGGAAATAGACAACCTTCTCGTACCATTGCCGCAGGTCAGGGTTAAACTCTCCTCTTCCTTCGCTTTTCCAGGTAAACCTTGGAAACATCTTTGGCTACTTATTTTTCTCATCGATAAACAACAATATAATTATACGAAATCCCTTACGGATTATTGATTTCTATAGTTTTCTGAACGCTGCAAATAAATTTCGGAAAATCAACCCCTTCGGTTACAACATCCAACGTACCGCGAATAAAAGTTACACTGAACTCTTCATTTCTATGCATTTTGATTTAAAATTTCGCATTGGATCTACGATACATTACGCTGAGAGATCAATTATTAACCAAGAGAAGGAAATTGCGTTTCTTGCTATCTGCACGATTATCGCGGTGCTTTAACAGCGAACAGTTAAAAAATAAATAATAAGAAATTTGAAACGACTAAAGCAGAAAGTTTGAAACTCGACAATTTTTTTCGCGGAAATCCTATCGACAACTAATCCCTCAGAAATAATAATAGTTGGGCGGAAATTCTAAACGCGTAGATCGTCCATTTTTTCCCTCCAGTCTGAAACCATAGAGCGGCGATAACACCGGCCAGCAACCCTGTTGGTGGCTCATGTATAATTAATTAAATGGATATGCAATTTCGATTGCAAGCAGTAGCGAGACCCGGTACACACCCCATCCCCCTCCCAAAGAGGGTTGGCTTGCTCATTTAGAAAATGAAATTGCACAAGAGGGCGTGCACCCACCCCGAGGAACATGCGCACCTCGTTACATCATCCCGCTTAGGTATCTCGCAAGTCTACCGCTTCGATCCTCCTCCGAATAGCTCTTGCCTTGTCCTCCTGGTTCCCTCTATTGCCAGAGGAAAATGGAGGTGCCCTTTTTGCCTCTGTATACATCGACGTGCTTGCCGTTTTAAAGCCTGTCGGGGAATGAATTTTGTTTATGAGCGATACCATTAACCAGACTCGCGGATATGAACTCTGAAACGGGACAAATGAAAGTTGGAGTACCCATCTTGCTCTCTCCTAAGTGTTCATTCGTTTTCCACTTTCCGTGAAAAAGCTCGTTCAGAGAAACGCTGCATCTAAGTCTTTAATTTCTCTTTCGTTTCGGCAGATCTTTCCTTATTTGTCGGCGATCTTTATCAGAAGCAGGGCTACGCCTAATCTCAATTCAAATAAATTCATTCGTAAACTAGTTACAAAGATCGTTCTTCTAAGAGAGCAATTTGATAGAAAAAGGTCCTCACGAGCAACCCCAAAATGATTTCTAAAGATGTTCGCCGTCAGGCCATCCATTCGTCCATTCAAATGCAAAGCAATTCCAAGGATCGCTATGTACAAGATAGACCGACACGTAAAAGTCGATCTTTACCATCCAGCATCGAATCTTTCAATTCAAAGGAGTCGCTCTTGGAGAAAGAATGTAACGTTCAGAAGTCACCTCGAAATAGCTCCGATGACTCTACAAAATGCTCGCTGTACATCGTCCACTTATTCGAATTCCAACTGATCCTGAAGATGGTTCGAAGCTAACCGACTCGAAAAAACTTAGCATCGAAAAGTCGTCTGAATCTAACTGCGATAAATCTCAAAGATCTTCTCACTATCCATCAAGCAATCTATTCGATTCGAGATATGATTCGTCGGAAGATCCAAACCGAACAACCGTCAAATTTATTGTACAATTGGAAAAGTGAAAAAACCTGAGAAAAATTCGAAGCATCTTAAAATCGAGCGACTCTACTGGAGGAAGCAGGATCGCGAGGTATCGCGTATCCGACGCGGTGCAATGCCTGGAGGAAAGCCGGCTGGAGAAAAACAGAGCCATAGATTCGGTGCTCGTTGGAGGATTCTCCTTTTTTTGCGCTGGTCTCGCGGTGTCGGCCACGAGAGGATCCTTCGCAGATGGCGCGAGCACCGGAGGAACTAGTGATTAATTAAAACTCGTTTCCGCGGCTTCCGTGTCGGCAAACTCTGCCGTGGCGATGGCAGAGAGACTCTTGGGGAAAAGGGGGTTGTGCGCGACTTACGCCTTGGACCGAGCGATGGGTGGCCGCACCCCCACGAGGAAAGGGGTTGGTCCTCCGGAGGAAGCCAGGTCTCTGGTGCAGGTCTTCGACGAACGAAAAGCTGCCATGCGCGCCTCACTGCCATCATGAAACCCATCCCCCTTCTCCTTAGGGGTGGAAGGAGGTCGCCGCTGACCCGGACAGCCACACCTGTGCAGCTGCAACTCGTGCCACGGGGTGTAACTTCGTTATGGGGCGACTTCTTCGAGAATGGTGCCGATCTTCGTGGTGATTAAGCGTTGACCTGCGACTACCACACCCGTCAAAATGACGGATTTACAGTTTCTCGTTTTTGCGATTGTAGCAGAATTTTGATCAGCAGAATACTGATTAATGGAACGACCGGTCGATGGAAAATTTGAGGGTTCGGTTCCTCGTAAGAAAAATCGAGCAATGAGAATAAAATTGTGGGAAAGAAATTATCGTATTTTTTATACAGATACTGGAACGTGCCATAGGATTTTCATTGGCAGAATACCTATCAATGGAACGATTAATTAATGGAAAATTTGCGATCGATCTGTCTCCGAAATGATTCCACATTTTCTGTATTTGGAATTCCGTAGAAATCGTAGAAATTCGACTGTCGGAACACGAATGAACGAAACGCTGGATTAATGGGAAATATGGGACTGATCTTCGGTAAGAAAAATGAAAAATAAAAGTCAACGACTAGAGAATGAAAGCGGGAATAAAAACTGATAAAAAATTGTTACTTTCTTATATAATGAAATAATAGCAGTAAGCTTATTCGATTATCCGAACAACGCGTATGAAGGTTCATTCAAATAATGAAAGTTCCACTGCACTAAAACCGTGCAAGTTCTTTTGGCGAAATTAATGCTGGGTTTTTATTCAAATGGAAACATGATTACATAGCGCATTTAAGTATACACATCGTGCCGGTATTTCTAATGTTAACCCATTAAGGGTTAACTTGCGTTAACGCAACATATCATTTGTAATTTCTTTTTTACTCGATTTACATTAGCTAATTCTCTTTTCTTAAATATCGTGTGGTTACGCTGAAGAACACGTTTCCATTTCTTCTTCCAGTCAGAAGCTACAATTTTATAGTTTGAAAAAGTGGAAGATTTTTTCAAGGGAAAACATTCTTTCCGTGTCCTCGACCACGTCTTTCGTAATGTTGATAAAACGCCACGTAAGATAAATTACGCGAGTTTTGAAAATTCTTTGACTATTCGCTCCCGGATGGGTCGACCTGGGAAGCGTCGCGTATGCCGACTAGGCAAGAAACGCCAATGTTTTCGAAATTGTCGTGTTTTAGGCGAATAAGGGTGGTTCTTGGCAACTTCCGATAAGAGGGAGGAGTGTTCCTTCGAAACGGTGGACAGTCTTTTTGCCGATCGAATCGATAGAGAAGCACGGGGGTTTAATATGATGTAGAGTAGGTTTTTGTTCGGTTGGCAAAGCAAGGCTGTAGTTTAATTAAAATAGCTGAACGAAGGAAACTGCAGGGCCGGATCGTTACAGTGTTCGCAGCCAATTAAAAGAGCAACATGAATCTCTAACAGGATATCAGGCTCAAAAACTACGAATTCCGCCAAACGAAACGACCAGGGAAAATAATGCCAGGCTCCGTCGTAGACAGATCGCGAAAGATCCTATTAATTACGAAACGGAAACAGGGATCCAGAAAAATGATCGATCGCCTCTCTACCTTCCAACGGGAAACGAGAAACAAGCGCGCGTTCGAAAAACCGAGTATAGATGCAGAGGAGAATTTCTATCTGGAAGAGGGACAAGGATTCAGAGAAATTCATAGAAAAACCTCGATGGAGAAACAAGGAAACGCCGACGAAAGATAATGGAGGATTCGCTATCAGTTGCCGAAGAGGGGCAAGAACCTGAGGGATCTAACGAAGAGGATCGGAGCGGTACGCGATGCACAGAGAAAGAGAGAAAGAGAGAGAGGGGACACAGCATCTCGGTAGAGCAACGAGGAGCGATACAGAGGGACAAGGTGCTATCGAAAGAGACGTAGGCTGAAGGAAGGACAAGGAACCGGTCCTATCGTCCGGAAGGTTAAAGCGAGAAGTGAGAGCGACCAGAAAGGAGAAACGAAGACTCGACGAGCCAACTAGCCGAGAGTAACGAAGACGAAAGACGAAGAGGAAGAGGCAAACTGCGAGGGTCAAAGGTGGAAGAAGGACGGAACGAGGGAGGACCGGCCACGATGAGGTCGATGAGGAAGGCAGCGTCGGTCGGCGCACTCAGAGGCGTAACCAGCAGCGTCGACTCGATTGGTCGGGAACGGAGCAGCCTGGTTTCCACCCATCGCAGGCGCAACTCTGGAAAAAAAATCGCCGATCCCCTCCAGAGTAGGTGGAAAGCGAGCTCGAGGAAGGAGTTGCAAGGTGGACGAGAGAGGAAAGGCACGAAAAGGAGCCAGACAGGAGCCACTTTGGGACACGGCAGACCAGCTAGTCCTCCGTTCCTTCGGCAACCCCGCCCGAGGGTTGACTTCCAGATCCCTCCAGCCCTCGATCGCCGCCATCACCGCCTTCCTTTCCACCCGAGATCCCCGCAAGCCCCTCTGCAAGGGGTTACACCGTGAATCCCGTGTCTCGTCCGTAGCTCCCCCGTGGAATCGCTCTCCTCCTTTTTCCTCTCCGACCGAGCCAGGGTTTCGTCGTTTCTCAAGATTTCTCGAATGTTTTAAAAGGGGTTGATCACAGCCACCGAAGCTCCGCTCTTCGGCATCGATGCGCAGGTTGTTCGTTTTTGGAAGTGGTCCGCAGCGCATCGTCTTAGACAGCGTGTTTTTATAGGTTTCGGCTATCTGATTGCGATTGCACACAACGCGGAGTCGAATTTGCATGGCTTTTCATTGAAACGGTTCGTTCAAACGGTAGGTGATTTTTGCAGTCATTTTGAAAGCAATGGGGAATTTCATTTAGTTCGCATGATTTTCGTACTGTGCAACGAAACTGGACAAGAGATACTGGACAGAGTATACCGGATAGCTATAACGCGGTCGTAAAATCTGTCAGCAGATAAAGTGTGTACTCTACGAGGGTTGAAATTAAAGTGCGCTCGTGTCGCGGTAGAACGAAGAAGGTGGCCGATTTACCGACATACACGTTATCGATTTAATAACAAGAGCAGAGATAGTCGTTTCCGCGATCTCCAACAGCTTCGTTATTACGTATATACGAGACAAATCGATTGTTATTTTATTCATTTTTATAATGCAGCCTAAATAAAGAATAATAAACGACAACGAACCAAGAACATATAATTTCAATGTACTTTGAAGTATACAAGAACCTCAAGACCATGTTCAGGACTATACGATGTTTCTTCTCGTTCTTTAAAGCAACTATGCACTCTAATCTGCGATATTTGCGAGTTACATTTTCTCAGGTAGCAATTGTTACTAACAAAGAGATAAGAGGTAGTATTACCGAATATCCTGACTCAAAGAGTGGTATTAAATTTACAAATCATTTTACTAATCAAACGTCTTACGTGCTTCTATAGGAGCCACGTGATTCTGAATCGCGCTACATCAATTAGTATCGCTATTTAATACATCAATATATGATCATGTTATATCGTTTCCACTTAGTATACTTTCTGATTCGTTCATAGATTCTACATCCACGTATTTTGAAAATAATATAACAATTGCGATATACCAAAAGATCCTTTCCGTCTAAAATGGTAAAATAATCTACAAGCTGTCGTTTCCATTGCCGTTCGTTTCAAATCGTTTGACTCGGCTTGTGGTCATTAGGTTACCAAAATATCGAGTAAATGCCAAAAGCTTCATTCCACCGATCGATCGTTTTTGATCGAGCAAATCGAGCTGAAAGATGGACGGGGCTTTTCGACGATCCACGGCCATTTCTCTCACTGAAACGCGTGCAATGATCTTTTTTTCAGCCATTCCCCCGCCTTCCTTAGAATACTTGGTTCGAGATTACTTAAAGGCTGACAGAATGCGATTCCACGCGCATCCCCTCAGAATTTTAGTTCCAATTCCAGTTGCCGCAAAAGGCCGAGGAATGTGCGAGGGTAAAGTCAATGTCTACCTGAAGACAGCCGCCTGGAACGCCGCGCGGCATCCTAATTTTATTTCGGACCGTTTTCAGCTCATTTCGGCCCCCGACAGCCGCGCGACTGCTCGTTAAGCGCCTTCGTTCGCGACTTTTGCCCATCTCGTCGTTAACATCCTTCTCGTACGATATATGGAAGCGTTCGTAAGCTTCGATTAACCCGAAAAATGCTGTAATTAAACGAGCATGTTTTTAGAAGTGTCGCGAGGGGAGGAATCATGGAAAGACCCTTCTCCGAGCATCGACTTTTCGCGGATCCAAATTTAGATTAACGCGGCCAAGAAGAAATCTCAGAGAATTTGTTAAACGTCCAAATTCCTATCTACATGACGCGAGCAATCATTCGTGATGATCGACCAACCGAAGTGACGTTACAATTAAACGAACGTATTATACTTCTCGCAGCCTGCGCGTAGGAAACACGTGGACGAAATCTCGTCCTGAAGAAATTTGCGAACATCTAAACTTCGATTCTACAGCTTCGAATTTAAAATGAAGATTTCCGTTCGATACGGATTGGGCATTCGCGTTGCAAATTAAATGGACGCGGAAACGATAAGGAAAAACTGTGGCCAACAAATTTCTGTAAAAACTCACGTTTCAATTTCGTAGCTTCGAATTCCGACGAAAAAGAGGTTCTGCGGGGCGGTGGTTGATTAATCAATTTAGATTCACGCGGTAATGGACAGGATTCATGGAAATGCCGAAGTGGTTCGTCGAATGGCCGCTTTGAACAGGCGAGCCTATCCGCCGTGCAGATCTTTTAGATTCGCTGAGCCTTTTCTTATTCCCATATACAACGGCGCTAATTACACCGTGGCGATTCAACGAGCGCTTTTCCATACAGGGAAATGGAATTTTCTCGGTGCGCCGGAGTTCAAAGTCGACGGTCTTTCCTGGAGGCCGGAAAGACCGAGTCAACGGACTCCGGCTAGTCGAGTACCGTTCCGACAACGACCAACCACCGATATCGACGTCCTTTGCTCTTTCGCCGACGTTTAATGCCGCTTCTAAATCAATCTCTTATACAGGGTGTTTAACGATCAATGGCTCATAAGACTAGAGACTTTAATGGCGTGTAAAAACGAGACTCATAGAATGCTGTAAAAAGTGTCTAATTGGCGTCGAGCATAAAGTCACTTCTTTTGGAGTAAAATGTAACTCTGTGATGGTTCGTTTGTGTGAGTTATAGCGACAGTGTATTAGGTGTGAATAAAGGAAACGATTAGAAAATGTTGGAAGAAATTGAGCCGAGATTCTGAGACTTTGTCTCCTCTTTCGTAAGTCTTTCTTTCTCCAATTAAGAATAGCACGAGTACGTATGGAGTATTCGTTGGATGATTTATGTGGATATTTTCAAACATTTCATTCGTTTTATCTGCTTGTTAATTATTTCATCACGTACACTGTATATTTATTGTTGTAATTCATACGTTGTTTTACATTTGATATTTAACAATAGCTCATAAAGAGACACCTCGCAAAGAGACATAGAGTTACATTCAACGCATTTTATCGGCATCGTAGAATCTGTATTATTCGTTAAGTATGTTTCTTTTTTAATCCTTCTAATGATCACTATGATTCCTTAAAATCATATACCTTACTTCTTAACAGCCTCAACTGCTTCGTTCCTTCGCGAAACTTTCTTTTCACCGTGAGATTAAAAACGAATAAAGTCGATGTTGAACGTAATATGAAGATAATTCGAATATAATTGAACACAATCGATCTTAGTTACGTCCATGTTAAACGTACATACGATACAATTTGCTTTTAACAGAGATAAAACGATGCATTGGGAGACAGAAAATTTCTATTTTCCTAATCTGCGAAATGTCGCTGATAATAAATTAAACTGTCCTCCTCGGTCAACGAATCGAAGTTATCTGGCGCGAAGAAGCAACGGCATGAAAGCAAAGGTTTCCCGAAGCTCTAGTCGCGATTCATCGGAAAAACGCGGAGATTCCGAGGGAAACGCACGAACAGCAGTGATAACTCGCCTAACGATCGTCTCGAGGACGTGAAAAATCGCGAGTCATGGGAAAAGGGGAATCCCCGACGACGAGAGGGTGAAAGGACAGCAAGGAGGGCCATGCGAGATTACACGGCACAATCCACAAACGAGCGAACTTGGGCCGCGTTCTAATTGCGAATATGACTGTGCTTAATTTCCCCCATCGTCGTTGCACGCGGAATCAACGTCACCCGATGGAATTATCGTTTCTGAGAGTTCCTCCCTCCAAAGCCCTGCCAAGTTCCTAGAAAACCATGTATCTTCACCATCCCTTCAAACACGATTCTTTAACTTTTATTTCTTGCTTGCGAAAGTAGATCCTTTATTTTTATAATTACTCCAACGCTCGATTCTTCATCTCTGACCTTAGAATGCCACCATGTTTCTCAGGGTTGTTCCTTTTACTTGTTCTCGGCCGCCGTTCGGACGAGAGTCGACTTTTGAAATTTTCCGATTCCCCGTAAATTTACTACGAGTTGAAAAATTACGTTTCATCCGTTCGTAGTCAGCTATCGTCCAGGAAAATGATCTTAAATTCATAAAATACGTAAACGCTTGGAAGTAACAGCGTTCGTCGAAACGGAAGTTTAGAAAGTTGTTTATACTTTCCGCTAATTTTCATGAAAATTCTTATCCAACAACAGCCTCCAAGTGGCTGTTTCGATTTGTCCATCGTATTAACGAAATCACGTTCTTTCCCGCTTTATCGTCTTTACTTATTTTCATGGTCGAGACACATAGCTTCTCGGTGTAATGGCATTAACGGGATCGCGTACAGGTATAGCGTGGGAGGATGAAACAAGTCGAATGAAGCTTATGAGAATTGATTTCTAGCGTCGATAGACGAGACCACGTACCGTCTAATGTCAGCGTGAAAATCCAATCCGTGACATTTGTAAGTCGGCCATTTGGAAACGAAGAAAAAAGCAAAGAAAAGATTAAAAAAAAAAAAGAAATGAAACGAACGGAATGACGATGCCTCCTACGCTCGGAGAAGCGTAGAACAAGAAACCGATGACCAACTTTAAATCCGTGGCTCGTGCGTCGACCGCGTCCGTTAGGTGTTACTGACACCTACTCCAGGTTGAAAGGCCTTTCATTCACTCGAAACGTCCACTTCGTTAGCCCTTAGAAACCCACGAAGCTTCAAGCAACTGAAATGGCTCTACTATTATCGACAGACTCGGCCAATGGAAAGCAGTCTTCGAATAATTGTACTTATATTGTGTTTCCTAATTCGCCTCGCTTTCTATCGAATAAGATCGTTCAGCGATTTTTTCCGCGTCAGAAAAATAAATCAAATGCGAAGCAAAAACATCGTCGCGTCTTACCAACAAATTTCCCTTTGACAGATCTTGGAAGAAGAATAACATTATTTTAATTGTCACTGATCGTTCGCAATTGATTTACTTGCAATTTGTAATCGATCATCGGTATCTCAAATTTGTATTAGAAGAATAAATGAAACGTAAAAAGACGATTGTCGTTTGGACGTTGGCCTGCTAATTTGCCCTGCTAAGTCTTGGACTAATTCCGTCATCTCTTCGATTGCCATGGTCCTTGCAAAATACTCGCGGAATTAATCAGTCGTTCCCTTATTAACCACGAAAGTCGTAAATCAAACGCGAGGCTAAGATAACACCTTTCGTTAATATCTCATTAATTTATATAGAAATATCCTCATTAAAGCCGGCGAGGTTCGTGAACCAATCGACCAAAACGACGTTGGTCTCCGCCCGGGGAGGAAATCGCTAAGCGGATCATTTGAATACCCGCAGAGGCGGGAAAATAAAGGAGCGAGAGATGGTATCCAGAGGCTGCCGGGCAGTGACTAGCCACGACAAAGAAACGCGTTAAGATAAATACACGGTCGGAGGGTGGGCTGCTGTGAAACCGAATGGATATTTCCTGACAGCGATCCAATTATGCGTACCTACATTCGCCGATAGTCCTGTAATGGTGCGTTTAGACCAAGCGACCAGATCTGCTAGAACGGAACGCTTCGAATGATGTTTGCGCGCGTCACGAAGCCACGGAACCTTCTCAGAACGTTCAGCCGTTTCGTCTCTGATCCGCAATGCAATCGCCGAACCAACCTTCGTTTCTACAAAGTGACTAGAAAAAGTGCTTTCTTAGAAAAAGTCTATTTTTCACCCACGTCTCTCTTACTAAGTTCTACGTTGTTTCATTCTCGCGGTATAAAAGTATCCACCGTTAAATCATACGAAATTTATTCTAATCGTACGTAAATACGATAGTAACCGCGCCAATGTACAAATACTTTTTCTAGCCGCTTGTAAATTTTACTAACGTGGCGGAAGAGCGAGCAGTCGCTCGCCTGCTCTAAACGCACCTTAAAACACACCCCGAACCGTGCGCCACATATATACCACGCATCCATCTACCGTCTCATCTTCCTCCATCCACCACCGTAGATATATTCGTGTATGTATGTATATATATATATATATATCTACAGGAGGCATAATGCCGGACGCAAGGCCGGTTCTCTCGCTGGACGCAATTATCCCATTTAAATTAAGCCGCATAATTGGACGGCCGTCTATTCACACTCGTAAAGCAACCGCGCGAGCTTTTACAGCCCTGGCCGAGGCAAGGATGAATTTAAGAAGCCAGCGCTCGAGCCGCTTCACCGTGGAAAAAAGAGGGTTGCAACAGACCGAGGGGTAGAAAGAGAGGGGGCGGTTCCCTCTGGTTGAAAGGATGCTGCTACTGTTCGCCGCTACGAAACGATTTCGTCTTTTCCCCGTCTGTTTCTCTTCCTTTTTTCCCTCCTTTCGACGTTTCGCCTTCTCCCTTCGTCTTGTTTCGCTATCCCCTGCCTTTCTTCTGTCTCTCTTTCTTTCCTTTCTTTTTTTTTCTCCAACGGTTATTTCGTGTATTTTTTCCTCTCTCCCCTTGACGTCTCTGTCTTTTGTTTTTCGAGGCTACTCCGCCGTGGAACGAGCTTCTGGATTACGTATCGCGGTTGATGAAGGCAGAGGTATTTATTTTTTCCCAGTCTTGCTCCTTTTTGGCGGGAAGGTATAAGGTTTTGACAGAAGAATGCACGGTATTGTTAAACTAAACGAGACTATGAAAGGACGATAATTAGTCGTAATCGTTTGGAAGAAGACAGTCTACGTGTTCAGCGATTCAGTTAATGCGAAGCTAAGATTAACTATTTGATCACAGTATTTCACATGCGATATTTATTTAATCGTTTAATAAATGACGTGGATGTTTAACGGAGAAACAGGGTAACAGAAATTATGGCGATAACCTTCGACTTACCACGTCAGCGACTGTTAACGCGTTAACGTAAAACCATTGGGGAAATTGTGAAAAATTTGTCTTCCAGAAGATCGTCGGGCTAATTTCTACGCGGGGCAATGTAATTAGTCATCGTTTCGCGATTGTTTCGTCGAGGAAAGTAATTACTCATTAGGAAGGCGATATTAATGGCAAGGCTGGGCGTTAATTCCGACCCCGCCGCTACCCACGGATTAGTGGAATCTTTTAAAAAGGGAATCGAAAATTAGCCAGCTTGGAGCAACAAGCAAATTACCCTCTTCTTTGATCCGAGGGTTAAATCGACGCGTCGCTCGTAAACGAAGATTACTTTCGAATCGCGTGAAAGGCGATGAAAAGAATCGACCGTGAAGCTTTCCTCTGTAAAAATTAACATCTTGCGAGATATTAGACGCTAATACGAGATAATAGAACAACGAGCTCAAGTAGTCTATCTTCAAACGTTGCTCTTAGTTTCATCCAAGTTAAATGAACCCACCTTCTCCTATACTCGACAAAAATGGTATTTCTATTCAAATGGATCATCGTATCGATCATGACAATAACCATCGATCGATTGTTAAATTAACGAGGTAACAGAAGTAGATAATATTGCAAGCAATTTGATTAAGCGAGTTTGCGGTCGAGCGAGCAAGGACCTCGAAACTATTGTAGGATCAGATGGAGGAATTCGGGTATCATCGAGATCGACGAAGGAATGCATTGATCGGTCGATCGTCTAGGAAAGGTTCGTGGATCTTTAAAGATCCACGGCATCTCGGGGACAATCGTTTCGGCGGGAGCAAAAGGCTTCCTGGAATGGTGCTGAAAAAGGCTTGGCGTTCCAGCGAAGGTGGTCCCCGATATCCTGAACTCTGCAGCCATCGCACAGTGCGGCATTTGAATGAGCATTCCAGACAAAAATGAAAATTCGCGGGCCACGTTCGCAGACGATGTTCGCACGTTCCACAGTGCGGCATTTGAAGCGAGGAGCATGCACATAACGTGCGGTTTTCCTGAAACTTCGTATCGGAGGACCTGGCACGACTGGCAATCCGTTTATCAAATATTTGATAGTATTTTCTCAATTCATCGATTCGATCGAAGTATTTCGAATATTTATTTTCTTGTCTAAGGTGACGTTTAAGTAAATATCTTTCTATTTTTGCGTAAGCGCCATGCAGAAATCATTTGTCTCTCTCTCCCTTTTCCACAAATATTGTGCCGAATAAAAAACGAAGCTTTTGCGTAACATTGAAAATTTTCTTGGGACAAGTGTGGAGAGAAATGCAGGCTTTGTCGCGATTACGAATGGATTTCATTAAAACAGTAAAGAACATTCAGTGTAGCAATTCGTAGGAGGAAAAATAATACAATGCTCTGTTGGCAGGGAACAATCAAAATTACAAGATGGTTTGAACCACATTTTTTATTGTTTATTGTAGAAAGAAAGTATTTTTAAATGGGAAATTAAAATTGTACGTGTCTTCCCTCACATTCTTCGTATTTAAGATGTAAGGAACAGTATTCAACAAGAATGAACAAACAAATATGTAACGAACGAGTGAGTTCATTTTTTGAATTGGTCAGAATTTGATGTACAAACGATTTTCACGATTTTCCTCCATCGTTTCTCGATACCATCGAATAATAAGATCGAAATCGCTTCGATTTTTAACACGCGTCTACTTAACGACTTTCAGAAGCGAATATTTGGACATGTTTTTGCTAAAACGTCGTAGAAAACGTTTGTTACTTGTCCAAGAAATACGAAACAGGCGACTAATAATTTTGAAGCTCGTATAAGAAACGCACGATTAATTAGGAAAGCTAATAACAAGTTATTGATATCTTCGTAACAAATATTCTTAACATCTAACGTGCCTAATTTATATCGAGCTTCTTCTGCCTTTTATCGTCGATAATCGACCACCGGTGAAAATTTAAACGACGATACCAACTTACCAAATTCAAACTTCGAAGAACGTCGTATTGTTTATAACATAGAAGACTCTGCAGATCGATCGTGAAGCAATGATCTTCCACGGCAAACGTCAATTAGCCTATTAATGCAATCAGTAAATTGGCGCCAATGTCGCGGTCGACTGCTTTCCCACAAAGTTTCAAGCGGAAGATCGGCCCAATTACGCGTTAGAGCGATAATTGGTGAATTTATAGTCGGCTCCGTCTCGGCCGGCCAGTCGAGCGATCTCCTCCATTGGCCTGGGACGAGGAATTAATTGTCTAATTATCGTTAATACTGGCCCTCTCTCGAGACTCTCCCCTCACCTCTCCAGCAATTTCTCGATCGAAACACCGTTGCTCCGATGTGTCACACCGTCTGACGCTCGCATTATTCGTTAAAACCCTGCATAATGTCGACAGACCCCTATCAACGTGGTCGATTACCATTAGATTGATTTATTCGCACTGGTAATCGTTGAGCCAATCACGCTTTCATTAAAATACATCCATTATAATTCACGTAATTTTTTTACTTTTTCCTTCGTAAACTAAGTTGCTTCGTTTCTCACAGAATTCTACCGGATTTCGACTGCAACATTTCTTAAGACTTTCGACATTTCTTTTTCTCGTAAAATACTTCCTACACTGACTCGGTCTAGCTTTTCCATCGTAAAACCACGAACGCGATTACTCGTATCGGACAATTTGTTTTAATTTATATGAAAAAATACCATTACAACGATATGACATAATTATACGAGTACCGATATTCTCTGCGATACGAAAGTCATTACAGAAACACTCGCATATTGGCACGAGTCGATGGAAAGTTCAGGAGTCGAGGAAAATCATAGCCCCGGATCAGCACATCCACGATGATCGTAAAAATCCTAACTCGTCTAAAGGAACGTATTGGTATCTGTCTATCTTCCGATATTAAACTTAAATCTTAAACTTAATCGACGATTTGCTTCCGCGATAACGAGGTAATTTCGTATAAACTCGGACGTTCGCGCGTCGATGAAAAAACATGGAAAATCAGAGTTTGAGCAGAAGGGTAGCCGTGGACCAGCCAGGCCGATGATCACGCGCGCAATCGGCGTATTAATTCACGATAGACGAATTAGAAATGGTAATTGACGTTAAAGGGGAACGTGGGGCGGAAGGGGGTGATTAGTTTTTGCCCGCAGAGACGGACTGCTAGCACTCCACTCAAATTAGTTCCTCGCTGCATGAACGTGCACGGAGCAGGAGCGAAGGTGGGCTCGAACATTGAACAAGGACAACGATGGAAAGACACCGAGGGACAGAAAGAGACGATGCAAGAGGCAGAGTTAGAGGGGAAGAAGGGTGAAATAAGTGGGAGGGAGCGGCCTCTGGGAACATCACAAAGCACCCGGCAAAGCGCGTCTCCTCGTCGCTCTGCCTTTTGCTTTATTTCACTTCGTTTTTAATTCCTCCCAATTCCACTGTCAAGACCCGGCCGCCGCCACGAAAAACCCACGGAGACCGTCTCTCCCCACCAACTAGATCCTCTTTCTGTATCCTTCCACCTTTCTACCCCCTCGAGGCTCGTCTAATCGGTCGATCGTCCACATCGAATTCGCGATTCAGAGTTTATCGGGTCATTGCATATCGAGGACTTGACCGATGATCGAGGCCGAGATTGTGGGTGATGTTTCAATGTTAGTCGATAACGTTCCAACGTTAGTTGATGAACGATAGCGTTATCGTTTTCGCTGTTGGTTCGCGTTCCTATGGTACGCTTTACGGCCAGCCGAATATGCGATGCAAATTAAGACACGCGAACGTTGAACTGTCTTCTGAACTGGCTGAATATTTTCACGCGAAAGAAGCGCGTCAAGTGTCACAATGTGGAACCAGCTGTGGCAGAAGTGTGGTAGTATTATTAATGTAATATAATATATTAATATGCAAATTGATGGAATAAAAGCATTACAGCTTTAAGTAGGAGAGAACATTCTCGTGCTTGCTACGATTTATAGAATGATTTATACGAGAAGGTACTTGTGCATAAAGGAAAGTTTCAAAAAATCGATAGGACAAAATGGGACGTTTCGTACGTTGAAGCCTAACGAATAGTAAAATATATGGATGCCACGTTATTTGAGAGATACATCATTCGAATTTATAATCTAGCGTAAAAGTATAGTAAGCGCTACTTCCAATAATAAAATCGTTATCAAATTCTACGCTTTGGTCGAATTCAAATATCGTTACTACTAATATCGATCAAAATATCTGAAAGTCTATTAGACAGCAGTATGTTGGTTCACTATCGACACATAAAGGGTTAACTAGTGTTTTTAATAGTAGCAGCCCTCAAGGAGGCTGCGCACTGTTGTCGTTGTTTCCGTTTCGATTTTCGGTTTGCGAAATGGCCCGATACAGAGGAGGAAGTATCAAGGAAAAAAGGAATGAAGTCGGAGCGAAATCGACTGCTAGCTCCTTCCGTCGAGCGCCCCGTAGAAACTTTGCTAATGTCATTATAATGGCCCGTCAAGGCAACCGACCATTTGTCTCGGAATTGCCGAAAAATAAAAGATTCTATCATCCTGTGTTCCCGTTAAAAAACTTCCCCGTATCCAGCGTCGTTCGTTGAAAATTCCTCGCGCAGGATTAACAAACGAACACCACCCCCGAAAATATCGTAGAAAACATGGAAACCTTCGTATCGATCGTTTCCGCATCGCCCGTCAAGGCCTATCGATCGTTCGTCTTATAAAATACAAAGATCTTTACCATTAAAATTTCTCTCCCTTATCCATCAACGTTGTTCCTAAAAAATTTTCCTGCGAAATTAGTTCAAAGTTTGGATAAAAAATGTACATTCGAAAAGTGTCCTAAATATAATTAATCGTATTTTCGCTATTGGCAAAAATCTTTGCAATTAGAAGTTCTTAGGTTTTAAGGCTGGTAAAATTCGCTGCAAGATCGTACCAATAAAATAAAAATGCAAACTTCCTCTAAAAAACGAGACGATACGTTCTCAAGGGAGTACAAGTGGCATTGCCAAGGGAAAAAGATGGAACACGGAAACCAACGAAACTTATCGTTTCTTAAATGCAAGACGACCATTAAATTCGTTAGAATCTGATCAAATCGTTTGCATTCCTACGATCCTGTTCCTATTTCTCCGATTTCAATTTCAATGAGGGGTGAAACGGTGGGGTCCGGGTGAGCGAAAGTTGCCGTAGAACAGCTGTCGGCACCCCTGGTCCCCCATCGATCGCTTATTGGGCCATCTCTCCACGGAGTGGTCAAAAAGTTGGGCTCCGGTAGCATCCTCCCTCTTGCTGCCTGCTACTTCGTGGAACGACGTTTCCAATTCGCGTCGCCGCGGATTTTTTGTAATTAATCCTCTCGCCGTGCATCGCGACGGGACGACGACGAGGGGATGGCAGAGGGGAGGGCAGGGTGAAGCAAGAGAGCAGAGGAGAAGAAGAGGAGAAGTGGAAAAAGGCAAAAGGCAAGGGGAGACGACAAAATGAAGAAGAGATAGGAAAGAAGAGGAAGAAAAGAAAGTTGTCGGGCGAAAGGGAGGGTTGGCGAGGAGGAGAGGGAGGAGCAGAAGGGACAAGGGGGAGGGGAATGAACGAAACGAAAGGGAATAAAAGCAAGGGGAGCGAGGAAGGAAGAGAGGTGAAAAGAGAAAGAGAGAAGGAGAAAGAGAAGAGGAAGAACGGAGACCAGTCTGGCGCGGTGTATCCGGTTTTTGCGGGCGTCAGATGACAGTCGCTTATTTACCGGGGCCCGCGGCCATCTTGCTGCGATCTGACTTAAGGAGGAGGCCCCGAACACGCGGTGGAGAAAAAAAAAAGGAAAAAGAAGGGGCGATCACAGAGAGATCCCGTGGCTCGATGCGAGAGACCGAGGCGATGGACGTGGAGGCCCCGCTCGAATTAATCGATCGGTTATCAACGTCTCCGGGATTCGTGGAATGGAAGAAATATGGCAGCCGTAGGGCTGCCGATGTTATATACACCGGCCGTGGCCGCGACGGGACGGCTTGTATGATTTCTTATTGTTCCTTCGCGGCTGGAATTGTTACCCTTCGGTTAACGACGCTGTCTCGTTCTTCTGTCCTCCTCACCCTTTTTGCTCTTTCTTTAAAGAAACTTCGTCGCGACCAACGTCGTCCTCTCGTCTTTTTGTCTAATTCGTCGTGGATAATTCCGATGTACGAGGTATTTTCTAAAACTTCTACCGAGAAATGTCTCTCTTCTTGGTAGAATTCTACTAGGCAGCTTCGAGCTGATTAGGTTGATCGTCGAGGATCCTATAGCGAGGAGGAAGTACGTAAACGTGTATCTTTAGGTTAAATTCGTCGTTGACCAAAAACAGCCTTTAAACACGACGATTTTAAAAACCACGTGCCAACTTATCGTGTTTTCCTCGTACAACTTTCGATAGGAATATACGTAACGTATATCGGCTCGTTAATTATCGCGTAGGAACGTTGGACGAACGAGCCGCGAAAAGGCGAAATCAATTATGCCCGCGTGTCCTACGGGAGCGTGTCTATCGAGGGAACGAAAGGGGATTCCAGGTAACAGATAAACCACGTCGACGAGGAGGAAACGGCGAGAGCGGCCGATGCACGGCGGATAGTGGTCGACGAGCACGCTTTAATTACCGCTAATTAACATGTTCCTGCCAGGTCGAAGTCAGCACCGTTTACGACCAACTACTTCGGAATGTTCGTCCAGCCACGGAGAGCAAACTCGATTATTCTACCTTCGTTGCCCAGCCGTTTTCTTTTTACCCGTACTCCAATCATCGCTGTGTCGCTTCTGGAATTTGGAACAAATTGCATTCTCGAACCCCAACTATCGCTCTTCCAACAAAAATTCCTCCTCCGTTTTTCAGTTCTTGGATTTCACGGCACATGCAGCGATTCCACGCTTTGCTCGCTAATATTAAATAAACTAAATTTCATCGCGTATTCCGCTCTAAGATAAACATTATTCTAGATGATTAGTTAAAGCTCATATCGTTGCTAGCCGGTGTCAAGATTGCCAGTTCATCGTTCTCTGTGGAGAAAGTAAAAAAGGTTCGCAACTTCCGTAAAAGATCTGCTGCGATATCCACGATATTTTGATTTACGCTGAGCACCAAATTTATTTCTTCTTCTTTGCTAATTATTCCGCCACTTTGTAGGTCAAAAGACAAACTAAATATGCCACGTTACTGCCTGTTATTTCTTGAGAAAGTACGATACACGATACGAAGGTGAAAATTCTTTCCACTGGAACGAGAACGTCTAGCGAGGTAGAACTAAAGACGCGAAGATGGAAACCAATGGGAGAAACAGAGAGGCGCAAGATATAACCATGTTACAAATGAAACAGTTCTCCAGCGCCACCCACGAGACGCGGGATCTCCTTTCATTTGTCATCTTAGCTTTGCGTTTGACTCGCCAGTTTCTCCCCCATTGTCTACCGCGCCGAGATAGTTTTGTCCCAGCGGTGAATCTTATCAGAAGATCGTCTAACGACGTCTAGGAATTTCCAGGAAGATCCTCGCGGAAAGTCTTGGTTACGTGGAAACGTTACGTCGGCTTTCCCTCGATGGATGGCCACGAGTGACCCTGGTTACCAGCACCACGACCAAGTTCGCCAAGGTCGAGCAAACGGTCAACACTTCTTTGGTAGCCACCCCTTGCTCCGTTTCCTTTCCACTTCCACTCTCCGCCATCTTCCACCGTTTTTACCCTCGCAACTCCTTTCTCCGCCAGGGGTTTCTGTTTTCTTTCCTAAGAGTAGAACTCAGGCGAAGAAAGTTTTTGTCGGCCGTCTGAATCTTCCCTTTGGTCGACGAGTCCGGGGATCCAGGATCGGTCTGGATCGATGATCGACGACCAATTTTTAGGACCTCGTGTCTCTGTCATCGGTGGACGAGCGGATGTTTATTTATTTATGACAGCTACGAAGATGCAAAAATGTATAGAAAATGTTACGCAAAAATATATTCGAGATATTCCAGGTGCATATTTATAATATTCATATATAGTGTATCTTTGTAATATTTTTTTTAATTGAAACAGTTAGGTGTACAGTAGCTTCATAAAAGTGTGAATTTGCATGGTTTTGGTACGTGACCAGGATGAGTAGCATAATCTTCGATGTTCTTCTAGCAAAGCTTCAAAATTAGGATAAAGTAGGGTGTAAAGATTTTATCCTGGAATCAGCAAGAGCAAAAGTAAGTTCAGACAAAGTTCTACCTTTCTTTTCCTTCCTTCCACGATTTCTTTCCTGTTCCTTTCTCTTCCAATCGTTTTCTCCTTCCCTTCCTTCCTTTCCTACTGTCCTTCAGCCCTCCTTCCATCATTGCTGGTTACTTTTACGCAAATTTACATTTCTATAACATCATGCAGCGTACAAAGGTAAAATCGTTCGTGTCTTAAGAAGCGACGAACTTTCTCTCGACGTATAAATGTTCCTGCAACAATAACGAACGTAAGAGAATTCGAGAGTTTCGTTTAAAATGTTTCTTGGACATTTTGACAGGTCCTGTTCCAATTTCCTGACCTCGAACTAGCATCGAAGTAGAAGGAACGGAGCGTCGTATGTGCTCGCGCGTTAATTAATTCTGGAGGAGTTTAAAGGCGAGGCTGGAAGGACCTCGGCTGGTTTCTAGGTGGTCCCGAAGCCACGAGTCATCATTGCCTCATTTACTTTGTAAAACAATCTTGCCGACGGTTCAATAGGCCTAACTACATTAAACTTACCACCGGGTAATTAAACTTCCTTGTAAATCGTCGGCAAAATTCGCGTCGTTCCGTCGCGGGACGCGTTAATTAATTAACAGCTACCAATTTCGGCAGCCGAATCTTGTTTGGATCGTACGAGTCTTTTAATCATCGTGTTTCTTTTTCCAACATAATTGAAGTATTCAATGGCAAACTGGTTCAAGTGCGTTTCTTTTAAAAAACGACACGATGACCAAAAATGAGAAACTTATTTAGCTCGTGTAACAAACTGTAAAGGGAGCTTGTATAGGAAATAAATCATTTTTATGTTGTTAATTATTACGTACGATAACGTGTGTCTATTGGATTCATTGAGAGCAATAGAATTAACTAGCGTAGAATATCGCGTAGAACTCAACGTGGAACCATGAAGGATTAAAATATTCGCGACTTTCGTCGATTTTTTAATTCAAAAACACGAACTTTCGAATCTTTGCAACTCTAATTGATCTGATGCAAAATATTTCACGACTCATCTGCTAAAAATGGGAATATTTTAAAACGTGTATCGTAAATCGAACGTATCAGAAATTCCAAGTTTATTTAAGTTGTACTACTTTTCTTCTGAATTCGCGAATATTTACGAATGATAGAATTGGATATTTCGGGTAAGGTAGAAGGATATTCTTGAAAATAAATAGGGCAATGTTTAGAAGAGAATTTTCAGAAAAGGCAACAACGAGACGAAATTCGGGAGGAGAAAAGTCGCGACGGATTATTTTAGGGTGGACCAGATTTCCCAGCCGCTAAGCTCCCTTTTTTTCCTTATTTTCTTTCTAATCCTTACAAATGCCACGGTGATCAAGCTTTTTCCCTAATTCGTATTACGTAGCACCCGCATGCGAGTCTTAATCTTGACGGAACGCACCACATTCCTCTGTGGCTATTTGTTAAACACCTGTGTTTTATAAACAATCCCGATAGTTTCGCTTGATCCCTTAAAAATTCTCTCTCTGACTTCTTGTCCATTAAAAAAAAAAAAATCTAATAAAACTGCATCAATGAAACGGTACGAAAATTGTTTAATTAAAAGGTCGAGGAAAAAGTTTACAAAGATTTATTCTACCGATTCTACAAAGACAGATTCTAATTTTCGAAGCAAATAGCATCGTGTTCTAAAATTTATCTCGTTGCTTGTAAAAAAACGTTGCTTACCTTTTCAGCCATTTAATCATTTTCGGAATAGACATCACACTGAACTATACACTGTTTCACTTTTAACAGAAAAGTATGGTTCATACATTAAGAAATATCAATCGCATATTAAACAGCTAATATCATATTCAAACGGGAATGGAATAAAGAATACATTAAAACGAGAAATTAGAGAAAATAATTAAAATACAAAGGAAATTGAATAACATAATCCTTGGATACGTAAAAATAATAAACGAATTCTTAATCCACAGCAAGTATTTCGTCCAAGCTGTATAATGAAGCTTAAGATCGTTAAGAAAATAGTAGGACAATGGGTTAAGTAAAATCTAATCATGTTATCTGGCGGCAGAGAGCTCAGGATCCATTCTAAAAAATTTAACATTTAACCCTCTATAATACCATTTGACTTCGAACACGAAAACCATTGTATATAATGAGACTAATTGTAAGAAGTTTCTCCATTGCTACATTGTGGATTTTTATACGAAATTTGAAAGTGTAAACTAATAATACAAAAAGGTATATAAAATATCCAAATTATAGCGCCTATTAATATAATATTCCGTAATCTACCGAGATTCTATATTTTAAATTATATTCCCGAAAATGTGAATTTACACGAAGATCCGCCATCTACTGTACTTGTTGCGAATATCGATACTATTCAAATCGAAACGAGAAAACACAATTTATTCTCATAATGAAACAAAAGCTCACGATTATAGAGGGTTGAAGATGGAAAGAAGAAGAATAAATGTAGGTGAAAATGGAAGAGGTGACTGGCAGAAATAAATCGTTCAAAGACATCGATGTGTATATGATCAGTACTACTGTGCCATTTTATTCTCAGCTTCTACCACGAACAGTAAATTATTCCTATGATCTCTAGGATCCTCTTCAACGCACCTATAACCATTTTCTATGCAACGATACAGCCATATACACAATTTGCGGATAATGATACATCGAGAGCCGGAGAACGGAAGAAAGTTTTGCTAAAGACAGTTGTATTTGCGTTAATTAAAGTGCACAAAAAAAGAGAGAGAAAGCTCCACGGGCGCCGTGATACGCTATCGTAAAAATGATCGACACCCAAAACGTTCGCAATCCTCGCATTCCGTGCACGCACATTTCTCTCCTCTGATGTTATAACGTAAACTTAAAATTGTACGTGTTACCGATATCCATAACTCAACTAAAAATCATTCTGTCTTCAAAAAAAAAAAAAAGTGTCACGACAGTATCTCTCTGTCGGTTTTCGTTTCAAACGCAGTGGAAATCCAAGTTCGTCTCTGAATGCAATGGAAGGGATGATTCGCGGAAGCGACCGATCTCTATCCTATCTTCTCATATATTTTACATCGAAAAATAAACGTTAAAAATCAGATCCACTGATTTGATTATTTATAACCTAAAATAATTTCAGATCGAATTATATTACACACATGTACAAGAAATTCGCGCTATTACTTTCTTCGGTTTTTTCGCTGTAGACGGTGAATTTAAGAGGTTGGCAAAATTTGACTATTCTTTGTACGTGATACGTTTCTTGAAATTTGTTAGGATTCTCGCGAAATGGCGAGACCATAAATGGTTTTCAATTCGGAGTATTCACATAACTTCTTATGCTCCAGCGATCATGGAATTTCCTATACAGTATTATATTGCCAAATTCGTCCCAATAAATTAATAATATAACTCATGGAAAAATTACAGCTATTAATAATTCATAGATACCCATGGTCTCGACGTTGCATGGAAAGTACGGGAAAATTTAAAAAGCTACCTCGCAAGAAATAGTAAAACATTATCCTCTGTTATCTTTTTCAAAGGTTTGCTACTTTAAGAAAAACAAGAAAAGAAAAAAAGGAAAAAATGAAACGCTGGTAATTAACGGAGCAGCTAAATATTAGGTCACACTGACACAGTTTTCTATTCGAACGAGGCAAACCCTTCACGAGGCAGCAGGCTCAACATAAAACAGATAAATCTACAAGCTAAGCTAACTTACGTAAAACACAGGATAAATTTTAATCTCTAATAATCTTCTTAATCGCTATTCGACGGTAGAAAAATGATTATTCCTAGAAATATCAATTTTATCGGCCATTATAACGTAATCATCCCTTCACGGACACTTTTTCTTCTTCTCGCTCCTGTTCACACACATTCTAACATCCCTCGATTCCGTAGCACGTTAGAATACGCAGCCATCGATATATTCACCAATAATAATTACAAGATTCGACATCTAATCTTTCTCTCTTTGGATTTCTTAATCGCCACTCATTCCCCCATAGTTTCTTATCTTTTACTGATTTACCCTTGTCTGTGCGTAAAATAATGTTAATAACAATAAAAACGCGATATTCGTCGGATTGTACAGCCACGACAGCTTCTCTTCTCTTCTCAGCGTGATATATCTCGTTTAACACACCTCTGTATACGTTATTATACAGATTAATATATGTATAGTATATGATAACTCGCGTACAAAAATATTTTATGTTAAATCGACTATCGTCATTAAATGTCCCGCCATAAAGCAATTGCCTATCCTCTGACCCTTGATGACGCAGATCAGCTCGGTACCAATTCCGTTCCTGGAACAAAATTCGTTATTATTTCAACTGCAATAAGATGGAACACGAACGACGATCTTCAACGGGTGACGTGTTCGTCGAAGGTTTTTCACGATCAACCCAGATATGCCTGTTACGAGAGGATAATTGAACATTTATTTGATCGTACTTGGCGATTTCTTGCTGCTCGGTTGGCACCATCCGATTCAAACGAATATTCCTGCAGCGTTCTTTCAATTATTTTCCACGCGATCTCGTCAGAGTTCTATCTTTTCGTAACGTTAAAAAGTATCTCGAGCTGTTCAGAGGAAAATATGGAAAAATACTTATCGAGGTCTCGCGTTAATCTTACGCCAAACATTTTTCTAGAACATCGCGAATGCTCTTTCGTTTGGTAAAATAAGAGCAGCGAAAGATTCTAATGTAAACTACGAGTAAAAGAAAAATAACATTATTTTTCAAACGATCGCGAATTTTATTTCAGCATATCTGAGTTAAACGCAAGCCACAGTGGAATACGCTGAATTTGATCTGCAAGATTTTGGATAAACTGACGAACGAAACGGTTCGGTTAAACAGGATAACAGGAGACGAATAGATGGAAGATGGATTTCTTGTACGAGAACCAGACGAGAAGAAAATTCTAATAATACCGTCGAACGAATCGAAAATCAAAAACGAAGGAGTTTCTCTTGGACGCCGCGACGCGCTTAATTCTTCGATTAGAAAATCCTTGAAAGATCATGTGGAACGATCGTTTTGCTGCTTGTCTCGTTCGAGAATCGCCGACAAAACCGTCCACGATCGAGCTTTTTTCCCCGACACTGTAGGCGGCTATCGCGAGAAAGGATTCCGCGGTCGAGGACAAAAGAATGATCGTAGAAAAGAACGTAGTCGGTCCTGGTCGTTTCCTGCTTGCTGGAAAAACATTTCGGAAAAGTCAGTCGACCGCGAAGCGCATTTCATTCGGTCCCGTGGCTTCCATTCTCGACTCGCGTGTTCTGAACAAACTAGACATTGCCATTGTATCGAACACTTGAACCGTAATACAATAACTTTCATAAGTAGAATAGGAATTTTTATGCGTTTCTGAGAAATTTGTTAACTGTAAAAATACACGTAACATGTAACAATATATATAATATTATATAATATATAATATTTGATAGATGAAAGAAATATTCGCTTCGATCGTTTCGAAACGATATGAATTTCAATAAATATTCGCAGTTTGTCGATATTTGTCCATTTCTATTCTAAATATCGATGTTTAATACGTGTTTAATGAATATTTCGACGATATAAGCTTTGTTCGAGTATTGACAGCATTACCACCTAATTTACTTAATTTTATTTACTTAATTAGTTGGTTGCTGGAAGCTGGAAGAGGTTGAAGGAATAAAATAAAGTCAGTAGGAAATGTTGAAGAGACATAGCTGGTTAGGAACTGAGATTTGAAAGAAGAAACAGGAGGTAGTGACGTGATCAGATTGTACGAGATACGAAAGTAAAGTAATCGATCGAATTTGTAATTTCAACGAGTGAATTAACTGAAAATGAAAAATTTGATCAATCGGATAGGAGGTAATTTCTGAAATCCGATGAAAGAAATTGATACAGTGTTTTCGATTTTTGAAATAAAATAAAAATAATTGCTCAGAATTATCGCGATATTTCGATTAATTTCTGCAATTCGAGAAACAATTTCCACTAAAGTTAAAAATTGTTCGAAAAATGACACGATACGTGATAAGTACGATACGTAATTAACAAAGGATTGGAAAACGGAGTGAGAAACGACTGAAGAATAAAACAGAAGAGAAGGAATCCGGTAACGAGGGATAGACGTACCAAGACGAGGAATAATTTAAAACGAGTCATGGAAATCCACGATCGACGGTCGTTTGTGAGGCTTCTTAAATTCACATTAAGGACGACTGGTGACGACGAAAATGATGGGACGAAGGGTGTCACGCATGCCATGTCGATGCAGCGTTTAGCATCAGACCGCCGCGCGCTCGTCGTGAAATAACTCGTTTCGTCGTCAGAACACTGGAAACTCGTTTTCGAATAATTCTCTTCCTCTTCGAGATCTCTCGAATCCTACAAATTTCATCCTATGTGTACATACTGACAAAAATACGATATTGCAGTTGCACGGTGACCGGAATTTCACGAAATTTTCCACGCGAACCTGATCTCTTGGAGAAATATAATCGCGACTTTCCTAGAAAATAACTTGTATTAGAAAGCAGAAGAGAACAGAGAGACTTGCTGAAGTATAGAGAAGGATCCGATGGCAGAGAATTCTGTTCTGATCGCGTAGCACGCAGAATGGAAAGAGGAGTTGGAACAGGCATTCGTAAAACTTCCTGTTATTTTCTCCCTGTTTTTTGCTATTAGCTAAGTATACCGCCTCTGGCTTATGTTAAGCTTCGGCAATTATTTGTCATAGTCAGCTAAGACGAGAGTGGAGACAAAAGTGTAGAAGGGAATGGGACGAGGGCCCTCAGAATAAGACGTTCCCATCAATTTCACCGCCATCGTTCGCCTTCTCGCTTTTCTCCCATCCATTTCTTCGCTTGACCTTAGCCTTGTATGGCACAATTGCGATAGAAAAAAAAGAAAAGAAGACGATCGTTTACTTATTCTACGATATTCCCGCAATTAATTGTGGCGTCCAAACATATTTACCGTGTCAAAAATTTCTTAATAAATCCTCCGTATCCAAATACTATTATTTTATGTATTTTAATACAGAATATAAACTAATATGCTAATGTATAATGTACGCCATACGTTGATATATTTGTTGAAATATCCTGTTCGAGACTAGCCACTGTCCGGCAACTTGCGGCTAGCTAAAAATGTACGCGTTCTTTGACGAGGTTCTTTAAAATTCTTAAAAATTCCCGGCTCGATACTCGGTGAACCAATAGCTGGACTCAAAAAGCAGCAACCCCCGAGAGCAACAAGAAGAGCATGAACGAGTGACTCCGCGAGAAAACGCAACGAAGCCATTGAGAGAGTGCTCGTGAAAATGCTCGGGGCCCGTCCGGAACGACATAATAATCAGCCGGCACCGAAGATTGCGAGGAGCACTCGTTCTCCGACCGCGGGGCAACCCCCTTTTCTACCTAACTTATACTTATTATTGCATTATCTCCTTTGGCCTAGAATGATTCTCCGGCTGTGTGGAGAAGCCGCCGCGAAACGGCCAACACCGAGAGGAAAAAGTTTCTCCGGGGGAAGCGAATCTCGCGGACATAATCCTCGGTGCGCAACAGTGTAATTGCAACGAGCGCCATGCAAAAATTCGCGGAGCAATTGAAATCTCTTTTTGCCGGATCTATTGGCACGCCAAGAAGTAGGTTTTTTTCGGTATTTGGAAATTCGACGGATTTAAAGGATCAAGAGGAATAGGCGGATTCTTGTAGCCGTTCGAATGGAGTAAAATTTTGATCGAACTGAAATAATTTCAATGAATTTTATAGAAATTATTTGTCGACGCGCGAGCAAATAGAATCTCTGCCGCGTGTATGGAAATTGAAATCGATCAACTTGGCGAATTTTCTATACGAAGAGCTTTCCTACGTTGAATCTATTAGTTCGTTAAAGAAAAAGTTCCCGGATATTGCAAAGGTGCGATAATATCTGCTAAGGAGCTTCCAATCTTTCGACTACAACTCGAAATTGCCTGAATACAACTTCTCTTCTATCTCTGAATGGAAATACAGTGGACCGATGCGATTAATTATCCAGCGCAAAAATCATAACAAAGCAAAGCGTAGCATTGAACCGCGGCAAGCAGGAATTCTAAAAATGTCAGCGCGGTTAATTGTCAATTATTCGTGCATCTATTCATACGTATGCAGACCGACGATAGGTTTTTCCTATGGGATTTTTCGCGAGAGAGTTGGAACACGGGACATATTTTTCAAGAAAACTGACTCGCATCGATTCTACGTGCACGGGTCATGTTCCTCGTTAGTGAACCGGTGGACAGGTGCATCCTCTCTCTTTTTCACCGTGGAACGGTCTCCTTTGCTCTCTGGCCGCGTCTTCTTTGCGTTCTTGCGACGCTTAAACACGCGGCCAACGATCACGATAATGTCTTCATCTCTCGCTTTCCGCGAGCGGTGGATTGCTCGCGCCGCGAATCCCGCTTCTTATCTTCGCCGTGCTTTTTTGCGATAATAGCGCGTGTAATTCTAGTGGCTGGCAAAAAGGCCCGAGGGAGGAGGGGGAAATTGATACGACATCGCGTTGAAAGGGCGAGCCGAGCCCTTCCAAACGGCGTCGTTTTCGCCACCTTCCTGCCACCCTTTGAATTTTTATCCTCCAACCATCGACGATCCTCAAACGACTCCTAATTAGACGCCAAATCTGTCTCGAATCTGCTTTTTAAACCAGCGTTGACGAATCGCGACGATTGTACAAATACTTGAGGATAACGAAAGATTTACTAGGAACAATTATCGTAGGAATATTAGGTCACAGACAGTGCTTGTAGCAATGAAATTTAACGTAAAATATATTAACAAAAATTTATTTGATTATTAAAACTGTGAGCGCGATAAGAGTCACAGAGTATTAATTCTTTGCAGAAATTGTTTCTTCCTTATTAGACTTATATTCCGATCTTATTTACTTGCTCTATATATACGTGTTTTTTTCCTCAACTTCCATCTTGATACGAGTTTTATAGTTTAACTAATTTCACGAACGTCGAGTTTTATAGGCATAGAGCGTGTGTGTGTGTGCTGGTAAAAAGTACTTTTAGTTTAACAGCGAGTGTTTCCGGTAACAAAGCTTTGATTTCTGATAGCAGAATTTATTTGATCGTTTTACAATGATGCGTGTCGGCGAAAAGGAACGTTAAATGCCAAAGGAGAAATGAAATATTGAGACAGCCAGAGGATTTGACAGGCCGGAAAGGCCGAGGCAAATTGCAGCGTGGCCTTTGAAAATAATATACCTTGCTAATTTGAAGCACGACCACCGTTTTCGACACGTTTGCCTGTTCGCTGGCGATGGGGTGGTTTTCTCGTGAGCGCGCCGAGTTTCGTGAGCTCCTTAATGAACCGAGTTCGCGAAAACCATTAATAACCAACCGAGCCAAGTCTCGCAACAGAGAAAACTGTGTGGGAGAGAAAGGGGTGGAGTACGTTCGAGGTCTTTGCAGAAAACACTTTCGCTCGAAGAAAGAAAACTTATATTTCAACTTATTTCGTGAATGTCAAGGTGCCAAGAGCTTTTATCAACGTCCATGGTTCAAAGAGAAGCATCGATGTTTAGAAGATGAAGATGGGAATCAGAATGAGAACGTAAGTATTAATTATCAACAGAAACAGAGAACAGATCGACGAATGGACCGATCTTCGACGTATTTATTTCACGAATATCAAGTCGGTGTACGTAATGTAAAGAAAAGTTTCTACGATGACAATAAAAAATACTCTTCCATTGGCACACAATCTGATTTTCGTAGTAACGTGAAAACGATATTATTAGACGATACGAAACTTAATATCATTCGTCCTAATTAATCCATGAATACATAGATAGTATACTGGAATAAATGGAAAGCTGCGTCAATGCATTTTCTGGCCATTTTCGTAGGAATACGAGGGACGAGTAAAAAATGAAAGAAAGATACGATAGGAAATATTTGAAGAAGCAAAAACCGAGTAGATCCATCGAAAATACAAAGACGAAACGATCTTCGACTTATCCCGCGAATATCGACGCTCTTTGTATTCATAATTCATAGCAAAACTCCAACATACGCACGGGGAAAACTGGAAACAAGAATGCGAGACATGGAATACTTAAAAAAGAAGGAGAGAAGGTTTCGTTGGAAGCGGACGAAACCAGAGAGGATCCTCGTTGCGCAGAAATCACGGGAACGAAGAAGACGTTGAAGGGGGTGTCTGGCAGGCCCTAATGCGACGTATCAATATACGTGGGTGCCGGTGATGGGCCAATATCGCATAAGTGGCCCGATTCACCGTCATTTGTTACGTTTTGTTCGGTCTAAGTAATTTAAGAGTCACCCTTTGCTCGCCAGCCACCCTCTCCAGCTATGGGCAAAGGACACAGGGAGAGAAAGAGAGAGAAGAGAGGGACGAGCAGGGACGAGAATCCTTCGAGTGACTGGCTGGTAGGGGAAGTTAGAGGGTAGCTAGCTGACTGTACTTCGCCTCCATTCTTCGGCAAATCGCGGCATATTTGTCAGATTTTTGTTCGAGAACAAAACCTTCACGATCTTTCTTGCTTCGGGCAGGGCTTAAGGGGGTTGAGAGTTAAGTGGATTGGTTTCGTCGGAGATCGGCGCGAGTGTCTGAACGCGACCGACTTAATTCGAGTCTTTCTGCCAGCCACTTGATTTCACGACTTCTGATTCGCCGCGTATTTTACGCTCCAATGGATGCTATTTTTTTTTTTTTCTTGCGAGAAATTTTTTGAGAAGTTTCTGGCTTCACCGGTCCTCTGCAATGACAATTTTTCTGGCGAGATCGCGATCGTTATCTTTTGTTTTAATTTAACGTACAAGAAATAGGAAGAATCGTTTAGGGTTGGAGTTAGGATTAATGTATAGGTAATGGTGTATTTATAAGATAACGTGATTGTAGTAGAAAGGAAATAAAACGATAGGAGAATACGGCTGGAAAAATATAATCACGTTATAGTAGGTCAATTGGTTTCAATTTCTTAAATCTTCGGTCTATTTTTGAAAATACTTCTCCTCTGGAAATCTACTGTCCTCTTGTCTTTCTTGCCGAGCATGAATAATTGGATGATCGAAGGGATCACAAATGAGAATTGTAGATTAGTATAGGAATAGATTATATAGAGGGGGACGGGGATTCCAGCATGAAGATTCTAAACCACGTAAGCGAACTTGTGAAAATAATTTCGAGAAACGCGGTATAATTTTCTGCGATATTTCGCTCACCCTTGAAACCCTTTTCTGGGAACGTGGACTCAGGGTTGTTCGCATCCGACGTCACGTCTGCCTCGTTCTCTATCGGCGTGTCGATCTGCAATCAAACAGAAACATTTTCGTTAGGTCAACGTTACGTTCGCAAATATTATTCGTTAAAATTTTCCTTGGTATTCACGATCATTTATCATTTTACGATAAATAAATTTGTAGAAGTAAATCACTCGCTTTCCGAGAAGCTGAACAATGAAATTGGAAGAATTGATACCAAAACTATCGACATGTAACATGCACTTAAACATATTATATATAGTCAATTAAAATTAAAGCAATACATACGACGAAAAAAAATATATAATCGTCTTTCTCTCTTAGCAAAACGAAATATTAATATTATGTATGAAAAACACTTAATGATTGCAAAAACAAAGATATCATCAATTACGTGCTCGGAATAAAATTTATTATTAATTTAATTTAATTTATTAAACTATTGGGTTGGCAACTAAGTGATTGCGGATTTTGACAATACCACCAATGACAAAATCCGCAATCACTTAGTTGCCAACCCAATAAATTTCACAGGTTTCTTATCACCTCTGCATCACGTGCGAGAAGCAGATAAAACAATCGTGAGATCGTTCCACTGGTAAGGAACTTTTGAAAGAGGGAAAGAAGACGAAAGGCGCGGCGGATTTTAGTAATGCACATAAAGGACACGTGTGAACAGCTGGCGACATTCGTGCGACGTTCGCCTTCCCACGCGTCTTCGTGGATCACACGTGGGATCTCCGAGTATTCCACATGGAATACGAGCCACGTGGATCGAGGTCCACATTCGTTTCTCCCGAGAAACTGTCGCCGTGAATTAACAAACGTTCGCAATGGCAGCAAACATTTATTTGCTTTGGAACGACCCGATCTTCGCTGCTATAAACTTACAAACTAACGATTAATCCTTTGTAACCATATGCACCTATTGATAGACTCCTTGATTTTAATCTGCAGATCATTTTTCTAGCGTTATCAGTTTGTTTGATAGAAACGTGTCTTAATATGTTTATCAGGTAGACAAATTTAACGATTAATTGGTAAAATTCTAGGAACAACGTGTTGCGAATTATTGGTGTTAAATAATAAATTCTCTTACGTGGCGCTAACGAATTTATTAATATGATTAACGAAATAATAAGAAGGAATTTTACTGTTCTATGTGATACGAAATTTGAAAATCGGAAGAGAAAAGTCTAGGAGCTACAACTTGTAGCTTGACAATTAATTAATTAATTAATATTATTAATTAGTTGCGGCGTAGAATTAACTCGACCATATTCATCAACGATACGATCTACCTTCTCTCAACGTCATTCAATCAACGAACAGACATCTGTAGCTTCTTAAGGAAGAGATATAGTTAAAAATTGACGATCGTAATTGGGAAGGAAAGACGAACATCGATTTAAAAATTGATAGTTTGTTTGCTGAAAAGTAAGAAACGCGAGGAGAACGCAAAAGGACGAGGAAAATACTTTGGCGATGAAAAAAGCGAAAGAATCGAATGGAATCGAGACGAAACGATTTCTCAGAGACGAGTGGGTTTCGCGTAGGTGTAATTATGCCTCTGGAACCCCTTTTTCCCACAGAACTAAATATAGCGAGTGTCATCCGATGGCCTGGACACACATGTCTCGGAAAGTACGAGCCCACATCTGGTCGCTGTTTCCTGCTAGCCGTGGCATCTTCTGCAATATGATTTATTTTCGAGCGGCCGAATCCCAGAGGTTCGGTGTAAATTAGATCACGCCATACCGAACAGTCAATGATCAAAGACACGAGAAGAGCGATGATAGTCTCACGACGAATCCGCGCCAGTCAAAACAATTCTACGTTCTATCAAGAAACTTCTTCACCAAAAAGAAAGAACAAAATATCACGAAGAATCCATCTTCGATTCTTCATTTTTGCTCGACATTTGCCACAGACATGAAACGCTGAAACTTGGAGAGCAAAACTGAATTTGTAGAAATTATCAAGGAGCGATTTTCTATTCAAAATCTCTGTCCAAGATCTACAGAAGAGATTAAATGATCGCAGAAAGGAAGAAAGAAGGCACAGGAGACGATATCGATCTTCTTCTATTCTTCGTCTCTGATGAGGATCTATCGAGAAGAGACAGAGAGGAAGAGAGAGAATGAAAAGAACAAGGAAAAGCAAAGGTACAAAAGTCAGCAACAGGAACGGAGAACGATTAAACAATTACATCGAGAACATCGATCCTCTGTTTCCGATTTCCATCGAGGATTTACCAAGAGGGTAGAACGTTCGCAGAAAGCAAGAAGGAACGCTTCAGAAGCTGGCTGATCGAGGTCACCAGCATCAGGAATTCACGGTGCACCGCGAGTTCCCCGAAGTTTCTTTCTTTCATCTCCGAAACATTATTCTCAGGCCTAACAGCGGGTCCAGTCCCCGGAGATGGGAACAGAGGAAGAACGGAGGGACCAGGGGGGCCAGGTAAAGAGCGTCTACGCGCGGCCAGTTTTGAAATGCTCGGCAATATAGTGAGTTCGTTATGAGGCGAGCCCCGACGTGGTATGGCTCATAATTGCAGAGTTGGCTTTCGAGCTGCGCACCTTCGGGCGTGTTCTACCTCTCGGCTGACACCTATTGTCCGCAGGAAAATCCCCTTGTCCCCGAAAAATCGTCCAATTTCATCTGAAATTCGTCCATTTTAAAAATCTCCATCGTCCGTCCACGTTACGAAGATTTTTCGTTCTGCGACGTTCCTCGTCTTGGAAGATTCTCGAAGAAGGCGACAAAGGGAAAAAGAGTGGGAAGAAAAGCGAAGAAACGGACAAAATATTTCCGGGCCGAGGATGAAAATTATTAGCCCGAGAATGTCTTAATCTTCGACAGCGAAGCGAAGACTCGCGGTGCTTGTCTTAACATAAATTTTTTTCCCGCGGCCTGTTCGACGGAGAAACGCGAGGATGCGGCCTGTAAGTGGCGTAACGCAGGCCGCACGCCGGTGCATAATGCATGCGAGGCGTCCAACGACGTTTACCGCGTTAAGGTAGACCAACGTTTTTGTTCCGCGCTTCTCGTCCTTCCTCGACACCTTATCAGCCACGCGTGAACTCTGCCTGTCAGGAAATTCGTGGAGCTGCGCTGACGATTAGAATGCGGATGTTTATACATTTATGGGAATAATGCGCGATAGCAACTTGAGCGCACAAGCGCGCGGACTACATATAACGTGCAGAAATATACGTAAAATATCCTAGAGCTTGCACACAAAATTTTATTTAAATTCCAGTTCTTTATAGACGGGCTCATGAAATATGGTCTGGCATAAAGATTCACGATCTATACTTCTCTGCTTGTTTATTTGTTAGTCTTTTATTAGCTTTTTAAAGTATCCTTCGCCTCTCAGGTTGTGATAGCGCTTTGGAGAAAATTGATAAAGTGACGTAACTTTTGGATCGAGTGTTACGTTGCAGAATTTCTTGCGGAATAGTTCGCCGGTTCTTGTCAAGAATGCGTGCCTTAAATTATTCCCAGGCTGTCTTGAGTTATTTATCTGTCTACACCGAAGGGGTGAATCTCACCCCTTTCCTCTGACCGCGTCTTAATACGCGCGCAGAGTAAATAAACCCGCTGCTCCCTATACTCTAAGACACTCGTTCGAAAATTAAATTAATCCCTTGCAATCCACTGCACGCTCGGCGATCCGCATGAATCAGAGACTAGATTGTTTTTCGTTGAACGATCATCGAAAGGAACCAAGTACTCGCACTTTATTCCCTGCGGCATGGCAACGAAGCGAAGATGCTAAGTACATTTTTTTAGTTTTATCGTCTTTATCTGTCATCATCGCGTCGCTTGGATCTAATTTTTATCGACGAAATCTTCCCGAAAGAATGAAAATTTCCTCAGCCAAATATCCAAACCTTACGTACTAACGAAAGAAAATCAATTATTCGAAAATGTGAAGCAATCGATCTACAGGCGATTCGCGAGCAATTTTGCGTGATATTCCTTCGAAGTTGGAGACAGAATTTTGGAGAAACGCAACGAGAAAGAACGACGAAATCAAAGAATAGGTTGGTTTGCAAAGGACGGTGGCGAGGAAAGACCCAGTAAGTTTTAAACGGCAAGTGAAAGAGAGCGGAAAGCCACGGGAGGACTTAATACGAAGGAAGTTAGGCGGCGGAAGACCGCACGGTGTATAAATTCAAAGTAGATTAATATTATCCCCGCGGCTGTCGCGGCGGCAAACTTATGGCGCTAATTCGGCCGACGAATTATTACTCGGCGCTGCCTCCAGTCAGCCCCACTGTGTGTTTTGCCAAAACGGGGGTGTCCTGTCGTTAATAGAAGTCGTACGTGCTCCATGGAACACCGGGGGAACGTGTCTTCGGATATTAAGGCCCACCCCGATTCTCCAATTCCAACTGCTTTGGACAAAACACGAGTTGCTAACGATAAACAATTTGTCTTTGTACAAAATCGTCAAATCGAGAGTCGAAGGTGCCAAACAATAGAAAATGCAAGGAACGAAGAAATAAAGTCCGTGCTGGACACAAACTTAAATTAATCTCAGAGGCCAAAATTATTCGATTTAGGTTTTGGGTTATTACCAAGATATAGCAAGCTATAGGGAGATATTTTCTGAAGAATTAATCTATCAAGTACTAAGAGATTTTTTAAAGAAAATGTTGAAGTGGTCACCACTTCTACGAAAACTCCACATCTGGTCTTTTTAGTTTTCTCAAGCGCTGAAGTCATCGACAGCATATAGACAAAAGAATAGCATGAAGGCAGACCATAAACAGTAGACAGGCGACGTTGGCTTCGGGGTTTTCAGTTAATAGGGAACACTGCTAACGTGCGGATCTGGACCAGCTCAAATTGTATTCCTACTTATTATTACACTTCTCTATTAAATCAGATATACATATTTTGTACCTTACACTTTATCCACGCGTTTTCTCTCTTTATACATCTAATAACCTCAACAGAAAATTTGAAGCTGATCGATTTGACTGACAGCCTCGCTGTCTGTCTGGCTATGACTGCCGATATCACTTGGCGCGTGTACAATGGCGAGCATATAAACACGAACGTTTTGCTTTCGTAATTCTCGTGCAAAACGTATTATTCATTTCGGTAAACATTTCAATAGAAATTATAACGGAATATAATAATATGCATGCGAGATATATAAACGACAAATAATTGCAGTTGAATCGTCAGAAGTATACGTACATACACATGCTCGCCTCTGTGTGTCCTAATGATGTTAGATGCACAGAACTAATTGTTTGACTAGTTTTCCAAATATCTATTGAAGTAACAATAAAGAAATTCAAGACAACTACCAAACATAACACGTATAAAACTGGCGCACACTGCCGTCGCAATTCTAATCGATAAAAAGAAACTCGCATTGTCATTCTAATCCCCGGTAAAGGGGACAACCGAGTCCAAGACAAGATCCATGAAGGTCTTTTAAGAAAATTAAGGAGCCCCTGCATTGTCTCTCGTCTCGCGGAAGCTTCGAGAGGAGAAGCGTAGACAACAGCTGTTTAGCATCTCCGATGAAAAAGCCGGACCGGTAATTATTCAAATTATTTTCAGGAAGGGCCACGGGATTTCTGGCTCGGCCACAGCGGCGGATGTCTTTATACTCGTCTAACGGGTGTGAACGAAGTGCATAGTGCTCCTTCTCATCGAAACCGCGAGAAGAATAAAAAAAGATGTACAACAGACACTTCGTGTCATCGACCATATCAAGGGACCATCTGTGAGCGCTTAAATATTATTTTTATCAAACACTTCCCGTTTTGGATACTCATTCTTTTTTAATACATAAAAGATCTTTGAACCAACTAACCGATTTATTTATTATTACTTTTTTGTTTTGCTCGATAGATTCTTACGTCGTTCCACTTGGCGCACTTTAAAATAATTTTAATATTCCATCATTCTCGTAAAATAAGCTTGCACAACAGGTAGCTGTAATTCTAACTAACAACGATGATTTTTCAGACGATAGAATAAATCGATCTTTCGTCGAGGTGGAAGTGGACCAGAACCAGAAATATATTTTCTTATTTCTGGAATTATTCGTGGAAATATCTACCTTACGATAATTTACATATTCCAGAAGAAATAACCTGTCGTACGAACTAGCAACTAATTAATAATACTAATAACTATTTAAGTTGCAAACGCGCGGTTCGTCTTCCAAATTTCTCCTTAATGTTGCGGAATAGAGGGGGAAAAAATCTGATTGGTAAAGAGTTAAGAGTGTCGTATCGACGAGCGAGATCAACTCTTTCGTGACGAACAGAGTAGGGAGGTAGGGAAGAGACGAGGAGAAAAAGAAGGGAGCCACGAAGGTAGAGATTAGACGAGGAAGAAACTTTTTAGACGGGCATAGATACCGTGAAGGTGTTATGTGTAGAGTGACTGATGAGTTTTCCGCTCGATTGGATAACGGGTGAAGCCAACACCAGTTCACTTTTGTATCTTTTTCCATCCCTTGCCAGTATAACGTCGTCCAACGACGTCCATTCGACCTAAATCTCGACCAAGCCTGATGGATTCCTCACTGCATTGCGGTTTCCGATAAAACGAGTCAGGTGTTCGTTCGTCGAATGACCAGCTCGTGGAACGGCGATTTTATACCCTGCTATAATTTTATGCTGATCCGTAAAATTGAAAGGATCGAAGAGCCAGAATAGTTTCTCTGGTGCGGTTAAAATACAGGTACGAATCAGTCAGCGGAGAAAAATGCAATTATCAAGTACAGTCTACATACTCGGTTGATTTGTGAAATTTCATTAGGATTTTATGATACGGTCGTTACACGGGCAAATACAATTCACTCGTTCGATAAGCGTGTTATGATTGGCAAATGCAGGATTACTTTATTCGTTGGAAATTATAGTCCGCAAGATAGTAGTTACAGTTATGCGAGGTCCTCGGAGTGAAAAATAATTCTCGATAAGATGTTACATGCTTTTCACGAATAAAATTGTTTCCTTGTGTAAGAAATCAATTAACAAAAGTATCGAGAAAGATATAGTAGAATCCTTGATATCATCAGCCTCCATATCGATTCGCGAAAGTTCCTATAACCCGATTAATTTCACGGACACGAAGACACAATCTAGGAAAACGAATGAAACAAAGCGTAGGAAAGAACGAATAATTCATTTGCGTGCATCTATTTTGAGGTACGAAGCTATTTCAGGCACCTGAAAAATATCATGAATTTTAAAAAGGACGTTTAAAACGCGTGCAGCGGCTAAAGTGGAGAAAATCGAGACGAGCATGCCAAAGACGAAGGCAACAGGGATTCAGAAAAGAGGCACTTTAGACACGTCGCCTATCAAGAGTCGATCCATGCTTCCGGCAAGACACAAAGGCTGCCTTCATGCCACGAACCGTCCTCCTCGTCGTCATCCTCGGCCGTCGCGTCGTACTCTCTGATGACGACTAAGTAAGTAATCGAGCCTGGCCACTCTTTCGACCGACTTGTTATCATCACATTAACACAACGTGTCTGTTCTACGTTCATATGATACCAGATTTTTAATTCAATTGGATGCCTCTCCCGACGCTTGGACATCGTCAACGCTGAGAAGAAAGTAAACGTGACGTTCGCCCTTTTTTTTCCTTTAGATTTCGTTACGAAGTCGGACAATGGAATCGTCTTAGGATTGTCCATTTAGAGTTTCGAGGGTAGATAAACTCGCGACTACTCAACACCCTTTGCATCCTGCGTCGAGGGTGAAAGAAGCAGCCTGGCAAATTGCGCACCGTAAAAGATCGCGATTCAAATTCCAAGGAGGGTTGTTCACGCGGATTTTGGGAAATAAAGGAATATACACAGTGTACGTATATGTATCGGAAATAAGGGAGGACAGAATGCAATAATTTCACGGAGAGACAATGGGAAGGAAGAGGATATATATAGGAATCGAACAACTGATTTTCCTTGCGCTGAAATTTCGAACCCTTTGCAATCGAATGTCACCAAAAGAGTTGCGACATTTAAAATTTCTTTCCAAAACCGAATGGCGCGGTAAATATCTATCGACTGGGACTTACTTCGACCAGCTGGTAGCGCCACGAGAAGTATGCCGATTGCGGAAGCTTAAAATCCCAAACTAAGGTCAAAAGCAAGGAAAACAGGAAAGTTTTACAGAAAAAGTAAATAAAAATAAGAAAGCCACGTAAAGACGAAGGGACTGACTTGCCTGACGTGAATTTCCAAACAGCTCCCGTTACAATCTCTACGAGCAATCCTCTACGAACAAATTCATGACCAATAGCTCGATGTAAAACTAAGAAGAGGATGATAACCGAGAAGACGAGAAATACGAAATGCAGGAAAGACAGAGAAGGGACGCGAAACTCAAAAAGCAAAAGGAAAGAAAAAGACTACACTTCCGCGGAATAATTAAAGAAAGGAATAACGATACATAAAAATGAAAGAGAATTTACTGCTGTCCATTAAAATTCCAAAAGAATCCCTATTAAAATCTTCAGGAGCAAGATCAGACTCGAGCAAGTGATACGAAAAGAAGAAAAAGAACGAGAACGGGAAGAGGAAAAACAGAGAGAAAGAAAGAGAGAGAGAGAGAGACGAAAGACAAAGAGGCAGAAGGTCGGCAAGAAGGAAGGGTGGGATATCAGAGGGAAAAGCAACGCTCGAGGAGACACGCAGATAGTAAGCGGTCTTAGCGTGTCGCTTAGCACCCTATCTGGCGGGATCTTCTCTCGGGTCCAACCCCTGCTCGCCCCCCGGGGGCTGCGTTTGTCGTGAGCATTACTCACTTTCTAGACGCCTACTTGCGAACCCCATCGCCGCAGCCGTCCCCGAGGCTCACTGACTACATTAGGGGACAAATCTTCCAGAGGTCGGCCTAGCCAGGAGGCCAGGAGAGATCCGAGCAACCGGAGGGGGTGGCTGTTCGACGTCACCCTTGCACACCGACCGGACACTTTCCTCGGTCAGAACACGCGTGCACGTGCGTGGACCAAGACAAGCCCGATAGGCGTGAATCTTTCCCTCAGATTTATGGCTTCGCACTCGCGACCAGCTTTCCGTGATAACAGCCAGAGGTGGGTTGCTTCGGATGTTCCATCGGGAACCTCGTCTTTGGACGTAGATGTTTGTAATGTCGTTCTAACAGCGAGATTTTCAATCTCTTTTGTCCTGTTTTCCGTTTCTTAATGGTTGATCTAGTTTTCTATCTTTCTCGAAATAGGAATTTTTCTTTGGAAGTTGGAATTAGAATTTTGCTACGAGTGATCATGATTAATAATTCGTGGCAGTGCAACGAATACACGACGATAATTGTTAGACAGTCGAGAGATTGTTCGATACATAACGTTTGAACGTAAATGGAAATTTCGGATTTTCCACTGTATCACGGAGTACTTGATAGTTTTATTTAGTAGATCACCGTATTATAAAATTCATTCTAATATAATATATAACTGTTTTGTTTCATCGTGAACGGAAGATATCGTATAGGATCGAAGACTTTGACAATTCTCCATAAGCCACGAAGCAGAAGAACATAGTCGAAATGCGACGTTTTAATGCGAAATTTCAACTTTTCATTGCACCCCTTCCCTTCGTTTCACTGTCTTCCCAAGTAAAAACGAGCGGGGAACTACTAGAAAAGTAAATGAAGAAGAAGCAGAAGAAAATTAATTCCACTGTCAGTGGGTTAATGCCGGGCCGTCCAATTATGCATGGCGCATCTGTAGTTCGGTCGCAACTCGGTCTTATTGCACTCACGAAACGTAAAGGAGATATTTATGGCCGCGTACACGTGTTCCCACATATAACTCCGATCTATATTTGGCCGAGCAGCTAACCCTGAATTCCTGCTTCGTTTCTCGTACGTGGTTGTACGAGCTGTGCGGTATGCCAGCCTCTACAGGTTGCTCCCTCGAACAAGTGGTCTTGGGTGCGTGCCGATAATACCAGACACGTGGTTCTCGTTAATCTCGTATAGATCCTCCGGAGAATTTTATGTCAACCGCGCCATTTTTCAAGTATCAGACGAAGAAGAAGCTCTATATAACACCTGGATCAATTTTTTGATGAAATTAGAAACTTTCGCGTCTCGCATTTCTCGTCTTCGGCTGTTTGAAAGTATAAGATAGCAAGTTTGTCGAGGAACTCGTGTCGTTTTTCACTGCATTTATTGTCAAGCGTAAGACAAAGGAGAAACTTCGTATAATCAGTTTGATTAATTTAGCCGATGGAATTCGAAATTCTTGTGTTTTACATTTCCCGTTTCTGGCTGTTTGAAATATCTTGGGTCAAGTTTACCAGAGAACTCGTAAAACGATCACGAGGTGAAACACGAAAACTGCTACCTTGTCATTTGTGTTCGAATGGCTGCTGAATATGCAACTTGCCAAGGATTTATGTTTTAACGAACGACCAGGAAGAGCCGCTCTCCTGAGCGGGAATTTACGATACCTTTAAGAATCGCTCGAGCTCTTCGCTCGATACTTGTAAAATTTAGTTAACACGTTCGAAATACTCGTTTCGCGAGAGACGTTTCATTTTTCTTCCAATGTTAATATCTGCTATTAAAAATAGTATCAACGGTATACATATATTTTATAGAAGATAAGAATTTTTATTTCTACCCGTCGATGTATGTACATGTTTATTTGCAACACTGATACATATTTTCTAAATTCTCGCTATAAAGAATTTCATGATCTAATATAAATTGCAATTCTTCTGTAATATAGTTATAAATAAAAACCATTGCGATAATATAATGCTATGGGTGTCCCGTTAAAAAGTATCGAAATCTATTCGGCAAAAATTCATGGTAACGCGCGAGACGCTAAAATATTCCGCTGGGAAAAGAAAAATGGGCAGGTGTAGTTTGCGATAAAAACGAGTAAAAGATCATTCCACAAAATATGATGACGGGGAGAATAAAATTGATCGTTAAATAGTGAGACGTAGGGACGACGATGGTCAGACGCTTAAGTAGATCGTGTCTTCCAAACAACGGATAATTACAACTCGAAACGGCATGCCTTAAGTGCCATCGATAAAACACTTAAGCGTTTTCTCGCATAAATGCGAGGCGTGCGGCTCTTCTTTCGCGAGCAGGTCGTTCCAGCGTGCTCGTAATACCGTTTTCAGTGGAACCCGGAAATATAAAGTTTAATGGAAATGGTAAACGCGGTCCAACGACCGTATAAATATTCATCAACCGCCGTTTATATAAGTTGCTTCTAGGTGAATTATGGAAACGCTTGTCACTCGCACTGAGAACAATGCCATCGCAAGTGGGTGTCCCTTTCGCGACTGTTCACCTTGCCTTCTAATTATCCTGACTTTATTAGAACATTGCTTGCATGCTTTGCCTCTGATTAGCGCTGAATGCAAGTAGAAACCAAAAACCGTGAACAGACCGGCGGAAAGAAATTCACAAGACGAGTTTGTGATGTTCAATTCGCTTGTACGAGACGCTGCAAATGATCGGTGTACGAGTTACGATTACGCTGTTGATGTTCGTGCAAATTCATACTCTTTTCCAGAACGAATTAAAAACAGTATCATATTGTTTCTTATGTTTAGTAAAAAGAAAGTTTACATTAGGTTGTCCCAGAAGTTCCTTTCGTTTCATAAGGAAATAATTTGTTTTATTTTGTTCTATTACTGCAAAATGGATCATACGTAATTCAATGAAATAAAACAACAAACGTCGTGCAGCTATTATTTTGTTATAAAGCGAAAAGAACATTTTGGGCAATCTAATACGATATTTTTGCAGTATTTTATTGCCGCGGTTATTGCAACAGAATAGAAGATCATGGAGACATTTAAACAAATATAAATCAACGATTAAAATCCGATCTGTTCGCTGTAAAATTGCCTGTACTAATTTATCCATTTTTACTATATTTATGTGTGTATAATTTAATAATTTATCGTCAAATACATCGAGGCTGTTTTATTAAAAAATTTCGCTTCTTATACTCTGAAATAACTGATCCCAAACTATTCGACTATAGCGCATTTCCGAATATACCAAGCTTTTCACTTTTCTAGAATTAATTCTCATTGAAACATCGTTGGCAACCTTTTATCACAAACTCTAATAGCTCTCGTTCAAATGATTACTCTTGTACAAATAAGCTAGCATTTCCTACGTCCGTAGAATGGAATCTACCGTGCAGAACGAGCAATGAAACCAAATCACCGTTTAATCGACGCTTTCAGCGAAAAAGCCATCGATTTAACCGGGGATTCGCGAGCTTCCCAAGAATCTACCAAGCAAAACGAGATGTATGCGGATCGAGGGAAGAATGCAGCACCCACCGTATAACTTATTCACCGTTTAAGGGAAATTTCGATGCCGCATATGAAGAAGGTGGGGCGGGGATGATGTTGGAACAGTGGCGCGGTCATAAATCATGGCATTTTCAGATTTCCTTTTATCAGTGGTACTCTCGCGGTGACCAGCGTTGACCCACGCCCATAAATATCCCCATTAATATTAACTTAGGCTGGAAGGCGAGAATCGCGAGTGACCGAAACGAGCTGACAAAAAAACGGGACCGGGGGGGTGCGAACGGTGGTGGAACAGCGGAGAAAAAAACATCTCGTATGCCAGGGACGAATCTCATATTGGACGCAGCTGGGAATTGGCCGATCGAAAAATTCATGGCAAACCGAATTTCCAAGGGGGTACACCACCCTTCAACGATGGCTATTGGGGTGAGAATATTAGCTTTATTTTTCTGTTATTTCCGGGATAGTGGTAGCTGGCTGTTCGGAGTTATCATCGTGCGATCGTTGCAAATATCTCTACCACGGGGACGAATCGAATTTATTATAAGGCAGGCAAACTGTAATTTGTCTATCTGTAATATGGAAAACCATAATCGTTTCCTTTCGTGTCTTTCTCGTTCAATCTCACTTCGTCGATCTTACGATTGCAAATAACTTTTCTTGTAATATAAATTACAAAATTCAGCAGAGAGAATTTACCACGAGTGAATTTGTCGATGAAAAATTCCAGGCCAGTCCATTTCGATTCCTTTCTCTTGCTTCTTTGGTTCCGTGTTTCTGAACTTTTTCCAAATAATCCTCCTGTTCGAATAATTATTTATTTCTTCGCTATCGTGATTCCACGATCTTGGCAAATAACGTTTCCCACATAAAGACGAGCAAAACATCTCCAAAAATATATGTTTCTATCTGACGGTAAGTGGAGAAACCACAAAGACAGCCAAGTATCTCCAGCTCCCAACGAAACTTCCCTTTCTTTCGACACCGACGAGACACGTGTCTATTAATCCCGTTTCTTCCAGGCGTTCGATACCACCGTGTCCCTCGAGTTGTAATTTCTTGCGACCGATTCGACACCCGCTTTCTCGTACAGCGAATCGCTGCAAGAAAACTGCATCGCGCGAAATGCAGATCGTGACGCGTGAAATGCAAACATCGAGAGCCACGCGTTCGATCGCTAATCGTTAAAAAGGAAGAAAGCTATCGATCGTTTCGACACCGTCGTCCTTTTGCTTTTTCATGCTTCGATAGATTCAACGAAAATGAAATATTTTTCTACAATCGCCAACACCTAAATTCCATATGGCCGTTATATAGTAACAGGTGTACAAAAAAGATTACGAAACGATATTCGAGACAGTTGCAAAATTTGTCTGACGACAGACGATCCGATTCTACTTGATCTCGTTTTGTCCTCTTTCTTCAAGAAACTATTTTATAGAAAATAATATCGATTAAGCAATATTTCTGGCGCAAAGAAGTAACAGTTTTATAACAAATACGAGACACGTCCAGGAAGCGATTCAATTATTTTGTATTAAAAATTCCACCTTCGCTAACGTTTGAAATACGTTCTCTCGGATCTTCCGCGCTTCGTTCTAATCTCGCCTATTTTATTTTTTGAAGGAACCGCAGAAAACAATTTGCTCGTTCCAGAGAATTTGCCATCAACCGGCTCCATCCTTCTAATTACGTCCAAAATTCGAAATCTCCTTCGATGGCGATTTCAATTTCCATTCAAGTTGAATCGCCGAGCCACGAGCGAGATAGAAACAATTCTGCTGAACCCATAGCTGTTCGTTCGAACACTGACATTTAAAGCTACATTGACGAATCACGTACTTAACTTTCACATACTGTTGCTACACTTTTCAGCGTATAATTCAAATTCGTAATATATCGATCCCATAAGAAGATAATAGCCGCTGTCTTTCCTTATCGATTTCTCATTACCTCGTAGCCTAATTTAGTTTTCAGATACTCTCGCCGCAAATCGGACGATATCCAAATATGTACTTACGACCATTAGCACAAGCAGTAAGATTTATTTTAAATAGTAGACACGTTCCATCAAGATCTGGAGAGATGGAGTTCTCAAGATATTCAAGATGGCCGGATACTTTCCTCGTGCATTACCAGCGAAAGCACGTTGCATTTATTCTCGGTAATTCCCTGGCTCTAATCCTGAAAGGTCTGCCACGCAACCTTCATCTCCGTTCGCCATCCAGCCGAGACGTTATTAAGCCATCAAATATCCCGTGTATTATAAAATCATACTCGCGATTTTTCTCCGCGTGCACAAGATCGTTGATTGCGATATCAGCGGTATTGGCTGGTGAATATACTCGATGCCTTTTAACATCAGGGCGCAACGCGAGAGGAACAGGAGGATCTGCTCTCTGTTCCTCTTTAAAGCAGCTTCGCTCGATTATTTTCAAGTTGGAAGGCCAAGTCGATGATGATGACGATGCCTTTTAAGCCTGCATCGGCTTAATTGATTTATTTCTGAGAGGGTCCAGGAGTCAAGGTACCGGGGTCGCTGATTGGCCAGCGTAGAGAAGGGGCCATCGAGCGGACAGGACGATCAGCCTCGAGAGGACCTCTCTTTCTTTCCCCGCTGCTCCCCTCCATTCGAACCCTTTCTTCGATCTTATCCTCGAAAGGCTCGACAATTAAGGATAATAATTACGGTGTTCCGGCTACTGATCTCTGGCTACCGGTCTTCCGGCCAAATGAAAAAAAAGAAACGAGATGCGACCCTCGGGCTTACAACTACAATGTTCCTGTAGCGGTAACGAAAAGTGGCCGATTAATAATGGCTCAATTTTCACCGGGCGTTGTAATTAGAACGATTTCATCCGGTCGAACATTGTTATTAGCCCGAGTATTTAGCTGTGATTCCGCCTTCTGATGGCTCGGTAATCGTCGCGACCTTTTAGTGGCGCCAAAAGATGGGACGAGTCTATTCGCGATAGAGTTTAAAGCGGTTAGTAGAATGTTTTTTTATCGAAAGGATGTTGCTTGAAGAACATCGAAGTACTTACGAGGTACTTTGGTATATCGTAGTAATTTATTTTCCTGTTGCGAAAGAGAATTTTCCATTTTGCGGAGTACACAGTCTGGCGAAAGTATTCTTCCATATATTTCAATCTTTTTTATGAAAATATTCATCGTGCGTAGTACGCAATTGCTACACCGGTACTCATAATAGGTCGTAAAAATGTTCCAACACCTGTTCAAACTTATTATTATCGACATATTTCACCTTACGATAAAATTTCTTTAGCGCCGTTTCTGAGACTTCGATTTTTAAAACAAGCTTTTAAAATGAAGAAATCACGAAAATGATGAGAAGAGATGGAGTTGATCGGTTTGGCTTCTGAAAGATCTATCGGCTTCGTATCATAAACAAATTGTACTTGGATTTCAATTCCCTGAAGAAGCTTCCGATTTTATCGCCAACAATTTTATCCTCGCGTTCATATTCCAATCGAACGAATACAACGTAGTTGGCGTTCGATTCGCAATTATTCGCTAAAAGAAACTAAATACAATTTCTAACTGTCGAGCAGAATAAAATAAACGCGATACCAGTTTCGCGAAACGATCGTTGGTATTAAATGGATGGTCTTCGTCGAACAAACATTTCCGCCAGCTCCCGGCCGGGTGTATTTTCCTCTAAATTATACGATTCCCGGGACTGATGCTGAAAGCTTTACGATGATTTTATTGATTCTCGAACACGACTTATCGTTCGTTATTGCTCGTATCCCGAGAGCTCGTCCGAGTTCGCGCAACGCCGCGGGCCACAAGAATGAAATTCTCGGTCGGAAGATGCTCGAGAACAGCGTGGAATTTTGTTCGCGGAATTCCGCCGCGTTTCCAGATCCTCGGGGACCTCTTTCGCCTCATAACAAACGGAAACCATCGTCCTTATACATTCTAAACGATTCTCGAGCGAATAGAATGGAAAGCTCGTAACGTTCCTTTGATTAGCTATCGATAGTCACAGTTACGATAAATTCTCAATTTTTGTCCGACATACGACATATTTACGTGAAACTTGAAGATGCAAAACTGCACAGAACGCACTTTATGGACAAAAATGTATAGACATGTAAAATATCCAAAGCGTAATATTTGTTACGATAGATAAAATAACAATTTCCTAACCGAATTCCGCTTTGTTAATCATCTTCGTAAATTTTCGTAGTTGCATAAATAGTCTAATTATAACGTAGCGAGATATTTGATCCTCGACTGATATCGTCGGATGTTTAGCGTTCTACGTATTGTACGATAAAAATCATGAACGATAATCTCGTTAAGTGTATTAAAGAAAATTATAGGCTGTAAAATCGATATGGATTTATAGTACAAATAACAAAGTTGAAAAGTTATATTAATTATTAATCCTAATTCAAATCGTTTCTAGATCACCTGATCTTCGTCAAGTGGGAAGTGGTTCGTTCCTTTTCTCTTTTATTCCAGGCAGATAGTTCTACTTCGAAATTTCCTCGTCACACTCGAACGCCCTGTTTTTCTTCCCTTTTCAGTCTCAATTTTTAAAAGATCCCCAGTCTCTTTCCCCTTTTCAATCTTCTCTTTTTCCTCGCAGATTCCAATATAGCGAGCTGCGCGAGGTAGTTCGGAGGCGCGCCAACAGAAAATTAGAAACATCCGATAGGGCCCTTTATACCACGATCCGAAGGCAGGGCAAAAAGGAACTCGCGACCGGATCGACTGCGAAATAAGCTGCTCCACCGGTGGATCGATCGATCGCCTGTACCGCGGACGTATAGATTTGGACTTAACGTCGCTTCTTCGATGGCATTCAATTTTTTCTTCCCGGTAGACGAGGATTTTTCACGGTACTCGATTCTGATTCGTCTAAATGCTGTACTTCGTCATGCCAGGAATTTTTCAACCAAGTCGGTGCATTCAGCATCGCGTGGATCACTTTCTGACTATCCTATTACCTTCTACGTGTATCATTCGCGATCGTGAATTTTACTTCCAAAGTAACGTGTTTGATTTCCAATCGCTTTAAGTGTTCCGGCCCTTTGAAAAGCTAAAACATTGCTGGAACGCTCGTCGATAGGCGGCAACGGATTTTTACGCAACTTCGTATCCTTCAAACTCGACGCTGCACCTGTTTCTCCGAAAGCGAAACCACTGGATACTTGCCACGCGGCTGGAAATGAAACTTTACGATCGATGATGCATCGGAACGAAAATATGGAAGAGAAGTTGGACAAAGTTGGGGCAGCCAAATGGAGAATTCGTATGAAAGAGAAGAATCCCGCGTGAGCCGAACGAGGAGAGCGGAGAGATACGAGGAAAGAAGAGAGAAATGTCCGTGAAGAGAGGAAACGGGAAGGGAAAAGGGAGAGAAAGAGAGGAGAGCGCGTCCAACACGGACATTCGTCACACGACATCAAACGCGGCTGCCGCCCGTTGGAGACTCGACCGACCGACTCTAAAGACTCCGGTCGATCAGCCATGAAGAGAGGGCGCACAGTGAGGAGGAATCGCAAAAAAATCGGGAAAAATGAGGGGAAGGAGGAAACGGCCGAAGCCGACTTTGTAAGGGTACTCTGTTGCTCTCATTCTTGTATTCAAGCTCGATTAATCTCGTGCGTTTTCGTGTGCGGGGGTGCGATCCAGATTTAATTGCGACGTTGATTAACCCTTTCAACGTTTACACCGTTTACTTTGTAGGATGTTCAGAGAGGACGGATACGTTCTGACGCGATGACTAAACGTGACGAATTTCTGAAAATGAATGGGTTTTCTATATCGGAATATTATCTCTTTCTTTTTTCTTTTTTTATTGTGGACATTTGCTGCAGGATTGTTGCAGAAGCTTCAGTTTAGAAATAGACAGAAATTTACACTCTTGATTGTTGTATTATGTATTATGTATTATGTATGTTGTAGTATGTATTGCGCGTATTAGTTATAGAATTATATCGTAGAATGTTTTAGGTAATTATGGTAGAACCGCGATGATAGAAATCAAGAAAGAATGTTCATGAAGACAATGTTCATCGTTCGTTGTTTTCTATATGTAGGTTGTAGGATTATGTATTTAAAAAAGAATCGTAGAAATATAGTATTCGTATAAATATTATAAAAATATGCAGATGAAGAAATATTGAAAAAGAAAGAATATTTGATACTTCGGTATTAAGTGTTCCTAATTTTAAAATATATTACAATACCCACAAGTAAGACATTCTTTGACGCGTTCTTTGACACATTTTCACGAGCAAAAGCTTCCCACCTCTCTATTACAATACCCACAAGTAAGACATTCTTTGACGCGTTCTTTGACACATTTTCACGAGCAAAAGCTTCAAGAATCACGCGCAAAAACCTAACTTACTTTGTACGTTAAAAACAAAAATAAACGTTTAGATCAATATCTGAAAGCACGAACGAGAGTACCAAGAGTTCGTGTTTACCAAGAAATTAAAGACAAACAGATGAAGGAGATAGTACGAAGGAACACGATCGAAGAAACGCGATTTGACCGGAAGTGACGTAGTAGGGACGAAGAAAGAGCGGCGTAGGGCGCGAAAAGAAGCAACGACGTTCATCAACGATCTTCCTACGCGAAATACCCACGACGAAAAGGGAAAAGGGGAAAAATCATGATGTCGAGATGCAGATAGATGGCAGCATGTATTGACTTTGTAATCGCGACCTTGAATTACTGCACGAATGATGACTGAGCGGTATTTAATGTATCGAAAGACGTTCCGCGGCTGATTCTGCCGGCAAGTCATCCCAGTCATTGTATGTTCCAGGATTCTGAACCGGTAGCTGCCGGTCGCTACCGTCGTTGATCGTTCAATATACGACGCACTGGGAACTATTCCAGTAGCCGGATCGCCGCTCGAAGGCGAAGAAGATCGATTAAAGTCGTTTCAAGAGTACCTCCGCGAAGAGACTTTTCTAAGGTCCCTCGTAAAATTCATTTCGAAGTACGAGAATGTTGTATTCGGGATTCTTAACTCGATAGCTGGGATAGTAAATGTGATAGTTTCGATTGCTGAAGCTTTTTAATTTCTCCTTAGTTTCATGCATTCGCGGTCGAGGGATCGAGTGGACTATGGCGATTTTCTTTTGACAGATCGGTTAGAGATAAACGTAGAAAAAGATATGTCAGATTCTGTTTGAATCTCTTTGAAGAGGATGTAGGAGACGTATTTGTCCGCAGGATATTTCTGCGAATTTATGAGTCGTTATTAGGCGTGTACAATTGTGAGATTCGACGCTTAGAAAACACGGGAAAAATCAGATCTTTCTTTCTGTACGAAGTTTATTTATAAGGAAATTCAACTACCAATAAAAATATCGTAGCTTAAATCCATAAAATTAAATGGGAATTTAACATCGAACGATTAAAATCGCACGCAAAGCGGACAAAATCGTGTACGATGAAAATGGCCATTAACAATACTCCCTGAGTGAAGTTTCTTCTTCCACCTGATCCATTAGAATTTTAAATACGAATTTTCTAAATTACTTTCATCATCCTATCGCTATGTACATCACATCGAGAAAAATCATCGACAACCATGCTTCTTTTTGTCATCTTTCTTTAGTAGCTTACCCCAGTTTACTCGCTTAGGGCTTGGAATTAATTAGCCAGCCACAATTTGCTCGCCAGACCGAGGGACAGTAATCTGTCGGCTAACTAAATTTCATATGATTACGCGGCGGGAGTCGCGCGTTCGCGAACGAGCACATTTTACGACGCAAGATTTCGCGAAACAATCCCGCCTTTGCGGAGGAGCTTCTTGCCAACGGATTGGTCCATGGTTATCCGCATAACTGCGAACAATTATCTCTCGGTTACGGATTGTTCAGTCACGTTACAGCCACGATAGCGTGCTGTCGACCGTTAAAAGCAGCTAGACGCTCCTTAAAAGGATTTATCACTGTCGTTACATCGACCGTCAGGGGCCGATAGCCTGTGTTCGAACTCGACACTACGCCGCTTGCTATAATTGCAGTCATCCCGCGCCGGAAAATTTCCTAACTTTTTTTGCACCACCGACGTTCCACGGATTCGACTGAAAACCTCCGCGAGCGCTGTTCTTCCTTTTTTTTTCCGCGAAGAAAAATTTTCTGGACGAACAGGATTTCGTCGAAGAACGCAAGATTTTCGGTTGACTTAGCAACGAACAACTCGAAGAGAATATAAGATGACCGGGCAAGAATCTTTCCGATCTTCTTCCACGGTACCTTGCTTGGTGTTTTATGTAATTCACACGCGAGAATATTTGTGTATCTGTCACGCGAATGCTGATATAGAATAATTCATTGATTATGCAAGTACGATTAAGAAAAGGTGTAAATATAAGTGGTATGAAAAATAGCATAATTTTATAAAACGTAACTGCATTTGAGACGAACGCTGAACAAATATAACGTACGCTACAGAATAGATGATTGTCAGCAACAGGATGAAAAACGTCTGATACAAAATTAACTAACATACGCATATAGCGATGGTAAACCTTCTTCAGGCTTCTGCTACTGTAAATGTACAAAAATGAGACTTAATCTGTATCGAATCCTTCGGAGGTGCTTCTTGGTGCTCTGTCTCTCTGATGTAATTTGTTCTTCGGTAACAAATTCTAATCACCTTAATTTCTTCACCGTCGCTGTCTTCCGCTTCGAATTTTTATGGAATATTACAGAATTTTATTTAATTTCCCAATGAATATTTTCATACGTGGGTAAGTTGTGCCGTTTGATTTGGTTGAATCGCGGTACGCGTCGGCCAGATATGTTGCATCGTCGAACGAATTTCACGCCGGCGATACCGGATTTGTTTTTGCCAGGGCTGCACACTTCAGGGAGCAAGCCACTCTAATCCTCGTGATAAAACTCAGATCGAGCTACGGTGCAGCCGCGTCACGGGGAATTCAGGTTAATTTGTACCGGTAATGATTCACCGGGCTGATTGGGTTTCTTCGATGCAGCCTTCGCTCGTATTGGATCGTGGCAAGAAATTCATTTTACTATGGCTTCCAAGGCGGAACCTATCCCGACGTGCATTTCGAAGAATTCACCGTCAGGTGAGTGATTTTTAACCAGAGACCGATGATAAATCTTTCATTCATCGATCAAATGTTTTATCGATCAATGTGATTTCCTAGCTAATCATTAACACGTTCAGTGCCTCGTTCAGCCGTCGTCTAATAGAGTTTGCAATCAAGAAGCAGTTTACGTTTAAATTCTTACATTGATAGCTAAATCACGAGCGTTACTTAATAACGATAATGAACAGGTTTATCGACGAGTAATTTTGAATCGTAAATTGCGTGCATCTTTTTATTAAAACTGATAGCTTATCGATAAACCTTTCTCGCCACGTAAATTATCAAAATAATACACGAGTTTGAACAAGTTTAAACGATCTTTTAAGCGAATACGATATAACTAAATCGCAGATTTTTACGCATTTATGTGAAATTTAAAGCTACATACGTTTTCATACGTAAAATAAATCCCTATTTAAGTTCTATTTCTCTAGCTGTGGCCATAGAGTAAACACAAATTTGCATAAAAATCCGCGTCTAAAAATAACTGCCCTGAGACATTTCAGCAGACGTATGTACGTCTTAGAGAAACCTGTATCGGACTTTATCTAACTCTGTCTTCGACTCGATGGTAATTATCTACTAATCACGACGAAAAGCACGCGTTCCATCTGCTCTACGCCGAACTTCCTCTAAAAACTAGATTCTATACAAGTTGGCGATTAGAATTCGCAATCGGTACACGCGTGCTGAATGAAACCAGTCGGTGAAAGGACGCGTTCCAGCGTTGTCACTGGCATTTTCCGTTTGACAATCTACTCGAGAAAGTCAACGGTGTTAAAAGACAGTGGAATTTTGGCATGGACGTTGCTTTCATAAAATCAGTGAACCGTGGAGGAAAGAACCGTCGAGGAACGCTGGAATTATTCCGGCGGTGTCGCGTCCCAAACGGACCAGGAATTTTTCTTTCGTCGAGCAGCGACGGCTGCGGCGGCGGCGACAGCTTTTGACCCGGCAAAAACGGCGGCCACGTCCGCCGAATTTTTGGCTGAATCTTCGATCCTCGTGGACCGCGCGAACTGCCAGATATGCAGCCGGCAGAATCGCGGATCCTCGCATGACTTACCATCCCTTTAAGATCCCTCCGTTTCTCGAATCGCGAGTCCGCAATATCAACTCGTCTTTTGCCATTTTATCGATGCAAAGAGGATCAGTCGCGCACGACGTATTTTTTTATTTAGCGCTTTTTGATAATTATCAGATGTGATGTACTATCGGTTGTAGATTTGGAACGACGATACGTTCGAGAAATATTTCAATCCTTGGATATCCACCTTCCGGCGTATCATTTTTGTTAAAAGCGAATTATATCGCAGGTAGATTACGAAATTGACGATTTAAAAACAAGATCAAGCTTCTATTAAATACACCAATGTAGATATATTTTTAGCTAATATGTATGGAACCGTAACAAAAATTATCAGCTATGAACCAATTGAATATCGTATATGATTATCGTATAGGATTAGGATTAAAAAAGTTGACACGCGTTTTGGAGCATCGAAGAGATGGTTATCGGGTGCGTTTCAGCGGATAAGGAAGATTTTTCGAGGTAGAATCTCCGGATGTAATGTTCCTCTGGTAAGAGGCCAATTAACACATCTAATCTCGAGAGGCGACGTTCTCAACTAATCCCAAGACAAAATCGGCGGTCTTCCCGTTATCTTGGACCATTGCCGGCGTTAGTTATCCATTGTCTCCGGCTTAAAGGAAACGGTAGCTAGATCTTAAATCTAAATTGCACCTGTTTGTCACTGTCCGCTGCCCTCCCCCCTCCGCGACAAACGTATCGCCCTGACTACAATTAACACTTCGCCACACAAAATCCACTTGATCAAAAACAGCGAAATTTGTTGAAAAGGAAACGCCGTGGAAGACGAACGATCGAAACGATATTATCGCGCAACGATGTTAAAATACCACGTTCGAGTAACTGTCTAGATTCTAAATGAAAATAACATGGAGAATCAAGGTAATGGAGATTCTGTAATATTCTGATCAACTTATCGATTGACAAAGTGGTCTGTCAGGGCTGATCGACGTCGAGAGAGAAAAATTCAAACGATACGTAGGAATTAGGATGTTTGAAATCGGGACCGCTAATGCGTTAATCCGCCGTTTCGCCAGGAAAAAGTCTGTCCAGGATGAAAAAAGTTGGAATTGATCACGGTCTGCCGTGGCGAATGCGATGGCTGACTAAGCCGCGAGTTATGCCCGGTTCTACACATTTACGTACCGCTATCTATTTATCGAACTTGTCGAGCACGCCCAGTTTCCTCTCTCCTTCTCTTTCTATCTCTTTCCAGACCACGCTACTACTCGCCTCACGTCGATCGTATCTTTGCCGGATTTTTCACATAATCACTCGAGTCTAGCAATCAGTTTCGACAGCGATAATTGATTTCCAACTACCGACCAAACGTTCGCAAACATCGACAGGTAGGTGAAACTCAGGTGGATAGGAAATATGTAAGACGTTTAATTCTTTCGAGTATTATTCGTCTCGCGACATTCTTATTGTTTGAAATGATATTCGTTTCGCGATAATGTTAGAATTTACGTGATATATATCAAGAACACAACGATGGATACGCAAACGAAGGATGCTTGTTCCGCAGGTGCAAAATTATTTGAAATTATCGTGCGAATAAGGAGTACACAGTTATCGATGGTTTTAAACTCAGGTTCGACTCGGTGTTTTCTACGAATGACTGCGTCGAATGAAAAAAAAACCTAAGAAAGTAGAAACTGAAAGAGAATAAGCGTATGCAGTCGTAAATAGTTAAGAATCGTAGCTAAGCAACGTCTGAATATAATTCTCATTGAGCAAGAAAGCTATTCATCCGAAAAACCTCTGAGCATAATTGTGATAATGATTATACTAAATAGAACAGAAGGAACAAAGGATTCTCCGAGTACCAAAACATCCCGAAACTTCGCATCACCATAATGTTACAACTAAATTAAGTAGAGTTAGTACAATGAAAAATATACGACACGCATGGAAACGCTCGACTGGATAAATAATTGTGCAAATCGAAAACAGGAAGCATCGCATTTCGGCTTCCTTCCAGGGCTTGTAGCCTGCTGGACCCTTCGAACGATCCTGAAGGGTCTTGTTCGGATGCTTCCATGCGAGAAACGAGATACCAAAAATAACAGACAGAGATGGTCTTACGGTTTGTCTTATTAGCGAAACAATTGCGTCACTTACGAAGGAAATTCTCGTTAATTGCGTTAAAATTTCACGGTTAAAGGAAGCCGATACGAAAAAGTGACAATGCCAATCAAAGAACTGACTGAGCACGCGATTCAAGGATCTTTTCTCTTAATTATTTTTCCACGCTTTTTCCCGTGTAGAACGTGCTCGACCAACGTGGGAAATTTCCTCGCGAGGAAAGGTCGCTGATAGCTCGATTCGGATTACACTTTACAGACTCGGAGAACAGTCAGAGATATTAGACGAGTATTTCTCTTTAGCTTGGATAATTCAAGTTTAAGGGGTGGAACCACCCTTTGAAGTTCAGTTGCTTGGAAACTAATTCAGACAGGAGAAAGATTTGTTTAGCAAAAATTGTATGATTTCTCTAAGTTAGCTCGAAGCGCTTTTCTAAATGATGTCTCATGAACGTTAGCGTAAATGTATCTCTATGTAGTGTCCCTAAAAGTCGAATGAATTTTTGAAAAAGGAAATTCCTTCAAATATATTCGATTAACGAGCGTTTCTTTCGAATTATCCTACCTTCAAGGTGAGAAGTGCCCCAGGAAATATGCCAAGCGCCGCAAGGCTCTGACTGTGATCGGTCAATTCGTGTTCGCCCAACATCAGATGTTGATCGTAGGGACCAGCACCGCAAATTTGCATCGTCTGAAAAGAAACGGAAAAATGTATCGCTGCATATGATAAAATAATTTTCGAAAGTTAAGTACTTACTATGGCGTGGTATATTCCCATCTATCGCGAGAAAACATATAAAGTTCGCGTGGCAGTGGCGAGTTAACGTAAAAATACTCTCAACGTGACCCATGGGAAATGATTGGCGAAGGCAACAAATTCCAAGAACGTAGAAAATTCCAGCGGCTTGTGTACCTCCCTCTCCGCGCATCGAACTCCAAAGCGGACCGCGAGAAGGGAAAAGAAACCGAAGGAAAGGACCGCGTCTCGAACTCGGAATCGCGGAGCATGCGTCCGGGTAATTGCTTAATTTGTGGAAGCCGCGTTCGAGAAGCGGTTTCGCGTTTACCTTCCGTTCAACTTCTCGAGGAAGGAACGAGGACCAACTTCCCCAGTGCCAGGGTAAACGTGCAGGTTTCTGTTTTACGAGCGAGTAACCGGCCAGAGCAGCAACAGCCACGAAGAGCAAAGAGGGGGAAGACCGAAGCGAAGTGAACCATTTAGAAAAGAATTATACTTTGACTGTATTTACGTCGAGCGAAACTTTTCATCTTTTAAATACGATGGAAGTTAGACGAAGGAAGGAAAAATCTACGAGAGCAATTTGAAAAATTGATAGCCCAATGAAAAGATGTAATTTTGGAATTCGAAGCAAACGATACAAAAAGAATTACTCCCGGGGCTAAAGCTGAATGGCGCTCTGCCATTGATGGTTTTAGATCGAGTGTCGGAAGGACGGTTTCTTGTAGGACTTAGAAATCTCTGTGGGCTGATTGAGTTGACGGTGACGTGGCACAAACGTCTTCTGTGAAATTGATTTTAAATTCCAAAAATTAGTTCCGTTACACCCACATTCGATGAATCTTCGATCCACAGCTTTTATTCTAGAAAACATACATCCTGTATCTTCGAGCGGACGTTCCTGAAACAAAATTTCTTCGGAAAAATGTTCGTCGAAGAACAATCTTCGAACATCGAACTGTAGATCTTGTAGAGGATTCTCGTAGTCCCTAATTTAAGACCTGAAAACCTTGACAAAGAACTCCATCGAGAAGTTGAAGTGACGAAAGTTACGAGATAATACCAGCGTTTACCGTGAGGAAACAAGGAAATGAAAAAAATAAGCAGAGGCAAGAGGAGAAATGATTGGTTGGGTCAAGAAACCGATGCTTCCTCGTTAAGGTCTTCTCTGGGCACGAGAGGTGCTCGACCAAACCGATAAATAGAGATCAGTTTAACAAGGTTGCGAAGTAGAAAGGGAAGAAGCTGAAAGATTGCTCTATGTTCCAACGAGTCTTTTACCTTTCCTTCCTATATTTGAAATAAAACGAATAATATTTTGGAACGCTATAAAATTAATAAAAAGAAAAAACAGTAGCCAACGCAGTACAATACAGTTTGAAGAGACTTTTTCAAGGAACTTTTTCTTCTCTGCTTCGAGCAATATCGACTCTTCTATTTCCGCAGTTAAAGGAATAAAAAACACTAATCCGTACATGTGCGCGAACCTGATACAATTTCTCAACAAAGTCTTCATTTTCTTTCGCCGGACGATATCGATTTTCCTCGCTTTATAATTACCAAAAATAAAAAAGGCCGATCCTTTCTCAGTTCCAAAAGAAACCACAAAAGATCCGAAGCAAGAATAGTGACACAGAATGTGGATAGAAAGTAATATTTACAGGTGGCAATCGGCATTACGACGATTACGTAAAACGATCGACGACCGAGGCGCACCGGCTATTGTCCCGATTTGCTTGCTTGCTCGCGACTTGTCCGCATCCGACCATGAAATTCGTGCATTTTTGCCAACCGATAAAAACACCAACAACTGTCGTTTCTGTCAAACGCGGCTCGATCCGCCAACAACCGGCACCCTTTAGTCCGCCTCTGATACTTTCCAACCGGTATCGTCTAATCTTCGACTGTTCGACGATCCATCGATCAGCCTGAATCCTCTGCTAGCTGGAAAATGACCTAGGCACGATCCCCTCGAACAGACACGAGAGATACGCCGGCTTAAATTTAAGAGTTTTACTACTGCCAGGCTGCGGCAATTATTGCGGTAAAACTGAGACGAGCTACGTTTTGTCCTTTTTGCCGACGTGGTTTTTTGCGGGAAACCCGTGGAGAAAAATTCGTTAACCCGTTGGTGAATAGTAGAGAGACTGCTACTCAGGGTAGATTGCTCCTCTTGTTCATCCTTGTGGTCGTAATAAAACATAAGTGCCTGCCAGAAGTTTCCGGCCAAACTGTAATTTTAATACATCTTTTTAGATATTCCTTCTTGCGGATGGTTTTTAACGAGATAATAGAAGTCATGACTTTTATCTCCGAAGATACGAGCCCTGTTTCTTCATCCCGACCATGTGATAAAACTGTATTTTGACTGGCAAAACTTTCGAATGCAACATTTTACAAGCCACGAGCTACGAGTATTAATAAATACGCTCGCGCAGCAGCCACGAGTACGACAATAAAACAAATGAGATTTGAAAAATTCCGAGTTATCCATCGAAGAAGAATTACGCGACCGTAAAAGAAGAATCCACAATTTATAACGCGCGACTCCTCCATTTGCCAATATCGTCAGTTTAAAGAATTATCGTACAGAACTCTTATTTTAATATTCCATTCCCTCGACTCTGAATGTTCCAAGAAATAAATCTAAATTCATGGCGAAAAGTTCCTTCAAATCCTGCGATTGCAATCAGCCTTTCCAAGCTCTCGATGCGAGCTTTTGCATGACTAAATTACGCGAAAACACGTGACAAGAGCAAAGAAGAGACAGGCAGAGAAAGAGAGAGGAAAAGATAGAATTGAACAGCCACCGGAATGGAAGGGCCAGAGTGGAGCGAAGTGGAGTGAAGTGGAGTGGAGAAGTCGAGAAGGCCTGTTATTAGCGCGAGGTTTATGCTCTTTCGGGTTTTTGCCGGTGGCCTCGGAGAAGGAGAAGGAGATGGCCACAGCCTCGCAATATAAATACGCTTAATAGTTTAAGCACACTGCCGGAGCTCGGGCATATGCTAACCAGCCATAACTACGGCTTTACTACTTTCGTCCACTGAACGAACCAACGAACAACCTGCTTACAGGGTGTCCGATTTTAGGAGGGTTCCTCTTTCCTCTTCGTTGTTACCTCGTCGGAAACGGTCAGCCCTCGTAAAACGGCTGCGAGCAATTTTCATTCAATTATCCCGCGATCACTGTCATTCACAGCAACTACGATCGATCGCCGGCAACGCGTTAAAATTCAGCAAATTATGTTTGTTTAGTTGGTGAAATGCCGACGGGAAGAATCTCTATTATCGTGGAATTCGTTTGCTTCTTTGTTCGATCGAATAGACGAGGATGTTTTAAGCATGGAAAGATGATAGTCACGTTTTACGCCGTTTATGAAGCAGCATTTTTGATATTCAGTGGACCGGGCAACTAATCGTCTATTATTATCAAATTTGGCTTTCATAATTGACACTTACAAGATGGAATCTTTTATTCATATGGTTTTTGGTAATAGCAACACAGGATGATACAAAGTCAGTTTTATCAAAAACACTTCTCTCGTATAATCATCAAAGAATACACGCTTACCATTAGTTTTAGCTCCTTCAATGTAATCTCTGACGATACTTTCAACTCGTGCGATCCTTTCAAGTTCCGCCTAGTCCTCGACGGCCTCGTGTTCTCTATCTTTGGTCTCTTGGCTGCCACCTGAGATCGAATTAAAAAATCTATTGGAACATCAGGAAATCGTGCGCGTCATTTTGAACATCTATTCTCGGGCTCGTGACGACCCCGTAAGCGTTTCGATGCTCGACACGAGCAACGAAAGAGAGACGCAGAAAAATAAAACAGCGCGCGGACGAGCAGAGAGACGAAGCAGCTGGCCATAAGGTCGTGGAAACGTAATGACGATTATTATCGTGAAATGAATGAGATGGAGCCAATCTCCTTATCGACCGACATCAATCTGAAACGATGGACCGGTTTCAAGACACTCTGGTGACTCGGCACGTCGGCCCATTAACAAAAATCCGTTGTCTCTCCGTCTCCAGTCGAATAATTTACTCTTCCAGCGCTGTCTTCCTCTCTCCTTCGTCCGTCCCTTCGTGATCTCCGTCCGAATTCCAGAGGATCGAATCTATGGATTTTTATTCCATCCCTCACCTCGAGATCGTTTTCCAGCTTCGTATCCTCGTTATCCTCCACGCACTTTATATAAATCGTCGCCCTGTCGTACTTGAGACTCTCCAGACGTTCTTGCTCCACTCTCACCAGCATACACGCTGCGCACAAACCTGAAACGCAAAGGGAGGAATATCATTATAGGAATATCGATTTCGTAGGCGTAATTGCAGAAAATTTGTCAGGTGGCTGGGTGTTATGATTTTGGAGTTTCAGACAGGTATCTGGCAAGCTCTGGTGACCTTTGCCTTCGAGTAGGAGCAGTAAATCTTACTTGCTTTCTAACCGGTCCTTCAAAAGGACTTGGTAATTGATACTCTTGTTACAGCGAAATTGGTAGTACAGCGATGTAAGTAGAGTGTCGATGTTTGCGCGTCTATGGAAAATTTAAGACGCTTCATCGACGGAACGCGCCAATCGACATGTTTCGCGAGACAACCGCGTTAAAATACATGACAGACGAATAAGATACGTAAGACGTAAATGTTTCAAACAATACGTAATTTGGATAATATCGCAGAAGTAATGTGGTACGTTCCTCGATTTGTATGTCTCTATTCGAATTAATTCGGAAGATACAATTTAAATAAACGCGGAGGAATGCCCGGAATGCACTTGTGCAGAGCGTGAAGAGTAAAGTACATTGTTCGCAATACGCAGACGAGTCGAAACGAGTCTTTATTTAGAGTCCACGCTGTAGTTGAAAGAAACTAATTAAAAAGGCAGGCAAAACTAACAAAAAATCCTCTTAAACCCACTAGCACTGAGAAAAAAACGAAGAAAGCAATCTGCGTAGAATCTACCGCAACACCCTTCCGACACCTTCACGGAATCGATCCCCTTAACTCCACCCCTTTCGCCTAAGAGCGTCAAGTACCGGTGAGGCGGTCACACCACGGCCAATTTCAAGATTCCTTTAACACCCTTTCCGAAGCCACCCTTCGTTAACACCAGCGTGGGTCAGATTACATCGACACCCCCTCGAGCGTCGAAGTTACAAAGTCACAGAGGAACCAGATCAGAGGGGTGGTGAAAGAGGGTGGGAGACACGGTGCGGGTGTGGGCGTTTCGACGACGCTGCCGTGGCTCTCGGTGGCTCTTATCCTCGTGTATAATAGATTGCTTACGGTCGGCGAGATTAATACAGTAATTAATAATATACGGTGACCAGAGCCGCGTAAGAAGCGGCCATTGTTGCTGGCCGGACAGCGCAAAAACCAGGCCGAACAGCTCCTATCCGGCCCGGCTTTCAGGAGCGTTACGTCATGTTCAGACAGTTTTCCGCTAAAGGGGCTGCAGGGTAAACCCCCACGAGGAACGCTCTGACCTCGAATGAATTCGAATGTCCACCACTCTGCGCCGCCACAGCCCTAATTACCACGAGTACCGTGGCCGTGGTATCGCGCTCGTCCACGTGAACACACTGCAAGAACACCAACCACCCCTCGAACAATGACCCGGCGGTCGACGACCTGTCCCAAACTAGGTGTAGCCTGTCTCCAGATTCTTGGACGATCAAGGAACACGTTCTTTCGGAGCAGAGGCGTTTCTTCAGGGATACGAAGCTTGTAAAAAATATTTGTCGTACATTCTCGTTCCTAAGTACATGTCAGGACATCCGTTGGTTCTGTACGAAACGCGAGAATCAATGGAAGTTATCAAGCGAACGACCGATCGATCGTATTCGAAGTTTGTATTCGGGTTACGATCAAATGTTACGTAAATTCTTCTCTTCCAGTCAGTAGCTATTTGTAGGAGTTTAGAAATACCGCAATAATTATGCGTAGGATCCGCGTACACGGTTTCCTAGTCCACTGTAAATTCTCGAAATTCATTGGAAAGATCAGAGGCGAGTTAGGTAGAAAAGTGCGAAAAGATCCTCGAAGAAGCGAGGGAAACATTCTTTCGAGGAAGGAGAGACGTTTCTCGGCAATTTCTAACGCATGAGAAATGTTGTTCGTCGTACGACTCACCTATTATATCCTGTAAAAAGGAACAGACCAAACTTTAACTTGATCGAAGAACCGTGAGTAGTTGTGATTTCCTGTCTGACCGTGAGTTTACAAGGGTTTCGTTATCGCTCGATAAAGATGAAAATACGTGTAATGAAAGACGAGGAAGATATTGGACGAAAAAGAGTTTGAAAGTAAGAGAAATTTCAATGTAGTTCGGAAAGATGTAATCGATCGATCTTCGAAAGGGGTGATTTTGCAGAACTAGACGACGAGAGGGTTAAAAGACTTGGAAAAGGGGTGTCCCGGGTAGTCGGTGATTCTCAGTCAGCCCTACGCATCCCTGATTAGCTTAGGTTCGTCGTATTTCCGATTAAACTCGATAGCAAACGATCCTATCGTGCACCCTCATGCACAGTTCCGTAATTGGAGGTCCAAGGGTGGACATTTGAATTCATTCGGAGTAGCTGTTCCATCGACCCTCTCCTCCTTCCTAGAAACGACTGCGACTTCCTACAAACCGAAATCCACGATTGCACTGCTTGTTACCGGTGTAATTATGATCCTTTTAGTAGCAACTTGAGCGACGATGAACGATTTACTATCGTCACATTGTGCCTGACGCAAAACATTTTATTATTCAATTCGAAAAATGTTGATATACCGTTTGGGAAGTTACTAAGCTGAAGTTAAAGCTGACATTAAACTTTGTTAGAAATATAATCTGTACGTGTCGAATCTTAATTCTATAGTTCATGTCACGAAAGTATGACACTATAATAGAAGAAGCTAATCCATAATTGGAGTAAAACATTCAACTGGACACGGTAGATTTTTAATTATACGTTTTCTATTTTCCCCACTAGTGTGTTTCTTTACCTAATTAGCGAACCGAGCTGTTTGCTAATTAATTACTTAAACCGCGTCACATCGGTCGACGGTTAACAATTTCCTCTGATAGCCAATATTCGATAAGTTTCACAAGAAAACGTTGTACTTTGTAATAAAAACGAGAGAAAGGTATTTTACGTGTGTGTGGAAATAAACTTCTAAAACCTACCATTTTGTGTCAATAGACAGAAACATGACCAATATCGCCTATATTATACCCTAATGTGATCCGTGATCGTTCGAGGGTTAAGCGGACAGCCTAAAACAGCGTGAAAGAGAAGAATTGCCAAATGGGAAAACAAAAGGAAATGCATCAAAGAGAATGGAAATGGTTGGAAAACCAGAAGAGGAATTCGAAGGATCATTCACGCGTGTCTCGAGCAAACAGCAAGTGAGTTTTATTGGCTAATAATACACAATAGGCTCTACTAGTTGCCAATAGAGCCAAACGCTAGCGTGGCTTTCCTCCTGTATTTCCCTAAAGTGCCATCCGAGGGCAGTCAAACCATAAACGGATAGTTGAGAGGGGACAAAAACTTGGACAGGATCAAGTCTCGAGAAGTTTCATAGGCGACCGCCGATTCCTTCGGATTTTATCGCGTGCATGGAAACGGCCCGGGTCGAAATCCCTCGTGGGACGACGAATCGAACTTTTCTTCGAGTTTCCGATGCGATTGGCCGTGTGATTTTCGACAAGACGACGAATAGTTCCTTAGCGAAGAATGAGAAAGATATTCTTCTGCCCTGTGTTCTTCCTTTCTGTTATACTTTGTCGATCAAAAATTTCAAATTACTCGAATGTTCATCATTATGCTTGAGAATTGTAAAATAAAACACTTCTAAATACAAAAAGCGAGTGATTCGATATTACCGATATTTTATAACTAATTCGTCCGAGTAATTGGTTGGCAAAAATGATTTCTTAAGCCTCGCGTGATCGATCGTTGGATCTAACTTCGGAGAAAATTCCGCTAGTAATCAAAGCAACGATCACGTTGTCACCGATCGATTATTATCGTCGAAATCAATTACACCGTGACGCTGCTACGTTCGAAATTAATTAGGAAATTTCGTAGGGATGGAAAGATGATAGGGAGTCGCAATCCTCCGGAGAACTATGCACCTGGGTCCGAAAGTTGATCCAAGTAACGCGTCCGAGATATTGCGTCGGTTACAGAATCTCTTAATTCGCCAAAAAGCAACTTGCAAAAACTTGAAAAAGGTATCAGTGGAAGGAAAGACTGCAATTTTAGACTTGACTTAACTTTCTTCGTCCTTTTGCTTAAGAAACTATCATTGCCAAGGTGGAAAGAAGAATAGAAATTCAGTAACAAATTTCTGTTTTGACTATACCGATCATGCAAAAGATGTTAAGGAAGAGAGGGAAAATAAAATTGGAGCGCAAAGAAGAAAACGACGATCTAAATTCTATTCGTCACGCGACGAGACGAGAAAAATATAATTCCCTATTTCATGTTCTCTCGTGTGTTTGGCCAAAGATGTTAAAAGGAATCGATTCGAGGCTTTTGACAAACAGTCCTAACTGGTCGTGGCAAATTCGAGTCGACGCATACAAGGTAGAAGCAAAGAAACGCGACGGGGCAGCGCATTAGCAATTTTCATAGAATCCTCGACTAATTAAGGTCGATAAATCAAAAGAACACACGGACAGCCGTGTCGGACGTCCCGCAGGAAGAGCTGCCGTGACACAGAAACGAGGGAGATCGGCTTAATAGTAAGATGGGGAAAGGGAGAACCGAGGAGGGGGAAAAAAGAGAAACACACGGGGTAAAAATCGGCGAAAAGAGAAAAAACAGAATTGGGCGGGACGCTTGCAGGAAACTCATACTGCTCCGTGAAATCGGATGATCGACGAGCTTCCAGCCTCGGTTCCAGAAAATCAAATCCCTTCGAAATGTCTTTCTGGGAAACTTATTCTCCGGGCAATCAGAATTTTGAAGAAAAAGCATTCCGCCAGGAGAGTTTCGACGACAGACCTGTACAATCTAATTTGTCTTAACACATTTCGCGTCGGTCACGTAAAAATACGCCTTTTTTATCTTATCACTTAAAACAACTGGTCACAGGAAAGTATTTCTTTTCTTTTTTCTTTTATCAATTTTAATCACAAATTTTTCTACGGAGTAATTTTCAATCCCAATATTTATAGAAAATCTCCTTAAATGGTAACTCTAAAATCGGCAGAGTTTCGGATGTACTTTTACCCAATCAACGCGAAACGTGTTAATACGTTCTCGTATTTCGAAATGAAAACTTCGCGTTCGTACGGTCCGAATAAATGGTATACGTGTCAGCTATCTTCCAATGATTATGACTGAGAGTTTACGAATAAGAAGATACAGAAACTTAAGGTCGAATGTAAATTACAAATACAAAAACGATACTTGTAAAACTTCAGTAACAATATCAGTAATACTACTGAAACTTATATACTAGTAACATGGAAATATTGTGTGTGTGTTATTAAATTATAATATCCATCCAAATCGTTTCATGTATGGTTAAAAATCAGTAACAGATCGGGATAATTAAACAGCAGTGAATCGAGGAACAATCCCAACTAACGTTATCTATCTATCCCAATGAAAGGTTTTAAGATTAGACCAAAAATTTCCAATATCACCGATACCTAGCAATACTTGTAAATCTTCTACCAATGTCAGAGTAACATGATTCGACTAGGACGCGAAATTTCGTAGGTCTTCGATCAAAATCGAAGGCACGTTAAGACGCCGAGGACAGGCGGCGCGACATTATATTAAAAGACTGGGAAGACTTTCATTCATAACATCGAATTCGTCCAGTGAATGAAAGATTGATGTTTCCCAACCCCTCCACGAGTCACCCTCATCCACCCTCGAATATGCTTCGAGTTCTTCCGCGCTCGAATCACCGGCAGGAAGTAAATAATGATTTTTCCGCGTTCCATAAACTGCACGATTTAATCTGTCAATGTTCCTTCACCTTCTTAAACCTGTAGCCGAGGGCGGCGCCGAAATCGCGTTCTATTTATTCCGTTATCCCCTTCGCTGTGGATTAAAATGATGCGCCGCAATAATTATGTTACAAAATATAAAAGATTGTTTTATAGGAATTTCGAATAATTATTTGCCTATTGGTTGATACACACTCGTATGATAAATTGTAAAATAAGAAATACGACTCATGCGTTGCAACAAAGAACGTAAATTTAAAAAATGTATATTTTCCGTCGTGGTCGTACGCGCTTCACAGTGAAACAGTGAATTTGATGAAAGCATTCTCGTATCGCGTTAAAAGCCACTTATGATAAACTTATACGAGATACAGTGCCAGTTATAAGTATTAGAACTGAACCTACTTACGTTACAATTATTCCAAAACTCCAACAAATTTTACTTTATTTACATTTATTACAGAATTTCGCGTTATAAGCGGCAAATATTATACGAACCAACCGGCAGATTTACAACAAGAAAATGAGAAAATTAAAGCAGCGGAGAGCATAGAATTTATGTTGATATCGCCAAACGTCTAAATATTTATGGCTGACAGGGTACAAATTTGATCCGCGATTTTGCACAGAAATGTACGAAAATCGTACGCGACTGAAGGATTAAATCTGAAACAGCATGTTAATTTTTGCACTTGACATAGAAGAAAATTGAATTCTCGTTGTTATAATCAACCAAGAAGGAGAGATCGGTGACTGCAGCGTGTTGGCGGCGAGAGGAAAGCGGAAAGGGTGGATTTTAGAGAATCCAAGGAGCGTGGTTTCGCGTTTTGGGTGGCTCTAACGATGCTCGGCTGCCGAAGAAGGAGAAGATCGTCGCCGTAACGATTTCGCTAACGAACGTCTTCGAGCGCCACAACAAAGTCGAGATATAATCCTCTTACACACCAGAAAGCTGGAAGCTGGCTGCTCGTGTAATCGGGGCTTAAAAGTGGAGCATTACACGCGGTTCCCGGTCCCGCAACCGGGACTACGTGTTTCGAGAAAATCGAAAGGATCTCTGATCCCGCTAATGGATCCCCGATCGACGGGTTAATTAAACGACAAACGTGGTTTTCGCCCGCTGTATTTTAACCCCTTCGGCTTTTCCATTCGTAATACGAGCTGTACTTGTACTATTTTTTCCATATCATAAATACGAATCTTACACGAGTACACAATTTATACGATTATTAGACACGAACATTATATTTAAACAAATATTCTCTTTCTTTTCTTCATAATGATTAATTCGTCTACTATATCATATATAGTTAGAAAATGTAAAGTATAAAAATAGTGTGATTACAGGGACTCTGACGAGCAATGGCGATCTTTATTTGCCTAATGAGAAACATATGGAACATTTCGATTTACGAGAAAATTTACAGGAAACGTTCAACGTACGAAGATCTACGCAATGCGCATATGCAAAAATGTATGAAATATCCGAAGTATAGTACACCTACTTCTTACAATATTTAGTACGTGGGATTAAACTTCGTTTAAATTCCATTTGCTTAATTAATCGATAATTCGTAAAAACATAAAATTTCATAAGTATCTATAATCTCGTTGCGAATAAAGAAAACAGGTATGTGATGCGTTTAATGTTCCGAATAAAATCGGTAGGAAACTCATGGCATTAAATTAAAGATAAACCTAGATCCAAAATTTTCTCGTGTAACAGGCAATTTTCAGGATAGAAATACATATAAAGACAAAAGAGGAGGACAGATTCGAGCGAAGCGATCTGACCGATTAGACTTGTGGATTAACAAAGGCTTCTCGCTGTCAGTGCCGCAGGACACCCCCGTGTCGTTGTCAGTAGTGAAGGGAGGAAGGTCCTAAGTGAGCTTTATCCTCGTTTTATCTTGTTTTCTAACCACCCCTCGAGTCCCATCGCGAGAGGATCGTAGCTAGAGGACGAGCATCGGTCATCTAGGCGCTCCATTTAATCCTGCTGGAAAAGAACCCCCGTGGCGTGGAGACAAGTAGGGATATCCTGTAGGATACGAAAAGGAGCAAGACGAAAGGGAAAGAGAGAGAGAGAGAGAGAGAGGGTAAGGCTAGAAACCGGCAGGATGTCACTAATTCGACCCTTCGAAACTTGACCTGCTCGACTTTCCTAGTCCACTTCCACTTTAATTTACGACATTATTTTCCGCGCCGCGGACTGATGAATCCTTTTAATTGTCCGTGGCTAATGTCGCCATTTATGCGGCCTCCGACATATAGTACACGGAAGAATCTATTTCCATGTTTTTCTGTTATAAGAAATATCGTTTCGACGCTTTGATGTTCTAATCTTATGGCCGTGAGATCTAAAATAGTTACATCTTTTCAAAGAAAAACTAAATAGCAAATGGAGACAGACAGAGGAGGATATTTCGTTTTAAATTCTATGGTACTTCTACCTCAAACGATAAATGGATCTTCTACTCTCAACTTATCGAATATCCCAATTTTCCTCTCTATTACGATATGATAGTATCGCCTGTCGTGCATTTGCAGATTTGTTTCTTGATATAATAATGATATAATAACGATTTTCTATAAGCGTTCGTTTTATGGGCCACCGTAGATAAAAGGAACAGAGTAAAACAAATAACTGAACTTTCACGGAACCTATGGAAAAATTAAAAAATGTTGCTGTAAGAAGAACAGAGCGAACTTCCCTTCAAAAGGGGATCCACGCCTCAACATTACCGAACATGAACAATCCATTCCGTAAACCCCTCCGTCCCCGTATCGTAAGAATGGCCAAAACCTAACCCAAAATTCATTTTCCAAAGCAGCCACCAACACAAGAGAACAAGTCGTAAAGTCGTGTTCATCGTTCGTAGAATGCATATATTAAGACGTGTCCGGCGCACTTGTCGCAGTAGGGAGAAAGCTAACAAATGTCCCTCCTGAAGCGTTTGACCCCTGGTAAGTTCAGCCACCCGCGCGTTAGACTAAATCTCGAGTCAGGAAGCCAGAGAGAGAGAGAGAGAGAGAGAGAGAACAACCCCTCTCTAAAGCTCGAGCATTTATGGAAGGACGGTTGGTGCAGCGTAGTCCGACCGCATAGTCCGAACCAGGAGGAAACTAATCAGCAAATTCGTGTTCTAAATCTAAATCGCCGACCGAATATTAATTCGAGACCTCTCTGTCTTTGTCTATATGTTCGGCTATGGTCGTGCAACAGAGCCAAGAGAAGTCCCCCATTCCGTAGCGAAACCGGGCCTTCGTCGTCCACCTTCGTCTCCTAGGTTTTGCGCGATACAGCAGCAGCCGTTGGTGTAGCTGCGAGAGAGCGCACACAAGGCTGATTTGTGACACCGGCTGGCGCCTAAGCGATATTTACGACTGTCGTTCAAGGAATCGAAACACCGTGGCTACGCGACGTTCTCCACGGGGCCGCTTTTAATTGCATTGAAAAGTCCCTCAGTTCCCGGAAATCGATTTCGAGAGCCATGCTTCGCAGTCGGGGTAAAAAAGCTGCGGCTATGGCCAAGAACCCTTTGGAAACGTTAACCCCTTAAACGGGCGGAGTGGATAGAGATGATAGAAACGAGCGGATCTAATTGCCATCGTTGAAATAAACGCGGTTCGATTTGACGGTTTGCTTAGAAACGTTTATGGTTGCATTCCCTCATATCTACGATGACATGTCGTGTGTTATAAGTTGTGAAAGGAAGTTGCAAGATCTGGACGTAATTATTTCTTACGATGACTCGATTGAATTAGAAGCTGGTCTTCGGCTGTTCGTTGGTTACTTTTGGAACGCCAACATGAAAGAATTATATTTCTTATTTTTCAACTACAAAGCTGCATTAATGTATAGCATAAGATAAAGAGTAGAAAAAGGCAGTGACGTTACAAACACTATTTTTTAAAATTTACCGCTATTTACTCCGTCTTACGATAATAATGAACATTAATCGTCTACTTGCGAAGCGAAACTGACAAATCGTCAAAAAATTGGAATTAATCGGTTAAGCTTCCTCGAGGCTCGATTAATAATTAATCGAACGCCTCTCCCATTGCAAGCTAATTCCATTAACAACAACGAGATTATCCTTTCGTGGAAACCTGGTCGTCTAAAAGAGGATTCTCACCCCCGTACGAGGACAGAGGGCAAGCAAGACCAGGAGTCCAGAACAAACAGACAATTTAGCTCGTTTTAAGGGCACGCGTCCTAACGGGCAAAAGCGAAGCGGAGAACCGAGCACTTGGTACTGGTTGGCAAAAAATCGGGGGTTGCTTTCGGTGACTGATACGGCCCTGACTAACGAGCCTCCGCCGGACCATCGTTCCACTCTTAAAGCCTCGAAGGGTGGTCCTTTCTCCCTCTCGCGTCCACGGTCCTTTCCACGTTTCTTTCCTCGTCGTTCACGAAGACACATTAGGCACCGTCCAACCTCGTATCAATCACTCGACAACCCTGGTAGCCGAGGATCCTTCGTCGGTCTTCGGTTGACAGAACCGGAGGTGACGCGATTGAATACCACCCTCCGGGCATCTACGGCCCACCGACGTGATGACGACGCTCCTGGAAAACCTGGGGAAGGAAATGTTCCTCGTTCGACTGCACCCGTTTAATGGACGACAGCCGAAAGACGATCGACCGCTAACGAGCTACGGTGGAATAGCTCGCGTTTTCCTATCATCGGTTGTGCTTTCTATAAGGCCTGGTGAGGACGATTTGTGCGACATATGGCAGGGATTTTCCAGTGACAATTTCGAGCGATTTGGTAGTTTTTGTGTTTCGAGATTCCTTTATATTTTTAATAGAACACTATGCGTATAAGCGTAGAATGTAGTACGCACTACAGTACAGTGGATAGATGTAGTAAGCAACAATACGTGTCGTACGGATGGATTTTTGGAAATATAAACGTAGCGTTAACGCGTACCTGTTTTTCTAGAAATACGATATAATTGCCGATATCGTGTCATCAAATATGTGCAAACAATTCCCGTGATATAATCGCAATGAAACCATGCATAAAGATTCCAAAGCCGACGATCTGAATTTCCTAAACGAAAAAGCTGAAAACAGAATCTCGATGAAGGAAGACGTAGAACGAGAAGATCAATCGTGGATGTAGATCAAGCGGCACGAGTCCGCGAGTCAGCGAGTGTAGAGAAGATCACGGTTTTAACCCTAAACGACATCTCCATCTGGGCGATCCGCGATCCGGCTACTGGATATCCCAGGACGAGACGCCGGGCCATTGAGGCGCGGTCTTTGCAATTCAAATGAACCGCTGGACGATCCCCGACGAGGCAGAGCCTTGACAAATGTCGACGGAAAAAAATGCTCGACGATCCACGACCGAGAGACGGACAAGACAATGGGATGTTTAGAGCCCTCCGGGTCTCTTGAACGCGAGAGACACGCCGGTACCAAACAGCGCAACCAACGACGTGAACATCGGTCCGTAGATCCCCCTGGTGCTACCTTCGGGACCCAATTTGCCTGCCAGTTAGACGACAAGGATCAGTCGTTCGACAAAGTGGGCTTGCGCGTGGCCGACTCACCAAGAGGATGCGTAAACCTGATCCGACTTCCTGAGATTCGCGTATCAATTTGCAGAGAGAGAATGCACGTAAGTCGAGGTGAGTTTGAAAGGATTGAAAGTGGATTAGTTTACAGCGTGTGTTTTATGTGTGAGAAGAATTGATCTCGTTGGATATGTAGAAGCATCATCGAGAGTGTTATATGTACGTATACGGTTCCAATCTCGGATTAATAATAACGGTGTGGTCTGTGTAAAAGTCAGGAAGATTGTAATTGCGTGTACGCGTTTCATTATAAAAGCGTGCTGGACTTTTCAGGTACGAAGAGTTGAAAATAATATTAGACAATATCTATAAAGGAATAAATAACATACTAATTTTTCTCCGCTTTGTGTTATAATAAAAGCAGGGCGAATTTATGTTGCAACCCAATATCTCGAAACTTCGAATTGCGCTACTTCTGCATCACTCCGTATATGTAAAAAGAAAGGAGAGGAGAGAAGATCGTAGAACCGTAAAATTTGTCCACAATGAAAAGAATTGTTGCCGAGGGATCGAATCATGAGGATCAAGGGCGAGAAACTTTTAGAAGCCCATTTGGACCGGCACCACCTACTCATCTCCCCGACGGCACCGGTTTTTCTGTCGGTTAATTTTCAGGATACTTCTTAATTATAATGAGACACTTTGGGGTCTGCCAGAGAAGCCAACCGAGAATGGCAGCGGAACAAACGTAGGAGGGGTATTTATGTAAATCGGTGGCTAATGTCTTCTGGCATTATTCCTCGGGTTAGGTTACAAGAGGGGAGCAGAGCGAACCGAAGCAAACGTACAGTTTCATACACATGTATGCATACATTCTCACGTTAAAAATATACATAAGGAAAATTATCTTTTAAAAATAATAATTCAAATCGCAAGACTTTATACTATCAATTAGGTACAAGTCTTAGTTGAAAAATCTCTTGAAACACATTTCAGCTTTAACAGAACTTTAATATTCAATATAAAAGGCGAATGTTAAATTATGTCCGTTTTCAGAGAAATCTAATTTAATGCATTAACTATCTATCATTCTTATTAGTGTTATCTAACGTAGCGAGAAAAATATATAAAGATCGTAAAAAGGAAATTGGTCAAATTGTAACAAAAAACGAATGATAGTCAAAGAGCGAATACCTGGTCAATCACAGGGACATTCCTCTCCCTATTAGTCAGCTGTTTACACGACACAAGAAAAAGAAACTCCAATTTCCCTGTAGTAAACTGCCTACAATTTCCTCGTCTCGATTAAGTCACAAATAAATTCTAACCGGATCAGGAGATCCGGTTACGTGTAAACGTGAAATTCGTGGCAAGAGAAATGCCTGCGACTTCCACGACGCGATTAAGCCACAAATAAATCCTAGACGTATTGAGAGATCCAGCTAAAGTCGGAAAAAGGAAAAATCAGCAGTTGTACACGCCTGTGCGTGAGATCGTGTACCGATAATTAGATTGGCCATGTTCGCATTGTAGAGAGAAAGAGAAAGAGAGAAAGAGAGAGAAAAGAAAAAAGAGACACGTGGGGGAGCACTGGTAACGATCCGCCTAGGGACGATCGTTTACATAATGACCCCCCTGGAATCGTACGAAAATTAATTGCCGATAAGATCGAACGGTCCCAGGATGGAATAAAAGAGAAAGCCGTTAATTGCACGATCAGTCTTCGGATCTCTGTACTGTACCAGGAAATTGATAGGCCTCTGTCGTCCAACATGTGCAACCATCGTACTCATTGCACATACATACATTATAATCGTTTCAGTCCGCGTCCAATTATAACCCATGACTGATACATATGGAGGTTGTTCTATCAGAAAAATATTCAAAAATGTTAAAAAGCGTGGAACTGTAGATTATGCATATACTAGTAGCCATTAAGATATAAATTGATTAAAGGTGCAACATGTAAAATTTTCCAATTAGCACGAAAATTAAAATTCTTAATGTTTTCCTGGGGTACATTTTAAATAGTACTTACTCGGTTGCGTATAGAAATCAGAGTTGATCTTCTTAATGATGATCGGATAATCGACGTCGTAAAATTGCATCAATTTCGCCCATTCGTCGGCTGTTATAATGGTATACCTGTAACCAATTTTTCAACATGTTATTACATACGTTTAATCCAGCGAATTAGAAATCGCGAAGATAAACAAAGTGGGAAACTAAGAATGTGGTGAAACGGATCAAAAGTATTCTTCCGAGGTATTTTATCTTGTTATAATTGTCTACGATATTAATTGCTGCGACAAACACATTTACATTCATTTACAATGCACTTTGTACCAATAGTAATACGCTTTTTATTTTATCTAATAGAACGTAATAAGATATGATAATAAATGGAAAACTGTCTAATTAACATGTCTAAGAGCTGTCTGTTATCAATTATTCATATTATTTTGTTCCGTTCTTCACATCTAAGAGATATCCAATCAATTATTTACTCAATAAGCACTCGGCTACAGAGACAAGCAAATAAAATCAAACGGTGTACGATAGCACTGGCAGGGGCGTACTCGCAAGGTGGAACTCGCGATTTTCCGACAACGGTGTAGAATCCGTGATGGTTTTTGCCCCGTCTCCCTTAATTATACCGCAAATTAGAAATTTCTTGCCGCGCACCGGCTCCAGCTTTTTGCCTCGCAATTGTTCACCCGATCCTGGCGTGGTTCCTGAAGCTCATGCACCACGCCGCGCCGGCATCTCGCGTCGCTATGATCGATAATGCCTTGAAAAATCACGCGAAATACGCGTACTGATTATCCCCAAACTTCTCCTTTAATCGTCAGAGAACTGCATAATATTTTACATGCGCGTGAACGAATGGAAAATCTCTTGTAAAATAAGAATATCAGAGTACGATCCATTGTCAGTGATTTCAACGATTTAGTTCGCAAAGAAACGACTACCTCTACGAAATTTTGTAAGAAAAAATAATGGCAAATGTTCGAAATTTGGATGGTCTATAAATATATAAAGAAACATTAACGTTTCTATGGATCCCGAAGAATTGTAGAAATACAATTATTTAGAGTAAATATGATAGGAAGATGTATCATTTGTAATTAGAAGTATCGTTTGTAATTAGTGGAAATATACGACTAATAAGAAAGTGTGGGAAAACGAAGCATGGTCGGAACGAAAAATTCAAACTCACTGACTTCGAATGATCGTAAATTAGAAGCCATGACATTAAATAGAAAATAGATAAAAAGAAGGATTGATGAATATTTATGTTATACGTAAAAGACAGTCAATAAATTAATAAATTAACAGCTACATACTGTGACTAATTAAAATGATAAATACCGATAACTGTATCGCACAAAGTATAGTTGTATTTGTTTAATACAAAGTATAAATCTTTTCCTTCGAATAATATGTAATTCCTCGGTAAAATAATTGTTTCATTATTTCATTCGTTTTCTAACTTCTAACAGAATATAGAAATATCCGAGAACTCCATCGAAACAGCCTTGCATCTTCGAAAAAGAAAGTCGTGTTTTCTCACCAAGAGAATGATCACGTTGAAAAATGATAATCTTCCTCCATTAAGCGATTTAATTAAAATTATCAGATGCAATATATATATATACGTTCCTTGACGACGTAGAAATTTATGGGGGCACGTTTCGAAGCGATCGAACGAACTAGCAACCAGCTGATACGAGACGATGATGACTCGACCGATAATTAGTTGCGCGACATTAATTTCGATTCAACGCAATATGCCGCGTGCTCTCATTTGAATTTTCACGAGGCAAAAACCGCGCGGACGAGCTTGTCGACTCTCCTCGTGTATTTGCCTAACGCCGGAATAATGGTGGATGCATCGAGGAGAGCCGGAGAAAAAGGGAGGAAATCGGAGAAATCCTCGTCGGATGAATAGAAAAAAAGCAAGCCCAGTCTCGAACGAGACACGACACCGTTCGCGTTATTGAATATAATTTGTCATTTAACATAGTCCATGTAATTTCGATCGAATGGTCGTTAACTCGCATTCGTTTCTACATGTTTGCGATAATAGAAACTTGAACCGAAAAACGTCAAAAGAATGTTGTAAAAAAAATATGCATTCGTATTGTAGAATCTTCTAGCAGCATGATTATAGAAATTCTATAGAACCAGAAATTAACTTGCATTTATCCAAAAAGTAATAAATGGATTACAGTGGAAGGGATTGCGCGAAGAAGTTGAACATCAGTCAATAATAATCTAGTCCTAGATCATTTCTAGAATGACTATAAAAGAGGTATCAGCTTTTTGTTACAAAGTCAAACTATGAAAGAATTTTTCAATCTCGAGGAATAGCAAAATTTACCTACTCTTCATGGTATTTAATAGATTATACTATTCTTTGGTGTTTGATCATTTTTCTAATTATTTCTAATTTCACAGAATCCCCAAAATAATTCTTCCATTTGAACAATTTACAAACTTCGCCGATTTTTAAGCATTATCTATCTGTCTTTGACACATTCCTATAATTTTCATTTCACGGTCACGCCGTAAAAACTGTTTACCCTGGTTTTAAAAAATTCCTCTCGTTTTACTATCATCCCCTATCATGTTGAAGATGAACTAGGATTCCGTGGACAGCCATTCGAGCGTAATTGAATCGCTATAGTCGGTAAGAAAGCACGAAGAAAAGCTACAAGGAGGCGAAAGGTCGAAGATTGACGGCTAAAATGATTTTTTAACGGTCTGGATACAGCAGAGGGTGAACAGACGGACGACTTAAGCCGTCGGCTATCTTAGGCAGATAGTGGACAATGGTTTAGCATAATGGTCAGAGGGTGGATTGCCACGTTGGCCCCGGGGGCGTGTTTGTGACATTTTCGTGTATCCATCACGTAGCATGGACTCGGAGGACGGGCAGAGAAGAAAGTGGTGCCAGGAGATCACGCACTTTTGCTTTATAATACAGTGGTTATGGATTGTATTTTGAGAAGAGCAAGGATATCCTGACTTCTTCGTGGTTAACGTTCCAACATTTCTTGAAGAGCAACGAAACATTATTCTTTGGTAGTTGAAGCGTTCTACGATTTATCTGTGACATTATTTGAATCTCCTTCTTACATATTTCTAAAATAATAGATTAAGATAATATAATATATGGATAATACAAAGAGGAAATAAAAAATAAATTGGAGTATAAAGAATAGAACTGAAATAGTAAATCGAGAGAAAAATTACTTACAGTTCATTGTTGACAGAAGGTGAGTAGAGAAATCCTTTGTGCGGTTCGCAGAGAAGAAAACCGTTTCTAATACCAACCGGCGGTGTTTTCGAGAACACTTCAGCGTATCTAAAACAAAGGTGAGAACTCGTATTAAAAATCATTGAGAAATAACTTTATCTATTGAATTATAAAGTATTCAAATTACCAGACCACTGGTGGTATTTACATACATAAAATATGTATAATACACAATTGTCTAAAATATTGGAAATAAAATATCATTGAACTGTATTCCTAGAATTATATGTACATTCACAGTCTAATAATTACACGTTCTAAAAAATAAACGCACAATTTCATTCTTAAAAACATTGGCAAATATCTCGATTGCTATTTGGTAAATCCACCCCCGAGCTCCTGGCATTTGCAAGCGACAAGCAGTACCGGTACGCATGATAAATCCCCAGGCATTAAAAATATATTTCCAGGATTATTTTTTACGAATACTGTCAGCCAGTTAATCGTTTCGAATAATGCAACCTCGTCCGTGACACGTCTTTCGGGTCGTGGACCAGAAAGACGACGAGGAGGAACGCTTCCTTCGGGACATTCCAGGGGTGGAGATGTGTCGGGGGATTGGGGTTGTGCATCATTTTTCACATACCACGAGGGGGCGGACGGTTTTTGCCGTCTCCCTACCCGTCCGCCATCCAGATAATGCTCTTAAAGACAGATATCTCCCGCGAAACGAGCCAGGTACGCGATCGTACAGAGACGAGGTAAACTTGAACGGAAAATCTGCCTGGATTTTCCAAATGGAACGTTCCACCCTTCGCGGAAAAGGCGACAATTGGAATTCGTGGCAAGGCGAAACGTAATTTTTCATTGCTACTTTTCCATAAGGATTATTAATACTATATTTCATGTCCATTGTTCCTAAAACCAACGTATTCGTTTAGTTGATTTAACAGATTTAGTTGATTGACAAATTACGTTTATCGTTGATATTACGTCGATGTAGACATAGATATTTACTGTACATTTTCACACGTATCGCAAAACTCAAGATACATAAATACACCTCCGCTCAAAAGTCTTAGAACAGCCTGTGCACGAGCCACGAAATTGGACAAAGATTGACACAGAAAGTGTACGCTGACAATATATCGACTTTTACGATTTTATTAAAGCATCTACGTCGAGCATTAAAACTGTACTCCCAAGAGTGAAATTGATCGCATTTCGCTTCTGAGAAGCTCGATTTATTCGAACATTCGCCGCGTAACCTGTCGCCAGTCTGCGCCTCGATACAACGAAAAGAAGAAAAATTTTCCAATAAATTTTCCGATAAAACAAGGAATCTCGGTGTCGCTCGGAATCACCCATGTCGATTATTGAAAAAATCTATCTATGTACGAGTGAGGGGTGGTGGGACGGGGAGAAAAAGAAGTAGAAAAGCAGAAAGCTCGCGGAAACCGCGAGGACACCGAGGAAGTGCAAATATCCGTTGTGGAGGATTTAAAAAATGTCTCCCTGCCGGATACCCCGAAGCGGGTTTTCCAGAAGCGAATATGCGTATTAATTATGAGCCTTGTTCAAACAGTCGAACAGAGGGACGCACGGGGGTGAGGTGAAAATTGGCCGCCCTTATTACAGTCGAGCCAGGGAGCAACTTCTCTTCTCTCTCTTTCCGTCGTTCGTGCTTTCCGTGTCCCTGTTTCTCTGATCTGCACCTTCGTCCTCTTCCTCTCTCGTCACAGACACGATTCTCCTCTCCTCTCTTTTTTTTTTTATTCCTCATTCGAGGCTTTGTTTAACTTCTGTCGCGGAATTTTTCCGGTCCACGGCGATTATTACTCCCAGGAGATGGAAGAGGAAAACAGTAACCGAGAACTCCTGATGCAAGAGGGGGTGGTAGTTATGTATCCCACTACAAGAGGGTGGGATACGTTCCGAGGAAATCGTTTGGAAATGCCTCGATAATTCGGTCGGAAGTCAAACATCAATACGCTCATACCGTCTTACTTTTACATTTTTTAAACAAGAATTTAGGTTCGGGGACCAAAAATTTTGGCAGTCCAAATCCAAGTATGAATTTCAGTTCAGTTGGCTGAATTTTTTACTTTCTTAACTCGACATTCTTCTCGCAGACGCGTCTTAACGTTCATTTGAATGATGTATAAAGACATTTATCCGCTGAAAATATCCTGTGAACTGCAAAGATGTCACACTCTGAACCATTAGCCTTCTCTCTCTAATATCTTTCTTTGCGATTCCATTTCGAAGAACTAAAATTTACGTAACAGATACGTATCAGATAATTGCATAAGGAAAATAAATAATTCCACCTCGATAAAGGTGAAAATTAATGTGACTAATTTGCATCAAAGTACAGTTTGCAATCGACGAAATCGATCTGTTCAAAATCTAATCCTTCCTACGTCTAAGCTTTTTATTTTTAGCTTCAAGTTCGACGAACTATGGTGCCCAAGTTTTTGTTTTTCAACATGGAAAAATAAAGTAACATCGTCAAAGGAAAAGCGATTTAGCATGCCACAACCGGAAGGTTTAATACGGCTGGGAGCATGAAATTGAAATCGTTCTATGTCGTTGCGCAGAGTGCAAAGAACATCATCCTCCCAAGGTGCTGTTTTCTCTGGTGGAAGAGACGAACAGCTTCGAGGGAGAGATATCTCTGTTGATTAAGGTCTTCCGTGGATCGTTGTTGTCTCCAGACTCATTCGTGCATAGAGCAGGATATTACGCACCGGTACCGAATAATGATATCTCGACCGCAGTGATCATATAAACCGCAATGATTACAAGGATATCGGAGACCTATCGACGTCTCGTCTGGTATGCGAATTATTGTGCATTCGTGTCGCAATTCCGAATGAACAGCTTAATTGGAGTCCATCGTGCGAAAGAATCTCTTTAACACCGCAACTACCACAATAGTTAAAAGGGACAATTTGTAATTTTTCATACAAGTTTTATAAATTTACAGTGACGTAGTTTTGGAATTCGAGATGTACGAACACGTTTTCGAAGAAATAATTTCCTCGAGAAATTCGGCATCCGATTGTACTGTACAAAAATACTAAATGTTAGTGCCATAGACTCTTTTTCATCGGATACTGGTTTACTTTCAATGTCAAGAAGATTAAACTCGATTCGGTTCCATAAAACATAAAATAAAAGAAGCTGTACTAAAAGTTCCTGGAACGAATGTTAGATCACAAGAACTAATAATTAATAGAATAAAAAGCGAAAAACTGATGCAGATGAGTTGGAAATCGAAGGAGATTAATTCGTTTCACGCTGCAGACATGGAGTTCGTCGCGCCGGACAGATTTCCCTGAATAACATTTTCCGTCCATAACGATCTTCATTCAAGAACGAATATAAAAATAAAGAAAGATAAATGTAGTAAGAAACCAAGTTTTTTTCCCCGATTCACGCGTATTTCTTGATACAGCAATCTTTTCATTAGCAACGTCAAAAGTGACACGCTTCGAAGAAGAATCGCCCTCGAAGGGGACTACAATACCGTTCCTACCCTGACATCCCTTTGAATGTGGGCGATGGTTCGATATTAGCTGGAGCAAACCGCTTTCGACGAGGACGACACGATTATTCGAGCGAAACAGGGGCGAATCCTCTCCGTTTCACTCACCAACACCCTGATAACCTACCCAATGTCCTCCTCCCTAACTTTTCTTCCTCTGTTTTCCTCCTTTTTCCTCTACTTTCGTCTGTCCAATTCTACGCGTGATCAAAGTTTCTCCCTCCATCTTCTCTCCGCTATTTTTCTCTTCCATTGCATATGGACTCTCCGTATTGGTAAAATTTGAAGAGAAATCTAACAAAAATAACAAAAAGATGCAGTCTACTTCGATCGAAGTTTGATTCACAAGCAAAGAAGTAGCCTTCGATTCCAAAAGAATCCATAATTTTTCTTCCTCGGCTTTCTTCCTTTTTCTTCCACTTTCGTTCTAGCTACAAACGAAATTCCTTCGATCCACCAAGCAGAGTTCCTTCTTCTCTGCTATTTTTCTCTTTCATTTCATACCGATAACCTTCGTAAGATTAGAATAAATATTCGACGAAAACCGTTGAAAACGATACACGTTGTTCAAGCAACATGTTGCTTCTCCAATTCCAGATGAAACAAAAAGGTACCAAAGCAAATCAGCCTACTTTAATCGAATCTTGATCCCCGGGCAAAGAAGTTGCTTCTAATTCCAACGGAATCCTCTTCTTTCTACAGAAACGTCCAACTTTCTCAGCTCACCACGTGGCTGTTTCTCGATCCTCTTTTTCATCGTTTCGTTTCGTTACTTTCGAATCGCTCTCCGTTCATCTCGTTCGAGCGACAAGGTCCTTCTTCATTTTATCTGCTCCCCATTCGTCCTCTGTTCCCTGTCCATTGATTGGGCGCCGCGTATACACCGATTTCTTGCCGGCTCTTCTCTTTCAGCAGAAATAAATCTTGTGTTTTCGCGTATAAGCGGCCTTTTAATATCACCGGGCTTGATTTACCGCCGCGAGGCCATGCATCCTACGTGTAAGAGAGGCCAAGCCAACATCTCCCACCCCCTCAGCTCCCCCTTGACATTTGTCTTCCGGCCCGGGAAGAAGGGAACACGACTGTCCCCAGGTTTTCCCTGATTTACCGCTCCTCCCGATGGTATTTGACTAAACGATCCCGGATCTTCTCGATGCTCGTTGCACAAGCGGCAACGATCGACCCGCTTGCGGCCAGAAAATTGCACGAGGACACTTCCGGTTCGCATACAACCTCCAATCATCCATCTTCGTATTTCTTTCGGAACAGATACGAATTGTCGGATGAAAGTTTAACTCCTTGCTACGATAGCAGCAAATATTTAATTCAACGGTGTCTGCAAGGATTTGCAAACATTTTATAGAATCCACGGAACCAAAGAATACCAAATACAATGGCATTCGATGATACGAGTATTGGAATTAACCAATTAACCGCGTTCGACGTGGCGTAAGTGACTTTTTAAACTAAATTCCACAGTTAACGGGTTAATCGTGTTATTTATGAGATTTTTATTAAGACATAAAATATATGAATTAAATATGAAATAGACGAAGCATAAAAGTTTAAGGAAGTTCGTAATGATTGTTCAAGTTTATTTGTAAGCGTTCTAATGCTTATAAACGAAAGTGTACATGCCGGTATAGTTAGTGTCTTGTCTGGCGATATCAAGCCACGCTCACAAACGAACGAGTTAAAGAGCAAATACGGATCGAAAACGTAAAAAGAAGAGAGCCGGCTGTACTCGAATCAAAGTTGAGATCTAATGGTAATATACGTGGCTTGAAAAGAGCGCCAAAGATAGCTAAAGAGCTAAAATTCTTACAATATCTTACATTACGACCGCTATGACCACTGTACACTTCGAGACTCCGTTACTTCCGCGTCACTCATCACTCTCCATTCTTAACCATTCTTACGCCACCTATTCTAACCTCCGAATCGCGTGTGCGCGTTTCGAGAACGCTGCTTCTTACTTAAACATCTTCAAGCCAAGACAGACCTAAGATCTGGTCAAAGAAAGCCGAGTCCCCTTCCAGAACCGCGTCCGCTAGACCAGGCGAAAAACTGGCCGTCCTCTCGATCTGGACTCTCCTAACCGTCCACAAACAAACTTGCCCGCGAACGCGCAAAATCCCTCCCCACGATTTCATGGAGCGAATTCGAAAAAGAGAAAAAAGAAAGAAAAAAAGAGCAAGGAAAAAAGGGAGAAAAATGAAACTATATAAGAGAGAGAGAAAGAGAAAGAGAGAAAAAATGTAAAGATAGCCACCGACCAAAACCACCGCGGCGCTCGCTGTACGGTAATAACACGATAATCATTTATAACGTAACAATCGAGCCACCGTGGCGCGGGGCAACAGGAAAGATCGTTGTACGTGGCGCAAGATGCATCCTCCGGTTATGCAGCTCCGGAGGCCGGGTGCATCGAAGCGTTGCGATCATTACGAGAAGAGGGAGGGGGGAGGTGGAGAAGAGAAGAAGAGGGCAGATTGTACGTGTCCGTGGTAAAAGGTCCACCGGTGTCCAGTGGCCAGTGTGGAAAAAGGAACGCCAAAGAGTCTGGTTCGCGGTGTGGACGGGACAGAGACGATGGAAGAGGAACGACGAAGATGGAGAAAAACAATGTTGCGCGCTCGGTACCGCGGGACATTCAGAAAATAAGAAGAGAGAACTGGGAAGAGGGAGGGGAGCGGCGGCCCCCAGGATGATGAGAAACGAGAGAAGACCGTCGCCGGGTCCCCTCGATGGACGACCAGTTGCATCAACGAGAGCGAATTTAAAAGCGATCACAGGAGTCCTCGGTTCCTTCGTAAATGGAGGTGTAAGGATAAACTGTAAATCATCCGGCTCGTTATCCCGAACCCCGACACGATCATACTCTCTTCGCTACCACTATTTTCTTGTACTACTTTTAACGTGCCGGTTCAACAATACGGGGGCCACCGTCTTTCGCGCTGGTCAATGCGTTACCGCGATGGAAGCCGCGATGATTCTTCACGATCTGTCTTTTGTTCAGGGGAAATAGATCGGAAACGGTGGAAAATCAGTTGCGATCGTGACGTGTGGAAATATCGAGCTTTGTTATTACAAATCATGAGAATATCCAGGTTTCTTCGGTGAGAGGGTATATCGAGTGTTCAGAGTTCCTCGAGATGTTAGTAATAAATCGGATAGCTTGCTAAAATTTGTAATAATAATACACATAATGTTGTATTCCCAATTACGTTTGTTTTGGCCATTTCTAAGGGTCTTTAGTCATTTTTTGGTACGGAAATCCTAAGACTAATTCGATAGATTTGAACTTATTTGAAACGTATGTCACGATTACGAAGAGCCTTCGAAGATTCCAACTTTTATCCAAACTCCGTTTATTGCAATGAAACTTTAATTCGTATCTAATAGAACGATTTGTTGATGGAATCCATTGGTCATATGTACGTTGTACATATAAAGAAAAACTCGTAGATAGTGAGAAGAATTAGTGAACTCTAATCATATCAACTGCCTGACCCCCTTAGACTAGGCTAGTGTATTCTCATTCGCTACCTTTCCAAAACTGCAATATGTCAAGATGCAAAAGTTCGATACATATTTCAATTACCAGAGATCCAACTTCTCTTTTACTCTGGGCTCTTGGCCTCCTCTAGATCATCGAAATAAATGGGAAAGCAATGTTTCGTTCACGTTACATTCACGTATTCGTCATCGAATGGTACACGTACAAATTGGTCCTTCAACCCGCGTCTGCTTTTCAGCTTGGCTGGTTTCATTGATCCCGTCAAGGTAAACCTATTTAACGAAGGTCGAATCGTTGCCTCGAATCGCTTCTAGCCCGAGGTCTTGGCGAAAGGCTGCTCGCTCTATTTGAATTTTTTTGCCAGCACGTGATTAATTGATCACGATCGAACGTGACTCGATCGAATCGAACGTGGCCTGGATCTTTCTTTCACGATCGATTCACGGGCGTTACTTTTCACGCGAATCGGCCGAATCGAGCGCTTGCCCTGACCTCGAATACGCTCGAAAATCTCGGTTTTCTAGCGCGAGCGCGCGGAATCCGTGGCTTCTTCAGCCACGAGAACGAACATCCACTCGCCAATAACTCGTGGAATGCGGGTTGACTGTAACTCGAGCGATTATTGCTTGCCGTACCGTTAACGAAGCCTCGTTACAAGCGAACTTTGTAAATACCTCGAGATAGAAAGAGGCGAACATCAGTTTTTCGAATAACGAACGGGCCATGAACTTCGTTGGAATGCTTCTGCTTTAAATCATTGTAGCCTGGATAGGCATAGGTTCCGCTCACAATCGAGTTTGCAACCAATTTTTCTGCCATCTTTTATCGTACAAAATCAACGATCTGCTAAGGCGTGTAACAGACTTAGCATGACTTCCAGACATCGTCTATAAATTACGTAGATAACCACGTGTCCGTACAGTAGATGATTTGTTGAAGAGAAATTTCAGTTAGCGTTGATATGCTGCGTTCCTTCAGTTACTTAAGCAATGCTGTTAATGCTGTTACATTTTTGTTTTTGCTGGCTTGGACGCGATAATTTAGAAGGATAGAAGAAGCACAGCACAGTGCGTTGGGGCGAATATTATCACTTAAAATCCAAAGATGAATAGCCATGTTTTAGCAGCGGTAAAATGTATTAATTGAACTCTTGAATTCACTTACGAGAAACGTAAATTCATACTGCTGGAATAAGAAATCACAACGGCAACAAGGAGAGTCAGTGAATCGGAAAATTGTTTGTTGACCCATTTTCTTCTAACGTACTAGAAAACATTCGGTTTTTCTTGACAAAATCTTGTTCCTCTCTGCAACTGTTTCCGATGTAGCTCTTAAGGGTTTGAAGATCGAAGGGCGGCTTCGCCTCTTAAACTCGAGTTACCGCAGCTAAGAAAAGATACGTATCTGCTATTGTTGGCTCTTCTTCAAACCCATAAAGTCAAAATCGAAGCCAAATCGCTCGCGGTACTCCCACGAAAGGTCCATCCTGCTACGATACTATCTCCAAAACCGTATCTCCAAACTTAGAGACTCGGGGAAACGCAAAAAATGTGAAATTTCGAAATAGCTCCAGAGCGAATACCAAGAATCACATGGTACCGCTCGAACAGGTACGAAGAACTTCTGGAACAACCTTATCACGACCTCAAATCGTTCGCTGGAGGAAAAACGCAAACCGCACGACAGCTAGGGAAACGTGAAGGATTTCACAACTTCCTGACAAAAGCCATGAGGTAGTAAGTGAGACGATGAACGAAAGAAAAGAAAGACTTCGATGAGGCGACGGTGAATCGTTGTGAGCGGGCGGAAGCTGGCGGTACGCGCTAGAATAACGAAAGCTAATTATGCGTTCGAGACGAAAAAGGGGGAAATCACGGCAAAAACCGTCGATAATCGACATCCTGCCGCAGTCCGTCGGTCAACTACGCTACCGACCGGCGTAAATTTAGTCCCGGGGTCCTGTATTCCCTCGTCCCAGAGGCGAACGTTACCTCGTCGCGACCGAGAAGTCCCCCTGAACAAACAAGAAGATCGGCCGTGGAGGCTTTTGCTGGCGTAAAAACGAAATCCGTGGACGATGCTTCGACGATCACGGTATGCAGTCGCCCTGGACCGTGATCCTGGAAGCGGAAAGCCAGAGCAGGCCTGTGCCCGCCTCGAAATCCAGCCGATACCTTTCGATTCCAAAGCTGGAGCAACACCCTTTTCTTCTTCAAATGTTCGAGGAATCTTAAAAGCATGTGCGAGAAGAATCTTTTTGCCCGCCGAAAGAGAACGTCTCTCGAGATGGGCTGTTTTTCGGGTCACAACATTTAAAATATTTTTGACAGTCAAATGGTTTCTATAAATTTTTGATTATTTCGATATTTAATACGATCGTATTTCTTTTTCTTCTGCTAAAATTTCTCTCCCGAATTCTGCCAAATGGATGATAAATTCCTAAACAGATTTTCCTCTCGTGTAGCAAATGCTCGACGAGTATACTCGACGTATTACGAATCTTTACGTATCTTTGTACGTCTTTATGTATTTTATATACATTTTAATGGTTTGGCAACTAAGGAATGCGGATTGACAAAATCCCCATTTGCATCGGTCCCGTATCCTACGCTCCATGTATTTTTTTTTTTTTTTTTATCTTTCTATCGTTTTTTAATCTTTGCAATTTCCTTTCCTGGCAAGTCTACTCTCACTGGTAGAATTGCGTATAAACTATTCCGAACGTCAGTTACACGACACTAGATCTAAATACTTGCGCAGCTCTAAGAAAACTATCGTCTAAGGAGTAATAAATTATCTCCATCACGAATCCGCAATAAACATTTTGCGAACGTGTGCAGATGGAAATGGAGAAAAATGGAACAAATACGCATCGATATTTTTACAACGAGCGAATAAATGAGAAGAAAAGATATCCCTGGCGGTAAAATTTAAAAAACTTCGACGAGATGGGACAACGCGACCAATTCCACGCGAGAGGTCGAGTTCATTTATTTTATTTATTTTATTCTCGGAACCAGAGCGAATTAAAATACGCTAGAGCATAATACCTAATTTTTGCAAGATGTTATATCGTATGTGCGCGCTTTTTTCTAAAGATATTATCTAGATTTAGAAATTTATCTTGCTTTAATCGTTCCACCGATGACCACCGTGGCAATGAACGTGTTAAGAAGCTACACAAAGTGAACTACCGGCGAAGAGACTCGGCTAAAAATCAGCACCGCTTGAACGAGACGACGGAGAACGAAGCAAAAGAGCCAAAAAAAAGGCGGGAGAACAATCAACGACGGAGCGGCAGGAAAATATCGATGCAGCCGTTTCTCGAAACGAGGTTGCGGCGAGAGGCCGACAGAACCGGCAAATCGTTGCACCGCCTGCGCCCTGTTTTTGCTCGATTTCTCAAAACCGATCGAGCGTTCCCGATCAGGGAGCAACACGCGTAGCTTGCACGCCAGGCGTGACCATCGGCTACCGCGATACACCACGAAAAACGTAGCCGCCCGCCATGCTCAGTCGCTCACGTCTATTTACATTGGCACCGTTGCGGGGAACGATCGATCCTACACGAACGTGCCTTCCACATCGACCATCGAAATCTTCCACTACGAATTTTTCGCCGATGAAACGGATTACGATTTTGTACAATACACTTTTCAGAAGGGACAAGGGCATGAAGCGATAATTGTACGAAGAAATCGGATAAGAAGCTGTAGCACAGTTTGGTCAAAGTTGAATAAACAACCAAGTATTACTTAAAAGTAAAGTAAGTATTAATGTACATGATCGTTCATAAAAATAATAATAAATTCATAATAATATCAATCCTTACCGTGCAAAACGCACCTACAGGTTCGACAAATTCACGCTAACGATCGATTAATTATACATATATCACGTTGCATATAGTTTCTAGAGGTGTGAGATAGAAGTGTGAGATAGAACTTGTGAGAAATGCAAAAAGAAAAATAAATTTCGCGAATTCGCTCTGAGCTGTACAGATTGTGATTTATCTATCGCGGTGTATGGGAAACTGCTATTTTGCTCTGACGAAAATGAAGTTTCCAATTCTCAAAGTACCGCTACGTTTCTCCCTTTTCTCCAGCGTCTTCTAAATGAATCGTATAATTGATAGAAACAATCAAATGGCCATTACTATCGTGGAAAACGCACCCCATAAATTCGGCGAAAGTTCGCACTAACGATCATCGTTTGAAACATAAATGCACGCGCACGTACATGAGGAATTCTTCCGGAATCAGGATGTATCTCCCTCGCCCCGTCTCTTTTTCTCCTTCTACTTCTCCCACCGGGGGTGGCCAGTGTCTCGGGGGCGGTCATATATCATCCACCCCCGGGGGGTGGCTACGGGGGTGGTGGCAAAAAATCTTGCCGAGCAAAAACTATCATCAGTGCTCGGGCAAAGCGAGCTCAACGCCTTCTCTCTTCTTCTTCATCTTCTTCTTTCTCTTCTTCTCTTCCTTCTTCTTCTTCTTCTTCTTTCTATCCGCTTTGCTTTCACGTCTCCTTCTTCCTTACGTTCTTTTGTATATTCCCTGGCTCTTTCACCAGTTTCAGGAAAGGACAGGAAGAAGCAAAACTTGTGCGCCTCGAGAAAACGCCTCGACCCGAGTTCATTAGGTTTTCAGGGTTTGCTTTTGGCAGCGTTTAATGAGAGGAAAGATAAAGCGTATCCTCCCTCCCCGTTAACATTCTGGTCAGAATTCGATGGATCGTGGAATCCTTTCTTACGTTTTAACCTTGCTGAGAATTGAAGTAAAAAATTTCCGAGATACGGTTAAGCAGAAAATCCATGGCGCTGTCATAGTGAAATTCGTCGGAGCCATGAATTTTGTTGGGAAACGGAAGAAGTTATAAATTTATTTATACAGCAGCCCTCCTCCCTTTTCTATTTTCCATTTTCTATCTATGAGAGCAGATATCGGAGACTATTTTCACATCATGCTGTCCATAATGGTGCCATTTCGATACGCTATTTTACATATAAGTTTTGTTCCTTCTTTAATCCCAAATCATTCCAAGTCTATTCTAATTATTAGCCAAACAGCAATGAAAGTCGTACGATATTATCAGAAACTACTTCCTCTTAAGAGAATAGAATATTTTGTCACCGTCGTCAAAGAAATTTAACCGCGTTCGCTCGCGTCTCGTTTCCGCCGATGAAATATCGATGTTCCCGTTCGAGATTCGTTTACGTCGTCCCATAAGCTACCCGCTTGATATTGGCGTAGGATGCAGCTCTTCCCGACTCTCGCGGTAATTGACATGCTCGATTTTATGAAGCTACTGTGACCGGCCGAAAATACACTTTTCACTCCCCCGTTCCATCGTTCGATCCATCTAATTGAAACACTTTGTTTGTCTACATCTATAGAGCGCCCCTCTTTTTCAGGGGATCAAAGATAATTCATGTAACGCGACAAATTAGAAAACAACCAATGTCTAAGTTATTTCTTCGCGATTGCTATGTTTCACGGTGAATAAAAAAGCGAGCAGAAGAAATCGGTGCAAGGAGAGAAAGAAAGGGAGAAAGTGTCGAGAGTGGCTCCAAGAAGGAGGAAAAGAGGGTAGCTTCGACTCTGGACTGGCTGCAAAGGCCTCCTGCAATGAATCAACTTATTTAAGGGTAGTTGGATTTCGCGAGTCGATGCACGACGACTACGAGCCACCCCACTATCCCCCTCCCTAACTCCCTTCTTCTTCAACACAGCACGCCTCGTAGAATGATTTATAGTTTTCCTTCCGTGGCCACCCATCCGTCCTCCCCTCGCACCACCCCTCGCGCAAACAGCACCCCTCTGCCAAATGTACGCAAAATAGTCGGAATTTGTTCGGCACCATCCTGACTAAAGTAAAATGCTGTTGTATATACGAGGCTAACGGAACTGCTCGATTGTGGAGCGCGCTGCACTGTATTCTCCGTTTAAGTATTTGGAAATGAACGAATCGCGACAATTACAATTATTCAGTACTTTATCATACAAAGGATAAGACAAAGAGACGTTAGCGTTATATTTAGTTCTGTTTAATCAGTTTCGCGTCTACAAGTCTGCACCTTGCACCAATAAACTAAACACGAAGAAAGTCGAAGCTCAGAAACATAGAAAATTAAAGATATCACAAATTTTTGGCGAGATTTGAAACCTCCCTCGTTGAATTCCTTTACTCCTGAGCTTTCCAACAATGCGCATATGATACCACGTGTCCCATTAATCGTTGCCTCAAACGTTATTGTATCGTTAAGGCACTTCAGTAGGTTAATTGAAAAATATAAATAAGCAGCGAGAATCGAGAGAAATTGGGGAAGAATCGTTGCAATTTGCACGAGACCCGTTCGAGGGCGGCTTAAGGTTCGCTAAATAATTATTAATGATCGTCAGGGTGAAAGTGTGACTCTGATCGTGTTGACACTGCATTGTAAGCCGCAGACAATGCTATGGTGGCTTTCTGAAGCGTGTGGCTATGGGTTTGATGGAGGAGCAGCGCGATGGCGGCGCGGAGGGCAGGGTCCGTAATTAATAACTTGGAATTGATTAAGGTGTCAGATAAGTCCATGGAGACGGTGGTTCGTGGCTCTTTCTCCCCTTCTCCGGTAGCCTCTCTTTCTTCATCGGTGCGACGCGTTACGATATGATTAATAATTTCGAGATAACGCCGCGCCGTCCCAGCGTCCTTGTCCCTTTGAGAGGGGCCGATTTGCGGCCCCACTTACGGCCTCATAAATGACTAATTATTCTCACTGTCCTCGCTGGTTTCTGACCGCTCTGCTAAAAAGGCAAAATCAGAACGTTCGACTCGGTTTTCACGACACAATTTTTCTGTTAATGCTTTTCATACCACACCGTTCTATCGAATTATCGCTCCAAGTATTACAGCACAATCGAAGTATCTCCATTCCACTGAAGGTACTCAAAGGACAATACGTTTAGAAATTTCATACGTTTAAGAAGATCCATGGTTTCATCGCGTTGCAACGCAAAGTTTAGGGACCAGTAAGGAACCGTCTCTGCTATGTCGAGACCAATAAAAAAGAAGGTGCTCTTTCTCGATAGAAGTTGAGCGATCGTCTATGCAAATACCTAATCCTTTCACAGATCCATCCAGGTGACGTTGACGGATTGGTGGAGGACTTTGTTCAGAGGCAGCTCCAACAGATTGCAATCCGCGACACCATTTGTTTCCCCTGAGACCCGAGGAGCTTCCTGCCGCGCCGGTGGGAAGACCTCGTCGAGAACGATTAACGGGTCTTCGTTAATTGCTAATAAAGAGAAACCCGGATGATGTACCTTTCAACATAAAATACTGGAAAGATCGAACAGTACACACGTTTGTCTCAAACTGACTTCACAGCAGTTTGTCTCAACGTGTACAGCTAATGGAAGAGATATAGGGAAGTAATAAAACTGTTTAGAAACTAAGATTAATACGTTTAAAAACCTAAGATGGGAAGGTTTCTGATACTTGCGCAATTAAAATATCCATTTGTCTTCGACGTTTGAATTTTCGTGTGTAAATTATCGCGAACGGAAAATCCACAGGGAGATTTTTCGATAATGACCACAGCGAAAAAAGGGGTATGAAGGATTAATCACCCAGAGATGCGAGAAAAGACAATGGCACGGGTGTGGAAAAATATTTTCTACCTTTTCCCTTGCTCGACAAAGGGTAAAGTATCTACGACGAATCCGGAGTAACATTTTCGTTGGCTACAAAATGGACGGAATGTGAAATAAAATTCTGCGGACATTCTTTGAATAACTTCATCTTTAACTTTGAATAACTTTATCTTCGATCGTTTTTATTAAGAAAATTCTATGTTCTATCGGAATTTCGTATCTAAGAAAAGGAAGACGTTCTTACGAAATTATCGACTTTCCAAATATTCACATGAAATATTAGCTTCGTCACTTATATCAAATAAAACTTTTACAAAGATCTAAATAAGCTACCTAAGAAAAGTGTGAAGACCCCTTTCATTACAAATTTATTTATCTGACACTCGTAGAAAATGCAACCTAAAATGTACTTTATAATAGAATAATTTATTATTGATTGAATTATCAACAGCAGCTAATTTCTACGTGAATCCCTAAATAAAGTATAAATATATGTCGGATTAAAGTCAGGATTATGGGGATGGGCGTTTAATGAATTTTCGTTGGAATTAGCCATTGCCGTGATACAATGGAGAGTTTATTAGCACGGGCTTATTAACAAGATTACGCACTAGTGATGATGACCTTAGGTTCGAAACGAATCCGCGGTCACGGGATGGTAAACGTATGTTCTCGCACAGTTCAAGTCTAACTCTTTATTAACTAGATGTGATGTATTCGCTGGTTGTAAGGTGGCACTGTCATTCGTCGATGAGATCGTACGAAAGAATGAATCTCCGTCTCGACGATGTCGTCGAGGAAAACTATATTGGGTGGGTCTAAGGATATGAGATCCTCGGATTCGTCAAAGAAAGCTTTCTTTCCAAAGGAGAGGGAAATTAGCGCTGTTGCTAATTGGTCGATCTCCATATCGGCGTTTTGAAAGAGATGCTGGCCGCCCTTGAGGGGAGGTTGTTGACGGGGGGCAACGCTCGTGGAGGATAGGTTTCTCCTATCTTCCCGTAGTTGCAACAAAGTCTATTTGACGGACTTCGCTTGACTAAATCTTAAGATCTATAGCGGGTCCTTACGTTAGCTAAACATACGCCACAAAGGCATGCCGACACCCGGCGATCATCTTACCCGAAGGACAAAATCTGCGTGTGGCGGGCCGCGGGATAGAAACTATTGAAGTATTTACTGCCACGTATCGCTACGACTATTTCTTTTAAGGAGAGGTATAGAGTTACTCTGTGCCTTTGTTAGATAAAACGTTCATCCCTTTGACCACGGCTACGTTCGGCGACTGATTGTCGCCTCGAGCCCAAGCTCATGATCATAAATCTCGAACGATCGGAGCGGCATTCGTTTAATCCAAGTTACAGAGTTGCGGTATTCCCGCGAATCCAAGGAGGAGCTCCGGCGTTCTTTCATCTCCGACATATACAAGTAAAGTCTGACGGAAGAACTTTCGGTAAAAGCCGGAAGAAAATATTATCAAGAAAAATGTATCAATAAAAATTGCGGAAGAGAAAGAGAGAAACAAAAACGAAATGATTTTCAAAGCTGAAGTGCTACATATAATAGTCAGGCCTCGTTAAAATTTGATTGCATCGATACGCGTTACGAGCGCTTTTACAAGCACCTAATTAGACTTCTCGTTCTTCTCCTGTTATTTTAAATACTCAGCAAGAGAAGAGAGGAGGACCACTTGTTTCTGGTTTTCACACCCCTTTAGCATGTACCGAAATCAAGCGTGACATGACACACGCTGTAATCCGCGTAAAGGGTTGATCCCAGTTTAGCCGGCTGTCCGTAAACCGTGGAACCCGCGGGACTTAAGCCCAGGCAAATTTGAATCCGTCAATCTTGAGTATCCAGGAGGAAGCATATAATCATCCCACACGCTCGTAACACCCGTCCAGACATTAAAATCGCTTTTTTTACCACCAGTGTTGGAAAGATTTAATCCCTATTTTGGGACAAATGATAATTTCAACTGAACCAACATTGACACTACGAACGAATGATATAAGAGAATTTTATTACATCATATCGATAATAAAATCTTTTTCAAGGACTCAAAATTCATATTATATTATATTACATTTTATTTCATATAAACTATCTATCCCAAACGCGATTCATTTTCGCAGCGTCGTTATTCGCAAAATTTACTAAATTTTATGCTTCTACAGTGACAAATAAGTACATCGATATCTGATCCCCAAGTCATTAATTAAGTTAAAAATATATGAAACAAATTTTCTACGAAACAACGTTCTATCGAAGACAAACAACGATAAATCGTTCGCACAGATGCGTCCCCGATCTTCGTTGGAACTGGTAATTAGGCGTGCGAGGAGGCAAGTGGAACGCGGGGAACACGATTGGGAGAGATCGTGAAGGAAAGCGGGCCGGAAAAGGGAGAGTAAAAGACGAAATTGCTCGATGGCCGATGAGCGTCGAATAAGGCGAAACGGTATTAAGACGGCGTGGCGAGGCCAGTTTCCTCGAGGCTGATGTATCATTTGCCGGCGGGTCGTTAGGCGGTTTCAATTAGTTTTCCACGCTACTCTCCTGGCCCAGCGTCTACATGAGTATGGGGAAGAGACCAGCGCAGCCCTTAATCGCACAGTCCAGTTTTTTCTCATAATTAGGAAAAGCTCGTTAATGCGTCCCTACTATCTTCTTCCTCCCTCTTTCTTTCTTCTCTCCTCGCTGTTTCCCTGTGTGTTAGTTTTCGTTACATATCTACTTGCTCTTATTACTGCGAGGGACACTGATCTTTCAAGATTCAGGAACTCAGATCTTTTCAACTTGGAATTTGAAAAAATTCTATGAATTCGTTTCATTATTATGTATAGTAAGATAAAAATGTCTTTTGAAAGACAACTCCCTTTCTCTCAAGTTTGAATATTGATAATATTATTTTCGTATTGAATACTTTTCTAATAATTAAGTATATGAATCTATTTGTTGGTTTCCTTTGCTTTGAATAAGGAGAAATATTAGAGACATAGAAATATCGACTTATGTCCTCTTTCTTCACTTTTTTTTCCTTTCTCCCTCTATCGTCTTCCTCCCTTCCCTTTCTAAGCTGCTCCTGTGTCCTACGCTTCCTCCCCAACCCCTCTATTCTTTCTACGAAATGTAGAAATTTCTCACATTCATACAAACATTAAATACAAACGTTCTCACGTTCATACAAACATATTCAGAAGTCCGAATCATAGAGCATATTTTATTTTAAAACATGCAATATTAAGTTTACTAATTTATATGTTTACTGTAGCAAATTTTAGCAGACATAAAATATTTTGAGAGCGATATTTCAAAATATGCAACATAAAGTACCCTAAGATACACGATTTACTCTCATTCGGTATATATTTATATATAGATATCGTTACTGTGTAATTTAATACGAATTTTAAATAAAGCGTTTTATATTGTTCATTAGTCATAATTGTTCAATGAAATTGAATAGGCTAAGAATGTTGAAAACACACAAATAATCAGACTCACCGAATGAAGGAACGCCAACTGTCCAAAAAACCCTTCTCGACGATATAAAATGTTTTTTCTGGATCTTCACACTTCAATATTTCGTTCCTATTTCGACCGTGATACAAGTCGTTTAACTCGTCCCTTTGTTGTTTGGCTTTTATCTTGTCGTCCTTTTTTGCTTTTTGCGCGTTCTCCATTTTCTCCTGAACAGTAACATACATCAATATACATGCATATACCAAAATGTTTTATCTTTATTTAAATATACAAATATGTACGAAAAAGTACCTCACAAATCGAGCATGACGCGGCACCAATAGAGTACTCCTTGGACTCTGGGAAATATTTTCGAAGTATCACCCAAGCTTCACGGGGTACTATTTTTCTTGTCGAATCTGGTGTTTTCAATGAACTGTGCTCACAAAGTAAATCTTCATTGAAATAGATTATGACTTCGTTCTCTTCACCTTCCACCGGTTCTTTCAGTCCTTCACTTTCTTTACTTGTACCACTTTTACTATCTTCCTGCGAGCCACTGGGATCTTGACAGTCTTCATCCTCAATTTCCTGCTCCATATCGTCCGTAAATTTTTCCATCGCAAGTCTTCGCCATGATCTCAGCGAATCAGCACCCACGATATAACTAGTCTCAGACCTGTTACCATGAAAATAAAATTTATTTCTCTTTTACAAAATAATGCGTTCATTTTAAAATTATTATTAATACAGGAGACTCACGGTTCTTTGAAATTTCGAACGAGTTCACTAACTTCCTTGTGATCACGTTCAAGCGATATCTTGAAACGAAGTAGCTTGTACCGACGTTTCACGCAAATTTCACAAAAAGAATTTTCATCTAATCGCGGCCCTCCACGATATTTATCATAAAGTAAATCCGCAGCTGTAACAGGTATACACTTTGCACGATTCACTTTCAAGGGATCGAGTCGATAATGCGAACACATTAATGTAGAATTGTCTATTGGTGGTACTCCGTCGACAGATAAGTGTCCATTGAGCCATTTTGATAACCAATCGTTTGGAATCCATTGATATGTGTCCCACGAAACTATGTTCGAAATAATATTATACACGTCTATGACAAGTTGTCTCTTTAAATTCTGATCTTCGATCTCCTTTTGCTACAAGAAACATCGTTGAGAATGCTTCTTAACTGATTAAACTCAATTTGTTGCTGTTATTAATACCTACTTTTTCTTGTTGAATAGCCAATAAGCTCAATTCGTGTTTCACATTCTCTTGCCTCACTAAATCACGCAATGTTGTACTCACTTCCCAATTTTCAAACTCCATCTATAAAGTAACATAATGCGTCCATATGAATATCCATAAGAGAAATAAAAGAAAAACTAAATATACCAACCTCTTCGTAAAAATCACGTTCCCCACAACTCATAGCTCTATGCGCAGCACCATTTAACCGCTTGTAGTCCAATTTCACAACTTTTACAACTGGTTTCTTCATATCCATATCGAGCTTATTTTCTTTATTGTCGAATTCGTAATGTTTGCCATTTTGTTCATCAAAGGTAGAATCTGCGTTCACAGACTGTTCTATTGCAACATTTTCTGGAGATGCCTTCAAAGTTTCCATTTCCTGTTTGCTCTCCATATCAGGTTTCAATATTTTCTCAGAATTATTTATATCGGAAACACCTGACATTGTATCGCATTTGTGTTTCTCTTCATTTAATGAGTCTGATTTTTCTTGAATTACAATTTTTTCCATAGCTGTTGCATTATTATTATTATTATTGGTTTCTCCATCTAGCTTTTTCAACTTATTTTTCTTTGTACTACATGTTCGTTTTTCTGAAGTGACTTTCTTATAAACTAACATATACGCGGTATTAGAAGACAAAAATCCTTTCGGTATACGTCCCCGTTTTACTACCTTCGAATTCTCTGTAATAGAAAATTCTAACTACATTTTATCGTTTTACTAAATAATTTGTTTATTACATTATAATAAAATTTGTACTCACCACTAACACCATCCTCGATTCTTTTATTCTGCATTTTTTCCACTTTATCGTCACTAAATTGATACCATTCGCCATTTGAATTGCATATATTCGCAATATAGTGACCTGAATGTGCAGATGGGCCTTTATGACTTAAAACTGCGACGAGATTGTACAAATGAGTTAGTGGCGGACACCTAACATATTCTGACATATCGAGATCTTCCGGAAACTGTATAAAAGAATTCAACTTTCTTTTCTGCCCAGAATCCCTAACAAAGACAAAGTAACATATTCTATTAACATAATATATAACAATCTAATAGTGTAATATAAACGTAATAAAATAAAAATACCTATGAAACACAAAACGCATTAATTGTATGTTTAATGTTTCTGGAAGAGATTCCAAGCGTATAAACCGGCGCGCATCTTTTTTGTCATTGCAGGTAACGCAGTGATACTGATTTGCACCAGTCAATTGTTCCACAGATAAGTATTTCTCTACTGCCTCTTTCAGAGTGGCTGCGAGTTGTAGATCCAATTCGTAGAATGTAGTGGAGGTTGGATATTCAGTTCCGCATTTAGAGCAACTGCGTCAAACATAAAACTCGCGTTATTTAGACGGAATTAGCTTCTCTCGGTCAGATCAGTTGATCGCACCAGTCACCGCAGCGAGCAACGTGTCCTACCATGTTCTCATCGTCAAGATCATCAGCATCATCATCGTTTAGGACAATTCTCATTTGTTTTCCACTTCAGAAAACCCACCAATTGATATAGCTGTATTTTCCTTGGGTCAGCCTCTGCAGCATCTGCTTCAGTTCTGAGTTTTGTTGGAGTTTCCCTTCGATATGGCAGAGAAGTAGCTTGGAGAATTCCTGTGCATCCTGCTGAGTTCTAGTATCCAAAGACAATGCGATCGCGAGATTCATCGGATCGAGCAGACGACGATTTCCGAATTGCATCATTGCAAATATATATTGCAACTGTCCTACTGCTGTCACTGGATGAAACGGTACTCCTTTCTTCTCAGCTTGACACACTGCTTCCCTTTCCTCTGGATCTTCTGTGATATCCCACTTGTATATTATCCTCCTGGAAATATAAAGTTCCATTTTGTAGTAGATATTTGCAAATAAATGAAGTATAAGCTAAATATTAATAGTATTAATAAGTACATACCTCATATCTTCATTATGAAACCACATTTGAATTAAGCTATTAACATAACAAGTTGCACCTAAATTCTTTAATCCAACATATTGAGTAGGGTCACGTAATTCAGATAAAGAACTTTCTAAAGGCATTACTTCTGCGGGTTGCGACTTCATGTACTTTTCTTCTCCTAATCCAGTCAAACATTGTGGATTATTTGTGCAATTACGTCTGTAACAAATCATTTATTTTAATATGATCGAAAAGAATATTATTTCATAAGAATATATAACGTTTTAAATAAAGATATAACTTACTTGCAATTTTTACATGCTTTTAAACCTATTCTATATGCAGTTTCCAAATGTATCCTTTCTATTTGGTCTAATACCACACTTTCTACCCAAGCCCATGCTAATTTGTCTAAATCAGTCTTTTTTGCTGGCGGCATTTTTATCTAAAATATTAACAAACAGGTAATATATTTTTAGTAATTAAATTCAAATATTTCCATGTTGATACTTTTTATCTTATTTTGATTTTATACTAAAACTTTACGCAAAATTATATTAAACACAATACATATGTTTCAAATTCGATTTATTACATGTTCCATTTCGCGCCATGAGAAAATCGCACAACACTACAGAATAAAAATAAAACGAAAGTACCACATAAAATAATCAATTTTGTAAAACGTATATTTTCGGAAGTTTAGTAATATAAAAGTAATCGTAAATAATGTATCGATTTAAAGCTTAGTATTTAACAAATGAACAGTTTCGTATATTAAAAACTATGTATGTATATACTCACATAAAAGTACCGTACTGTTCCTGACTGTTGAGGTTATGAAAAATGCCGCTGCAAATGTTGTAAAGTACTGTGCTTCTTCTACAACATTATCTGACTGCAAAAAAGACTTATCACGTTTTCAAGCTTACTGAATTCAAGCATCCATCAACACCTTTCGTGAACAGATGAAAATGTATCATCAAAACACTCTAACCGTTTCTGGTATACACTGACCGCCATATGCAGTCGGCTTTGGTCTAGGCACGCGTCAAATCAATCGCTAAATAATTTCTCGCGTTTAAGTTAATATACATATATTTTTTTGGAATTTATTTACTATGTTATTTATTAAAAATAAAGCAATAATCTTTCTCGAACAAACAATATTAAATATGTTTGCATATACATAATAGAAATTTCATAAATATCATTTTTGTTATATCATTTTACATATGAACATATAAAAAGTTATCAACAAGAGAAAATTACCTACACTGAGAATAGAAGCTTGAATATTCTTTTATTGAAACTACTAACACATAGCTATATTTTTATCATTTTATAAATATATTAGAAAATGTCTGATAATAAAATAGGTAAATATTATTTGTTGATTTATTAGAAATATAAATAAGATAATAAGTAACAGAACATATTTCTTATTTTATTTATAGTTACTACTGATATCCTGCTGGAATTTCTAGAAGTAGCATTTAATCACATTCTGTTCTTCAGAAATTTATATCCCAAGGAAATATTTGTGAAAAAGAAGATATACAGCACATGTATATATGTGTCTGAACATCCTGAGCTCAATGAATACATAAGAAATGTGTTAAATGCAATCAGAGAATTAATAAAAGAGGATGAAAATAGTGTCAAAGCGGTGAACCTGGTCTTCTACAACAAAAGGAAAGAACCAATTGAAAAATTTGTCTTTGATCTTGTTAAATTGCAAGCAAATAGCACAGAGTATGTATGCTTGTGAAGAATCATATAATATCAGCATGTTATTGTCTAATCTGAAATTTATTTTAGAAAAGATCCATACTATCTAAAAACAGAGGAATCGTTGAGAACAATTTGTTTGAAACTATCCATGTGTGAATCTTATTTAAAACCATTGCCAGAAGATTCATCTTTCTTGATTGAAATTAAAACATATGAAACTGCACATGTAACTTTAAATGAAAATCCTTGTTGTGAAGATTTTCCATGGATTATCAATGAAGATATCCCTGATATGACTAACAAGAATTTACTTCCATTGAAAACTATAAAAACAGAATGTCTAAACTTGCAGATGTATGTTATTGAAGATGAAAATAAGAAATGCATAAATTAATTATAATTATATGTAGCAATTGATTTTGTATTTTCATTATGATTATTAATAACTATCAATATCAATTGTAAAATATTTAATGTTAATGTAAAATATCTAAGATTGTAAAAATTTATTAAGAAACTTGTATTGAAAATGTTTGGAATTATTAGCTTCAAATATCAGAAACTAAAAAAGCTACATTCACATACAGAAACAACTAAATATATACCTAGTGAGAGTATAAATTCTGATTCAAACTAGCCGGTAGTGAACAGGAGTATAGAATGAATAAGGTACTTCCATTTCCTTTATTACACAGCCCCGCCCACTCTGTGACGTCATAGACGAGCAGTACGGACTATAAAAAGAGGATGTATCTTTTGATAAGAGTAGATATGTACATATCTCGTAAGTTACACCCCCTTTAAATAAAATCGACAAAAAAAATTATTCAATTAATTACTTACGAGATTAACTTATATATATTCAGAATTGTTTAAATACCTGAATTACATAAAAAGAAAAATCTAGCAACTTTCATATAGTTCCGAAGAATACATTTCTTTTTAAACAGAAAATTATATATCAACAAGTATAGATATATGTATATAATATATATAACATTCGATAAGAAGTTCGGCCTTATATATGCATCAAAAAGTTATTTAAAAATCAGTTTCTACAATGAAAATCCAAAAGTAAATAATTTTGGTTTAAGAGAGGAACAATCCATTAGTTTTCAGTAATGACTTAACTCATTATATAATAATAGAACCGTATGACTATACAGAGTTATTGGTAATTGATCTTTCTCTATCTTTCTTTTACAAGTGGTACTACAGGCATTATGGTGGGTGAAGATCTCCTTTCGCATCCTATATCTCTGTTAACATTCAGCGATTTTTAGTCGAAATTATGCTTTCAATAATCTCCGAAATGTATTTTTTTCTACATCTTAATAGAAATATGACCACAGACGAGGTGCAGAATAGATCTATCAGTTAATGTATTTCTGCATTCCATATCTTGAGGGTCTGAAATCATTTACCATTTTAATGGTATTCACAACATTATCGATTCAGTATAGAATAGGATTACAGCGTTCATAGCGATCGGAATTGGAACTAGATTTTAATATATACGATAGTATACGATAATATACGATACTGATTAAGAACTAGATAAACGTGACATTAATGTATGTATGTAACTTTGGAACATTAATGTATAAACAAATCTTCTTCTTTATGTTTAATGAAACAATATTTTATGAAAATACTACCTTTCAAAACTATGAATCAACTATTATTCATTTACCATAGACACACGGATATCATACTAAGGATATGAAATATGTAATTATATGATACAGTTAAAATATTATTATGCATTACAAAATATTTCGTAATAGATATCAGGTATCTATGAATATTCCATAATGCATCCAATGTGAACAAATTGTAACTGTGAATATCTGTTATTAAAGTTCCAAAACTACTTTGTATGAATCAAGTATTGCACACTTTTTTGTTAGCTAAAGATACGTTGCAATAGGTAAAAGGCACAATGCGCGAGAAGGTGTGCTAAAAATAACTAATCACTATAAATTATATTGGATTATGAATATAAAACAAACCAAATGAAGATTCTAACTATTTTGAAGCAATGACTTTGTATTGTATATCCAATTTTTCACATTTACGACGAGGTCTCACCAGTTACTTCCTCTTCTTAATATGACATCACGCAAAATACTAAAATTTCAAATTTTAGTTTCCAAACTCACCACCAGAGTGTGGGTGATTCAAGAATGTATCACGTTCTATCAGTACCCGGATACTATTCGCATTTTCCTGAAAATTTCGATATTCGTTTGTTTACGTGGAAATACGACAAATCACTCTAACTTGTATGAACATATTGCCATTTTACAAGTCATTTCATTATTAACTATAGCTAGAGTATGATTAAATCACTTTTTTCTAAATGACGATAATGAAAATATGACAATTTTCGTGATCGGGCTCAAGGAATAAAATAAACACGAGAATTCTCGTGATCTGTGCATACAGAATGATTAAAATCAAGATTCTCACCATTTTGAAGGAGTGACATATCGTTGTATACTAAATTTTCCATATTTTTGACGAGTTTTCTGCGGTTGCTTCAACTTTCTATTATGACACCGCGCGAAATGGAGAAATTTCAAATTTTAGTTTGCACGGCTGCCGCGAAGGCGCAGAAGACTCAACTACGTATTATGTTCTATTAGTACCCTGAGACTGCATTTTCTTGAAATTTATTTTCATACAAAACTTTATGATTCATTACAAAATTGTTTATGATAAGTATGTCATTAAGTATGTTATATGACAATTACTTGCTACAATAATATTAACTGATTTCTTCACAAAGAAGTTCGCAGCCTATGAAAGCCGATACTTATTGCAGCAACCTTAACAAAAATATTTAATTTCATTCATCTGACGTAATGTCTAAGATCAAATTATTCAATAAAATTATAAAATTCTTCTTCGCAAAGTATCGAATAAGAACATTTTCTTTTTATTGAATAATTCGTTCTTGGAAAATGTTATATATGTATAATATAACAAGAAATATAATTAGTGTCGGGTCCATGCCAGCAGTTATGAATAACTATTATAATTGATCAATATTTTCTTGTTTATCAATAACCACTATCTATGGCGGAAGTCGATAGAATCATTCCCTTTGGTTATCTCCTGATATCTATCTAAAAATTGATTACATGGTATATATTTATGACTTTACTGTTTGCTCTACACTTTTATTGTACAAGAGTTTTCAACAACAGGTTTTAGCTCCGTCCTTTTTCAAGCTACACGCACGAATGCTTTCCTTTTTCTCCGAGGATTGAAGTACCGTATTGTGGTCAAGTGAAAGCTATCTACCAGGACAATAACTCGGCATTCGCGTAGCGGTTCTCGATAATGAAGACGTGTATCTTCCTATCTCTGCTTACAATATTATTCTTCTGTAGCAATGGTATTCTAGGTGAGTACGTATCAAATTGAAATCATTCCCTTAACATTAACACGATAGCGCGTAATTTAAATTTCAAACGGTATTTACATCCAAAGGACGATGGTGAAAGAGGACCAAATTTGTATCCCTCCAGGCACCTAAAATTGTAATAAGAAATAATTCATAATAATTATGGTAAATGTGATGTTAAAAATGTAGGTAAAGTGAACGAGGCATAAAATACGACATTTAAAATTTAAATTAAAATTAAAAATGGAAGATTCAAACGCGTATTCAAATTTCAACTTTTACCATTCGTTATAAGTACAATATTTAGCCATCATAATATGCGATGAAATCTTTCAATAAATGATGTATTAAAGCAGTTAAGCGTAATATAAGCCAATCTTTTTACCAGATTCTATGTATATATGTACAAAATACAAAAGTTTGTATGTGATCCGGCTGTAAATTACATTGCTATTATTTGGTGGCACACTATGCAGCGAGGAGGAAAGTCTAGAATACGTTTGACATTTTGTCCGGTAGCTTATGCAATGGAAATCTGACATTTCGATGGAATCCTCGTTTAATTTCATTCCTCGAAGATATGTAAATAACTGAAAATACTTTTCTATAATTAATAACTTAATAGAAAGTTAGCTCAAGGACTTAATGTTTTTCATATTTACATCAAATGAATAACAAAATCGCGCGCGGACATATTTTATGAATGATTAATATTCGCATATCTTATCGATGAAAAATAACAAGCTTGGGACATCGTTCAAAAAATAATCTATCATATGTATATACATGGATACGAATATTTTGCGAAAAGAGAAAAGAGGTTGTAATAATTGTACATTAAAACTACGTTTCTTTCTCCACTAAGCTCTATTAAGGATTAAGCATAACAAGGTAGTAACTTGTTATGTGGCTTCCTGGGCCGTTTATAGAAATAACGATGGAAAATTTGGAATCCCTCATATCCGTCCGGAACTTTGCACGCACATCATATATGCGTTCGCCGGATTAGACAGCACATCGTGGACCATTACGAGCCTCGATCCCAACATAGACATTGACAAGGGTAGATACATATTGTAAATTACTCGATACGATTGAAGATATATCTATATTCCACGTCTATGAATGGCATTTTCGTTCTATAGCCGTCATAATATTCCAGATAATTACAGAAGAATGACCGAACTTCGTGAACAGTATCCAGGTCTAAATATCCTACTCGCAATCGGAGGATGGAACGAGGGTAGTAAAAATTACTCTATACTCGCTTCATCCCCTACACGAAGAACTACATTCGTTAAGAGCGTAGTGGACTTCCTTGAGTATGGAATCGAATATTAAGATAGTTTTGTACTTTGCTGATTTATATGATAGCTTCTATCTTGCAGGAAATACAAGTTCGATGGATTCGATCTAGATTGGGAATATCCGGGATCACGGGGTGGTAGTCCAGAAGACAAATTATATTTTGCCCTTCTTGTAAAGGTAGACAACGTAACGTAATGTAATTTTATCAAAATTACAGTTTTATATTAGCCAGAAATTAATCGTATTCTCTATTCTAATAGCAATTAAAAGAAGCATTTAACGAGACAAACTATCTACTAACAGCAGCTTTAGGTTCTAATAAAGCAATTATCGATACGGCATACGATATTCCCGAAATTTCCAAATATCTCGACTATATCCATGTGATGGCGTACGATTATCATGGATCATGGGATAAGAAAGTGCTTCCGAATGCACCATTAAGAAGTGGAGACGGTCTGAGCGTGGTAATGCATTTAGAAAAATTACAACGAGTAACAAGTATCGTAGATGGAACACATAATGCAATAAAATTTTCAGATGGAGACACTTAATTATTTGTTAAGTAAAGGTGCACCAGCAAATAAAACAATCTTAGGCCTGCCTATGTATGGTAGAACTTATATATTGGCAAGCAAATTAAATTCTTCCCAAGAAAGTCCAATTAATCGACCAACTATAACAAATGGATTTAAGGGGCCTTACACTGACCAAGAAGGTTTTATGGGATATAATGAAGTACATTTTACTTTTGTTATATTGATTAGATACGTTAATTCTATTAATAATAATCTATCTATTTGTTCGTTCTAATAAAATGATAACATGTATGATTTTTTAGATTTGTGAAGAATTAGTGAGTCATAAAGGTAACTGGACTTCTGGCTGGGATGATACTAGCGATACACCTTATGTCATTAACGATGATCATGTTATAGTATATGATAACCTCAGGAGTTTAAAAGCAAAGGTTGATTAATTTGATCTATTACAAGCGACGATAACAAACGATAATACTACACGCGTTACTTCTACAATATAATGTTTTTCAAAAATTTTCAGATCGAATACGCGATGAGCTTAAAATTAGCCGGTGTAATGATTTGGAGCATCGATACTGACGATTTCCATGGAAAGTGCGCAAATCTCTTTAAAGACTATTTAAATTTAACAGATATGACATATCCTTTACTAAGATGGATTAACATAGTTGTATCTGAAAATAGTCAGGTAATCGGTGATAAAGATAGCGTAAACGTAGATAAAGAATATAACGATAATTCATCTTCCATCACAAAATTTTCTCATAATTCTATTTTAATAATATTAATATCTCTTGCATACTATATTTGAAGAGACCTGGTAATGGCTGAAAAAATAGTACCAAAAAGTTTATGAAACTTGGATACATTTATCCTAAGAACTGATTTGCTTCTCTTTATTGTTTAGAAAATGTTCCTCTAAAGCTGTCTTTCCATTTTTATGTTTATGCTAATCTATTGTAATAATAAATGTAACCTACCGAATGTCATACTGTTTATGCTAATGGCATATTATTATAATTATTCGTGTATATATAGTAATAAAGAAATGTTCTATTTGAATTAAAAATATATGAAATGAATTTAAACTTCCTCCAAAAATATTGTTTCTGCTAAAGATAACTTAAAAAAATATCTTAATGTATATATATACATATATATGTGTGTATATATATATATATATTATTGTAAAATAAGTTTCTTAACATAACTTACACTTACTGCATATTTTATCATTTCCTTTAATGTATCACAACATGTCTTGCATTGATTTTCCTTGCACTAGTTATAGGAAAATTTATTTTCACCCAGCTTTCCGTAAGTAAAATGATGATCAAGTAATAATTCCAGGTTTGCAACGAATATATAAAACAGTTGTTCTTGGAAAGCAAAATGTTTTCTGCAATTGTATCATAAACATAAAATAAATTATCTATAAAATGCTGTAGTATATTAACAATATTATAACTATTGCGTATTATGATAATATACATATAATAATACTGCAATAATTACCTATAATATTGTAATTAAATGCACTCACAAGAATTCCAGAGTTCCAGCAAGATCTTTGAATTTCGAGAATCGAAATATCGAGATATTCGATTCTACTATCGAAATTAATCAAAAGAGCAACTTTCAGGAAAAATTAAATATATCTAGATGAAGACTTTAGGAACTATTTTTTAAAAGGCAGGCCTGTCGTTCAGGCTCCGGATCATACTTCAACCAAATGACATTTCAAAGTGTTTTAAACTAATAAGAAACATGGCGCTTCTGAATAAAGCAGATTGGTATACTCCAGCTCCTTTGTGGCAAAATGGTCCTGCACCTGGTGCATTTTATCATTTCCCGGGAGGTTCTACACATTCCGGTGTCGGAGGATTACAAAGATCACAGTAAAATACTTTATCGTCTATTCAATTTGCCTTAGAAAGTTTCTTTTAAATATTGCATGTCATCTCCAATTTCATAAAAATTAATAAGCATATACAAGTAATTAAAGTATTTAAGTTTTCGATATTCTAATAAAATAAAGATTCGATAAAAAACATATGAAATTTAGATTATATTGTTTAATTTAATTCTACTAACCCTTCCAACCTCTACGACTCTTTTCAACGACTTTATCTTTTTGTAAATTGAATTGTGTTTTATTACTTTATAGGGCCCCTATGACAACTGGTACATCTGTAGTTGGAATCCAATTTAAAGATGGTGTTCTTATAGCAGCAGATATTCTTGGTTCCTATGGATCATTGGCAAGATTTAGGAATCTTGAACGTGTGATGAAAGTCAATGACAATATTATTCTTGGTGCAGGAGGAGATTATGCTGATTACCAGTGCTTGAAGAGTAACATTGAAAGAAAAATGTATATTTTATATATACATATATGTAATTATTATTTTATAATAATTTTATAATTTTTTACTTCTTATAGTCTCGAAGAAGAATGTTTGGATGATGGTTTATCTTTAAAACCAAAAGCTCTTCACTGTTGGTTAACTCAAGTAATGTACAATAGAAGATCACGTTTTGATCCGTTTTGGAATAATTTCATTATTGGTGGTTTGGAAGGTGATAAACTGTAAGTATTTTGTTCTTCTTTTATTTTTATATACATGCATAGTATTTTTCATTCTCCATTTAGGTTTTTGGGTACTGTGGATAAACTAGGCACAGGTTATAGTGACCCAGTAATAGCAACTGGATATGGTGCATATATGGCAACACCTATCTTAAGAAAAGCTTATGAAGAAAATAAAGAAATGACTAAAGAACAAGCAGTTGAACTTCTATACAAAGTGATGCAAGTTCTTTTTTATAGAGATGCACGATCTTTCCCGAAAGTATGTTATATAATTATATCAGAACCTTATATTTATACTATTTTATACTTATGTTACACTATAGGAAATATTTAAATTTCTCAATTTTTAGTATCAACTTGGAATAATCACAAGAGAGGGAGGTGTTGAAATACAAGGACCATTAACTTTAGATAGTTACTGGGGACCTGCTATTATGTAAAGATAAATATAAATAAATTTTTCTTAATAAAATGTATTTACGATATAATTCTATTAAACGAACTTTCATTGTATCACCTTTTATTACAAGATGTATTTAAGGTAATAAAAAGTAAATTTCCAAGATTAATGAGTCAATACATCACAGCCAGTATCAGTAATCAAAATGGTATGTTCACATTGTGCAGTTCGTGCATTATCTATTGTAACAGCTGTCCATCCATCTTCTAGAATTTTAACTTCCTTACTACCTTGACTTACAACTGGTTCAATAGTAAATGTCATCCCAGGCAACATCTTTCCATCAAAATCATTTGCTAATAATAACATAAAACATTTATAAATTAAATATAATACAATAAATATTTAAATCCTTAGTATGTTTATACGTTACACCAAAACAGCAACATACCAAAATGAAAAATATCTGGTGGTCCATGAAAATAAGTACCTATGCCATGTCCTGCGAATACTGGCACTATAGAATATCCTTGTTTAGCTGCTGTTTCTTCTATAACATTCCCTAAAAATTAAGAGAGAGCATATAAAAATCCTACAGCATATTCAGATTATTACAATCATTACCTATATTATTGAAATTTTCATTAGGTTTACAAATATCAATAGCATTTTTTAAGCATAATTCTGTTACACTTATTAAACGTTTAGCTTCATCATCACATTCTTCCACTTCAAACATTTTTGAACAATCTCCATGATAACCATGTAAATATACCTAAAAAGAAATAAAATATTACTTTGGATTTTTATATTTATAACTGCAAAAATATGTATATAAAATATATATTATAATATAATATATTACTTCTACTAACTGTTACATCAACATTTAACATATCTCCTTTTGCTAATGGCCTTTTATCTGGAATTCCATGGCAAGCAACATTATTAATACTAGTGCATATTGACTTTGGAAATCCTTTATAATTAAGCGGACTAGGATAAGCTCCATTGCTTATAATCATTTCATGGACTACTGCATCTAATTCATCTGTAGTTATACCAGGCTGAAATAATTGTTATTTAAACTATGCTCTTAGTTAAATTTCATGTTTGTATTTATTGTATACCTTTATGTATTGTTTAATATGAGTTAATACTTTTTTAGCAAAGCTACAACTGTCTCTCATACTTTGTATTTGATTTTTATCTTTAATTTCGGGTTTTTTTGGACCATCACGAGGTATTGAAGATTGACTGTAAGAAGGTTTAGGGATATACGGTGGTACTTCTCTAATTTCAGAAACTTCCCATGGTACAATAACCTCGTAACTTCCAAAAGAATTATTTATAAATTTACGTGGTATTGTCTAAAAAAATTATTACACTGAATAGTTGTATGACAATATAAAATAACACTGTTTTCTTGAAATAAACGTACTTTGGGTTTTCTTTTAAAAAAGCTTCTGAGAAACATTTTTGGGATATTTATATAATTATAATTTGAAACAAAAGATCAATTAAAAAGTTCGGTATTTACGATTTTATTATATTTATAATTTTCATTCTTGTTCCTAAAAAAAATTTATTAGAAAGATACGTATATGGAGTTTGTTTAAATTAATGAATTGAAAGAAACCTGGAATTTGACGTCACATCATTGGCTACGTACAAATCAGCTGATATAAGAATTGTTCGATAAAATAACCTTGAAAAATTTACATTCACAAACCATGAATGCTATGAAATCGTTTCGTGAAATACTAGCGCACACAAAGAACGTGTTAATATTAACTGGTAGTGGAATTTCTGCAGAATCTGGTATCCCTACATTTAGAGGTGCTGGTGGTTTTTGGAGAAAATATCAAGCTGAAAATCTTGCAACTCCAGAAGCATTTGCAGCAAACCCTTCTTTAGTTTGGGAATTTTACGAATATCGTAGAAGAGTGGCGAGTGAAGCTAAGCCTAATAGGGTATTTTAAGAAGTATATTTTTTTATTTCTGGTTAATACACATTTCTTAAAAAATGACTTGTACATTGAATTAAGTTTTTAGGCTCATGAAGCAATTGCAGTTTTTCAAAATCGTTATTTAAAAGAAGGTAAAAATGTTACAATTGTAACACAAAATATCGATGAACTTCATCAAAGGGCAGGAGCCAAAGATGTAGTAGAGCTTCATGGTTCGCTGTATAAAACTAGATGTACAATTTGTCATGAAATTGTTGTAAATAGGAATATTCCAATATGTCCTGCATTAGAGGGAAAAGGGTAAGATATCTTTAATATTTCATTATAAATATTATTAATATAAATATGAATAGGTCGCCAGATCCAAATATTATGATTTCTGATATCCCAAAAGAAGATTTACCTAAATGTGCAAAAGAAGATTGCAAAGGTTTACTAAGACCTCACATTGTATGGTTTGGTGAAAATTTGGATGACTATATACTGGAACAAGCTTGTGAGTATTTTTCTATCTATATAAATGTGCATTAAAAATTTTAACAATAAATTATAACATTTAGATAAAATAACTTTTTAATAACATAACAATGTCTTCTATTCAAATATTAGATACCGCCGTTGAAAACTGTGACATCTGCTTGATTATCGGTACGTCATCTATAATATACCCTGCGGCAATGTTTGCACCGCAAGTAGCACAACGTGGAATTCCTGTTGCTGAATTTAATTTAGAAACAACTCCCGCTACGAACTATTTCGAGTAAGTTAAAATTATAATTATCGCAAACATTCTGTAGATAAAATAAATATATACATGTAATGTAAGAAAATATAAAATATAGTAATATATTCAAGATCTTATGATATCTTGTGACAATCCTGAGATATTGAAATGCATGTAAAACATTCATAAATAGTCTTCGAAGTCCTGTACTTTTTTATTTGAACTATTTACATGACGTATTATCTGCAACAAAATAATATATGCATTATTTAAAGGTACCATTTCCAAGGTCCCTGCACCATTACTGTGACAGAAGCTTTAGAACCTTGATTCCCAAAAGTTAAATGAACATAGAAGTTATAATAGTTTACCTTGTACTAGGCATACTTCGGTATTTAGTTCAAGATGGTGTAAATACTCTAACCATGATTGTTGTTTGGTTGAAAGGACATCTCGTGGGCCTTTCACTTCTATAATTTTATGCTTTAGGAAAAAATATGTATTTTGGAATTAAAAAAGAATAAAATATTAATTTATAAGAAATTTCATTTTTTGTAAAATGTATGAATAAAAGTATGAATAAAAATATATTTCTTAACACATTTTTCTCAATGTTATTTTTTAAATAAATACTCACCTTTTTGGTATCATAATTCCATACAATTAAATCTGGAAATCCAGCTTTCCAGAGTTTGAAATTGTCAATCAGTCGTTTACAAATCCCTATTACACCCTGAGTTCCCAAACAATGTACTATTTGCTATAAAATAGTTTTTCATTGTGCATTATTAAGTTTTATGATATGTTGGATGATAAAACAGTAGAATCAGTAAAATATGCACCTTCAGTTGTAAACTATCTGACTTAATTGGACTTGATGACATTATCGATTGATATCGTCCAAATTCCGCGAACTTTTCTTGCATAAAAGAGCTTAAATGCTCAGAATCGAAATTACCAATAATTTTAAGTTTCATATCTATTTCTTTTTTCCTATTTTCATAGAATTCGCCTGTAAATAAATCACTCGGAGCTTCTTGATATGGCGATGAAAATGCTCCAGGAACATGCACATCATACAATTCGTCCCAAAACAAAGTACAAAATAGAGTAATCGGTAATGCACCTTCCAAATGCAATCCATCAGGGAACCCTTGTTTCTGATAATAGTGGAATGCAACAGTTTCTACCGATCCATAACTTTGACCATCAGTATCACTTTTTATACACCAAATACTTTTACTGCCTGCAGTATTTCTAAAACAATTTAATTTCACGTTACATCTAAAAATAAAAAAGGCAACACGTATATAATTAAATTTACCTTGGCATTTCTGTGGCGTATATAGTGATGGACCTGCTCTGATAGAACATGGGTGCTATAACATCCTCCGATATACAATGATTACCTAATATTTTATTAAGAGTATCTCTCGTGCTTGGTTTAATTCCATCTTTCTTCTTCACAATTTTTCTTGCTCTTTTCATAAGATTTATTTTATCTATTTGTGTTATGTTTTCTGTATTTAAGGCTTTTATTATAATGGATGCACATGTTTCTATGTCTTTGTGGTGATGCATTTCAATGAGAGCTAATTCATCATACCATTTCCCTTTACATGTATGCATATAACAATTTTGCTCCAATAAGAACAATAAGATCTCTACCACTCGCTTTTTATTTTTGTTTGTTCCATCTCCGTTTTCTCCATCTTTGGGCTCTTTATCTTTATTCTTTTTAAATGCCTCTATGGATAGGGAAAGTATTTTCATCCATACAAATGCTGGCATATAACGAGTAACATGTTTAGGAAGCATAGAATTTTCTAATCTACAAAAATTAAAGTTGAGATTATTGAATACCTTTTCCATTACAATAGTAGAATTTAAATTACCTTAGTGACTCATCCTTCAATAATCTTTTTAATATATCCATAGCATTGTTGCCATTATTTTTTACTTCTTTCCAATTTTTTTTCTCTATATATTGTAATGTTGTAGATAATACAGATCTGACTGCTACATAACTACAAATACAAATAAATTTAGGTCAATGAAAATTATAAAAACTTATCTCTATTTCTAAATCTATTGTTATTTTGTAAAAGTAAGTTTACCTCATTAGATGTAATCTAGAAGAAAATATTGGAAAATAATGCCCAGGATTTGTTGGGAATATTATTTTTCCTAAATAAATATCACATAACATATGAAATGTATCTGCCAGACTATTTGCTGGATCTTGATTTGGCATCAACAGTATTATTATCTTATCAATAATATTCCATGTTTTGAAATTTATACATACACAAAAATCTATTATGTCCAAAATTGAATCATATAAAATACTACCTGGAGTTTTCATTCCAGGAAACAAAGGTTTTTTATTTGACAATTGTAATAACTTTTGGATATTACTTTTTTTGTTCCCTTTAGGATCAATTTTCATCTTTTTACAAAGTTGCTGTATTTCAGTTATTTGCAATAATTCAAGTATTGTATTTAATTTCTCATTTTTAATATCGAAACTACAAATAGATCGTGAAGCAAGAACTTCAAAAGTATGTTTTAATTCCGTAGCTATTTCTGGGTAAACTATGCTACTTTTCCTAAACCATGTCCTCTTTCTTTTTATCATCCTTGCCAATAACATTTGAGCGTCTTTAGGAAGCGTGATTATAGAATATATAAAATCAAGTTCATCTTCATTAAAATAATTACAATTGATAGGATTAGAGAGTACAAGGAAAATAGTAATAAATAAAGTTTTTGAATTCAAATCATCACATAAGTTTATGTCACTTAATTTATACTTTGTTGCAACTTCACTATTTATATTATTATCTATGTCACTATATATATCAAATGTTTTTGTGAAATATATACTATCTAGATCAAACTCATGTGAAATAACATTTTGCTTTGCTAAATTCATATATATAATAGCCCGAGTTAAAATTTCAGTATCTATATTTTCACCAAACAGTTTCTTTCTTGCACTAATGCTTGGAGATTTATCAGGTGATACTTTGGAAGTATAATTTGATTTTTTAGGTGTTGAAGAAGGTGTTAAGCTGTTAGAATTTCTAAATAGAAAAATATTTTTATCTGGAGTTCTTAGTTTCTTATTTATAGTATCTTTTAAATGACAATTGTCTTTAATAATAGGTGATGATGTTTTCATATAACTATTGTTTCTTGACTCACTTTCTGGTGTTTTTTGTAATTTCATACTAATATTATTTGGTGGTGTCTGTCCATTAAAATTTGAAAAATTTTCTAACTTGTTATTTGATATTATCAGGCAATTTCCATTTTCATTTAAAGTTTCTCCTTGTATTTCATTTATTGTATCAATCATTGGTAGTTCATATTCTTTATCAAGTTCATGCTGTGATATCCCTCCCAAATAATCATTTCCACATAATGATACACTATTGCTTGCTATTTGAACATTAGTTTGAATCATTTTTGCATCATTTAAGTCAATATCATGCATTTTATTCAACTTTTCATATAGAACTATACAATCCAATTGTTTAGTTTTTGACAATGAAACGTTTGTTTTTTCATTTTCCTCCTTCTTCTTCTATAAAAGTAAAAAAAGAAATAATTTAATTTCATACAATACCTTATTTTATAAAAAGAATAGGGTTAAAAAGAATATAAACGTCAGCTAACCCTTTTTGAATAAGGTATACTTTTTGACCTAGCACATTTTTTAACATTTATCACAGTCGATTTTTGTTTGCCGATTGATTTATAGAATTCATCAATGCGTGTTTGTTGCGACATTGTTTTATATTTGCCTCACAATCAAATAATTGCACTTTTTAAATCATTATTGTCCATGCTAATCTTTGACGGCTTTGTTACATATACAAGTAGAGCATGGTATAATATTAAAAAACTATCACTTTAATAAATGCTTCTATTTTCCACAGATGTATATCAATTTCTTTATTTTTATCAATAACATAAAGAGGAAGACTAAACCACACTCATAAAATACCTCTGACTAATTAGTCTTGACTCATCTTATAGAATATCGAAAATCTTATACTATACATTATAATAAACGATATTTGATTGTAGAAGTAATCATACGTGCTACACTGCTATCATTCTCATATGTTCTCACGAGCGCGGGTTCCGACTTGTGTGGATACGCACCTGTCATACGCACATACATACGTACATAATGTATGTATATGTAGAGACATAAATAAGGCTATAGTTCAGTTTTCAGTGACCACGCGTTCAGAAGTTCTGACTAACACACAGACTTCTGACAGATATGCGGCTTCTTTTACTCCCGCGAATTGTTCCCTCCTTCGAGACGGAAGTAGAAAAGGAACGACGTCACCGGATTTGTTCACTTCTTCCGAATTTGTTCACTGCTTCTATGTATATCAAAGATACACAGAATGCTCAAATTAAGTAAAATTCCACTTGTGATCAGCATTGCACTAGCAAAATAAATTGTTCTGTTGTAGCCAGCAATAATTGTTTATTAATAACTTTGATAAAAAGAACTTCTTTGTCATAAGATTTATACTGACATCGTATGTATCACACATAAAAAATTATATAAAACGTATTCATTTCCATAAAACATTGTATATACTTACTACAGTATATTTTAACAGAGGTCTTAAATAAGATGTTTACCAAACCAATGTTTTGCCGCCATATTTATCCATATGATTTACGACATATGTATCTATACATACATACGTATATAGCTTTATTACCGGAAGGAATTTCTTATTTGACTTTTTGCTTTTTTAAATCTAATATGTTTACAATAAGTACAATTATATAATTTAGTATCAAGTACTATTTATACTATACTAAGCAGCGAAGGACATGGTAATGAGTATATAATGAGATCAATTAGTCAGAAATAGTCAGAATTATAAGTTTCTAAGTATAAAATTCTGCAGATTATAATGCCTCTAACGAGAAACAGATTTCTAACACTTTAATTTGTAATAACATTTTCTCTATATAAAGTTTGTTAAACTCGACGTTATAATAAAAAATATACAAATAAATTAAACAATATTCATATTTGCTGGCATTTTTATCTGATTATCCTAAAAATAAAAAAAGGTATATAATCTTCAATGGTGCAAAACGAATTTGAAAATTTGCAAAAACGCAAATATTATAAATAAAAAAATCCTCATATTTGAAACATAATAAAAAGTTATAAAAAATTCTATTTTCGCAATATTTATAAAAGAATAAACCCGTGAACAAATTTATTTTAAAAAATGTACAAAGAAAATGTAATTTTTCTATTTCTTTCAAGTTCCTCGAGCAAGAATTAAGTGTACAAAGCATCATCGTAAACAAATTTTATTTTATAATTATTCTCAGCTAAGAAGGTAAAGCTACGCGATGTAATCAGAATTTATTTTAAAATATTTGCCTGTTTAAGTTTTGTTGAATTTATGTTTGTTACGAATATTTTCTTGTTAGCGTTATATGTGAAATGTAATTGCGTCCTGCTCCTTTCTCACCTACGATTTTTTAGGAAACAAATCATTTATATATTTTAATAGTTAGTATAGCAAATACTGTGTTGTCGTATAATACGTAAAACATTCATTATAATGTGATTGCAATGTAAATACAATAGATAAAATAAAAAGTAGACTTCGACCTGTTGACATGAATTACATAGATGTATATCACATATATATGTTTTATACTGAAGATCTATTTTTTCATTTTTCTTCTTTTACTTGAATAACGTACAATAATTAATTTGTTTATAATTTTGCCAATTTGTTGAAATTACACAATCTGGACATGTTTAATAATCAAATTGCAATGTATATATATAATATATACACATTCAATTAGTTACATTAACTAACAGATTCAAGTGTTAATCACATTTATTATAGACATTAATGCTCAATTATAATTGAATTTTAATTTTTATATGTAATTAATAGGAAACAACTCATCTACCTGATAACATCTCTACCTGTCTAAAAATATGAAAAGGCAAATAAATGCAAGCACTTTTGACTATTCTATTCAAAATATTTCTCGCTTTCCGTCGATAAAAGAATTTAAAGTTTATTATTATTATTGCAAAAAGTATGTACTGCAATATTACAAGCACATCAGAGTTATAGAAAAGAAAGAGAGAGAGAGAAAGAGAGAGAGAGAAAGAGAGAGAGAGAGAGAGAGAGAGAGAGAGAGAGAGAGAGAGACAAACAGACAGAGAGAGACACAGATAGACAGACAGACAGAGAAAGAAAAAGAGAGAGACAGGCAAATAAATTTAGGAATGTAATTTTTATTTGTTAGATCTCGACGGTTTATAAGCAATAAATATAATTCACGCCTTAATTTATATCTGATGATATTTTATTTGGATCAAATTAAATTTGATACATGCACTCAGTGAAAGGTGTTATCAGGGGACGAGAGAGTAGATGATGTATGTATCGAAGAACAAATAAAAGGGTTGTCTAGATCAAACATCCTACATATATAGAATTTGATACACCTTCCCTTTACGTTCTCCGACTATACAATCTTGAGAAAAATTCTCTATACTCTCGTCAAACTTTCGTTCAAACTGGAGCTTTGGTTGGAGCGTTTTTTCCAATTAAATCTTCCTGTCGCACAGCGACATAGAAGTCCTACTGTATTCACAGAATAAAATACACGTATAATAGATACACCGCATTTCGACACCTGTCGATATTATCGTAAAAGTTTTTTTAACACTCAGAACTTTTTTAAGAGCTTCACGTTGAACATTATATTTGTAAGCTCATTCTTTCTCTTAATAATTTGTTTTTTTTTTCACACGAAACGATTATAGGTCTTGTTCGATCGCTCTAAATAGTTGCATTGATTCGGCTTAGTCCTACTTACATGGTACAGTATTGTTTTCCGCGAATGCAACAAATTGGGTAAACACGAAGTCTCACAGCTCAATTCCACCGAATTATTTTTTCTGAATCACATCGATTAACTATATAAATCATTTGACAAAAACTTTCTTGGATAATAAAACATTTCACAAATATTGCTAAGTAATACTTTGATTACCATATTGTTTAGCTTATTTACCATAAATTACTTAAAAGCAACGAGATATCGGCCTCGTTATCGATGAAACTTCGTGTTTGCCAAATCAGAAAATGTAAAGCGAACTCAGTCTTTGGTTGGAGCGATCAAACCTTTGAAGATTTTCGACGTTTCATTTGTAAAATGGCTATTGGGTCAATATTTTTAACATTAATAAATTTTATATAAAAATCCATGTACCACTATATTTCGTTTAAAGCGTTCCAACTAAAATAAACAAATGATTTTTACAAGTACATTCTTGGAAATATTTTTCCGCATAATATCACTCGTCTTTCTCAAAATCATGTGACGGAAGATATTTTCTTCTTTTCATAAATGAATTTTGCAAAGAAACATAAGATATGAATGTGGGAAAAGAAACAAAATAATGAGGAAGGTAATGAAATACGACTTAATTGAAAATTTGTGAATATAATTAAGAAAAGTGAAATAGCACTTCATGTTCAATAGTGAGTTTGAGAAAGACGAGAGAAATAATCAGATACCTAAAGTATATATACAAATGTGGCAGAAATTAGATTTCACAAAATGTTATATAATATACAGGCGAGTGAAATTCTTAACAAAATAATAAGTCCTATCCAGGATAAAATTTCTTTATTACTCCTCCTCTAAAATCGTCCCGAATTCATAAATTTTCATACACATCGCTGTGCACCTACCACAACAACATTAATTACAGTTATTTTTTAGTTAATTACCTAAAAGTAAGAGATACAATAAGCGTAATTATTTTTATATGTACAATATATCTTTTTTGTTTGTTTCTTATTATGATTTCATGAAGTCTCTAGAATTTGCAATTTTTGCACCTTTATATTTTTCTCTTGATCTCGTATTACGGCTCGCGAAAAAACTTTTTTATTGCATATTTGGAAAAAATTTCTATGCTTCAAGTCTGGAAAATGAATGACTACCTGAAAGACTTTGCCATGGCCGTTCGTAATACACTTAAATTATAAATCTTCAGTCCAAGTGGCTAGGATATTATTCGTCTTGATCAGTGCCTACAAATTTCAAATAAACAACAGACAATGTGTTGCATATGTGAATGAAACCTTTTCTAAATAATAATAACAATTATGCGACAGATACTCTTGAATTTCGTCAGTTCTAAACTCATATATTTAATAATCTATTTTAAGTAACTATATGTATTTTTTATAGGTATCCTTCCTATTAGCCACACAGAAATATGAAATGTGTAATTGTAATAAATGTGTAATCTTTCTTTCAAATAAAACAACTGCTTCTTTCGTATCATCAATTATCAAATAAAAACATCTTAGAATCTCGATATTGTCAATTTTCTTGCTAACTTATTTTTTTATTCAATGCTTATATTTTAATGTAGTATCTCGATATACAGTTACATGGAATGGGAGACAATAATGCAGAAAGACTAAGAGGAAGAGAATAACGCGCATAAAAATGTGCGCAGATCCAGTAACTATTTTCATTTTCATGTTGGTTTTATCTAGTGGTAATTAAATTTTTCTTTTTATCTGCAAAATTATGTAACAGAGTATATGGATTATGTACCAGTAAATGCCAAAATACCTCAATCTCAATTTTCGTATAATTATACCAGTAGATTTCAAAAACTGTTTGTCTGCATAAACAACTAAATTTTTGTATGGCAATAGTACTCATTGATACGACATTATATGTTTGATTTAAGCAGGAAGCTGATAATCCCTTATTTAAAGCTTAAACACAGATTCAGCTATTATTCTAATATTTATGTAATGTATCAATGTTTTGTAAAGAATTCTACTGGTATGAATATACATATATAAGATATACCCATTTTCCCAAATACTGTTACTTAAATCTTGCTATAAAGTACTGAACAAATTAATAGTACACAATTTCACTGTATGCCAATTTTTTGGATAAGATGAGTAATCAATTTACTTGCAAGCTAATTAATAAAATTTAATATATCATTATGCAGAAAAAATCGTTTCTTTCATATTTTGTATGGCAAATAAATTCATTAATCGTTATTCTTATTTCCACAGTTCGCAATTACTAAATTGAAAGACGAAAATTTTTACATGTTCTGTGTAGATATTATAAATCCTAACCATAGTGTCATGAACTTGTCAAAATGTAATATAGATTTTCATGATGTAACCTTCTCAAACGCAACATTAAGATTTATATTTATATATAAATATAAATATATAGATATAAATATATAAATATAAATATTAATTTATATTTAAATATAATTTAAATATAAATATTAATTTATATTTAAATATAATTTAAATATAAATATTAATTTATATTTAAATATAATTTAAATATAAATATTAATTTATATTTATATTAATTCAAAGTATGTTACTGAAGTAGAAATGTGTGGCCCTCAAAACTATAAAACAATTAGAACCTCCTTTGTTATGTACTAATATAAAGATTATTACTGTTAATAGTTTCATTATTTCACAGCCTGAAAGCTTTTAACATACTACTATTTTAACATACTTGTAGAGAAATAAGATGAATACTTTCTTATATATAAACTGAATTTATGTATATACAGTATTGAAATAAACATAAAAACCCACAATAAATCAAATTAATTTGAGTTCATTAAGAACTTTGAAAAAACAATATGTATTAAGATTATTTATAAAAGGTTTACTATACATTGTTCACAAGAGGTATCTATTCTATCTCTAGTTTATATCATTTAAATAAAATTTACAATCATAAATGTACACACAGAAATACTATCCGCCAAAAGTTTAGATTTCATATTTCAAAATAATATAATTTAGAATTAGTTTTTACAATATTTTATGGTGTACTAGTCATTATCTTCTCTCAGATTTATCTAATTGTCAAAAGTACGAATATGTATTCCAAACATGCAAAATTTCTAAAAGAAAACTCAAACGAAAATCTCTCTGTAATACTTCTGGAATAAAAATAATTAATGCTGTGTTTGAGAAAGCCTACGATATAATTTTAGTAACTTTATTAAACATATTTCAACGGTATCATTTGCATATGAGTAAAAGAATGAGAAAGGAGTTCTGCCAAGTTTTTGATAAAAATGAGGCTATAATTTTGTCAAATATAAAAGTTCCCTTGCGTTGAACAAAACTATTTCTTGTTTCAGAAAACAAAGAGTATGTACATTATATTATTTTCATATTTATCTATTAACATCTAAAATGATATTTATATCAAGAAATGAAGAAACATAACAACAGTCTGAAACTAATACGAAATTTATTATACCAAAAAGAAATGAACTACTCCTTATAAAGATTTAATGAAACACTGTGACTGTCTTGAATAATTGTGACTGTTCAAGTAGCAAGGAAACAAACGACTTAGAGAAATAAATTATAGTCTATTTCATGGTCAAAACAACTTGGTACTTGCAATGGAATTGTCACTGTTCCATTGTCATCGCTGTAACAGGCAACTGATCAGAGTATTTCTGCAATCTAGCCGTACCGCATTTCGTATTAACGAGCACGTAGTGTATGTTCAGTCTCCAGAAGGTAGACAGACATAGGCAAGGTAAAGTTAGCGAAGCCCCCAGTGACGTATTGGCGGCAACGGGGGTGCCAATAGCAGGCATCATGTCACTTCCATCGCTAATGAATTTGTTTTATTTGCCCGTACAAGCTGTTGTTGCTGTGGTTTACCATCGCAAGTTACATTTTCCACTCCATCCACCTTCATATCCAAATTTTCACTATAATCAATTATGGAATCATTGATAACAAATATTTTCAAAGTAGTCAAAGATACCAGATTTCTACTTATGTAGCTGAACAATGGATGTGCTTACCTATTACTATTAAGCGTAATTTCCCCGGACGTTGGGATTTGTTGCGCCTGACTCTGCGTCTGTTGTTGCTGCCTTGCGAGACTCGCCAATTTGCTCTGTGTGATAAAGCCAGGTAGCAGAGTGGACGGCGGATGTTTTTGTGGCAGAACTATCGTTGACTGATTATTCACAACGTGAGTGCTATTTGAAAGATTATTAGAGTTATTTATATGAGACAATGGCCCATTTTGATGCCCATTGCCAAAGTTTGTAATTGTTCCACTAGTTGTGGTACTTGCACTAAACACTCTGACTCCAGCACTACCACTGCCACAGCTACCGCCATTCCTATTATTCGTTGGACTAGTCAAGGATTTAGACAGAATGGAAACAGGATTGCTGTTGTTTGGTAATTGTCTATGTTGTTGCTGTTTAGACTGGTTCGACTGTGTCTCAGTAGCACCACTTATGCATTGCGTAGATACTACACTCGACGTTGTCGGTTGGTTGGTTGTACACGAGAAAGACGACGGGACTGTAGAACTCGTAGAAGTATTTACAACACTAAAACCACTACCACTGCACTGAGGCCGACTCTGTTGTGTTGCAGGCTGTGCCAAAAGACTGCTAGGTAGCGGAGTCACAACAAAATGTGAACTACCCAGTTCGTCTGTCCTCATGTCGTTAGAGTTATTATCCGATAGACCACTGATGCACGCACTACCGGTTATACTCGCAACGGCAAGATCAAAGTCCGATAGCGTATCCACCGAGAAATAATCAGCGATATTGAATTCTGATGTAAAAAGTGGTTCATCTCCTACACGCTCGGGCTCTACTTCCACACAGATAGATGTCGCTTCAGGTGGGAACGGGTATGGAAGCGGTTTCGATGGAGTTAACGTTGGCTCTATATCTGAGTCCGTATCACTACTTTCTTCACTTGGACTATGCACTGACACAGGTGGAGTCTTTGGTCGGAAGTGTAACCTTTATCACAGATAAATTTATAAATTAGTTTGTTTATTCTAAGATCAAATTTCTATGTCTTATCACTCAACATACCACTCCTTCTTGATTGGAATTGTTGGTGTGGCAGTTGTATCAGATTCCACTGGCTCCCGTTTTGGTTGATGTATTGTAAAATCTAGAGAAGACCACATATCATCCATATCGGTTGAACAGCGATCCAATATTACTCTGAAAGTGACATAATATTAAACGTTATTAAGAGATATCACTTTTATGTAGCTATTTCTAAATATTTAGATATCATACCTGCCACCTCGACCAATTCGTCGCCGCGCAAAACCAATACATCTCGGTACTGGTTTGCTGATACTGGTCAGTGCAAACCTATACTTCTTATCAGCCAAGCCCCCTTCACTTTTATCACACCAAGGCCAGTTTCCAAATCCACCTGATACAGGCTGCAAAGAGAAAATCTCTATATCTACAATCCTGAAAAAAAGAACTTTAAGACTATTTCCACACTTTTAAAATAATTTGTAGCGATTTTCATTGACACCCATGATACATTAAACAGCTTGTGTAAAATTAAACAATACATAGTCCTGTTTCAAATACATACAATATTTGCTATGCGTATGTCAGAACGAATTGTACATAGAAAATATAAATTTGGAACAACTTAGCAGCACTCACTGGTAGATAAGTGCTATTTCTATTTCGTCGGAAAGTGAATTGACCCTCATCAGCAGTGTCTTCATCATCGCGATCTGAAGGAACCGAGGGCTGAGAATGTGAATGAGATGGGAGCGGACTATCGTCGTCTGAACTTATTAGCGGGTCCAGCCCGCTTCCAAGAACACCAGGCCGACTTCCTCGACCACCTCCGCTACCTGTTCCACCCCGTACACCATTATCTTCCAAATTCCCTCCCCTGCTATCGGTTTTATGCTTTCGCTTCTTATATTGTCTTTTTTCTTTCCTGGGTACTACATCATCCTAAAATAAACAATAATGTATTGTCATTAGTAAAACTTCTTTTTCAATACCAGAGTAATATGGAACCTTAAAAAAGTACTTACTTTACTACAAACTTTATTTGCCCAATTTTGATGAACACCAAACTGATTCGTGAACAGTGGAGCAAAAGCAGGTCTTGGTGTCTTCAACGCTGATACTTCTGCCAATATTTGTCCGTTAAAGTCTTGTGCCTGATATCTGTAAAGTTCATTAATCATATAATATTCGTAATCTAATTCTATAAGAAGGGAAATATAAAGAAGTTAGAAGATCGTATCCATACCTTTTCTCATATACTTCAATTGTAAGATGCAAATGTTCTCGTTTGGTTTTCTCTCTTCTTTTAACCATTTCTAAAAGGGTAACTGCTCTACTGAGATCCCTACGGAGCTTCAGCATTTTTTCATAACTAGTTTCATCGTTTTTACGATGTTTACGCGTTTGCATTTTTTCCGTTCTACGTCTAAACGCTAAATAAGGATTATTGGCAGCTGAACCAAACCGATGCTCTGTTTTAACCGTTAATAGAAGAGGATGTTGCTGAGACAGAGAAAGGACACAATGATGTTAATAAAATTTTATCAGTAATTATTAACCACTACATATATAAAATGTAAAAGCGTACTGTTTTAAGACGCTTATTCAGCCAGTAATCAAACACAGCAACGATTAAATCATCATCCTCTTTCAGAAGTGCTTTAGCTTCGTTAAGAGTGACTACAGTTTGTCCTGAACTTTTCTCTAAACGATCCATCATTTCTTCAAATTGAAGAGGAGTTAAGTCCATCTTACGACTTTGTACTGCAACCCATTTTTCATCTTCTGAATCCATATCATAGTCTGGAATATCTTGTTCCATTGCAAAAGCTTCAGAAAAAACGCAAACAATTATTAAGTCTGTTATATATACAATAATATTAATCACTAAATATTAAAAATTGTTTATTATATTCTCTTACGTTGCATGTGTATAAGTTGACGAGGTAGCCTATAGTCAGCTGGATATATTTTATCATAAGCTTCCACATCTGTTAAATCAGTTACCTCAGGGGTAGGAATGATCAGACCTGTGCATATTGCTCTTTGCAAGTGATGTTCCTACACAAACAGTTAGTACAATAAATAACATGAAATTTGATAAAATATAAAATTACTTAAACTTTTGCTTTTTCATATGCTACTATAAGGAGGAATAAGAAAATTTAAATATTATGCACAAATCTATAATGTACAATGATATTTAATAATATGTTATATATGTTTGTAAAATAACATTTAAACATATATTTTAATGAAGGTCAATCAAATACAGTGAATATATTAATAAAATAAGAATAAAGCAGGAAATAATGAAAATGACATATTTAAAATCTATAAGCAGAGACAGCTAAATAACATGAAAATCATGCTACACAACATATCAATAGATACACATTATTAGCGTTGTTTCAATAAGATACCATTATTGTATATAATGACAACATACTATTAAGTGCTTATTGTTTACATATTTGGGAACAGAAAGAAACGATCATCATACAAAAATTATATTACTAAACATAATATGCTATAAAAAGAATGTAATAATTAGAAAAACTGAAAACTAACAAATTCTTGTACGTTGAACAGCAACGTTAAACCATCTATTTTGATTCCATCATTACTTTAGTATACAAAACTGACAGCTGTCAATAGTGACGTAACAAGGTGTACAGAAGTATGAGGAACAACAATAACATATAAAATATTTTTATCAATTACGTTTAACAATAAAAATAAGGAATTTCTAGACATAATAATGGTAAAGAAAGGTGCCATCTATCGGTTGTTTACGAAGATGTACATGAGAGTAAGATGGCGGACAGGGAAAACATGCTGGAAGAAGGTTGAACGTTCGACTTACACATTCCTCCTCCTTTTCCATGCCGCTGGGCATTTGGGGCACAGCACGATTAATGGCCGAGTAATCTGGCAGATCCGGTAGTTCCTCAGCCATATAAATCGGCATGGGCTTGGAAGCGTCCAGGGCACGGGCCCTGAACGACAGCTTGCTCATCCTGAGGCGGCTGGCTCGCGTGTTGACAACCGAGGTGGCTGGTGTCGAACCGTGAGACCAGTCGGGTCGGCTCGGGCCTCGGACTTAAGGAACGTGAACCTGACTGGGCCTGGTTGGGGGCCCTGCGGCCGTAATACCCGGCACAGAGAGCGCTCAGGGCCTCATCGTTCTCCGGCCATCGCGCTGGAACACGGTCACTCAGTCACCAAACGAGATATATCACTTCGAAAACATGTTTGCGTGACACGGTCCCTGCTCAAAGCCATCATGGCCGACGCACAGCCATTTAACACGTTCAGCTCGAGCAGTTCCGCGATGCGACGTGCGCCGCGCGGGAATCGGCTTGCTACCGCCACCGGTCGACTCACGAGCGTCTATTGGATGCTTCGCGTTTCCCTTTGTTATAAGCCTCGTTCACACTCCCTTCAATTTACCAGAGTGTTTAAAACTTTATCGAATCAAATATCTTTCAAAATATTTGTCAGTTTATAATAATATTCGAATTAAATGCTACACATACATTTTGTTAGTTTTCAGAAATGTATATCTCGTTTCTGCGACATTGTCTGGTGGCGTCGAAATTTTTAAGGCTTTCTTAACCTATCACTCTATATGTTATAAAAATAAATCAAAGACTTTTTAATTATATGGTATCGTTAAAAAGTAAACATGAATAAATGTTTGGTTACATGTTTGCAGCAAAAAATTTTATATGTGTATTTTTTAATAGTACTTAGGTTGACATTTTTTCATCGCGTTATGAAAACATAGATTTAAAAAAATGGAATTAATTGTAAGATTTACATTTATATATTTGATAGTAACTTAGAAGAATTAATGGTGATAAGATTTAATTATACTTTCTGGTATCACGATAGCATTTACATACATTTACGTTTTGTATTTTAAGTGACTTTAATTTGCGCACGCGTCGCATATGCGAGGATATTTTAAATTTTAAATCTTTCACGGAGTGCAAGAATTGGAAATTAGTTGATATTATTAGATGATATTGTTTATTCTTTTTATTTACAATTTCGATATTAAAATGAAGCACAATTTAATTTAACTAGATATCTTTCTAATACACTCTAACTTTTAATAATACAAAAAGATATTTTCGCTATTGGAATTTCCTCATATAATGTAAACAGAAAACAGAGTTCGAACAATCTTAACAATAATATTACTATTATATTGTGGAAACTAGTAAAGTAAAAATAAAATGGAAAATGTAAATAAAAAAGTATAAATATTAATATCTTCCGTTTGAACGGAAATTTAGGTTAGATGTATTGGTGCAACATGTCGAAGCAACAAATCTAAAGTTAGATATTAATTCCATTAATTTGAAATCAGTTATAGCGATGGTTGATCGTAGAATATTTTATTTAATTGAAGGAATCTTTTGTTGAAGTTAAATCATATTCCCGCGTATCGACATGACGCAGAGTATTGCAATTCTTTCTGTGATTCCTAGGTTATCTTACCATCTTCGAATTCAACTTCCAAACTTAACAATATTTGATGTTTTGTCAGGTATTACTTTTGACATACACTTTCTTTCATATCCGTAGAGCTCGTAATTTTTTAGCTCAAGAGACCTTTTCGCAGCAAGCACGTGTTAAAACGCACTACTACTACGACATGCTGAGTACTGTATTTGCGCATTTGGGTTTCAGATATTGGCGGAAAATCCACCCAATTTAAATTTTCAATACATTTTTCTAATACATCTTACAACTTACGCGTAATAATTTCTTAATCTTTTATTGCAGAAGACTTAAAGATAACATTTACCCGTGTTTTTGTTCTTAAAAACATTAATTATACAATATGAATATGTCTCTTCATAGACTTAAAAACTCGTTTTTTTTTTTCTTTCAGATAAATTTGATACACTGTCAAAATTACAAAGTGCAGATACAGTTGTAGGTGATTGCAATTTGTTTTTACCATATACAGGTAAGTTACCATCTGTAAAACGGGCACTAACAACATGGGCTGGTATCAAATCACTAGCTTCAAATCTGAGAGATAAAAAGATAAAAATTATGCAGTTGCACGTTTCTTAGACAAAAGTCTAGCTTCAGCTATGTCCGAGTATGTAATTACACATATCTTTATTTTTGAATGTGATCAGAGACAGCAATTATCAAAATCAAAAAGATGAAGAGTGGATAACAGATGGGAAAATTTCTGATCACAAACTTATTTGTGATTTGTTTGGAGTATTCTACGTTTAAGAAATATTGAGAAGACAAGTAATTATATTATGAAGTGTTTTTTGTTATTAGTGGTATAAATATTAGTTAACTTTATATAAAGATATTTTTAATTTTTGAAGTTGCAGAAAAATTAAAAATGTTTGGAACCACCATATGGGAAGTGACGAGAACACCACTTAAAGAGAACTTAAATTATCTTGATGAACATAGAACAATTGCACATTTATCTGAAATGCTCACAAATTGTGATTATATTATTAATGTTTTGCCATCTACATCTAGTACTCTAGGTTTGTTAAACAGAAATATATTACAGAATTGTAAAAATCATGGCAATGTTCTTATCAATATAGGTTGAGGTATAATAATTAAAGAGATAGAGATATTAAGAGAGATTAAAAAGATATTAAACGCATTTGAGCAACAATGGATTTCAGGAACAATTTTAGATGTTTTTACAGAAGAACCATTGCCAAAAGAAAGTAAATTGTGAACATTAACACAAGTAATTACATACATACATTAATTAAAACTGAATCCAATTTTCTCTTACTAATATATTAGAAAATAATAGGAAATATTTTTATGCAGGTTATCATTATACCATATATCTCAGGTGTAAATCATGCTAAAGATGTAGCAAAATATTTTGTTTAAAATTATCAAAGATATATTAAAAGTGCAAAATTGCAAAATATAGCAAATTTACAAGATGGTTATTAAGTACTTGAATAGTTTAACTATACATAGAATTTTGTATCAAATTTTTAGATATTGTTGATTCAGTATAAAATTAACATAAATGTAGGTAATTATTATAATTTATAAATAAGAAAATAGCTGCTCCAATAATTTATTATGTATGACAGTATATTACTTACATAAAATATTTTTTAAAAATAATTACTTTGTATCTTCAATAGCTGAACTTGGTTTCAAACCTCGTATACTGAGATCATAAACCACTTCTTCTACCTTTTTAACCGTATATTTTAAGCCATCAAAACGTTTTCTTAGAGAATCATTTTTCAAATTTAAGAGTCTAAAGCCTGCACTTAGATCATTTATAAATCGTGCTATTTCTATAGGTCGATTATAATTACCACTAGTGACACTATTTACAGCAAAACGACTCTGAAATATAATATTTAAATAAGTAATTACAACAGATGTGTTATACAATATGCATACCAATTCTGCAGACAATTGTAATAGTCCCATTAGGTAGTCTTCTAAGTCCAAATGGAAACCATCCTCTCTATCATTACTAACTACATGTACAGTATCGAAATATATTAGATACAAGTAAATGAAAGAAATTTCTTTAAACAATTACATACCTCCTAACATTTCTGCAGCGGTGTCTTTGCTTAGTAGAACTTTAATTTCTAAATATATTATTAAGGATGCTAAGAAACATAATTTTTGTGTGACAAAACGCCATTGATCATGATATTTGTAATACTGATTTTTTGGCACGACATCTGCAAGTTTTGCATAGTTTTTACGTACATCTTCAAACAATGCCCTTGACGTTGCACAATATTCAGATACAACTGCAAATAAAAAAATAATAACTACTTTGATAATTTCGTGATTCATTAAACACACATACTTAAGTTTTCTTTAAAGTTATCTTCGTTATGTATGTTTTGCAATATCATCAAAATGTCCCTGGAGTTCTTTTCAAGTTCTCTTACAATAGCACGGATTTCCTTTAGCATGAAAAGAATTTTAATCACTTTTTATACATAGTATGTCCTTAATTAATATTAAAATACGTTACTTCAAAAAATTTACAATGGTAAAAAACAAAAAAGGGTTAATGTATATTAACCTAAAACATGTACAAAATGAACATAAGGATAAACATGTATTTAAAAAGAAATAATTCATTTTGTTTATAACTATGAATTAATCAATAGGAATAAAATTTATTTAAAGTAGTAGTACAATTATTTAGCATTTACGTTATCTTGTCACATAATTTCAATATTAGTAAGATATTATTAGGATATACCTCACGCGATACTTCTTCGTTGACTAAGTAAGTCTGAAAAGAATTAAAGATTTCTGCTATTCTATCACCCATATTTCTCGTTATTTCTTGTAAAGTACAATGTACTTTAAAGACAATGTACGTTAGTATTTGAGCAAAACACTTAATAACAATTCGATATATATACACACGATAGTAAACAATTCATACGATAGATGGCATCATTGTAATTATCAAATTCCAAATTTTGAAAATTTATTCGTTGTAAAATATAAATATAGTTAATCATAATTTGCTGCTTTATACTTTCATCTTATTTTTGTAAAAAAAATCCAAAATGAATTCTGACACAGTATAAATAAAAACTTAATATTTATTTTTTCCTCGTTTTTTTTGTTAATAATGAGTAATTCCAAGAAACATCATAAATTAAATACCAGACAAGAAAATAAATTATTATTGCGGCACTCTATCAATTATTGTAGTACTGTATACATTATCGCAATTTACTTGTCATACTTTGTCTGGCTACGTACTTCCATCTTCTACTAGAATTCCTTAAAAGTATATACTACATAACTCCTCCGTGTTGTTCGCTAGTTGTTCGTACGAAGAATATCGAAAACCTAGACAAGAAGAGGCTAGTATTGGTATAAATATTGATATTAGTAGCATCTTACAAGGAATTTTATTCTCATTGTAAATTGAACATTCAACATGTCGATATTGTCCAGCAAGTACATGTACAACTATATAAATAATACGATTAATGTTAAATAATATAAATTCCGATCAATTAACAGGATACATTATATGAATATAGAAAAGGAAATAATCGTTTAATATAAGGATAGTATAGAGTCGCGATAGCGGTTTGCACAGGTCGGGAACCGAGTCCGTAAGCGCGCAAGCTGTAAGCTGCAAGGTCTCGCGCGGTATATAAATAGAAACCAGTAGGTCCTGCTGTGAAGTCGAGGAAGGTGGTTGGAATTCTACAGGATGCCTCTACGTAGCTCGTAGAGGATACCTCAGGGAATCTGCGGGCGTGTCATTGATCCCGATACACGCGTTCAAGTATCCGAACGAGACTGGCTTTATTGAAAAGTTCACGCCCACGTTTATGAACTCGCAAGAGCTGCGAGCTGCGATCAACTTTACTAGGAATTCCTGAATAAATCTGCTTGATACAAATAACGAAAGGATTTTCTAATATTAATATTGAAAATCTCTAAATTCATTTCTACCGATCAGACGCTTAATCCTCTGGAAGTTAAGCATTGCATTAAATACGAACAAAAAACAGAAAAGCGGAACAATAACAGAAGAAGTTAGAATTTACATAGTAATGCCGAATAATTGGAGATATCTATGTAAATCTGTATATGCGTTTCACACCATTTTAAATCACCATGAAAGATTCAAAAGAATAAATGTCCTTGTTGGCAAACGTCCTTCAAGCTTGAACATCTTCACACTTCATCTACGATATTCGAAAGTCTCGGTATTATAATAGAATCAATGGCCAGGAAGTTGTACAATCTACAAGTACCGATGCGCTCTATTAGTCTGAACTTATTATTGTCACAGATTCAACTTCAAGATACGCGTCTTACAAAATAAATTATCGCCAAAATCTATCGCTAACTTCTTATTGAATTGTTTTGCCATTTTATCGTATCATATTATTTTATCATATTTATGTTTTTACCAATAATAACGTTATACACAAGTATCGAATAACAATAGCAATAAGTGCAAATTTCAATACAATCTTTCAACCAATGAGTTGTCCACAACACGACAACATCTTCTAGCAATAGTAATTGCATTTCATTTGTTAAAATGATGATTTTTGTGCCCGATATGTAAAAGAGTTTGCATCGGTGTGTATCAACACGCAAGTGCGAGCAAATGGATCGAAGAGGATCCTGTCGAGGAGAAAGGAAACGGCGAAGACGAAGAAGAAGAAGCAGAAGGCTGGTCGACGATGATCCGTTAAACTTGCATTCCTCAAGGCGCCAATCTTAATAAAATCTTGGTACCGTAGGCTATTGCAGAATTTTTGGTACCATGTGCTCCGCGTGTACAATTTATTTTTAGTCGTATAATCTTATCTTCCGATGGAAGATTATGCCTTAAGTGTAGTTTTGAAATATATTTTACTAGAACTAATACATCGAAAAGTTTATTTCCCATTCGAGTTGAAGAAGGAATTATTAGAAAATTCTGCACACCGAATGGAATTCGATTTGACAGGACATCTTCTGATGTTGAGGAGAACATCAGTGGAAATTAAAACATCCGTATACTTGGCTCGTCTCGAGTCGAGAATAAATTGCGATAATTACAGCATGATATATATATATATATAAGTTGTCGTGAAACGAGGTTCAAGCATTTGGCAAATTTCACGATTAATATTCACGCCTTTTCGCGTTACTGTCACGACTGTTATACGAAGCGTAAGAGGAATCTAGTAGCTGCTCAATATTTGTACGTTAAACAGGTTTTCTTGTTCGTTTTCGTCGCGGTAATGTCAATACACTGATAGAGATACGCAAATACGAATACACCAGCAACAAAGGGAATCGTTCGATTCCTACAGCGTCCTTATCAAATACGAAACAATATTTTTAAATCATATTGCTTCCTCTTCGCTTGTGTCGTGATTACTTGTATCGTATACGATATGTAACGTGACGAAGAGAATAAAAACGTTGCATTTGTGGATCGTATTGAAATTAAGCAGGCAATATTATACAAGAGACAAACTCATTTAGAAGCCATGCGAGCCAAGCAAGCTGACTACGTCGATGTGAGCAACAGTTAATGTTCAGCATACACACGACACAAGTGAAATGCATCAGCATAAATGTCAGGGTCATCTGCATACACAGCAGACTTTCAGACATACATCGATTAAGCGTCGATGTTGTTACTAGATTAATATCTCTAGATATTAAACTAAAGAGGTATGAAAGAATAGTACGCGCTACTAAATCAAACTGATAAAAATGTAGGAATTAAAAGATAAGACAGCCTGTTTTGATTCGTACGATCACAAAAGGAGGGCTTTATATGGGTGGCGCCGTGTTAAAGAAATGCCCCCGGGCACTACCTTTTTACGTCACTGCTGGAGAATTTCCTACCCACTGGCTGATCGCCATTGCGAATCACAGTACCGGCATAATATCGAACCGTTAAGAGCCGAGAGCACAACGGAAGAATCCATGGAATCCAAATAAACGTCTGGAAATTATATCGTGCAGTCTTTGCAATATTAGGAGACATGTATCGCGAGGAGACGCGAGTCGAATATCAATCACTTAAGAAAAACCATATGCGCTGCAGCACATTTTACAACCTGCTTCCAACTTTTGACGTTAAGATCTTCCTTTTAATCATACTTCTATGCAGAGATGTACCGATGGATATTGGTATTATTCCACGCGGTTGGTATCATGTTTCCTGCGAGTTTCTTGACTGATAATCTTTGGAATGTAATATCGTTAATCTGCGGCGAATAGACAAGAATGTGAAAATTATTATTTGAAAATTGGAGAAATAAAGATTAGAAAATAAAAATAGAAAAATCCTGGCACTGTCAGCCAGACTTAAACTGGGCGAAGATTCGAATCATGGGACATCTCGTATGAATATCCTGTAATAAAATTGATATCTTTTAGATGATATTTTTGTACAATTAATGATCAACGGTAACTTGAGCGTCGATGTAAATGAAGGAAAATAGAAAATAAGGAATTAAGAGACAATTTTCTGCAGAAACATATCAAAGGACACCAGTACTTCGCGTTCAGACACAAGAAGCAAAACATATCGGCAGGGAACCAACAGGTTTGACTTGCCGGACTAGTTAATAAATTACCGTAGTCCGCCGCCATCTTAATCTTCGAAGTTGCAAATGAGAATTCGGAATTCTGAACACCAATTGCGAAATAAAGTCTCACGATGACTGCAGGCTGGTACTATATGCAAGAGGATAAAACAGTTTCTATGTTTTCTGTGTTTATAAAACACTTTCCATGGAAGAAATATGACCATCCAATTGATCCTCTTCTATAGATTAATCAATGTCTCGCGCAATTGTTATGGAAATTGATGTTTCACGAAGAATTCACAGAATTGCTGTATGGAGAACTCGTTTAAAGATTTCTGTAGTGCTAAAAGAACTTATGGATCACTGACAATCATTATGAGAGGGTTGCACGAACTATGTCTTGTTCAATTTTCTCTATTTTGCGTGAAATTTCGCTTTCCTTCGCAGGTTTAAAATCTATCCTCTGCATACCCTAGACGAAAATTGCGAACACATCGATACCGTAAGAAATTGATAAAATCATTAACGCCTTTAAGTTATTGTTGTTTTATGTTACATATAACTTGCGCATAATGTGCATGCATTTTTCGCGCATCTGAAACGGCCACAAATAGCATAAACATGTACATTAGCGATGCAGCTGGGTAAGTGGGTAGGCTCACGTAGTTCGTACGACCTTCATAAAAACTCGTCGATCAGAGATTGCCGGGAATGTTGAGTGAGAACTCGCCGTCTACGGGGTGGCGAATAAAAAAGTAAGCGCCTACCTTGGCAAACAAGACACCGACGCTAACTACCATGCCAAGTAAATGACAGTGCAATGATGAAGATAAAAAGAGATGCTAACTGTGCGAGGAAACGTACTATGCCGAAACAAATATGTATGTCTACGACATCGTCACGGTTGGGTCTTGCTGCGAAAAAAAACAGATCTCCGTTTATAGATCGAACAGATTGAAACAAGGCTATAATTTGTGGACACCGTTCTCCTTTATTTCCGTTAGCGCATTGTTCCTCTCCGGACAATGTAATTCTAAAAAAAAAAAAAGAAAAATATACAGATAGAGAAATAATTAAGAAACGAGGAGAAACCTTTTTAACTTTCCTTACAGCAAAACATCGAACGTTGATCGATTAAAAAAATTTATCGAACAGAAGAAAATCATGTAACTGGCGCAGCGCAGCGGTTGCATTGAAATTCACTGATATATTAAAGTTCCAGCGATTTCCCGAGGATTCAAGGTTTATGCGAGAGAAAGACGGAGACAAAGAGCAGTCCATAGGTTAAGTCCCCACCAGAGAGGCCCCGTGGAAAGATGCTGGCCGCTCTCACGTGGTTAACGCACGTAGATACATATATTATCCTGGCGCGCGCACACCTTGGCCTCCCGTGGTTCGGCGGTTAGTGGTTAGTGGGTGCACAGGTTGCCGATGTGCGCACACACCGTGCATGGCGTCAAGGTATGCCATCGCACTGGCCAATCCGGTGCCACGTATACCAATCACCGTTTTCGTTAGCCGCTTCCTTGCACTTTACCTTTCGAGAGACACGTGAGTTTTCACTGTCTTTTCCGACTTATTGGCAGACTTCTTTCGGTCAGCATACCGATGACTTTTTCTTTCCGTTTCGCGTGACTGTCTGTGACGCGGCTAGTACCAGTGCAATGTGCGATGACACGCGGGAAAAGCCAGGATCGTCGGAAAGATCCTACAACGAATAGAATACATTTGCGAATATTAATCAGCGTGATGTTCACCCAAGTGGGAAATTATTATCAATTCCGTTCCATTGACGACTTTGCGTGGACACTGAGAGTGCACAACAGCTTTGCCACGAGTGCAGTGCAGACGACGCGTTTAATATTTACGAGTTTATACGGTGTGAAACCATACAAAGAACTCCAGTTCCAGATAAATAAGAAAACTTTTCTTCTGGTGAACGTTCAGGATCCGGTTGAGCGACTGTGCAGGTCGTAGCCGTGACGAAACGTCGACATAGACGGTGTTTCATTTATTTCTCAGAGACGGTGATGTGGAGCAGCTTCATTTCATAGCGCGCGGATACCACAGGAGAAAGTGAAACATTCGGAAATACGAAATAACCAGCCTCCCTCGATGATCCCGACTTCGTGTAACCGCGCTGGTCGGACATTGCACGTGCGGTCGTTGAAGTCTCCACGCCTCTGCTTGGTTCTCGCATTGAAGTTTCTCGAGGACATTTCTCTCTGAAAGTGAACGAGTAATTCGATATCAGTGCGAATTGATCAGTTGATCGAATTCTTCCTGCGAATGTTGAAGCCGTACGAAAGCATTGCTGAAAGTGCACCGATAGATTCGATATTGTTGCCTTCCTTTTTTTTTTGTTCTCCGTATCAATTAACAACTTGGACAACCGAAGAATAATGACTTTGGTTTATTTGTTGCATTATAAAAAAATTACATAAAATGGAACGATAATTCTATGCAGATTAATGCAAGGTGATTGAGTAAAAAGTGCGACAAGGGGAAAAGAGATTGAACGTTAAGAGACGGCTGGAGAAGAGAACGCTAAGAGACAGGAGGGAGGGGCAAAGGATAGAGAACGTGGAGGTAGAAGAAGAACAAGAAGTGAAAACATTTAAACGAAGGAGGCCTTCGTATTATTGCTACGGGAGGAGGACCTGTGTTGCGAGAGAGGCGGGAACATGCCTAACGATTTGAATACCAAATCGCTGCTCTTGTGCAATTCCTTTGCCTTTTTTTTATTCCCTCCCAGTCCCTACGACCTCTTCACATCTACCTGCGTGCCTCGCGTATTTTTAGGCATGACACGCTTTCTTTGTGCCGTCCGGGGCTCTGTTGCAAAAAGAGCTCCCTCGAAAGACCTGCATATGCCAACAAGATTGACTTTTCCTTTATGGCCAATCGCATGGAAAACGAAATAATAATTGGTATAATTGAATTTAAAGACAAAGTGATTAAACTTGAAAAAGGAAAATATACCTGACAGGTTATTTTCATAAAAGAATTTATTTCGAATATGACATAACACGAAAAAGTACATAAGGAAAATTCGCGTAGCAAAATACTTACGAGATGAGGATGTGATGTTTGTTTCCACGGGACAGAGTAACTTGATTTAGCCTCTCCTAGGCTTTGTCTGTATATAAAGAACGGAGACATAGCCTAGAATAGGTTAGGTCAGGGCTCGTTCGACACGATTATCTTCGTACTACTCTTCTTATGTCGAGGACACACGCAAGGTCAAGCTCAAGGTCAATAATCGGCAGGAAATATCAAGGGAACGTTGCAGGTATAGACAATACTTCTTTAAACATTTGCATCTACTACAATTAATAATGATTTGTTTGGTTTCTAACTAATAATTATTGAAAGTATAAACTATTGTTCTGCATTATACGTTTGTCTTGTTTATAAAAGAGTAACTATTTGTACCTTATTAACTAGCCACGATGTATGATACATTTATGTGTTTTAATAATCCTCCATATTTGTTTTGTGGGAGAATTAAAAAATTGTTATTAATAAAATTGATCGATAAATGACTTTCTTCAAAACCTGCCGTCGATATAGAAGAAAATATTCTCTATACCGACATATCGATTCTTTACCTTTTTCCATCGATACAAATGGCGGATCAGCAACAACTATAGTTACAATCTCCCGCTAACTTTTGTATAGTTTAAAATCGTCTGAAAAATTAGAGAAAGAATTATTGCAATTATGAGGTAAGTAATCATTCAATAAATATGATTGAACAAATCGACGAACTTACTTCATCTGTTCCCGTCGTCTATTCTCTTATTTATTGAATTGTTGATATAATAGCAAAAGAAACTTAATAAGTAGAAGGTTAACATACACATATCGGTAATAAATTCACTCCAATCGCTTCAAATATATTTTTTACTAACTTAAAAAGCTGAGCGAGTACAGGATATGATGAATTTGGATTTCCATGTTCAACTATTTCTGAATACTTCGGTCAATTCTGATAGAATTACAGTAGAATAAAAGACATACATATACATACATAGTATCTGGATACCGTCCAATTCGATTTTCGAATTGCAACTGCTCGCATCTTTTTTTCGAATACTTCCTTCATGATTCCTTTAAATAATTCTAAACATATCTATGTTCGTCAATATTATAAAAAAAAATAATATTGAAGTTCTCTCGAAACCTGATGTCCTTTTTTTAATTATGCAAGTTATGTTGATTCGAGAGATCGAATTGAATTGAAATGTCTGAGCCATACATGACATTGATAACAATGATAATTATTATGACAGTTAATATTACGAATAATTTACTACATATTGCCATGAAGTTTGCAAGAGCATGTCGACTTTTTTCTTACAAATTATATACAAATTTTTGTCGTAAAATGAGTGTTCTAAAAGTATTGCGAGATAAATATATATATATACTTTAAACTATAATTGCGACCGTTTCAACAATTGTTTTTTTTTTCTTTTTTACATATGTATTGCTGTAATACCAATTAATCGATTCATTATTAATTCCGCATACGTATCTCGTACAAAGCATCGAATCATTCTATTCTATTACATTCTGTTGTTGGGTCCCTCGAAAAAAAGCTACTCAAAAGATCGCAGCCATTGTCATATTCGAGAAAATAAAGCTGTCAGAAATGCCTTTAAAAAATATGCAAATGACTTCTCCAACTTAGGTCCGTGTAATATCCAAAACAGCAATTCAAATATTAGAATGTTTCGTATACAAAAAATTAAATACTTTTACTCATACTAAAAAAAGGAAAGAATTGTTTTTGTGTTGTGAATGTACTAAAGCATAGAAAAAGAATAAATTTTTAATGCAATTGCTCAAATGTTTAAGGGAAAAGTTACTTCCTTATTTTGAGTCTATCTTATAATTAACAGTCTCTATTAAATCGACTGAATGTTCTATATAAGTGTTCAAACAGATGTTCTAGCACGTAATACTCTCGCTACTGTTTCAAATTAATATTTCTTAATGAGTCAAGGTATTAGCAAATATTGTATTGTAATTTACTTTTTTTAAGTACTGGTTGCATAATTTGATGAATATTATCTTTCATTCATAATAATGACTGAAATTGTTCATATGCGACCAACAAACCAATTCTGAAAACATTAATGAGTTATGCAAAACAGGTATAGATTAAAAACGCTACATATAAATATTATAATTTGCAATTTAGTACGATGAATGTCTTTTTTGGAAAGTGAAAATAAAGATTGCAATTGTTTTATTCTGAAACAGAATCAAGTGCTTATTAAAATGTCGTAGAATTTGAATTTCTTCCTTTCTATCACTGGACGATATATTCATGTCTTTCTAATTAATTAAATATTACACATTTAAAAGTTAAAAAAAAAAAACAGTCTATGTTGTAAAAACAAACCAAAGATACGGCGATTATCAACTGATCCTTATTTTCAGTCTGTATAAAATAAAATAAGGGGATAAAATATCTACTGTAAAATATACTACCAAGTACAGAAGAAAACACTGTACACTGATGATATAATATCTTCGCATAATGTAATGCAGTAATTAAAAAACTGGATATCTCACTAATTAATTTTTCACAAAGTCAGTTCTCCATATATAATAAAATAAGGAAAACATTCGTTTATGTTTGTGCAGTTATCCAACAAGATAAAAATAATAATTATACTTAACGATACAACATTGCACTAAATATCACTCGAATAACTTTCACGAGTATTTTCCATGTTAAAACACAATCTAACGCAATTACATTGTTCGATCCGCTGATAATCAATCCGTGTGCTGATAATCAATCGTATTCGCTAAAAGAAATCCTCAACTTTCAATGACTATCTAGCAGTTTCCTTGTATACGTATACCGCTATTTTACCGACTTGAAATTTCATCATTACGATTCCTGGTACACATTTCTAAATACGTTTAGTTGATAGTCTAATTAAAGCCTACGAATCTAAAGTGCTCGTTCATAAGTGATATGTCGATTAAAATATATTATCTACGGGCGATGATGAATTTAATAGTGTAGCAGTATAGATTTAATCATATGAAACCGTATGTGCTGGCAAGCTTTTTTAACAAAGATTTCTTTGGAAACCTTCTATGATAATCAGTTATAAATCTACCAACTTTGATATTATATCGTCTCAAAATCAAAGACGTTTAAAACATTTAATTCTATGAACATAAGTCTACTGTTTTAAATGCAAAAAATTATTCTATTCATACAAGTAATTAATTTTATGCACTGCAATGCCAGCACAGGCTTGTTTCACTGTCAAGTTCACAAATACAATTTACGGAAGTAGGAACGAGCAGCATTACTTGTAGACACTAAAATTACCACGTTGTTGCTTCGTGATAAAAGATAGAATTGTTATACGAAAACTTGTGCGAGTAATAAAACAATTTTAATTTGCGCACGTTTCTACTTCTTGTTAAATGACGAAATAGCTATAGCGCTCGATTTATAACATTAACATCTTTTTTTTTTTTTGGTGTTTTTAAATTAGATGCCAACAATTTGATATGAAAAATTCACTAACCATGATGGGACGTAGATTTTTATGTGATTAAGTTTGCCAACAGCAGTTTGTATTTATCTCACTAATAAACTTCCTTAAATATTTAGTAATATATTTTAAGTTTCGATAAGATTGAGATATCTCAATAGTCATAAAACTTATTTTATGTTCTTATTGCCTAAAAATAGTTATCCGTTCTGAGGAACCAGTATTTTTTTCAGCTTTGGCATGTCATCACGGCCTCTTTCCCGCAATGACAGTAAAATTCTAGCCAAGTATTTGCAAAATGCAATTAGCGATCTTTACAATTAAGATGATATTAGTGTACATTCATGATTTTGTAGAAAATAATGTCATCTACTTCGGTTACAAGTGTTAGAAAGATTGACGCATTTTTCTTTTTATAGTTTATTCGTATTTTGTAAGCTTAAAGATGATTAAAAGTTGACTAGAGGCGATAATCTCTCGGATTTATAATAAACGAAGCTAAAGCTTCTATCTCTCGAGTTCAAAGTCTTCAGTTTGAGGGAATTTAAGATTCGAACGGCAGCATTTACATGAATTACATGGATAATGCCTCTTAGCCGAGTCTAGCGTCTAGAGTGAATGTAAGCTGCTTGATGTTGTTGAAAAGCAAAAGTACCGAATATGTCTTTTTTCGACTATTTTCCCTTCACAGTAGAAAGAATTTAATATTATTTGATTCGAGGTTCCCTATCTACCTCCTTAGAATATATATGTATACATATATATTTAATTTCTCAAATGGCAAAAGCGTATACAGCAATAGTAAATATAAAAATTTCCACGATACTGTCCTTGGCAAACTTTCTCGATCGAATTGCTTAGAATGTAATAATTTTGGGATCATGCATAATCTCTCTAATCTAATTATAAACAAAAGTAAGATCTATGCACTATGAATAACATTCCATATTTTTCTATTCTGAATATTCAAATGCATTTTTAGTAAGCAAAATTATTTAGTGTTTAATTTTCTTGGTATGTGTTGACGTATCAGTATGGATGACAACTTCCACTCTTGACATCCATTACAATTGACACGTTTCATGGCTATTGCCTTATTAAAATAGCTTTATAAACATATGTGCATCTTACGACTTCTTTTTTATAGAAAATGAGTCGTATAATGGCTTTGAAATTAGATGGAGTGAAATCTCGGAATACAAGATCTACATGAGGTTTCATGTAACATGATTTAAATATTAAATCTCCGTACGTCCTTTGTCTTTTTTTCCTAAGATCTTTCTGCTATAACAATAACCTTCGTCATCGCTTAAAACACATGTATTAAAATCTTGTAGAAAGTCCATATCCTAGCGTACGAGACGGCTACTCTTTAACATCTGTGCGCTTTAAATACTCAAATATTTGTGTCAACCACAATTTATCGTTCCATTTACTAGTTTAGGATATGTCACTTTGTACGAAGGCGCACTTCAAAAGAAAAGCATTAATTGTTAAATTTGCAAATTCAAAAGTTTGCACTTGTTGAGGACGTTTCACCTTATATAATTTTCGTCCAAGCGTTTCTGATAGAAACCGAACTTTAGGATTTCATAACGAATCACGAGATTTTCCATATCATGTGAAAATATTGAATAAAAACATTAGCGCAGTTCACAAGTGATCCATTAAAATACAAATTAAAAACGTCTTTTATACGGCATCTGAGTTTTTCCCACTTACTCGCAATCCTTATAAAAAAACTGTATGAGTGTGAGGCAATTTGAATGTTGCGACACTAGCTACTAATAACGGTAATGCAGTTAACAGTGCAGGCGCAACTAGAGGTGCGCCAACTAAAGTTTTATAAGTTGTAGTTCCTATTAAACCACATAGCCTTATAACACCTGCTATAAAACCGAAACCAGTACACCTATAAAATCGATATATCTTACTATTAGTACATTTTTTATTTAGATATATATTTTATTTGAATGAAATAATAATCAAAACGAAATTTACCTTAAATGAGTAGGGAAGCTCTCAACTGTAACCAAGGTAAGAGACGTCCAAGCAATAGCAAACACTGCCATAAAACCACCTTCGAAGCCAAGCACTGCAGAACTATTTGTGCCCACTAGAATTAAACACAGAGCAGCTACTGATGAGAGGAATAATGAAATACCAATCATTTTTGGCCGTTCAAGCACAGTGAGTGCTAATCCTGCTAAAATAGCAGCAGGCACGAAAGCCAATTGAGCAACGAGATGGCCATGTAAAGCTTCTTCTATGTAAATGTTATAATCCAAATCGAGAGTCGGGCAGGGACCGCTTAAACTTAATTCCGTATTATTTTCCAACTTACATCTCGTAAAGACTTGTGCGGATAGATCTGTATCTACAAATCTAAAAGCCATAGACAATCATTATTTTATATCAAGAAAGGAGTACTGTTGTTAAATAATAACATTCTGAATACATACTTCGAGTGTACAATAACACTGTCTGTAAAATGAGTTTTACTAGACTTTATGCTACTGAATTCTACAGATTGAAAAGTACAATTATCGAAATCTACGTGACTGAATACCATTTTAGTGAATCTGAAACACAAATGCTCATATACAATTTAGTTCAGTATTATTTCACAAACTTTTTTCATAACTACTTACTTGCAATTTAAAAATGTCGAATCTTTGTATTGACAATTCTCTAAAGAGCCATTGAATATTTGATGTTTATATTCTTTCCCGAAAATTTTTATTGTGTGAGCTTTATATTCCGTGGCGCGTATAAGTTTGAGATACTCAGGACACCACACCATAAGGCCATATAGTCTAAAGTAATCATAATATTGTAGTATCGTAGTATAATATTGTAAACAAGTGGTTGCTGAGGTGCGAATTATAAACAAGTGGTTGCTGAGCATGTGCACAGTGCGGCTAAGATAAGAGATATGAAGCTAAGACAGAAGACAAGGGGTTGCTAGGGGACGATAAACGAATTAACAGCAGTATGAGTTGAGAAGTTAGAGAGTGCGGATTGCGTTCTCGAGATAGTGTTGTTAGCGTTGTCAAGAGAGAGTTGAATTTGTATTGACGAGAATTGTTAATTAATTATTTAGTTGTTTTAATTATTCTACGTTTGTTGCAATTAGTTCATGTTTAGTAACCATTGTTTTCTGTTTAATTAACATCTGTTTAATCCACTTATCATTAATAAACTAATCATAATTATTTACGATACTACAATTGGGGACTCGTGGCGGGATTGAACAAGACAGAAAACGAGACGTTTGACAGAACTATTCGTGTAGAAATTGTGAAATTGTGTTGAAATCGAGTTGAATCATTATCAATGATGGCAAGCGTTGAAGATGAACTTTGCACATCTGAGGGCAGATGTGATTGTCAGGTGTGACTGAATGTAGTATCGTGGACGAGGGGCCTGGGGGGTGTCGCGCGGATTGTAAACAAGCGGTTGCTGAGATGCAAATTATAAACAAGTGGTTGCTGAGCATGTGCGTAATGGGGCTAAGACAAGAGATATGAGGCTAAAACAAAAGACAAGGGAGTTGCTAGAGGACGATAAACGAATTAACAGCAGTATTTACGATACTACAATATTATAAAACAAACAATTACTGACATGTTTAATGAAAATACATACCCAAATGATACAGTTGACCAAATAATTATAAGCACTATCGTGACGCGCAAATGAGGCGATACAAATAATTCCAGGAAAGAATTCCAAAACTAGAAATTCAATAAAAATTAATATTAGTTTCCAAAGATGTAAGATAAAAAAATAAGCAAATATTCATACCACTTCAATAGAATAAATTATATCAGCCAAAACACTAGTATGATTAGTAGGAGATGGAGGTGCCAAACCACGAGGCCTTTTAGTTGGAAGCTCTAATTCAGAAAGTTGATATTGTGCACCTGTTGCACCTTTCCGCGTGTTATTCTTTTTGTATATTTTCTAAAAACGTACATCAGTTTCAATCAACTTTTTTATCTTATTACATTGCTTATCTCTTATTACACATACTTATCTTATACATAGATATAAAAAAATACCTGGTAAACCATCATTGCTTCTACATCTCTGCCTGCTTCTACCAAATATCTTGTACTTTCTGGTAGGAAAATGAGCCCGACAGTAGAGCATAATGCAGGTAAACAACAAAGTAAAAGGAAGCGATGCCAAGCACTGAAGTGTTCTTTGTTTTCAAGAACTACCATTTCTCCAGTTGTAGGAACCACCGCCCATGCTAGAAGAGCTGCATATACACCTCCCAGTGCTCCTGCTGCCACTAATAAGCCAATCCATCTGCTCCTGCTTAATCTTGGACAACATTCTGCGAGATATGCAAATGCTAGTGGTAAAGATCCCCCTACTCTGTGGTGAAATAAGATATACAGTTCATTTCAAATAATCTTAAAGTATACCTAAATACAAAAAAAGATAGGAATTCCTTACCCAATTGCAGAACAAAATCTAGCACACATAAATGTTCCATAAGTTGGCATAAAAGTGGCTACACCACTAAATAAAGCATGAACAGACATTGCAGACAATAAAGATCTGCGTCTACCAATCCTGTCTCCTAAACCACCCCAAAATAATCCTCCTAGTGCAAGGCCCATTAAAGTAATATTGCCTAAAATAAAAAGATGCGAGGATATTTATCTAGAAGCATATACATTGTAAGAAGGGGTAAAAATAAAAACTAACTGAGCCATCCTTTTTCATTATCTTCAATACATAGTTCAACCTCTGCACTTGGCAAAATATATGGTACAACAAAAAATTCTACAGTATCTGCTGCAAGACTCAAGCCTGTGCACAAAGCAGCCAATACTTGGAAGTAACCAACACCAGCCTGAAAAACAATTAACATGTTAGTAGTTTATTATACAAGAATGACACAAATGACAATATATAAATATTACTAAACAATGTACAATACAATACAATAAATAGGCAGTTATTTTGTACTATTGTTTATTAAATTCATTTGAATAACACAAATAATATATAAATTGAAATATCTACAATTGATTAAAATATAGGTGTAACCTCTAAATAAATTATGGAAAACAAATGTATTTACTGGGAAATCATTCAGATAGCCCGGTATCTCTTTCGACTCATATTTTGCCTTTACAATCGATTCATCTAAAACTTCATCCATGTTGAAACTCTAAAAAAGTTTTAAACACTGGCAGTGAAAGGGTAATTAAACAACTAAAGAAATTAACTCGGCTAAAAAGGACGCCATTTACTATAGGTTATGTTTTTGTTGTTCGATTAACCAAAGTTTAATATTTTATTTCGATATGTCGAAAAAGATGCAGCAGCCAATGTACATACAGATTTCAAATTTGTATGAGCTCATTGGCCTGTAACTACGCTTCGTACTTTGGAAAAAATATTCTAAAAATTGATCAATCGATAATCGATGCTTCGATATCTTTCGATAATCGCAATTTGCTTACGATTGTAATTCAAATTTTAGTTACGTAGAAGTTTCCAGAGCAATTGGTGGCAAAATTCTTCGAACTTCGTGATTTTTTATTAATTTTATCGCTTACAATATAGATAAAATTGCTTGTTATCGTGAATATGTGAAGTGAAGTGTGAACACAGCGCTAATTTAATATTGTACGAACAAAATTGCATTAAATGTCTTGTAATTGGAAATAGACACTCTAAGATTAAGGATCGGTGATGCAACTTATCTATCATAGATTCTTCTTTCTCGAGAAAAGAAGGCTTTAAAACGAGAATTTAATAAGAAATTGTATAATCAACATAACGTTCACTCGAAATGATATCGATTTTTCATTTCAACATAGCTATTATCCAACTATGATTCTCGAATTTTTATATTCCCCTATTTCAACAAACAAAATGACTCATAATTCTTCAAGGACTTTACGATAATATTGAAACAAGATCGATATTAATCGTGAAAAAATACGTTTAACATAAATCTGATTCGATAAACGTTAAAGGATAAGTTCACAATGTTCGAACAACGAATTATTCAAAGTGATGTAAATGAGAAAGAGTAGAAGTAAAATCGTATATACCTGTTTGATAGCGTCTTCGTGAAACTGTGCTAAAAGTGTTGCATCGGTGGTCGAGTCAATGAGATCATGCTCAGCGGAATCGGCTGAACCCGCGTTCGCACCTGCGGTGTTCGTATTCGTCGATTGAGACGTCATCTCCTCAGTGTATAATCCTCCTCTACTGGTCAACGTGCGTTCTCCAGTTCCGGATATCGTGCCACCGCTGGAAGATGCGGGTCCACCCCCGCTGCCAACGAGCCACTGGCTTTCCTCCTCCGACGAGGGCATCACTGCCACAAACCATCTGCAACATCGTCAACGGCCTATTACTCCACGTAAACAACAACAAACGTATGAATTTATTACAGCATTTATTACAAGTTTTTAGATTGCTTTCGACTTATTTCGATATTTATATACATAAATGAAGAAATGGAATTTAAGCAGAAAATTTCAGATAATTACTATGTTTTAGATATTTTTATATTTTTATATGTTATGTGCATTCTATACATTTTGCATTGAAAGTTTTCTGTAAATATATAGACATCCGCAGTTTATCAAGATTACCATTAACATTAGATCTATCAGCGACTAAACTATAAACATTGTACCGAGAGGTTATAATGAAATGAACACTGTTAGAACTTCATTACAACATCTATTGATGTTTAGTAATAATCGAATGCTTTTCACTCGTTGAATTTTTCAATTTCATTTTCAATGAATTTAAACAATAAGTACCCTAATACTTATGTCCACAAATCCGCATGGAATAATACAAATAACGCAAATAATGGAAAACACATTTACCTATATACTTAATAAATATCATGAAAAGTCCTTAAAAATTGTTGTCGCAAATCTATAAAATTACTACGAAAAATCACTACATATTAGTACTAGTATTAACGTCGAAAATAGTTGTCCTGGTGTTCTTTTCAAAATTAATTATTAATAATTCTATAGAATATGGAGGACCTCTTCTTTCTTCTGAAAAACACGTTAATGCATAAAGGAACGAGATACCACAACTTTCACAGTTTCATAGTGCTAAAAGGATGTTCGTCTGACGTAAAGAAAGACTTTCGAAGACGTTAGAAAAATCTTATTTATACGTAATAATATTCATCCTGCGTTAATGATGACGACGTCATTAAAGGTCGGCATCGAAGCATGCATTTTTCGTAGGCATTTATTATCACGGTTAGACGGGTTCGGAACGTGTCATCAAACACATACGTCGACACGCTAATTTATCGATTCGTGTTCACTCATACAAGTCGATCAGATGCACGCCTACGAATAACGCTCTCTAATAGGGTCTGCACTGCACGTAGCTTTATTTAAATATACACAACTACACATGTCAACCTTGCGTCAACGTCGACGAGGTGGGCATTGTTAACTATAATGGAGTCTACGTTTCCGCAACCTTTTGTATCTCTTCTTTGACATTTTTCTCGCTTTTTTCCCCTTATCTCTTTTTTCCAGCACAGCAATATATCTCCCCTCCCACGCGTTTACTTCTCCTTCTCTTATTTTCATTCACTTTCCTCGCCGATAGATGATTAATTGATAGAAACAAAAAGAGGAAAACATTTGGCAAAATCTGCGAGTGTAGAAATTTGAATGTATGGAATATCAATACGTATTTTTGATTTTAGTATAGTTGAGGGATTTAAAAAAAGAAGCGACGAACGAATGAAGGATCGAACATTGCGAAGAATTAAATAATTAAAAAATTAAAACTGTAAATGACGTGAAAAATGTAAACAGGGTAATTTAATTTACAGTAACGATATGTAATTAAATATTATTTTGTAGAATCAGACACTTTAGATATGAAAAGATATTCCATAATTTAGTACTTTTAGTATTTCATTTCGCTGAAGTAGAAGAAAATGTTGTTAAAAACTTTGGAATTTCCTTTCGTACAACTACGATATTAAAATCAAAGCTCGGTAATACCACGTGGACTTAAAAAATCATACGTTACAATAATTCTCTAGATAAATATAGATCTCTATATAAATAGCATTTATCATTTCTTGTATTTACCATGCACGCGAAAAAAAAAAAATATGTTGGCTACATTTATATCATTTTCCAACTGAATTATTTTTAGTGGTTCTACAAATCGAGACAGTTAAAATATTCATACGCGTATATAGATCTAACCGTCTATAACTTGCATCGTTGAAACTTACACAGGACATAAATTTATAATTTTCGTTGATCGTGCTACATCGTGTTCGGACATGGAACAATCACGTAATAAACGTCAATGAGAATACGGAATATGTATAATACACGCGATATTTGTTCATTCTCCTATACTTAATCGTTCGAAATTTATGAGACAATAGCATTCTTTTATACCTTTATACCGTTTGATACCGTATGTTTGGTGCTTATTAAACATTTAGCAAGTTGCAATTATCGCGAGAAAATATTCCTATTACGAAATTCTATGTAATTAAACGTTCGATGCAGTAGGAAGTTAACGAACACTACTTGTCAATCAAATTACGAAATGTTCGAGAAAGGTAAATATTTGTCAACACTTTCATGATAAAACAAGCCATATCTATCTATACGTACGTTCAATTTACATGCCGTGTGTGAATTTCATAAAAACGAAACAGATACAAGGATTTCAAACAAATTAAGAGACACATCAAAATTCTTCTCTTAATTCCTTTATGTTCTGTTGCGCGTGGTTAATACTATACTTTAATAAATAATCAATCAACGATCAATGTATTTGTCTTCGGTAAAACTGATTTTAAACGTAAGTGTATTACAAAACCATCCGAAACAATTTAGTTCTACCACCAACAATTAGTAAACAATTTTCCCCACAGGCCATTAATTATTTATTAATTAAACGACAAATGTATTTACGCTGGGTAAAACAGCTTTTAAATTTTGATATATTCCTTATGAAACAAGATTCATAATACGAAACAAGATCCTTCGCAAGCTATTAGTTATTAAGTAACTAAACGATAAGTGTATTTGTCTTTGTTAAAACTAATTTTAAATTCAATATTATTTCTTCTTCGAAAACCTCTTTGAAAACGAATATTTCTAACACGAATAATTAATAAAAATGCAATTTTCCTCTGGCATATTTCTAAAAACATTCGCTTCTAATTGGTCTTTAAAAAAAAGTAAAACTTTGTTAAATGAAACGTTCAATTTCCTCACCGATGAAGAAAATATGGAAAAGCTCCTTCTCTTTTTTGAAATCCTAGATTAGATCGTAAGCCCCTTTGTTACATGACATGTACACGTACATACGCGTATATTTTCTGCTGAACGGACTAATGTCATCTAAATGTTTCCTAACACGAATTCTAGCAGTGTAGGGTCCACTGTTACGATTACGCGAATATCGTGTTGGTACCCAACGGATAGGAAACAGAAGCCGTGGCCGCCTGGCGACGTATTCCAACCAGCACTCGTTGAATTTCTGTAGCACTTATGACGCATGACAGAAAATTTCGCGAATCTCGTCGGATATCGCGCGGCCAGTCTCTGACTGTTGTAAGCACCCTACTCGGTTTGCTTTAATATTCGCATGGATACGTCGTCGTCCGTGCGCAACATACATAAATCGCCATGATACGCACAGAGATAAATATGTCGACAGTAATCGTATTTAATTGATGATTAGGGGATACAGTGAGTCACAAATTTACTCACACAAATCCAAAATAGTGAGAAAATTATTGTTATAACTATCGCAAGTTAGTAAATAGTCTACCTGAAGTATCAGATTTAAGAATGATTGGGAACTGAGAAATGGTGTAATAGGTTTGATATTTGATTCCGCTACGTTTCTTTCGGTCATCTTAGATCCAATTATACGTTTCTGACATAAACAAGATATCTTCACACAATGTGTGACAAAAGTCTTATTGTTATGCGTGACTTCTCGTTTTAGGAATTTAAACATTACCAATTCTTTTTGTTTGCTCAAACGAGATCAGAGATGATTATTTAGGAAACAATAGTAAAACAGTAGTAAGACAAAAAGCTTATTTTAGCAAACGTTCATTTTATCAGAGTAATCACTTTTATAAAGCGTACCAACGATTTTACGACGTGGAAATAGGTATAAAATTATTATAACACGTTTCTCTGTTTGTTGTCTCACAATCAGAGTCAAATTACTATATTTCCAAATAAGGAAACGTATTATGTATGCCTAAGTATTAAAATCTCTTTTGTTTTCTTATTATTTTCTACACTTTTGTAACATTCTCGAGTAATTTTGTAACTCACTGTACGTGTACAGTGTACAGAATTCGCGGTGTATATTTCTTGTCGTGCATGTCTACGTATGTAAATTTCAATGAGAACCCGACTAGGTGTTCGTACATTAAAATAACTCATTTCAACGGTGTAGCACTTTTTGTCGTATTACCTGGTTAATAGAAGATTTCCGCGAAATTTAACTCCTTCCGCACGTTCCTTTTACCGGCTAGTTTCTCCATCACTTGATTTCCTAACCGCTGTTCAACGACAATTAACACGTTGAATCCAAAACATTGGTCGTTGATCGTCCACTTATCGATTTTACATAAGATCAAACCAATTGTTCATTCGTTAAAGACGATGGGCCTGCGATATACACTCGCTTCACGGTTGCACGATAAAATATTCGTAGGTTTGAAATGGAAGCCGTTATCGGTATTTTTGTATCAGTTGTCTCTGAAGAAACTGTGACAACAGCTGTTTACCGCGTATACAACATTATGCGTGTAATGTGCAATTCCTCGTCATGTTCGTATCACTGTATAGTATGATGATGTGTCCTAGGAACGTCTTGATACCAAACGGTGGTTGAAATAATATTAGTGTCTAATTCGAATTTCATTTAGTTCGAAATGGATTACTTGCACGAATTCGACCGACTATAATTCAATTACAATCTCGTGGTATTTGATTAATGTAACATTGTCTCAGCCACTGATATTAGCTCTATTTCAAGCCGGCAATTTCTCAAAAACGAATCTCCCACAGGAAAAAATTCACGTTAATTTAATCTTCTGAATCTATAATTAATTATGAAAAATCCACACTTTTATATTATGTTTATCAATTTATAAAAAAAATCATATTACGTTAAAAACCTCCGTTCTTTTGCGCGCGGCGTTTATGTCTTAGAAATCGATGATAGGACGGCAAGTCGCTGATACGAGAACCCCTCGAACCTTTCTCACGATAATGATTCGTTTTACAACTTCTTTATATCTCCACAATCTCACATTTATCGTTTAATATCCCGTTAGAATGGTTTCGTAATATTTGCATCCTGGTGTTAGACGTTTCTTCGATATCCGTAAAAAACAAGTAGCTTTGGTAACATTTCCACAGTATGAGACAAACAACACTGCGCGTGTATCGATTGAGGGAACAACTACGAGCAGCTAGAATCACCTTCGCTCTATATAGCGAAACCACCACTATACCTCCCCTCGATTCTTGTTCGACGTCAACTCGACGAGTGTTTGTGGAATGGCTCATACACTGAGGTCTTCCAAATCTAGACCCTTTGCTAGCAAGGGTTGTCGACCTATCCACTATCCATCTATGTTTATATACATATATTTCTTTCAATTTTTTCCTCCAGTTATGATTAAAATATTAAAACATATTATTTTTTAAATGATGGATGTTCCAGTATATTATTTTTCATGAATGGGTTTAAAATTAAACAGAAAGAAAATTTTTTTAGCTGAGTATGGCATATATCGTAGAGATCAATCCTTTTTCGCTTATAATTTATACATAAAAAATTGCAATCACTCGGTAAGAAATATATACTACTATGTCAAAAAATATATATTTTATTAATCATCAGAAATTTCATCATCCTCGACAGATTTTGCTTTCTCTTCCATTTTCGTCCGTGTAATTAGCTCCTTGGCTGGATTGAATACGCCGTTCGTCTGCACATTGCATATGTAACACCTTGTACTTTTCTTGTAGTGTTCTAAAGCACATTTCTCGCAGAAATAATGTTTGCATCTGAAAGAAAAATTCGTTTCACACATTCTACATCTAATTGATTTAGAAGATAGAATTTTGATATATACTTTGTAACAATAGGGTCTGTAAAACTACTTCGGCAAATAAAACATTTGAACGGCAACGTTTCTTCGTCGCTGTCGATTTCGTATTTTTTATCATCTTCGTCTCCGCTATTATTATATTCTCCTGTGGCAGCTTCTCTTTCTAGCTGCCAACCTAATTTGTAATCCGACCGGTCATGAAGAAATTTACAGCTATCTGAAATTGGAATGGAATGAAATAAGTACATAATAGAGTAAATAATAGATGTTTTAATAGCAAAGATTTTCGGTCTGTTTACCTCCAAAGCCACAAAAACCAGTTTCTTTATAATCTTTACATATATCTGGCTGATAATCCCACCTAACGGTTGCTCTAAGATTAGATGGTGCTCTGATTGGTCCTTTGCGAACCATACCACTGGAAGCATTTCCAGCAGCTGTATCTTTCTTCTTATAATATTGAGCATAATTACCTGAATTTATCTCAGCTCTCGTTCTTGGCGGTCACCGTGGCGATCAGATTGTCCACGTCTATGTTCTCGCCAAGAGCGTTCTCCAGCTCAATCCTTCTGTACGTTCACTTCGGGCACGTGAAGAGGGCGTGCTCTGCATCGTCGTTAGGGTCTTCACAGTCGAGACAGTTGCTGTCGCTGCTCTTGCCAATCCTCTTCCTATAGACCCCAAAACTCCTGTAGAGGTGGCCGTGTGTTCGTTATATATTTATTGGACGTGCGTGATAGTTGTAGTAGTTGGGCCTGGTCCGCTGTAATTGTCACTGGGGGCTGTAGATGTCGCTGCCGTCGTCCGACACTAGTTAGTGCCGAGTGGTGGTACTTGGCTTGTCGAGTGCCGCCACAGTACCCCTTACCAGTGATAGCGTTAGAATCTTAGTGTAATAAACCGTCCAATTGTCCAATTGTTGTCCAATTCGTGCGGATGTTGCTCGAAGTCTTCAATGTGGCGGTGGATACCTGTCAGTACGGTGCGGGCGTTCCGCGTACGGTCGTAGGCCTCTGTTCCATTTTTTAGTATGACGTGCTATAATACTAATCGAGTTTATATAATGAAATTACAATCTATTGGGACGCTAGGACAAAAATCTGATGTTCTTTAAACGTACTTACCATCTTCATCATTCGCTGTTTTCCGTTTTCTGGCTGCAGTGCTCCGAATTTTTCTCCTTTTAAATAAAAACGTGCAGTTTTTCTTGTCTGTTTTAGATTCTGCGTCTTCCATATTTGTTTTGTAAACAACTTCGTCCAAGTGTCTCTATAATTTCAAGATTTAATATTTCACGAATATTTTAAAAATCTGTGAAAATACTATTTCGATTCTCAGTTTGACCAGTCGATAACGAATTTACTTAACTGAGTTAAATCCTTGAATAAGTACATTCTGAAGGTATTGTACACATCTTTCGCTAAAAAATTAATAGGTTATATTTGGCTAATCAGAGATGCTGTAGATTGTCAAAATCTACCTCAAATCTATACGAAACTGTAACATAAATGAAATTATGAATAAAATAATTTCATGGATAACATAAAAAGAAACTTGTTGTTTCATCATAACTTAATTTATAGAAAAAGAAATTTAACTAAAAATTAACTGTAAATTTTTGGCGCGTTTTAGAGAAACTAATATGAATAAAAAAAAAAATATGGCAATTGATTTTCAAGACAATATGATATTGTTAACCAGGAAATATTTAAAACGTAAGATTATGTGTCCTGAAACAAAGTTCAGGCATCATGTTAAGGAAAGAATGCATATATTAGAACTGTTAAAAAGAACAGTGGATATGGGTGAAAGTAATTCTGCTTTGTTGATTGGACCTAGGGGTAGTGGAAAAACAACAGTATGTTTTCTATTATTAGTTTCATTAGAAAATCATCACTTTTTAGTATTTCCTTTATATAGATCTTTACTTTTTTATAGTTGATAAACAGTATTTTAAAAGAATTGTCGTATGTAAAAAGTTTTAAAGAGAATGCATTGATAGTGAATCTTCATGGTCTTGTTCATACCGATGATCGGTTGGCTTTGAAAGATGCTACACGTCAAATGCAATTAGAAAATGTGGTTGGTGATAAAGTTTTTGGCTCATTTGCTGAAAATTTAACTTTTCTGCTTGATTGCTTAAAATCAGGTGATAAGAAACATTCTAAACCAGTCGTTTTCATACTAGATGAGTTTGACTTGTTTTGCCAACACCACAATCAAACTCTGTTGTATAACTTGTTTGATATTGCTCAATCTGCACAAGTAAGTGTAAAGTAGAGTTTTGTATTGATTTAGGATTGAGTTGAATATCAATTGAATGTTCATCTCTTCAGGCACCCATATGTGTAATTGGAATGACTTGTAGATTAGATGTTATAGAACTCTTAGAAAAAAGAGTTAAATCAAGATTTTCTCATCGGCAAATATTTTTGTTCCCTGGAGACATATCATCTTCAGAACAACCAACATCTGCTTTTGATGATCGTTTAAAACTTTTTCAACATCTTTTAAGTCTTCCTGATGATGAGAATGTAAATAGGATAGAATATCAATATGAAGATTGTACAATAGATCCACAGTTTGGATCTGTGTGGAATGAATACATAAAAGGTTTAGTTAGTAATACTACTATGGTGAATCTGTTAAAAAGACTGTACCAAATTGATGTTAGTGAAAGAAGTTTTAGAAACTTTTTAGCAATAGCTGTTTCTACATTGTCTGAGAAGCATCAAAGACTAGATGTAAATGATTTTGTAGAAGCAAGTAAGATGTTTTCTCAAGATGACAAGGTGCTAATGCTTGAGGGGTTGTCTGTATTAGAAATGTGTTTAGTAAGTGTATTTATTGCTCTCCTCCTTGGTATAGGATGTATTTCTGACAAACATGCTATTATTCTAGATAATTTCAATGAAACATGAAACAGAAATTTATGATGGAGAGCCATTTAATTTTGAAGCAATTTATAATCGTTATATAAAATTTGCTAATCAAAATTCTTCTATACAAACTGTTCAAAGGCCTGTTATTATGAAAGCATTTGAACATATTAAGGTAAGGGATGTAATAACAAAATAGGAGTAAAACAATGTTGTTCTTGTATTATCTGAATAGCTTATCATTTTCAAAACCATGCATATTTTCACAGAATTTGGAGTTTTTATTGCCAGTGAGTGGTATGAATTCAAAAGTTGAGAAAGAGTATCAATATTATAAATTCGTACTCACCTCACAACAAGTTGTAGAAGCTGTAAAAAATTATTCTGGATTACCAACAGAGATATCTCAATGGGCAGTAACTAATATGTAATCATTATGGATTATTTATAAAATTGCAGATGCTAAAGAATTTTGCATTTGTAATGCATCACTCATTTGCAATTTTAACCAACGAGTATTTTATAGAATAAGTATGAGATTTGTATTTTTTAAAACACATTTTTTTTTACTATAATTATTTATTTTAAAGAAGCAGCAGTTTATTTCTTATGCTATATTTTGTGTAAGTGTCTTACACATGTATTCATTTCAAAAGTATATGTTTTTACATATATAAGAAACTATGCATATTAGTGTATTTAGTATTAAAAAAAAATATCAAGCATTTTATAAAAGCAACTATGGTATCTAATTAGATCACATGCTATCATGGCAAAAGGGTAGTTTGCATTTATATAGTATGGGATTAACATAAGAGTATATATAGATTTAATATTTAATAACATCGAACGAAGTGAAAAAAATTAGATATTATTTTCTTGATGTCTATGTAATACATCTCTGTAACACAGTCTTCGAAAAGCAATTCCTGCCTATCATAGCATAAAAAACGTCCAATATTACGTCCTTGATAAATGAAGACAAGAAATAATTTTTCATAACAATATTTTATCTGAAACTTATAATAAAAAAGACTTCTATTTAGGTGCCATGCTATTAATTAGGTTATTCTATGTAGTTACAGTGTCTGTGATCTTTCAACAGGATTGTTCCCTATATGATAGCATCTATAATTCTCATTCATGTAGTTATGTAAGATTTTAATTATTTATCATAGATGGTATGATGTAACAGTACTGTGTAAAAGCGTTATAGCGTGTACGTGAATACATTTATATGTTTCTAATAAATCTGTCATCGTTATACAATGTTGGTAAACATTAGGAAACACTAATCTATCCAAGCGATGTTCGGCTTATTTTTATTGGTCAATGTAGTATCGGTAATCGTACTTAGTTTAGGATTCTTCGATAACTTTCTCCCAAGTAGAAGTTGTTTTCCATACTTCAGGCGATTTTTACGATTATATTTTTGAATGTACGAATCGTGACCTATTACAAATTAACTTGCGTAATTAATCGAGCAATAATATTTTAACTCAAATGTATCTTACCAGGATTAATTCCTACAGGATGCACGCTATTTAATTCGTGCTTTTGTGAAGCTGGTCGAAGAGCAGACATGGCTCTACTTATTCCTACCTAAAAGATATAATGCTACTATGCATAATCAATTTTATAATGTATACAATTTTTTAGCTATGAAGTATATATGTAATAGTTATAATAAAAACCTGTGGGTGTCGTATTCTATGTTCTACTAAATCTGCACCTAGAAGCTCATCATGAACACTCATTCTTATTGGTATAATTTTATTTATAGACTAGAAAAATGTAAAACGTTAAAAATTAAATAACGGATTTTAGTAAGGAAACATATTTTAAATAATATTTGATACAATTTACCCATAGCAAAATAATAGATACTGTGAAGCTCCAAAGTGTTAGGCATAAAATTACTAAACATTGCACACCTAACAAATATCCTCCTCCTCCTATAAGCAGAAAAATATCTCTGTAGAATTTGATCATTTCATAAGACAAATTTATCGTTGCAAACCTTTGAATAATCCTTTTCTTCCACTGGTAGTATCAAGAGGATACGGATTATCTGCAAATAAACCTATAGCAATAATACCCCAAATTCCACTTGCACCTACATGAAAGGAAAACTGGTCAATAAAATGAGAAATTAATAGAAAATAAAGTAGCAAAATTAAAAAGGAAAACTAAAACCATGTGTAGCACTGGCTCCAACAGGGTCATCAATATGCATTTTGTCAAAGAGGGGCATGGTAAAACATGTGATAAGAGCACCAACCATTCCGACAATTATGGCCTCCCAGGTCCTGAAAAGGAAACAACCACCTAACTGACTCTGTAAAGTTATTGTTAAGGTAGTAAATATCTTATTGAATACTTATAAGTACTTGTACTGAAATTCACCTGTAATTGAAACCAGTGAACCAAGAATGCCATTTATTTGACTTAGAATGTCAATCTTATCTGGGCCATTTAAGCTGAAGCCTAGCCCAACTAAACCACCCCCCATACTTGCTAGCATAGTGCAAACTGCTGCTTTAGCTGCATATTGCCATCGTTGTCCACTGACACCATATGTGCTACCACTGTTAAATGCTAACCAGCCCCACCTTATACAATTTTTGTATATTAATATATATCTGATAATCCAAATCTGTAAATGAGCCACAACTAATTATTTATTTTACCAAAGTACAAATAAGCCCATGATAGCATTGACTGGACATCCAAGAGGCAATGGATCAATTCCATTGTCATATCTGCCTACCCTTGGTCCCAACATAAGGGCACAAGCAAGTGCTATTATAAATTAATATCTTAGGTATTGATTAACAAGTTATCTCAAAAGAAGATGTTAATACTTTACCAGAGGTACCACCAACAAGATGCACTACCCCAGAACCAGCAATATCAACAGCACCCATTTTTTTCAAGAAACCTTGATCACCCCATATCCATCCTGCTGGTATGCAGTATACAATTGTATTTAAAAAGGAAAATAAACAGTATGCTTTGAAATTGCATCTGTAATCATGTAATATTCAATTAGAGTTAAAAAGCTTTATAGATTATTTTATATAATTACCGTTCAGCCATGGCACCACTAACAATGGTTGTTGAAGTGGTTGCAAAGCTTAATTGGAATAAAAATGCAGCACACTTTGGACCCATCAATACGTCTTCTATTGAAGGATCTATTAAAAATTCTCCAATACCAATAAAAGGATTATTAAACTTGCTTGTTCCGAAACTCGTTGCGAAACCAAATATCCAATAAGTTAAACCGCCGAGTACTATGTCGACCACATTCTTCATCATAATGTTGACTTCATTTTTTAAAGAGACACACCCAGATTCTAACATACCAAAACCTGAATAAACAAAAAATTAAACTTTTATATTTCTTGTGTTTTAATCTAGAACTTTACCCGTTTGCATAGTGAAAATTATAAAGGAATTCGTCACAATCCAATTACTGTCTTCTTGATTCAAATTATATGCAGAAGCCAAATATCTTTTTACAATTGAAGTATTTGTAGTATTTGTTTCATAATTTCCCATTTCCATATTAGTTCAAGACTTCTCTCACCAAGAGAATGGCATTAACTAGATGTTATTTTCTATTTGACCGTCCCAGAATACAGTACTTCAGAGAAAAACATGTTAAAAATGAACGAACCACGACGAAAACATATTAACTATGAACGAGTTGCGGTTTCAGTCGTTTTCTCCTGATATCGTAAATTTGTACTTTCATACTGTCAAAATGGATGAATTTTTTCGATAGGGAAACAATTATGTATTAACAAATTTTACTTTTATAATTTTTTTATTGACCCACATCCAGCCAACAAATTTACTGTTACATTACGTTATTCATTATTATAACAAATTTTCACTTCACCATATGTTCAGCAAGTTCTTTTCATTTTTTTTTTTTTTTTTTTATGGTCAAATTATAATGAAACATGCAAGTAGAATATCATCTTAAATAAGGGAAAATTATGTCACATAAAACAACTACATAGAATTATGAATTTATCATAAGACCATTATAAATATTAGTAACTTTTAAATAATTATTAAAGCATGTAAATATATTTTTATAACAATTATGGAGTTAATTATTCTTCTTAACATGAAGAAAGTTTTCCATTTTTAATGATTTTTCAATTTTTTATGTATTAAAAAAATCATATAACATAACTATAATCTTCACATCCTAAATCCCTAAACTTCTTCAATTAGCTGTGAGTGATGGAATCAAAAAAGTACAACGTTCGTATATTTGGCAGACGAACGCGTCCAATTTATCTTAAGGAAGCAAGCTTAAATTAGTATACAGTGCTAGAATTTTAATTTTCATTCAAAATAATTGAAAGATATAATTTTGTTAACACTTCCAAAAGCTTCTAAAAGGACTACGTTATTGTAGATGGCAAATTTCTGTCTGCTCTTTTGTTTGGATGTTGTCTTCTTTATATTTGTGAATTAGTGTCCATACACATTCTCATCGCTGTATGCTATATAGAGGAAAAAATCTTCTTCATGATGTTCCTATGAAAAATACAGATCACAATATAAATATTACAAATGTAATAAATGTTTATCTATGTCTAGAATGAACTTTGTATTATATAATTACGGCATAAAGAGATCCCATGGTAGCACTTGTTGGAGGAATAATGTTGTTCACAAAGAAGAAGAGAGCATCTTCTGGACGTAAGTGAATTCGTTTACGGATTAAAAAGTAAAATTGTCCCACAGTCAAATCAGATGGTACTAGATATTTTTGTTTATCCAAATCACTAATTTTAGCTTTTGGAGCCTTCTCAACGATAACCTAGGAAATATAAATTTTTTATCAATATCATTTACGAAATAATACAATGAAATGTGTAAATCATTAATTTTAATTCCAAATTCAGTTATATTTTAATAAAAGGAAAATCTCCATTCATCCCTCCATTATCATTATTAGAATTAAAAAATGTTTCAAACCTTGGCCCATTGTCAAGATAAGAAACCATTCTTAAATCCATATTTGATATCACATAAATTTGACATTTATCCAAGTCTTCAAAGCAACAACAGTTGGTCTACATTTTCAATGTTCATCCTATGCGTTTAAACTAAGTTTGTCGACATGTAAAAATTTCAGGGAAATGGCGAAATGGGGAAAATACTTCCCCTTTCGTTTGATTTTTATCATTTGAAAATTATAAGTAAGAGCGTAGTACGATCAATAGATTTGAGCAATTGCAAGGCGAGTGCACAAAGAAATTCGACACGAATGGTGAATTTAATCGTTAGCGTCCTGATAGAGCGAAAAAATATTTCATCTCGAAATAAAAGAGTTTACAACGTAGAAAGTCGACCTTGGTTCATTTCAGACCAGGAAATTCTCGGGATACGAACCGAATCGATTAGCGACGAATTACAGTAGTCTAGTTGCTTGTAAAAGAATTATCTTAATCACAATGAATTAATGGTTTTTCGAAATGATGCAATCTGCCTGTATTAGAAGGGAAATAAATTTGTTTCCATTGACCAAATGGTTAACTTTTTCGAGCGGGGATACTCACGGGAACCCTTTCGGGATATTTTCGTCGAATTTTTTCACCCTCGACCTTCCTTCTTTCAAAGGAGTGTTTCTCCTTGTAATGAAACTTCATCGTTCTCGCACGCTTGCACGAGACCCGTGCACTTTAATAAAATCGTTTCTTCTCTAGGGTTATTAAAATCTTTTTCTTATCGAATCATACGATGATTCTGAACTGGAAATACGACGATACGATGATATTCTTCTTCACTTCTGTCACAACAATCACCGTGCGTCAGTTACACTGCGCACTACAATTTGCTTTTCCACTCTACGCGGACGTGAAATAGTTCCCAGGTTTCCACTGGAAAACTCGATGAAAGATATATCTAGAAACTGGACGATATCTCCTAGCAATTTGTATATTTAAGTTGTGTGGATTCTGACGTGTTATCGCAATGTCTGTTTTGTGAGACAGACAATGATTTCAATGATTCGTTTAATACATAGAACAGGACCGTCTCTACGAAATTTTCCTTTTATATGATAGCGTTTGATATTCATTCAAAACGAAACGATGATATTAATTTATTATCGGACTGTCGAAATTTGCGAGTAAATTTCTCGTTCATTTGTATAAACATCTGTATTTGAAAAAAAAGACGGTTTCTCGAGGAACTTCATTACTTGTAACATTATTTGTTTAATTATATCTTTCATTCATTTCACAATTTGTATCTTCCTTTTAGAATTAATGTTGACTATAATTATAGTTAGGAGATTAATTGTATGAAAATAATTGAAATTTTCCGATAACAAAAGTATTCAAATTATCTGGGATCTAGTTGAACCTTAAATAGATACGAGCCTGTTGATAATAAAGAGTGACATGTTTTTCACTACTACGCGTTTGATGACGCATCTTTTATTCTCAACATTATGAAGAATTTATAACGTATACGTAATAATAAATTTAGTTCTTTTTTTCTTCTTGATAATTGAATATGTGATTTATTGTATACGTTATGTGCGATTTCACATTTATTACAGTGTCATTTCCAACAATAAATTGATTTTCAATGCGCTTATAAAGTCGAATTAAATTAATTTCGGAAAAATTGAGGAATGGTACGATTTTATATTTTTTAAAAAACGCAATACAAACTTTCTTTTTTCTTTATTTGTAGAAATATGTACAGATAATTCTGTAATTGCATATAGAATTAAAGTAAACTTTATTCTGCATCTTCTTCGTCATCATCCTCCTGGCTGTTAATTTGGAAGTACCTTAGCTCGTAGGTTTCTTTATCTTTTGACACAACACGTAGCCAATCACGCAGTTTATTCTTTTTCAAATATTTTTTTGTCAAATATTTAAGGTATCTATATAGACATGTTATTAAATTAGTGCAAATATCAGTTACCTTGTAAGAATATAATGCAAAACCCACAAATCATCAATGTTAATAAAAAGTTGGTTTTTTAAATTACAAGTATCGTTCTTAAATACTGGACAATACTCACCGTTTTGAAAAATCAGTATCACTATTAACAGACAATTTCATCTTATCCCTTTCCAAGGTTACACTGTTACCAAAATTGTTTGTCTTTCCTGTAACCTTAATTCTTTCATGCAGATATTTTTCCTATAAAAAAAGAACAACATTACTTACACATAACATTATCAATTGTAATATTCCTATCATCTCTGATAATGTGAAGTTAATATAAGATTAAGATCGCACTGAATAAATAAAATTTACATAGAGATTAGAATTAAGAAAATACCAAGAATTTCAGGGAAGAATTAAAATGTGAGAAATAGAAAACAAAATTAAGGAAAACTCACAAAATTGGCTACATCCATAATGTTATCTTCTGCCGGATGCGTACAGTCAATAGTGAATTTAAGGGATACCTTTTTCTTTTGACCCTTACCCCGAAGGGCTTGTTTTTTTATGGTCGGTCCCTTAGACTTCTTTGCCGTTGGCTGAAAAATATACAATTCCTCATTTTAAAATTCTTTTAATTAAAAAACTACGCTTGTTGTGGATACATGTGCTAGCCTCTGATAGACGTCTACGTTGGAAGTTTACAATATCCAACGATATCTTTGTAATCTTTTCGAAAATGTAAATAAAATTGTATTATGATGAAATGTCACAGCACATTATTTTGTATGTTCTACGAAGTTTTAGCAAATTTCTAAATGTTTTCGAATTATTGTTACATTTTTGGAGAAGAGGAAACTTACTGGAGACATGTTTACAAATGGTCGACAAATGAAAGAATCTACCGCTATGTGGCGCTACGGTCATTTCATTACTGTCATGAACGTAGCAGCTTCAAATGGAACCTCGAGGTTAGATAAATGTTCTAAAAAAAAAAAAAAAAATTGTCCTTAATATTTTTTATTCGATTGTGTTGTTTGTTGATTGTTGTTTGTCGATTGTTGTTGATCTCTCGATCACAGTATTTGATGAGCTCAACAGCAATAAAATACATTTGTAGGATGAATATAATAAAATATTTAAAAACAGATATTTTTATCTTTTCCATAATTGTGTTTATTTAAGACTAATATACAGTAACATCTAAAACTAGATGAACATAGATTCCTCGATCAGTAAATCGAATGACGCTCAACTGAATCAATTATCGCGAATATTAATCGTATCTCTATATCTCGTAATAATACATTAAACTGTCTATGTGATAAAGCTTTCTTACATAGTAATAATTATAATAATACTCTTATAATATTATAAGTATAATTATAGTATAATTATCCTCTTCATACTTACAAACATCTTAAATAATCGTTTCTCTATTGTTCTTCGATTCGTGGACATAGTAATAAGCATCTCGGAGATAAAGGGAGGGTCATCGAGGGATAAATGGACTGGTTATTTAATTGCAAGGGAAGTATGCTTCGAGAGATCGATTTTTACAGTAATTTAGGGGGAAACGTTTTACGATTGTTAAACCTCGAAATCTTGTTCATATTTCAACAGTGTAGCAAAATGAATGATCTTACTTCTAACGGTTTCTTTTCGATAAACATTGATTGCAACCCTTACAAATTCTTTGCATTTTAGCGTTTTTAAAGAGATATTTCTTCCATACCATCTTTTACATACAAAGATTACGTTTCTTCTGGAACATCTAGTTACGGTACATACGGTGTATGCACATACATAGATACACATACAAGCGTAGTCGCATAGTTTAAGGAGAGAATCAATCATCGTGTTTCCTACGATTTTTTTAATCATTTATGGAAATTGAACGATATTTTATGATAAGGTTTAATAAATGAACTGGATGAAACATTAATCAGACTAGGCCAATAAAGAGAAGAATATCAAGAAGTTGTCAGTTCTTGAGAGGATTTAGCTATCATACTGGTTGTCGGTAAACAGAGTGAGCACTCCCTTAGGTGCGATTTTAAAGATAAAAATAATAGAAAATCTTTATCAAATCCCTATCCACAAATGCTCCCTCTTTCGACAGTAGCCTATCGTTTCTGATATAATAAATTACAGAATTATAATATGAATTACAAGCAATCGTTGATAATTCGATTAGTCATCTTTAAAAAATCGGCAAATATCTTCATGAATACGATTTATAACGAAGTATGGATCATTTCGAAAAAGGGGACATTTATGGGCCAAATTTTCTTTCAATCATTTTCATTCCATTTTCCAGTCGCGCGTCGATTCATAAAAATTAGCGTACTCAATATAAAGTCTAAAAATCATAAGACAATGAAGTCTCGTGTTAATAAACAGCTGGTTGTAAATAGGTACTAAAGATGAATTACCCGAATCCGTGAAAACAGGATCCACAAAGAAGAATCGTTCAAACGAATCAACGTGGAAATCATCCTTCTTAATGCACTTATTAATTTCTATTTAGAACAACAATTGCTAATCTTCATTTATGAACAGTGCCAAGTAAAGTATAATAAAATGTCAGGCTAACAGTCTCTCTCACTTTCTCTCTGCTTCTCTATCGATTTCTTTCTTGTCATTCTTTTTTCGTAATACCTACTACGTATTTATAAGTCACATTACTTATATGTATATATATATACACACACATATATATATACACACATATATATATAGTTCAATCTTACATCGATAATTCGTAATAATTTATGTACATATACACGTATATACGTAGATACACATGTTCGTCCACCGACAGGTGAACATTGTCCTCCCCCGTATTTTGTTCATTCGTTTCCCCTCTTACTAACTCTTCGGCTAGGATTACCATTACGCGAATCGAGTTAAATCTTCCAGTTTGTCGAGGTCGACGACGATATACAGAAAAATCTATACCTAGACAGATTGCTATCTTTTCTTCACGAAATAAACGTTCTGGAGGGTCGATCAACTTCCCTACCGGCTCTCTAAGTGCTCACCACCGAGCAGGAAGTGTATAGTAACAGACGGAGACTGTACCTACAAGCTATTATGGAACTCGCGATTTTATTTTTCATTCTTCAGCAGCGTACCTTTTAACACATTAACTGCACAAAGGAACTAACAGTATGCGCCACGCGTCTCTATCTTGTGATTCTTTTACGGGCTTTACGGTTGGATTGTACGCACTGCGATCGATAAATACGACAGAAAGGATAAATGGCGGCGCTTGCTTGATCGAAACAGAGAACACCTTTAGCAAATCGATTATTGTATTGGTTTTGTTCATGTTTGTGGATTGCATCGCGGCAGTTAACGCGTTAGCTGTTCGTTCCTCGATCAAACGTTTATTTCACCGACTCTTGTGAAGATTCGATTCTTCTTCTATCTCGTTGAAGAGGTCGAAAAGAAACCTGTGCTGATTGTGGGATCTGAATTTTGGATACGGCTCAACGTGGTCACGCGTCTAACGATCGGGTTTCTCGATTGGAACTTCCTTTCTTTTTTCTTCTCTTCTCTTTATGTTCTGTTTCTTTTTAAAATGCTCTTTCACTTGGTTTCTCAAGCCAATAGATTTCACGTTGCCCGCTTAAGATTAACTCGGAAAATTCTTATTGCGATACGGTACGGTACGGAGAAGTGTATATTTTTCTATCTCTTTTTTACATCACGCTGTGAATGCCGTTCAAGTTGCCAACTAACGCTGCACCAGCGGTTTGTGATCCGCTTGCACTACCTGCTCCGCCGGCTACACCTCCTGGTGCAGCGGCTGGTCCGCCAGCGGCGACAACTTGGCCTGGAATCTGATTTGGTGGTGGGTAGGCATAGGCTGGAGGCGGTGGTGTCGATTCTGGCATGAATTTCGCTGCAAAAACGAAATCGCACGAATTATTTCCGATCAATACGTTACCATCGAATAAACAGAAATTGAGAAATTAGTAGAGAGATGGAAGGACGTCATTTTTCGAATTATATATCGATTTTGTATATCTTTTTAAAGATTAGGGAAAAACGAAATTAGTAAAAAGTCGAGCGCAAGTAGGAAATTTAATTTGACGAGTATTTTTTACTTTGGTCTTTCGTATTGTTAGATTAAGAGGATACGATGTGAGAAGCTTCTCGCTTCGGTTTTTAAAGTTAGGCCAAGAAGCACTTTGCTTTAGAACCTTCAATAAGGGAAATTTAATAAGATATTAGATGGTAATGATGTCTATTTATGTTGGAATAATTGTATGGAAATTTTGGAGGAAGGGGGTTATGTATCTGTCTGTTTATTGGCGATTGATGAATGTAATAAATGTATGTTGAACACAGGCAAGGGTTGATTGATCTTAATTGCGACTTGTAATTTTGTAGATCGCTCGAATCGCAATGATAAACGCGATTTTCTCGGAACACCAATATACATTTACAACTGAAACACATTAAATTGGTTAGATGACAATTGTTTTTGGTAAAAAGAAATATACGAGAATAGAAAAGAAAATGAATAAGGAAAGTATATTCAGAGTTCTTACCTCCTATTGGAGTTAAATAGGTATTAGATTCTAAATGGTTCCTTTTCTCCGTGGTTAACGGTGAGATATTTTTCTAGGTTGACAACTTCAATCGATTAACGTCGACTTTTTCTGGCCACGACCGTGATCGAAATTCCGAACCTCGTATTTCTCGTTATTAGAAGAACAGTGTCTTCGAGGTGGAATTTCGTCGAACGTGAAAGCAAAGGAAAATAGAAAATGATAAAAAGGCATCCCTAACACGATCGTACCCAAAACAGAGTCGCATAGGAAGTTCCCACTTCTTTTTCTTTCCGTTTGCTCCCTACAGCTGTCTGTTTCTTTTCTGACCACGCACTGTAATTTTTATTCGATACTGTACAATGTTGAAAGCAACATAATCATGATCATAATCGTCGTTAATAATTAACACGCACACGGTCAAGGTATCGCATGACGTACAGTTATGCGTTTTATATTTCTTTCTTTTTTTTTTCCTTTTTCAAACACAATCTAACCATATTTAAACGCTATGATTTCGGATTCGAATAAGAATCCTATCTGAAACTCCTTCTCCCCCAACGATCGATAATGCTTGCTATTCTGCGTTTAACAACTTCTGGTCCCCTTCTTCGCGTAGTTTCAACGAATCATTAGAATCTCGTCAGAAAGAAGGAAAAGAAACAATTGCTTCCACTGACAGAGGACAGAATTTGGAAGAAGTCCGATTTCGTGGCTGATTATTCGATCATTTCATTTTCTTTTTCTCCAAATGAATGAATTCTTTTAGAAGTAAAACGGATATACGCGGAGGAAGGGACTCGATGGATTCTAAATACCAAAATTGGAATGGTTCGTTCGTTCGATGAATGAACACGGATGAACACAAGAGTAAACGAGTGAAATGAAAAGGAAACCATCGACGACTTCCTCGAGCTGCCTGAGAAGTCATGCCGTTGAATGCGCTTCCTTTCATCGGATTCTTTCTTTCGTATATAGTGGTTGGCTGATGAGAAACTTTGAGGATATCGTTTCCTCTGTGCAACCATGTACGAAGTGCCGACGAAGAACGATGACGCATTTCAGTCAAAATCATCTCTATACACAAAAATGTTTCTCTAAAAATGTCGAAAGCTCGTAGTCCGCGAGTGTAGCTGTTTCAAGTTGAAAAAGGCTATAAATTCAAACTTGTTACAAGTATTTCAAATGATCCTAGAAATGCACTTCTGTACGTTGCAAGTAGTCATACGCTAAGCACGTAAGTACGTAAGCAGTCAAGTAGAAATTCTACAAATGAAGTGCATAAGTGTGCTGCAATATAATGAAAACGTCTTCTGCAACAACAGCCTTTAAACTTTTTCAAATTTCTGTGCATAGAGTAGACTTCGTAACATTGTCTTAGATCATCGACGACACTCCATACCTGTATCTTTTCCGTTTTGTTTCGTTTCTTCGAAATGGCCAATAGATTCCACGGTGGTCACATTGCACGGTTTTTATCTTGTTAAATATTATCCTGCACTATTATTATTGTTATTGTTGTTATTATTATCATAATTATTATTATCGTTATTATTATTATTATTAGTATTATTATTAGTATTTATTATTATTATTTATTATTATTATTGTTATTGTTATTATTATTGTTATTATTATTATTATTATTATTATTAACATGTATACATAACATTTGAAGATAATTCTTCAAGCCTTAAAACGAACCTACATAGGTGCCTCGAGCAAGTCGATGCGTCTCTCTCTTTTCTCGCTCATAGCATTATTTTATTCCATATTTTCTTGTATTTATTTCCTTTTTTTTATTTCTTTTCCGCTCTTTATTTTTGTTCTTTAATCTTGTCCGCCTTTTCGTTTCGTCGCACAGGTTGCTCGAAAACATTTCGTTGCCATCTTCGACGAAGGCAGGCTTCTTCTACTTATTTAATTCTCCGATTAGATGGAAGGATAACGGACGCGAAAGAACAAAGAATGCACGTGACTCTCTTTCTTTCTCTCGATCTCCCTTTCGCTCTGTTTTTTACTCTCTCGCTATCACGATCACTATCTTGCATAGTTTCTCACCGTGTTATCATATATCTTTCTTTCTTCTCTTGTTTTCGAGTCGTTTATTTAATTATTAGCAGTTGGTCATAATCGAACGAACATGAAGGAGAAATGATATTATTTACAATACGAGATGTACATATATGTTACAAGCAGAGCGTACGATCCACGCGTGATATGGCCGATCTTTCCACTTTTAATTGATATTCAGAAGCGTAAAAGTCCTACCGATATTCGTCATTTTCCCTTGTGCTTAATCCTAATTCATACATTTTATCATGAAACATCTTTTAAAAATGAATGAAACGATCGGAAAGGAAACACAGCGAGATCTCGACAATGAGAAGCTTTAACAGTAAAGATTACATGATTGTAAAGATTGGAAGAGATGGACAAGAATCATCGAACAACGGATGATTTCGTTCTATCGTTGTACAAGCCCGAGTCTCGAAGTAGAATCACAAAATGGTTTGGAACGATAGAAGATCCGCGTTCTCACGATTTCTCTCCTGGATCGTACGCTCTTCCTCGTAACTCGCCATACATGTTTTATTTATAAAGTAAACGTCGATATACATTTATACACACATTTATTTATTTATTTATATTCGGCACTTCTTTACGGAAGGAAGGGGGACACAATGAAAATTCCCTACGACACGCTGCCTTCGTCGAAAAGATCCTGCTAGTTTTTACGGACACCCTGTATCGCGATAATTCCTCATCTTCTCTCTAACTCCCTTCTTCTCTTTGTACACACTGGCCATTAATTCTCTCTCCTTATTCTCTCTCCTTTATTCATTTATTTAGCGCGGATTAGCTCACAAGGATGGACGAAGGAAGGCAAGAATCGATTAATTATTAGATCAGTTATTACATCCTCTTCCTCTCTATTCCGTACGATCACCGTTTTTCCGCTTTGCTATCGGTCGATGTAACCGTTACAATGCTTAGACGAACGATCGACGAAACTTTTTAATTGCAAACCATTCGCTCTTTTTATCGTGCGTTTCCTCTTTTCGCGGCCGGCCTTCGTCCATTTGTGAAACGTTGACAAAATGAATTTGATCGAGTCTACTGTCGTGTTCGAATCGAAAGCATCGTTTTGGATCTCGAACATGATGGCGGAATTGCAAACGGAACCGCAATCGTTATGATCTCTTCTTCTTCGATCTTCTCTTCCTCGATATAACATATCCTTTACATTTCAATTTATTCTTCGCTTCTTTCTTTTTTTCTGATTTTATTTTTTGAGTTTTGTCGAACTTGGAAGGTCGAAGAACCTCTATAGATAATCGGTACTCTCATCGATGGCTCGTTATTACCACTGTTCCTCCACTTCTTTAGGTTATTTCGATCTTATCGTACAATGTTTCCTTATTGTTGCTTTGCTATTGTTGCTGTTACTTGTTGCTCATCGATTGCGTGTATCCTTTTCCATCCTATTTTTCTTTTATTGTAACGCAGTCTCAAACTCGTCTCACACGTTCAAATTCCCCGCCGTTTGTTCGCTCGCCTTCGTTTCGCTTTGGTTGCTTTTGTTTTCTGTTTTTTTTTTGCTGTTGTTGTTGTTGCCTTAATTTTACTCACGTGTACAGTTTTGCGAGTCGCTGCCGCCGATGGCGCTCGCTGAAAAGAACAACAGGCGATTGTTTTTTTTCCCTTGTCCATTTCCAAGCGACCGCTTTGTTTTGCAACATCTTTCATCTTGCCGGACGTTTCAGTCACATCGCTTGGTTTCGTTTCGATCTTTTAGATTTTTCTTTTTCTTTTTTTGGTATTCTTCGCATGCAGAATGCCATTCTACGACCATCATGGACAAAGATAACTTTTCTTCGATGAAGATCGGACAAAATGGGAGAAATAAATGAAACCTGAGTCACACAGAAGCCAAAGTAATCAACTTCATCGAGGGTTAATCGATTGAATTTTGGAAAATTAAACGTTACTCTGACATATTCTATGCAAAAGTAGGGAATTTTTAAAAAATCATCAGTTGATCAGTTTGGTTTCTGAGTGCCACATTTATTCCAAAGAAAGTAGGGAGCTCTAGTGGCTATAACATGCCAGAAAAACAACTGACTCCAAGCAAACAATTAATAGCGTACTAATTAATGGCGAACTTTTTCTTTTGAAATGATACGGCGCGACGTAAGTAGGTAGAGACGCTTTTAATCGGACGATTTAATCGCGCAAAGGCGCAAGAAATCAGTAGTTACTTTCGTTCTATTGTAACGTGAAATTAACACCTTTGTCCACGATGATACACATATCTAATAGTCTACTCATTAAATGCATATTCAGACATAGAAATATAAATTTGTATAATATAATATTTCATAAGCAAATCGCATGCAATTTATGATCACATTTAACATCCAGTATTGCTTGGAAATTCGTATCTATACACTGATAGTTCGATGTAAAGACCGAACACTATTATCGCGTTTTTTTTCTGCACGTTATCGTTGTGACTTTTATTTTGATATCGTTTGATATCGTTCCACATTCTTTTTTTCCTCGTGAAAATATTTCTCGTTATAACGATCATTGTAATTTACTGGAAGCTTCGATAAAAGCGTTCCATCGAACTTTTTCTCCTCGTAATGTAGCGCATAATATAGGAGATAACCAGAGGAAGCCATGCATCTCTACCTTTCCCGATCGAACGAAAAAATATGTGTCTATTGAAGGTAAAACATAAAAAATACATGCCCCATAATCGTTTACAAACATCGAGAAACATGCAAACAGCATGAAGATCGTCCCAGAAATATTTCGTTTCGTTGAAAGAAATATTCGCATTCGAGATATTTTTACATTCATATAATTATCATATATATTGTTATGTAAATGTATATACCGGAACGGTGTTGGAGTTCGTGGAAATAAACAGGATCGATAAGTGACCAAATAAATAAATAAATAAATAAAGTATTATAGAATCTCATGCTGAATCGAATATGCAAAATGTTTGGATTTATAAGCTGCGCGCAGAAATTGATCGAATTCTTAAAAAGATTCTATTTACGGTGGTCTATGGAATATTATTTATTTCTATCTTGAAATGAAAGAAAAAGGAAAGATATAGATTATGAAATTGAGAGATATTTTCACTTCTGCGCGTAGGAAGATATTCAATAAGATATTAAACTTAGAACCTGTATGCCGGAAGAAGAGAAAAATTCTTGTCTCCTTGCACGATGTCGAAGTAGAAGAAGAAGAAGAGAAAGATATTGAAAAAGAGAATTGGTATCGATAAAGTGCATCAGTAAAATTTGTAGCTTACCGTACCGAAGAGAAGAGAGGGAGTGAAATAAAAGCTTTTATAGAAGTCTCTTTCGATTTTGTTGTTACTGTTGTTGTTGATGTTGTTCTTATTTGTTGTTCATAGGAGCAATATATATATATAGTACTTGTTGTTGTTGTTGTTAATTGTCAATGTTGTCAATTTGTCGTTGTGGTGTTGTCCTTTCGTGTGTTTTCATTTCTCGGTGGTATTCAAGGATTATCGTTCGTTTTTATCTCCGTTCACTGCACGCGACACGCACATTATCGTTTAATTTTCGTTTTCCCTGCTCTTTTTTCACGCGACTACATGGCTACACGAGTCTCGTCGCACTTTTGTTCGTTTGCATATGTATCTCGTTCTTTACTCGACCACCAAAAAATTGAAAATCACTGGCTGGGACTAACTTCGGAAGAAAGACAGGGGATAATGCCACCAAAATGTACAGACAGACACATAACAGTAATTACGAGGCACAGGTCTGGGTGAATGGTTGCGTAGCTTTCAAAACATTTTTCTGTTCGCGTTTCAAGCTGATTGTCTTGCTGTGGAACGCCTTGAAAAAATTCAAAAAATCACCGCGTTCCTCTTCGAAAATACGCCTTGACCCCGTTAACAACACCTTTTAAGCTTTTACTCTCTCTTAACTTCCTTTTTTTTCTTTTTTTTTTTCAATAACACGAGGTCCTGTCGCGACAGAGTCATAGAAACGAAACCGCGGAGGCTTTGATCTAGTGGCAACCGTATACCATAAAGTTTAAATGCATCGATATAAGACGCGTACTTGCAACATGTTACTTAACTTTCCAGATACTTTGGAAGTTTCTTTGTTTGACCAACAACTTTAACATCGATTGTTCTCGTAACTTAAATTCTTTCTCAAAGCCTCCAAAGTTCGTGTTTGTGGCATCGGTGATCTGGATCGTGTTGCATTGGAGGAGACACATCAGGATTGGTTGACGATTAGAGATTCTCGTCGAGAATTCATGAAACACTGTTCCTCGGTTTTCTTCTCGTTTCTCATGGTAGCGAACGTGCGTGATCTGTGATCCTTAATTGGAGCAGAGCACAGAGAAATCAGTGGTTCATGAATATACAACGAGCCTCGAAGGACGGTGGCGGTTCTTAGGGGAAATACAGATAGTGACAGATACACCAGCAAGTACCTATTACAGGCAGACAATATGTATGTAACACCGATGATTAAGCGTCAATTTCATAAGCATCTCTCGCCATGTCTTTTGTTGGATCGCTTAACGACATCGTTAACGTGATTTTTTTAGCATTTGTGGTTTATGAAATTTAATGATGGAGAAATAAATAGAACGCGCATAATGTCATACGGTTGAAGCAGCTAAAACAACCATATGCAAAAATATATAAAATATCCAAAGTACTCGTTATAATATTTAATAGGTAAAATTTACATTTCTAATTGTTTTCGTAAAATTATAGATTAATGCACAAATACACGCAGTTTAGTGATTTTACTCAGAGTGAAAATTTTGCTACTGATACGATAATATCAGTAGATATCGTATCGCTGTAATTTCCGCCGTTAAGGTTCCAACAAGAAAGATTCTTATGAAATTGCGAACATTCGCAGGAGAACATATGTACGCATGTTGAAAATTGAAGAAATTTAAGGATACGGGATATATGGCTTTTGGGTGAGATAGAACAACGAGGACGGACATATACATATCCGTATACAGGTATTTCGTACACACGTCCTACGTGAACAGATAAGGATAAAAATAGGAAAAATATAGAAATAGATAAACAGAGAAAGAGAGATAGAGAGACAGAGAGAGAGAGAGACAGAGATATAACAATAATACGCAATGTCGCAGTTTTGTTGCTGTCTACCTTCAGACCCACTCACACACAAATCTTTTCCACCAACCAGCGCGTCTACATGAAGTTCGCTAGATGAAAAAGAAAAACACATAGAATTCACACGTTAGATTAGTAGCATATTAGCGCGTGATCCTTCTCGATCTTCTACGAACAGTTTCCTTCCGCGAGTTCGAGGGATCATCTCCTCGAAAGAGAGGAATAAAATCATTTCAATAATGGCGATCACGTCGAACGAGACTGTTCGATCAATCGCGAGGACTAATTGATATATCGTTTAAATAGAAGTCTATTTGGCTTTTTTTTCTTAATACCGTAATAATAATTTTCTTCGGTCTTTTTCAATTTACCAGAAACAATGATCGATAAGTTACGATATAAGCGAAGCACGGTGACACTTCTGTCGACAAGATTTTATCAGCTCGAGGAATTCCTAAGGGATGCTTGAAGGAATTCCCCGATCAACCGTGCGAGTTTATTGGTGACACTTCACTCAAAGGATATCATCGTCCCTTTGCGTCGTGCACAATATGATCTCGGTGACGGAGACCTCTTTTCAACACGAAAATGTAGACGCAAAGACATTAGCCGGAAACGACCGATTCGGTTCTTCTTTAGACTATTATTAAATTCTTAAATTTAGTGAGATTTGTATCGTTTATGATATCAGGGAAATTCTGCCAGTGTAATAATATAGCACAATACGATAATATACTACTGATATTCTGATATTCTGATATTAAAGGTATTAATAATATTTTGGATGATCGAGTATCATTTTTAATTAACGCCGACCCGGTCGTTTTAAATCTTGGCGAGATACATCGATCGTATGACACAGAACATTTAGACAGTTACAATGGCAGTGTCATTAGCTTTAATAAGTGCATCTATGAATCTAATTACTTACCAACTATGATGGCCAATATGATTAGTGCGATGACGCCCATGATGATCATCATCTACAAGCAGGAAAGCAGGACAGGAGTAAAGAATTAAATTCAACGAATATTTCGATAAGATCATTAGATAGAGGGATCTATTACCTTCAAATTTTGTAGCCAAAACTTCCTCTTCAGTTTTCCTGCTTGTTGTTCAAATTGTGACGCTCCTTGCTGAAGCGCGTCTAAAAAAGGACACATTTTTTTAGAACAGAATTGCACGTTTCATGAACTTTCAAGAAGTTTTGGCTATTACTGGGGCATTCAATTTTAAGAGTCCGTAGAATCTTGTAAACGGCGTTGGGACGAAGTTGTTCGGGCTTGAAATATTACGACGTGAAACTTTTATTAATTATTATTAAAAATGACTAAAATGAGGGAGGTCGTGCCATTGTTGGAAATATGCTTTCATCTTACGATACTTTATTCCAACGTCTCATGTGATTACTCTGCCTGTCTTTTTAATGAGTCCTGAGTCGGCGTCTAAATCAGTTCGAAAAATTGCTCGATACATTATGTAAAATATGGTAACGAGCGTATAATTTACTTGTGAATTCAATTAACTGTATTATAAAAAGTTCAACATAGGATTTAAAAATACGTTCTCTTAATATAAAATACTTTAAAGTGTAGGGTTTAAAAATATGAAGTCTTCCGTTACACTAAATCTTTTCCTTAAAAGAATTAAGAAAATATTTAAAACATCCAACGAATTTCTAAGTAATTCTTCGATTTTCTGACATGTTCGAATTGTTTGAAAAGTTAGATACACGAGACCGATGAAAAATCCGGATAACGATCAAACTGAATGCAGGGAGGAAGATCGAGGATGGTCAGTCCCATAACATGCCATCGATTCCAGAGCGTCACAGTAATCGATATCAGCGTACAGAGAGACGCGCAGGGTCGAACTACTTTAATGCCGTGCGAGAATGAATGGAGAGAATATCCTTGGAGCAAACGTAGCGAACAACTCGTCCTTCGACTTAATCCGCCGCTTTGTGCGCTCGTAATCGCGCTGTGTGTATTTCCATTTCCCCCCATTTAACCATTATGGCATTCTTCCCGTGAAAACTTTCGTTGGATATCACAACGATGCACGTACAAAACACCAGACACAGAGGACATCACGTGTCTTTCGTTTAGTTACCGTCCCTCGTTTTTCTCTTTTATGACTCGTCAGCACTCGATATTTAAACTTTTAAATTTCATACGAACACATAGTTGCTGCTTGTTTTTTAAAGCGGAACTCCATTTATGTCAACCTATCGGGGGATAAATACTTTATGTAATAAGACTCAATGATTCTCTATAAATAGATCTCAGATTTTTATATATTTATTAATTTGCAGATAGAAGAATGCATGGGACGCGTGTAATAGACACAAAGTAAGGCGCTTTTTACTATGTTCAGTAGGTGAAATGATTCTTTATTTGAATCTTATCTCTTTAATTGTATTGATAAAAATTAATTTGTATATTAAATCTGTAGTCTGTCTATAACTCTTTGTTACGTAATAAGAATCTTTTTTCAAAGAATTAGATTCAATCAAGCATTAGCTTGAGATTTCATTTCAGTACATGGAATTCCATTGCACTCCTTGTTATTATGTTGGTATTATTAAGAAATAAGTTCGAAGCATTTCAGGAAGTTTGTCAGGGAATATCTTACAAATATAAAGCAGAAATAAAGGAAAGATAAAGTTCAGATCTTACCTGCTCGATCATCGAGCTCAGAGAGCTTTTGATCACGTTCTAATACTTTTTCAACATTCGTTTTCATGATGTCAACGACCTCGTCTACCTGCGCCTGCGTCGCCTGCAGTCGTTTCTGCGAGGCGATCTGCTGAGGCGTCCTGGGACCTCCGACGATTCCATCAGAACCTGCACCTGCACCCGCAGCAGCATCAGGTGCTAGACCGCCTTCGGTGGCCCTGCAATCAACATCAATGTTCCTCGTTTATCATGTTTCTCTGACTAGCCACATAATTTTCATTGTTGTTACTATCTATTCGATCTAAGATATCTATAAATTTAACGTTTCATCGTCTGCTATCTGTTCGATCTAAAACATCTATAAATTTTCTCCGTTTATCATTTTTCTCTCGCTATCCAGATAATTTTCATTACTTACTATTTGATTTAAAGTAGTCGTACAAATTTTCCACATCTCCTACTTTTCTCACTATCCAAGTAACGTTCGTACGTTTATGATCTATTCGCGATCCAAAGTATCTATTAAATTTTATATATTTGACTCAAAAATTTCCTATTAGCTTTCCCTGATCGAATTCCTTCGACGAAGGTAACGAGGAAAAAATATTTAAAATATTCTCGATGAATGGAAATTTCAAAGTCTCATTATCGCTGGTGGGTTAAACTTCCGGGGGAGGAAATTGAACGACAGATAGAGGAAGTAATGCACGCGTTGGAAGATTAAGGGCGAGTAGAAATATTAAAGTGTCTAGACTGTTCTTTGCGAGATAAGCGCTCGTCAAAAGAGGATCCAGTCTTAAAAACAACTAATCTGATACTTCTTTTATATTCTTCGTTTGCCTTCTTTGCCACAGCTTGTTATTAAATTTGCATCATTGTTACAAGAAGAATCAGATGGTGACCTACTCGTGCATTGAATTTCTCGTGAAAACATCGTCGACGAGAAGGCTTTGTAATACAATATTCTTTCACGTTAACATAATGATCTTTCTATTCTTCGTTTGGTTCGGTCGGCTCAAAATTCATCGATCAATATCAAATTTATATCGTCACTCGTATATTTCGTTTCCTTTAAATCACGCTATGGATACGTTGCATCAATTAAAACGTGTTGCATTCACGGGTCAAAGGTCTTCAAGATTCGACCATTTAAGGAATACAACGTTTATAGTGTTTCTCAGAATCTGTTCGTAGATATTACGACTCGATTCTCTATATTATGGTAGATACTGCGATATTCTCATCGAACCGAGGGCGGTGGCAAATACGAAAGGGCAAAGTTCGTGACACATTCGTGAAAGCTGCACGTTCGTCGACGTATAGGTGCGTAGTGTCTGCTTATGATATCATCTCGTTTTGTTATCATCGCTTTCTAAGAACGCGATACAGTATATTAAATATTCTTCAAAGAAAAAAATGACTCGAGACATGTAGACGCAAATACGAAATAATTTCCCTTCGAATTCTAAACGAATTCTATACTTAACTCTAATAAAAGATCTCATTGCGTTTCTCTCATTATGCAAGATAACAAATTTGATTTAACACGATTCAAGTATTTTACTTTCGTTCTATTAAAAATGCAAGGATAATGACCACGTGAAAAGGAAAAGCTAATACGAATTCTTATGATATTTGTATTAATTCGACTAAACGTATCTCGTAAGGATTGATCTTTCAGACAGGGTAAGAGACCATTCCAAATACAACGAGGCTGTTTAATTATCATGACAGGTTCGCGTTGGCGTTTCGTCGGATTTATGCTTCGACATCGTGGAAAAATTTCACAGCGTTTCGTTCAGTTACTGTCCACATTTCGATTTCAATTATAACGATTTATTCCGATATCCAAGAGCTACATTCATGATTTGTTTCCGAACATACACATCTACATTTTGTTCTATATTAGTTCGACTAATTAAGGAGTCACCTACGCAAATAGCTCCCTCTTTCAATATACGATATCCGATACACACGCATAATAACGATACTACTTCTAAAGAAATATCTTTCATAATTGGGAATTTCATTCATTCTCTTCATTTCTGGTTTTTATCAATCAGAGAAATTCCGATAAACATATTTCGCAATTGAAAATTTTATTCATTCTCGTTTTGCCAACTAAAGAAACGAAACTTTCAATGGCGATACGTATAACCATTTCGTGTACGAACTACGTGTGTTCCGATTTGGAGCGCGTGCTCGAGATGGTGAATCAGGGTTTCCGGACATGTCGAGTACCGATGGCAGATTAAAAAGCGGTCGAAGAGGTTGCGAATTTTATTTTTGGTAGCCTATCGAACGACCGAGTAGCAACGGCCGATCGATTCACCGATTCAGTCGAGTATCACTCTAGGAATAGATGAATGTAATTCAGAATAGATTCGATGTTAATCTACGTCCACACAAGTCATGAATAAATCTTGAATCGTGTTCGTTGGCAGCAATGAACGCTGATTTTGCGGCCAGTAAACTGATTATTACGTGTTTTTTACGTATTTATAAATTGCAAAAATATATAAAAAGATGCAGAATAAAGTACTCGTTGTAATATTTAATAGGTAAAACAAATTTCTATTTTAGTTGCGTTTATAAAAATACGAAATTGCACGGACATTCACAGTCTACTCATTAGTGAACAACAAACGTTCACTCAGGAAGCGGTACATCAAAGGATCAGTTTGTGTTCGCGAGCTGTAGTCTGAATAGGATGTTTATTCACAATCATTAAAGCAACTCGCGATCTAATTAACGCGGATGCGACATAAGAGAAACAAAACCATTAGCAAGGTCCCATAATGAAGAATGCGAATTATTTCCCATGAAAAATTTTTACGTCGAAATAGAGGAGCTTTTTTGTTACGGGATAGAAAAGGGAAGCGTTCACCTGGTTTAAAGCCTTTATGCGTTCAAGCGGCTTATATAATCGGATTAATATATCGATCGAGGCAGGTACGTCGGTTATCGTCATTATTGAATTATCTTCGAGTCGGCTGCGAAATAGTTATCGTGATTATTATTTTAATCGCTCGATGCACGTTCTCTTCATGAATCACGAAATACTTTATCCGGTCCTCTTCAAAATCAATGTTTGACAAACTTCCGAGCAGTAACCTGCACAAAAGCTGCGCGAAAAGAAACTTTCATCGTTGTTCGAAAGCTTCCCGGTTTTATTATTTTTTTTTTTAATATTCACATCGATATCCTAATTTTAGAATTATCGAAGAACAAGTGACGTCAACGAAATATAACTGAATACCCTGCGCACGATATATTATGACGTGTGTTATCTTTTTTGGATAAGCAAAGATTACACAAAAGGATAGCTTATTTTTCTGCAACTCTGCGTACAATTTATATATTAAACATTTATTCTTTGAAGCTTCATTTAAAAGTTCGTAAGAAACCAAACTTGTAACTACGTGTAGGTACCATTCTGCGTAGACCTCGTTAATATTAATTAGAAACACTCGAGTGTACTATACTTTGAGATAAACTTTTAAGATAAAACGCTTAAGACTAAACAGCTTAATGTTAACGAGTGCATAAAGAAAACAAAAAAAAGAGCAACAGAAAAGTATTTCAAAGAAGTGAATGGAAATATTTTCTATAAATAAAATGGTAGTCTTTTTCTTAACGAAATACAGATGAAAATGAATTATGATTATTATTCTGGTCAATTTTATATATGTTCCGTTTATGTGTAAGTTCGTATTTTGTGTAAAGTCTGCGACTGAAAGTAACCGCGAAGCCTAAAGGTGAGCGGAAATAAAGAATATATATTATGCATATAGAAATAGAGATGATAAGGTTAATTTATTATCTGTTGTTCAGAAGACACGTTTCATCTAAACCTGTTGTTCGAGCCATATTCCACATCTGGTCTGACTTTGTCTGAGACAATCTACTTTCATTCAGACACCTGATACGAGCCGGAAAACGGGCGTTTCTGTTTCGTCAAAGTCGTAGAACATTGCTGCAAATGTGCTCGCCATTGATTATCTAAATATAGAAACTACGAATAGAGCATAGAGTCCGTTGTGTTTCACGATTGATTGCCACCAGTACGTTTGTGTCTGGAATTTAATTTCGCGATTTTGCCAGTAGAAACATATGTGGTATCGATCGGTGTCAGGAAACGGTTTACAAGGTATCATGGTGCTACGAAATTATCATCAGAAAGCATATCAAGAAGCTAACAATAACAACTTAAATTTTATACGATTATTTGAAGATAATTTCCAAAATAGAAATTGAGAGCAAAATGTAACTAAATCGCGAATGGTGAAAAAGATGATGGCAGATAAGGATGATGGCAGTAAAGTCATAAGCTGTTTCTGTCCCTCTCTGAAGCTTATAGACTTCGATCGTAAAGACGAGAGGCACGAGATCGAGTTGCAGAATTCAATGACCGCAATTCCACTATTCAAAAGAAATCGCCCCTATGGTCCGCTTTAAGCTTTGCTGCACTTTATTGGAAATTCTGGTGTGTGCTGCGAACAGGCCGTGCAGGGGAATCGATTGGCGACACAGGTCTAGGAAATTGCGTCTTAAAATCCGTCTTATAACAATCGAATTTCTCACAATGACAATTTCTACCCTATAAAGAAACATTTGCCCAGGTTCAGCTTTACGTGGACAAAATTTAATTTCCACGTTCGTATATAAAGAACGACTACTATTTCCAACTAACTGAACATTCCAATTTTCCATAAATATCTCTTGCAAAAAAATAAATAAATTTTCGTACAGCAGCCGAGTAATGGAAACGAGGTTGCCTTGAAAACAGGGAATTCATCAATAAAAATTCACTCGTTTATCTATATCGCCGATAAATTCGTGGATTTTTCAACGTGTCCATTCTTGCCTTTTATCAACGTGAAAACCGACGAAGATCGTAAAGAACCAAGAGATTTACATTTCTATACAGCAGAGTCTATCGATTCTATCGTATGGAATTTATTCGGTAGATCTCGATGGCAATTTGTCGTGATTAGAAATTACACGTCCCCGTCTGTGAAAGCGTTATAGATTCGCTGGGCGCTTCGATATAGACCCGTTCGCAGGGAATCACCAGTGCACACGGGTTCCTTGTTGGCTTTGCTCGAACGCCAATACACTTTTTGACGAGCACACGATCGGTCAAATTTCCTGGAAATCGTGAAGATTTCTACTCACATGTTGTTCGTCAATCGCTGTTGGTTTCCCGAACTAGAGCTATCCGCTGACTTGCCAACCCCGTCAGATGACCGCGTACTTTTCACGAGCGACTGTCACCCACTAGACGGCCACGGTATTGATAAAATTTCCTGCGGCACCGCCGCGCCGCCGCTCCACCGTTATCTCGACTACCCTCGAACAGTTCGAATCGTCCCCTTCATATTTCCAATTTTAACCTGTTCGTAAATTTCTTTCCTATCCGCTGATCATCGAATCGATAAAAAATTTCGTCTAATTAGACGATATACGAGATACATTGCCTGGAACGTTGATATAAAGGAAATTTTCCTGTTGGTGATTAGAAGACGAGAATCGATGTATCGAATAAGGAAGTTCGAGTCGTGGCTTGGAATAGGAAGCAACGCGCATGTACGGATATTTCCAGTCAATAAACGCGAGTCAGCTGCAACCCTCATGCGCAAACACACCCTGAATGTAAATCAGGGACGTTAGCGTGGCTTTCGAGAACCCGGACTCCTGTGTCGCGGAAATAGGCCAACGACCGGCACTGTCAATCTATTTCTTTCGCAACTGAGATACTTATTACCGTTATTTTGTGGTCGAATAAAACGTGCATACGATAGGAATGCAAAGGTTTATTGCGAGGCCTTGTTTGGGAAGTTTGAAGATTCGATTTTTGCGTGAAATTGGATAAATTTTTGTTTCGTATGGAAGTACGCTTCCGCGAGGTACGTTCGTACGGTCCTGGTAACGCGATGAGAATACGCGCACGAGCATCCGCAAGATGTTTTATTTATGTCATCGTTACGATTTTTGTCGCGATGCGAGGGTGCCATCGTGAATTTTGCTTCGCAAAAATGTCGAAAGTACGCGGAGGAAAACGCAAGATGGATCGTTCGTTTGGTGAGTTTTTGAGACGTATATTTTTTATTAGATTCGAGAAGATTGTATCGATAGTTACAGGAAAATGAAGTGATAGTTTACCATTGTTCGATCATTCTAATGTATGCAAGTTGCTAGTATCGGTGATTCATTTTGAAGCAAAATAAGCAGTCCGCTGTGATTTGTATTTAAATATTACAGATGCATTTATAATTATGTATTTTATTCTTTGCAGTTATCTTTTATAGACTTTGCTTTGCAAAAATGAAAATTATATGTTTTCTTGCGTGATTCATGCCATTTATTAGTAGGTAGGAATATTTGTTGTCGTAATAGAATTAAAGCATATATCATAAAATCATAAACTTTCAGACTAATACAAAGTAGAGTAGAAAGAAATGTCAAAACTTTCAAATGCATGTATGATGCACATAATTGCTTTAAGATGGCAGCACAAGCATGCTTTGAATTTGAACTCAGTGACTGTAATTTTGAAAATCTACATTGTAGAAAATGTCTGAACCAAATGATCATATCTCGTAGTAGTAACTCGTGAATTAAAAATTAGATTACAAAAGGAATCTAGTCTTTTGTTGTTTATTTCCTAAGAGTGTTCATAATAAATGTGACGTCATGGGCATCGCCATCTTTATCGTATGTCATGTACAGTTGTAAAGTGTATTCGTCATCGAAGCAAAATTTGGTGATAGCTGTCATCATTTTTAAACAATTCACATCTCTATCAAATTTTCTATAAATCCTTCATCTTAAAGTAAGTTTTCGTTACTTTCTCTTCTATTTTAAAATGTAATACAAATCAGTATTTTTAAAATCAGTATTTTAAAATCGTATCACATAACTGTAAACAGACGTATGTATTTTAGTATATCGTATTATATTATTTTTACTTTAGGGATAGTTTTACACTTATATAGTATTTATTAAAAAATTATAACATGTACAAAATTCTTGTTGATGAATTTCGTTCATACAAATGTCTCGGGAATTTCGAGGTTATGGGTGTGTTCAGTAGTTAGTGCATATTATTATAATTTACTAAAAGCCGATATTAAAATTTGGTTTAAAGTATCGATCAAAGCTGACTTTATGTATGTATTCATATTTATTTCATGTGATTTCTTTGGTTACAGAGATATGGACGGCAGTGGCAATTCCAGAGATGGAGAGGCAGGTGTTCCTCGTAATTCTCAGCCACCTTCCACTAAAAAGCTGCAACAAACACAAGCAACCGTGGATGAGGTTGTGGGGATAATGAAAGTAAATGTGGAGAAAGTATTAGAAAGAGATCAAAAGCTATCGGAATTAGAGAATCGTGCTGATGCTCTGCAACAGGGAGCGACCCAATTTGAACAGCAGGCAGGAAAATTAAAAAGAAAATATTGGTGGAAAAATCTTAAAATGATGATCATCATTGGTATCATCTGCGTGATTATTCTTATCATTATCATTGGTGAGTAATATTTATAAACGTAGTAGTAACATTGAATTACAGGTTTAAACAAATATTTTTTAATGTTTACAATAGTTTCAACTGTATCAGGCTCATCTGACAATTCCTCTTCTAACTGATCGCATTGTACCAAATGGGATATAATGCTTTGGGGTTGTTAATTTATATCCAAAAATGAAAGTTATTCCAGCAGAGTAAGGGCTGGGCACACACAAACTTAGAAATAACATAATCGTTGAAAAGTCACGACTCGCAGTCCTGTTCAAAGGATTTGCGATTAAAGTAGCACAGACAAAAAGAGAAAGATCAAGGGATAAAATATATATATTTTTGAGACTTAAATATATTCAAACGCACAATTTATCATAATAATTACAGTATTAATATGGGTGGCCTTTTGTAAATCTGTAAATGGACAATACATTTCATAATTTTATCTTGTTAGAATGCTTCGATTGTACATTGTACATTTATTAATGATATATAATATATAATATAACGTTTATACTTTTTTTCATCGGTCTTAATATAATTCAGGCTTCCGTTTTGCCTTGCTTCCCTCCAGATATCAACGCCCATCGATCCTACGTGTGATTTCCACGTCGTAGTGTACATACACCGATGCCAAATGATAAAAAAAGGTATTCGATCCACCGCCAATGCAACCGTCTGATTTCAAAGCCTATCGCGATTACGTACCTAGAATGTTCGCGCTCATAAATATTCATGTACTAACGTTCTCCTGTGAATACCGTCATGCTTCTCGAAGCCAAAGTGACACGAAGACCATCGAATTCGGTGAAACTCGATTCTCTAATATCATCCTCTACCGAAGACAAATCCAATTTCTATCTCGTAGAAAGTTCACAAACTTTCCTGCTCTTGCTCTCTGTGTCTCTTCAAATCATATTGCGTACTGTTTTTAAGTGAAACTGATAATTAATCATGTTTACACCTCGCTGAGTTTAATACGTAGGCAACGTATATGTCTGCGCACTTGGTGACTCGCTCGGTTTACAATTCAAGTCAATGTTTTCGATCATTTGACCCGACCGGTCAAAAGGTCAGACGATATGAAATTAGTGCATCGTCGGTGGCCAATTAATGAAAAGACGAAGAGTTCGGTCGAATGTCGCTGGAAGTAATACCAAAACCTCGAAGGAAGAAACACCACGTCATAAGTCGATGGTCAAGGTCGGATGTCCGTGATCGCGATTGAAGGACGATTTAACGGTACAAGAGAATAAAATAGTCAGCTACGCGCGTTATTTCTCCTTTTTCACTCGGTCATTTAACTATTCACCATGCTATCCTGCAGCTTGAGTCAATGCGAAGAAGCTATACAGGCACAAATTTTCGTGGAGTGGATATCTAAACTCGTAATTTCCTTCCTTATACTTCCGTTATATTCCGTGCCGTAAATGGCAATATTTCGTGAATGAACAAGCTTCCGTTGCGCGTCAACTGTTCTCAGACAATCCCAGTTAACTCGAATTACATAATTACATCTGCCGGAGAGCGTGCAAGAGATAGTACGTAAGTGTATCGTACGAATCGATACGCCGGTCGAATTATCTTAGAGCTCGTTGCAGATTAACAACTGTATCTACTCTTTGATAGTCCATCGTTTCGAATCATTTTTACCAGTGTGTTAATGACTGTCGCGTTATGCCGACGAAAACGGTGAAATCATAGGTATAGAATGGTCGTTTAAGACAACGGCGAAGTCGAAGTCACGTGTTGAATAGTGTCAACCGACGGGACAGGATTCCGATTTTTCCTGTAAACCGAGGCAGAAATCCCAGTCGCTTCATTCATACACCTATCAGTCGGCTGACGACCGTCCAACCGGACAGTCGCTTGGGAAGCGCGTCTCGTGTCACCGATATCGTAGGTCATACGACCCTCGGGATCCTTTGAATCGTTTCCATCACTGAAAGCCGTTTCGATCGTTTACCTCTTAACATCCATTCGTCGAACAACGAATAGCGGAAATGAGTCTGTTGTGGAACGAGTGAAAGTTTTCAAAGAAAATCATCTTGTACGATTTCTTTAGCGCGAATTTGTTGTGCTATGCCATTATCGAAGGATTAGTTCGATCGCTAACCGCTATTTCTACGTTTGCAACGATCTTCGTCCGACCTTTTGACCATTTTTCGATCGATTTTTAAGGGCCGTTTAACTCATAAATCAACTAACGAGAAAATCGCGGATGGAGCAATATTTTATGGAGAAGATTCCTTGCGAAAGTCCTCACGAAAATCAGAGTAAGAACGCGAAAGTGGCGCAGTGTATATCGTAGGATTTTCGTGGCAGCGTGTGGTGGGGCTAGTTGTTTTTCTTTCTGTTTGGTAGTTCGGCACCCGGTCTCGACGCGCGTCTCAGAGCGGCTAGTGGCTATCGTGCGCGTGTTTGAAACCGCGTTAGCTAGATACACAGCGTCGTTTTCGGAACTAATTGTTTTTCTGTTGCTCGTGACACGATAAGATTAATTGTTGGAATGTTCGCGATCGAGGCGGGATAAACAACGAAATCTCGTAAATCAGCCTCTTCTGATACTTCCCGACGAATATCGGAAGAAGAGAAAAACCGCCTGTAACAAAACTGATAGTTGTCCATAGTCGTTCGTATAACGAAACGTAATTCCGTCGAAGCGTTTACGTAGTTCCACGTGTAACTCACTTATCTGTTACTTTATAAACATGTATTGAGGAACGAACGAAACAGTCGGGTGGTATCGTGTTTTTGTACTGGTGTACATGTGCGAAAGTATCGTCGAGTTGGCGAGACGCGAACGAGTCGAATGGTGGTCGATGCCTGGCTGAAGAAGTTCGAAGATCGTTCTAGGGAAGACGATAAATGTGTCCAAAGCGGGGATCGTGCACGATAAGCCGTGGAGACAGGGGAGGAAGAGGAAGAAAGAATCGCCTGGTTTAAACGACCAATAACCATTAGTGAAGTTTCGATCTAACTGGTATTTACCCTGACTTCTTCTATCGAGCTATCCATTTTCCGAACCTCTCGCGTCTCGTTAAGTTTCGAAATCGAATCGTGCACGATCTTCGACCAACTGAAGATCCAACATGGCATCGTCCGGCAGCGAGGCGAACGAAGAATATGGTCTGGGATATCAAAACACATTGGTAAGTTCATCTTCCGTCAATTTTACTCCTCAGACTATCTCCATTTATCGTGCGTACTATTTTGTTTCTTAAATTCTTAACACTTGTTCGTTCTTTCAACGTTCGACCAGTGTGAGGTATTTTTCATTCTTAAGAGAAAACTGGATGCAATAGATCAATCTTCGACGCGAATGACGAACCAACTTGATTTGCTATGAATTGTACGATAGATATGGTTGATTGTTTTCGTTATATGATTTATAGTGACGAGGGCTAGGCGAAAGCGACGCCAAGTAAGGGTTGCGAACCTATTTTCATGTTTATTCTTGGCTGCGGTGCGCTGCTAGCCGCGAATAGTTCGCTTGGGAGCGGGATTTCTATCTGAGACGAGGACAGAGAGACACCACGTGCTCGTCTACTTTCTCGCGTGCATTTTGAATACCGTGCCCACGCTCTCTCGTTGACCCATTCTCAGCTGATTGTCAGCTGATCACCACCTGAGCGATCGGTCTTTGTTAATTTATCAAATCGTCGCAGGCAAGTGCTTGTTTGCATAGAATGGCATAGATCGTCGTGAATCGTGATGCTTCAGACGCGATCCGATATTCATCTTTGTCCGCGGCCTGAAACCCTGAAACCTATAGATGCTCTTCCATCCAATTTTAAGCTATCTCTTATCAGGGGATTCGCCTGTTTGTTCCGATTCCACGGGATTCCTAGAAACTCGTAGAACGATGTTTATCGTTTAGCAGAGTTTAGTTATTTACGAACTATTCGGTATTATGAGAGTCGCATTGTATTTTTTGAGAAACGAAATCGAAATCTGATAAACTAAAACAGATATGGGATATCTCGTGTATAAAAAATAAAAGAATAATATTAATATCGATAAGATATTGAAATTAAGTTGATCGAAATTGTAGTAGATTTTATAACGAAGAATCGGCTAGAATGTGTGTGACCTAATATCTCTTATCGGAATTTTGTATGTAGATGAAGTGGAAATAGTTTCAACTGACTAGCGTTCATTTCAACGAGTATTGACGGAATAAGCTAATAGTCTTTAACATTAAGTTACTTCTAGAAAGTTTTAAAGATTCAATCCAGGTTCTATATTAAACCAGCGTTTAGGAACTTGCGACAAATTATGTTCTTGTACGTTTCTGTCTTAGAAAAATCACGATATTTCTTCATGATTTTAAAGTCAATTCGTCTTGACTGCGTGATTCGCCTGACTAATGACGTTTTCTCCTCTTTTCACCCTCACGTGCAGTCTTGATTTTGCAACAATATAATAATAGTCGTGTCTGCCAACTTTGCCATGGATTTTTAGACCTTGTATTATAGTAAGCGCGAAGATACTGCGTCCTCGAATGGTCGCGTCACTTTCGAAACACCCTCTGCAAAATTCCGGGGCAGCTTGCCATTTTCTCGACCTCTTCCGTTTCTCTTGTCTTTCTATTCACGAAAAGAATAATTGCGAAAAGAAACACACGACGATTGCCATTATGCAAGCTTCTTCTCGAAAGAAATATAAATAGAAAAGAAAATGTTGTACTTTCCATTCTTTATTTATTTTTTTACGAAATAGGTACCATTTTGCGATGTCTCTGCTTGTGCTGTCTACGCATTTACGAAAATAATAGTCGTGAAAAAAAACTTTGGGCGATTGTCATTATGTAAGGTTCTCTTTTGACAAAATTGAAGCAGCAAAGAAAATTTTCTACTCATTTTTTTTTTTTTTAGACTGTTGTAGTTTCTACCTATTTATTACCTATTAAATATCATGAAAATAAACTTCCTAACATTCTTCCTAAAGAGTAGAAAAATAGATTAACAAATTTTATGTCGTCCGTTCCCTATTTATTTTCTTGCGAATAAAACTCTCGTTTGTTGTATGCTGTCGCTGTTTTTCAATGATCATAATTCGTAGAATCGGTGTTTTAATATGTATGTTGAAAATAGAGTGAATAGACTACCGTCTCACGATCGCTGGTACTGCAATCCGCCGAAAGGTTAGACAAAAAGTCATCTCACCGTAACAGTTATTGGCAGACACACAGGAGAAACAAAAACCGGTAAATTACATCCTTCTGTTGAGGAGGCCTGTACCTTTTTCTCCTGCTCCGTCTTCTGAAGCCGTATAGTGGCGAGTTTCTTGTTCGATACATCACGGAAATTGATCTTTCTCGAGAACTCATTGATTATCATCGTCCATTTGCATTTTCTTGAGTTATTAGCGATTATTTAAATTACTTGAAATCATTTCGTCATTCGTTACTTTCTTTTTCTTCTTTCATTTTCTGTATTTCATTCAGAGTACGTTCACCTTACAGTTCATTGATGGCTGGTACGATGTAGTAAATCATTCATCGTGAATTAACTACTCGATCAATTAAGTAATTTCATCTTTGTACTGGCTGGTTCAATGGTGCGCGAATATTCCCTTATATATTTTCTGCTGCTCAATTAAAAATACTTTGCTTCCTGCTTAATTTAGTATTTATATAGCTTGATTTCCAGGAATTTCGATGAAATCAAAATTTGAAATTTAAATTTATTTTTTCAAGACAACTGGTTTAATCGTCGTATGTTTCCTTGTTTTCTTCAAAGTCAACTGACGATCGTGTATAACTATTGGCATCGTGTTAACGTCGATTAACGCTTTGCTCGAAATTCCGCGCCATTCCTTCGCTTTTCCTTCTATTTTTCCGATACGTCGAAAAACAACGCAGTATTCTCTTTTCCTAGGCGACCGAGCTCGTTAAGTAACGCGATCGAATATGCATGATGTAATCGCAGCGCTTTTCCCGATTGCCGATACTTCGATTTGTTAGCGCGAAACGATGTTGAATTATGCAATTCCTGTGCGATTTACCTTACCGGTAGATTCTTGACCGATAAGTAAAAGAAGAAAAGGAAAGAAAAATGCAGCATAATCACAACATATTCGTTATAATTTCGACTACTGGAATGTAAATTAGTTCGTTTAATCATCGACATTTTCTGTAATATTAGGTTGATGCATGTGTTGCATCGTTTTTCCAATAAAACCGCGTGTTATATCATCGAAACAATTTCCATATTATTTTGGTTCTTCGCATAGAGATCTTTTCCAAAATAATTTATGCGTTCAAAAATTCCATTAGATGTTTCTAATAAAAATGAGATTTTTCTCGTAAAGAATTTTTGTAAATCCTAAAAATTACTGAACTTTCGGAAGCAAGTAACGCAGAAAATATTAGTAACTGAACTGAATATTTCTAGGCAATCTGTAGTTATTATTCGAACAGTGTTTCGTATTAAGTCACGATAATCATAAGCAGCGATAATTGCTAAGGTTGACACAAGGCGAGATACTTCTGTACCATGATGACATGAGCAATACCAAGAAGCATATCACTTTCTTCTTTTTTTTCTGTATTTCTGATTCGGATAAATTCGATTAACGCGCAATTATATGAATATATATATATGTACGTAACCGGAACTTACATTGTTAATTAACGAATAATTTAAACAAGTTATTATGGTGATTTGTCGATTTCTAATTACATTCGAAGGTGAGATAAACTGTATTAATTACACATTTGTTTCTCTCTTCTTCAAGACCTGCTAATTCGTTTATCTGTAATAAATCAATCTTTTATCGCGTCAAACATTCCGACGCGAGCTGCAAATTCTGCGAAATAGCGTCAGAATTTCTGTAATGAAACAGCGCATGATCGATCATTTCAGTATAAATATCATAACTTTGTTATTCCTAATTTTTAATTCTTTAACTTTATTCCTTCGTTTGGAATAATGTATTCGTTCGTTATTTATTTATTTTTCTATCTAATTTCGTAATATTACATCTGCATACAGTTTTACCGCCACTACGCCGGGAAACTATTCAGCCTAACTATAAAGATAAGTAAATCTATGTACAGGTTTATTAACCTGACAATGATATTAAAGAAGCTTAAATCTGCTAGCCAGTAATCATGGCTTTTCCGCGAAATATCGACAATAAAAATTTACAATTTCGTAGAAATAGATAAAACGGAAATGAATGGGCAATGCGGCAATTCGGTTTCTGAGCTGAGAAAACTTGAAACAATATAACAAGTAAAAATAAGTAAAATCAGCATGAAAATACTACTTTGATTAGTTGATCGTTGAACGCTTTTAGTGCATAAAATTTTATTGCATTCGGGAAGATCGAAGTCAAGGTCTTCTTAACACCTGATTGGTCCCAACAGATTTTCAAGATGCATTTGAACGACGAATTTATGCGAACGAAAATTTACGAGTCTAATTATTGCCGTGATTAGTTCGACGTTTCTATCAGAGAATGTCCTTGATGAGATATACGTACAAAGTCGATAACAGTTCTCGATGAGAAATCGTCATATCGAGGTTCTCGGACGATAAAGCGAAGGTCTAGCTATTTAACATAGATAGAAACTGGTCCTAAAAAATCTACGAAGGAACCAATAACTTCTACCATGGTATTTCTGTGCTTATTGTTATTTCGTTCTCGACCAATTCGTTAGACGCAATTCAGTGTGTCGTATTAGGCAATGTTTGATATTTTTTCATGCATTGTAACTTTGAGCTGAATAGAAAATTATTGAAACAATTTTTGTTCTATTCTAGCAACCTAATTTGCAAGCGATATAGCTAATTTGTTGTTACGTATATCAGTTCGTGTACATGCTATATACATAAATTTGTATATAACGACCTTGCATATATAACTGGAATGCAAATATTGACAGTCGACTATAATGATGCGCAGGTGATATGTGATAGTTTCTAATGAACTTTATGGCTGCAAATTATAGGATATGTATTTTCCTATTTCACCTTTTTTCCATCTGATGCCGTTCGACATTCCTTGTATGTGTAATTATGTAATTTGTAATTATGAATTTATGGAACATTTACAATGGTCAGCATCGTACCACAATTTTGAGTTCATCAAAGGTGGAGTTCAGTTAAGAATCTTCTTTTAAAAATTAATAAATAAAAAAGTCTGTATTTACCTAGGAGATTTTGTTACGCTTTTATGATTTGAATTATGAATTTATAAAATGAATATATGACTGTGTATAGTACGGTATTTTTAATGTTTGAAAGCATACAGATTGTATTTTTATTCATAGTTTTCACAAATTAACTCAGTGTCTTATGGTTTGTTTTCTCTCTGTTTTCTCTCTGTTTTATATGATTTATTTATTACACTCGTTAAATTTAATTACATATTAGCTTTCAAAATACTGTGAATAATACGATCACCGAAGATCATCGAGACACTACTTACTTACTACGTAACTTGATTTCCAATTTTACCAATTGAGACGAAACTTTAGATTAAAATAAGGATTCGGCCCGAACATAACTCTTATTTGCAACGATTCGTATTCTTGAACCATTTCTTCCGAGTCCCTTAAATGATATACTCATTTCCCCCTCCACTGTTAAAAATTCCAGTAACATTCCAAAATGCAAAGAGTGCAATTAGTCACGAACCGTCTCTTCTTCTCGTACAATTATGAAACATTCAAATAGAAATTTAGCTCAATATCGTAAAACAGGAAGTTCGAAATTTTACCACTTGTGCCACTTTTCTTTTTTATTCCAAAAGATTTCGAAAGCTCGTTTCGAAATACCAATGTGCGATTGCAATTTTTCGCGAATCGTCAGTTTTCTCTATAAAGGACTGGTTTTTCAGGAAGCGAAGCGAAACGATAGCTAGCGGACGTCGCACAACACCACGGCGTTGTCTTCTCGTAGCACGCGATCATTTGGCTCCTTTTTCTTTCTTCGTCGTCCGCTTATTCCCATCGTGGCATGTCTCGACAAAAGAAATCGCGTATCGTTGAAACAAGTATCGTCAAATTAGGCGAATATCGCTCGAATCTGTAGGATGGCGCCGAATATTCGACGCTGGAATTGCATAAGTTTTACGCAGCGCGCAGAATGTACGCGGAAACGCAGGGTCGATTATCGATTTTTCTGCGGCCGGATCAGCCGGTTTGCCTTGCAACCTGTCTACACACCGTATACGAGTCACGTGCATTTTATTCGCGCTGCTAGGCGCGCATCTGTGAAATTACTCGCTTTACGACCCCGTCGCATGTGCTTCGCGATCCTTGCCTCAACGTTTGTCCTGTTAACTGCGTCGGATGTCTCAAGCAAAATTGGTAATTGATTTTTAAGCGGCTGATAACAGGCTTTGTGTAACGTGTCATTGATTGGACGGGATTGATAGGAATGAACGATAAGCTGCCACCGTTTTTGGAACGAGAGCCTTTCCATCGCCGAACAGATTGCAGTAATTGGAACGATGTTTGTTTGGAGCTCAATGGAGATTTTTATGCAGAAGAGATTGCGATCTAGATTATAGTTGTTAGATTGTGGATTTCTGCGCATTTATGGAAAATTTGAAAGTGCAAAATTGCACAGACCGCACATATTATGAAGATATATATATATATATATATGAAATATTCAAAGTATAATGCTCGATAGATAAAGCAATTTTTTAATTGCATTTTCAAAAATATTAATTTGCATTAAAATGAATCTTCCAAATCTAATAATTATTGTCCGAATATTAAGTACATAGAGTGTTTATTGTGGTTTGTGTAAGGTATAAGTCTTGCTTTGGAATAAAGATAACGATGTTTAAAAATTTATCTGATTCAGGGATAGAGGATTAGTATAACGAAGGGAAGGTCTTCGTTTGAAAAGAAAATATTTGAATAGATATCGTATAGTACAATGGTTTGCGGGATTGAAATATTTTTTCTTAAAGTTAGGTACTTTGTAGTATGTGGTTACGTTATCGTAGATAGAGCTAGTTTTATCGATGCAAAAATAGACATACGTCATCCTTTTCTTTAACCTAGAAATAGCGTGTAGAATGAAATAGGCAGTAAGTGGATCAAATATGCATAGAGTATTCTTTTATAAAATACACAACGTTACGTTACCATGTAAATTTCCAATTATGATTTCTAAAGGATTAAAGTTGACGCTTCGAGTGAAATATTTCTACAGGCAAAGTTTACAAGGAAAAAGTAGAGGTTAAAGAAATAGTAAAATTGTATTCTCCGCGTTCAGAAACCACACTGATACAATTCTCGAGGATATCAATCGATATTTCGTGACGCAGGGACATTATAAAAATATTCTGTAAGTTGTGAATTCAACTGAAAGGGAACTGCAAGAAATTTTATGTAAAGCGGTGTTTTCTAGTAATTTAAATGTTCCCGCCTCCCGACGTCAGCCAGTCTAGCCAATAGGTAACTACACGTGACACAAATAACAAAGTTGGAAAGGTAGTACAACGTATAACATTGATTCGTGAAGGTTGCCGTGTGATCCATAGATCATAAAGTTGCACACGTGCACGATCGATAGTTAAAAAACTTGTCTCGTCAAGTTCGAGCGTTTTAGAGAAGATCTTTCCTGTGAATCAGCAAGTACATCAATCGCAAACATTCGAAGAATTCTTGATATAAGTTAACACTGATGTAACAAAACGTGGTAAGTGGTAAACGTGGAGGTAAGGAGTAGATTAGATGAAAAGTTTGGGAAGCGGTAAATTTAAATTCTGCGCAGCTAGAGAAGAAGAAGAGGATAGGACAATTTGTAAAAGAATTCATCGAATTAAATTCGATTTACGAAGAATACAAAAGGATATTATAAAAACTCAATCCTGTCTAAAACAACTTTAAGTTGCTCGTAATAACGAGGTTTTAAGATTAAGAAAGAAATCTAAAAAAAGAACCGATAACCTAGCTCGATGATATTTTCACGGTTTATCGTTTGATTTACGTATGTGGCTTTGTATACATTTTTCAAATCAACGACACAGTAGGATTGCTAATAAAAAAGATAAATAAAGGAAGGCTTGATTCAATTGGTCCATCGTGATTGATAAGTCGCCCAACGGAAAAAAATAATGTCGAACATGCACAGAAGCCTTCTGAGTGTTTCGTGGGATGCGTTAAAGTTGTTGAGAACTTCGATGAAATCTGGTTGGATGTGGACAAGGTTAGCCTCCGGTCAATGTGACGTACCCATGGTGGTCCCTAAAGAGGAGGTGATTAGATTCGTATCTGAGTGCATGTGTAAGGCTGGAACATCGCTCGAGGATGGTTGTATCGTTGGCCATCATTTGATGACCGCCGATTACCGTGGTCATTTTAGCCATGGAATGAACAGAATGCAAATGTACGTGCAGGATATTAAGGACGGAATGACCAATCCTACTGCGAAGCCAGAGATCCTTACGGATTTTCAGGTACGGCGAAACCTACTTTCCAGCGACGAGACGATGCCGCGGTTGATATACCTTGGTTTCACACTTAACGTTGCTACACTGTGCAGTGTTATACTTAACACTGCCGCGTCTGCCACTGTTTGAAACTTGCGGACGAGAGTCACGTCGGAAACATCGCAAAAGAATGTTTTCAAGTTGCGACTCTCTTCCGAAAGCCTCAATGTTAGATGCAAAGATGTCAAGTATAGCAACGTTAAGCGTGATAATCGAACAGCATCGAAACTCCTACACCTTGGTTCTTTTACATCGTGATTAGTCTTAAGATTCACTGAGATTAAACGTGACGCGGTTTAATTGTTCGTTTAATCAACTGGATACACAGTTGTCACGAGGTGAACGTACGTCAGTGAGATTACAGTGCACGGATACGTTGCATTACGCATCATTAAAATTCTGACGAAGATGCGGAGACTGGATAATTTCGAGAAATTATTATTATACACGGTTGTCATTCATGTGTTAACAATACTTGGAAATGATTTATTCAATTCATCTTGCGTCCTCTCAGCGGTTACAAACAATTTCAACTACGTCATTTCTCATTAAAAGCAAAAATAAATGTATACGATTATAATTGAAGAATCTTCGCATAGCCAAAGCATAGTCTCGCTGCTGGAAATACTCAAACTTACGATACCAAACGCGCTTATGGCTGAAAATCCGGCTTTTACCGGTTTACTTGTCAGTCGTTACCAGTGGAAACTTTACATTTCCCGTGTAAAAATATGACAGAGAGCATTTTATGCAACGTTACGAACATATGTACACGTTGCTGCTGACGATAATTAAAAATGTAATTTCCGATTTGCGCACCATTGCTTAAAGCCTTCTAAGCAAACAACTTCAGCGAACACACGACACAGAACCAAACTCTATCCTATTACAATAAAGATCTCGTTAGAAAACAAAGTAGATAATTCGTTACGTACTCTTATCTCGTGGGTATTAGAATTCCTTAATTCCATTTGAATAGATACGAGATCTTTTCACCTCGACAACATTCTTAGACTCTATAAACGAACTTAGAAACTACACTGTTCTATAAATTGAAGAACAGGGAAAAATGATATTACAAATAATTTTTAAATACATTTTGTTATTCGTACCAGTTTCTCGTGGTAAATAAATTTATGGAAGTAAATTACTTGTTTGCTGACTGAGTATCGAACATTAATTATATCATCTACCTAATAAAAATATTGGGTTGGCAACTAAGTGATTGCGGATTCTGTTATTACAACCTAATGACAAAATCCGCAATCACTTAGTTGTCAACCCAATAGAGAAATTGAAAAGTAGGGTCGATCACTTTGGTCTTTGAGAGTGTCGAAATCCATTGAAACGACGTCGAGTAAACCGGCGCTTGCTTCGCGTTCTTATTTCAAAATCCCGTGCTGTTTCATTTAAGAAACCAAGATGTGACTTCACCGCAAAGTTCGATGGAACTATTTCCAGGCGATAGCGTTGGTCAACGGAAACAACGGTTTGGGCCAGGTGATCGGTAAATTTTGCATGGAACTGGTCATAAAGAAGGCGAAGAAGTTCGGTATCGGGATGGTGTCGACTTGTGGCTCGAATCATTACGGCATCTGTGGTTACTACACGAAAATGGCAATCGACCAAGGTCTCGTGGGCTTCTCCTGCACCAATACGAGTCCTCTGATGGCGCCAACCCGTAGCAAGTGTGCGGGTTTAGGCACGAATCCGATATCTTTGGGAATGGGAGCGTCGAACAATGATGAGTTCGTGTTGGATATGGCCACGACAGCCGTTGCTCTAGGCAAAATCGAGCTAGCTATCAGGAAGAACGAATCCATTCCCCAAGGCTGGGCGCTTGGGTCCGATGGGAAAGTTACCACAAACGCCGAAGAAGCGTACAAAACTTCTCTTTTACTGCCTGTTGGTGGAGAGGAACACACTAGCGGCTACAAAGGCTATGGACTAGCTTTGATGGTCGAGATACTTTGCGGAATTCTGTCTGGAAGCGAGTTTGGTCCTAACATCAGACAGTGGAAGACCAAAGAAAAAATTGCTAATCTTGGGCAGTGTTTCATGGCCATAAATCCGGAAGCTTTTGGTTGTGGATCGAAGGAGAGATTAGGTCAGTTGTTGAAACAGTTGAGAAATTTGGCTCCCGCCGAAGACAAACCTGTTTTGATACCTGGAGACCTGGAGAGGGCAGCTATGGAACGCGTGGATAAAGAGGGTGGTATTACGTATCATCCCAATCAAATACAGGCGTGTAAAGAATTCGCGAAAGTTATGGGAGTCGAGCCTCTGAAGCTTATTCCCAAGAATGGTTAATCAGGAAATTAGTTTTGTCTATTTTCTGTTTGGTATTTAGGTACCTGAAGGTTCTTAGGAAATTACGTATTGAGGTTAAACTTTTCTTATGTATCTATATCTATTAATTTTTAGATCATTATTTCGTATCGTTGTTGCTATGTGTATATTGATATTAGCAATAGATCTGATAATTACATTGCGAATGCGATCTATAGTACATATCATACAATACATTTATATGTTTACTACATATTATTATATTGTGTATACTCTACGTTTGAAGAAAAGTATCCAACCAACAAAATACTCTTCAATGATGCTTTTCCACATAGGATCTATAAATGTTTTAACAGCAATCTACTTAAATTTTTCTAACATACACATGTAATATACAAAGCTCAAGGAAATGCAATTCCTCATATTTTATACGATATTGTAAACACGGCTTTTATACTTATAAAAGAAACTACACGAATATACACGATCATCGATGTTTTTAGTTGACCACTGTTTATCTACGCTATATCTCCGCAACGTAATTATTCATCACCCTAATATCGGTGCAACGGGTCGAAGCACCGGCTAATAACACGCTTTTTTCGTACAATGTTTACACGAGATGAGCTTGCGTGTCCGTTTCGTCGATTTGATGGAAACGATGCCCGCGATGACATAACCGTCGTTGCGGTCTGATCGTTGGTCGATGATGATAATGACGGCCTTGGACTTGCTCGCGGGATCTTGATTGTACTCATTACTGATCGAAACGCGCGATTATCGACATCGATTCACCGGTGCACGACAAATGAGGCATTTGCATAATCAGGACAGAAAAGATAGAAACGATCGATCGATGCTCAGAGATTCGCAAGATTATTTGCATCGTCGAGATCTGATAATGATGGCGCGAAGAGTAAGAAATCTGAGAATCACGTGCATTTGCGTGGTCGTAGAAGCGCGATCATAGAAATTCGATCTTCTATCGCAGTTTTAGCGAGCATTCGTTATTGCACAGTTGTAAAGTCTCGTGACTAGTGACACTTGGCTGTGTAATTATTTCGCAAGGACAGACCTGATACCAAGATTAACTTTGTTATTTTTTATCATAGATAATTAAGTTTGATGTATCTAATCGATGTAGCTGACACGGATACTCAAGGCGTTGACGATTAACGCTTCGCTCAGATTAGCGCAGCTACCTGATTCGAGCAACTTGAGTTGAACATAAAATGTACCTACCAATGATGATAGTTTTTCAAGTTTATACGCTTATCGTTGTCGATTGATTCACTTCACTTTGAGTACATACTCTGAGCACACTTTGTTAATAAGAACTTGCTGTTTTACTTCATTTGGAATATGCCTTTTCAAGCTCCAAACGAAGTTGAGGTCCTCTCAACAATGTAGGCAATGTCATGTAAATTTTCTAATTTAAGTCAATTTTATTTGTAACTATGTTTACAATTATGATTTACATTTCACTTCTTTCCCTCTTATTGTCACTTGACCAATCTGAATAAAGTTTCTATGTAATATCTGCTTATTGGGTTAACACCATTTGCACGTTTTATTTTTCTTCTAGACAACTCGGACTAATTTCACTGACAATTTTTCATTTTATTTGTCATTAAAAAATAAGAATTCGTAAATGGTCGATCAACGATTCTCTCTGTTTCTCGATGGAGCAAACAGGGTTATCGAGAAGACTCGCAGACTGTGAGTCTGTTCCGATTCCGTGTTATCATCGGTTTATTATTAAAAAGAAGAACGTACGAGTGTAATTCATTTGTCGGCGATAAGTTTTACAGAAGCCTCAGTAGCCTGATTATCGCTGATGAAAAGCGTATCATTTGATCTATCATTTTTTTAGATAATATGTATACTTTCTCTTTTCGCTATAAGATAAGCATCTTATTTTCATTCGCAGTTACTTTCGTAATTTACAACGAACTGAATTGATTTCAATGATTCCTTCGATCGGATAGGCAAAATTTCCTTGACCAGAGATAATCGTGGAAATTTGTATTCCATCCTGTCAATTGATCATTTATGCGCGTCGCGTTCAGGTTTCGCATAGAAATGTCGAATAGAAATTTCATCATTGCGCGCGTTCGTAAACTGCACTTTCTATGTACATATTTTGCTGTCCCCACGCGTACCTTGGATCAAGATCACTGTCAAATCGAAGAGGGAGAAAGATCATTAAACCGAGATTAACGTGGCCCGAGGGAGCGGTTTATTCTTTGGCATCGATAATAATGAAAAGAAATGGAACGTGTTTTGCACGCTGAAGACGCGACAGTTGAACGTAGAAAGGGTTCAAAAGTTATCGACACGCTTTGTTTATTGCTACCGTTATCAAGCAGGCCGCAAAAGCGTGTTCGAGTTATCTTATTCATTTTTCACGATAACGCTTGCGAATGCACGAAGGGTTTTTTTTCCTTGGACGTCAATAATCGTGTGAAAAAACATCGCTCACGAGGTATGATTATACAAGTAGGAGAAAATACGAGATAAAAGTCATAAATCTGGTATAGGTGAGTCATATGCCGGCGATACCTTTTTTCTCAGCAAATAGAAGTGCGGATACATTACCAGGCTGGCTGTTTAATCTTTCTCACTGTCCAAGGAATTGTTAATTAGACTTACCTTATTAGATTAAGCGGTGTTGCCTATGTTCGATCATGCTACCCGCATAAACGTATATGCATTTTATCCTGGGACTTATTTTCTAGAGTCGAGAAAATCATTGCGTTCGATTTCTCTTCTTCGTTTTAAAAGCCTGATCATTGGCGTTCGTGAAGCAAATAACGTTGAAAGTTCTCTGGGTTAAAGATTATCGCAAGGGATTGACTATGTAAACAAGTATGATTCGTCAAACAAGGGCCAGCTAAACAGGAAGGAAGGGACGATGATTGGACAAACGATCTTGTCCAAAATGCAATCGTATGCACTGTTGAAGCATCACGAGAAGGTAATTCTCGTTGCTCGGCCATGTGACTGGCATTAACTAATTCAGTGCTCTAATATGCCGGCATGGGGTCGTGAACCCATGGGACATCCGTGGTGACAGTTGTCAAGACCTCTCCTGACACGATGGATCGACTAATCTTCTGCGAATCTACCGCGAACCTTGAATTTTCGATATTTTTATTGGAAAACTTTGCTCGTGTTATGTTAAAGAATCAATGAAGGCTATTTATTTTAATAAGCATAATTATTTTTGACATTGAAACGGAATAAGTGTTTTTTTATCTCGTCTTTATTATAATACATCATTCTTTAGTAACAATACTTGATAAGAAGAATGTTACAATTATTCGCGAACTTCGGTTCTCAAGAAGAAAAATAAGTGTTTAAATTATGGCAGATTATTTTCTTTGGAAGAATAATAAAGAAACTGTATTATTTCTAGTGATTTAAAGCATATATCTGTTTCTTTTTTTTCTGTTTTTCTAGCATTGTAGATAAGATCGTTCAAATTTAGTGTTAAATACATGGTATTAAGCCAATTTCTATGTTCCAAAGGCCACGAGGTTTCCTAATGGGTAAATTATCTAATTATTCCGACAATGAATTTCGTAAGAACGGAACGTTCCTTTCATACTAACGAAAAATCGGACAATAGCCATTGGTCCATAGAGGAACAAAACGGGGAGGGAATTACGCAAAACAGGGAAATAATTTTCACGAAGAGGTATAAAAATGTCTTGAGAAAAATTACGAGCGGTTGTGGCTCGACTTAATGGACTACGTTTGTTCTTTGTAGGATGAAAATGGTTGCTTTACAAGTAACCGAACTATTAACGCGTTCCATTGAAATTCATTTCTGCTTATAACAAAGTTAAAATCCAGACATTTTCTTCTTATTGTTTATTCATGTTTTCTGTTTATTTATCTATATTTTGTGTATTTGTTCACACAAAGCTGCCCTGAACAACAAATATGCTGTGTTATTAATATGTTAAATCATTTATGCACATTGTATAAGGCAAAGAAATGCATTAAGAATATTACATTGTTAAAAAGAATTCATGCTACTTGGTACAAGTGGTTTCCTAAATGACTTCGTTCATTATTCATCCTCAGTAATTACACATATATTATGCATACATTTTTATTTATAGACGTTCAGATGGTTATTGTTTAGCACAGATTACATTAATTTATCGTTTTTTCAAACTAGTTCCCATTGTTGTATAAATAACAATGCTACGAAAAGAAGATATTTTAACTTCCTTTGGTTTTTTTTGTTAAATAGGCGTTACGATGAACGAGGACTAATTTCTTTCATAACGAAGTTTCAAATTTCTTATTATATTCATTTACGAATAGAATTAATTATCACTGAATCTTCTAAAATTTCTTTATGTGATAATTTTGCAATAACAAAGGGCATCGATAGATGCCTTTATCCTATAATAAATCAACAACCGAATGTTCTAGATTGGAAAGTTTATCCGTACGATTGCCTGTTGCTCGATGTTTCATTAATACTTTAGCACCTCGTTTTTTACGAAAGTCTTACGTGATTCACGTTTGATTTGACAGTAATGTGATAATTCATCTTCCTTCGATGGAATATTGAAACTGCACTACGCCTGGCGCAGCTGTTGTCCGGTTATTCTTCATTTCTAAAAATAAGATACCGAGATTCACTGCTTCTTATTCTCGAGAATTCGTAAAATCCGCGGATCGAGCTCATAAAACGAAACGCAAACAGCCTATTTTGGTGCGATGCGAAGAAAAATTAAGGTACGCGTACATTTTTACATTTTACTTTCGTTCTGGATGCTCTTGTGACCAAATACCATTTGATAAAGGGTAAGGTAGTTGATCGTTCAGTTAATGATAATGTTTACCGGTCGTTGAATATCAAATAGTAAATCTTCTGTTTCACTCGAAGTTCAATAATTGCTACTCTGGTGTTGACGCACTCCTTCGTCTAGACAAATTTACCGAGTCGGCAATCCTTTCCGGTCCATTATCTGCTATCTCTTTGCTTTTCGGGATAAACACGCGAATTTACGGCTCGATGTGCTCATAAGCAAGTAACGTAGCCCGAGCGATAAATACGAACAATTTGCCACGGTACTCCGTTCATCGTCCATCTGTATCCATCGAAAATCTCGTCTGGTAAAAGCTCGACTTTCGTAGCGAAAGGTACGTGTTCATTTCATTCAAATCTACGAAGATTGCCTTCTTAATTTTAACTTTAATATTGAAGTAGAATAATACGAATGAAAGGTTTCTTAACGATCAGCGAATGAAAATAGCTTGTCTTTTAAATAAAAATAAATATCGTGAAAGTGGTGCATAGAACCGAAAACAGTCTGTATAAAGCAGAAGAGAGAGAGAGTCATCGATCGGAGCTTGGTGCCGGCATAGGATAAGACAGTCATTCATCAAATTACGCGGTAATTTTGATCAATGATAACTGGTGACTTTGAAGGCAGCTTCCTACGAGCCCTCGTCGAGGGAAGTGGCCAATTGCCCGTGTATGGCCACCGTACAGTCGCCACTAGAAATACAACCGATAAGACTTCGAAGCTTTCGTTTCTCTTTCTCTCTCTCTCTCTCTCTTTCTCCCTTTCTCTCTTTCTCTCTCTGATACGAAAAACGCTTTAATCGTCGTGCCAGTGCTTCGGTGACCTAAATCTTCGCTCTTATTGAAATTCCAAACTTTTGTGAAACGTGCAAAAATCAATACTTTGTAATCAAGCCACATACCTGTACCTCGAATCTTTCATCTTTTATCTCCTGAAACGATACATCTTTTGTGGAAGTACAAAAATCTGACGATATTCGATATGTCAATCGGCACGTTGGGAGGTTTTACAAGTAGAAGAATTGCACGATAGGATCCGTCTAGTTGTCAGTCGAATAAAATTCTTACGTAAAGATTTGTTTCGAGGCGTGGAAGAAAAATGGCGATCGCGAGTGTCCCCGCTGCGATGCCGCAGAGGTGTCCGCGACAATAGACAGCGCCGATATATCGCGGGGGAAAATCGCGAGCGTAGCGCGACAACGACGTCGACAACAGTCCGAGCGAGGCTAATGAGTCAGTAAATTGGACCAGCTTAGGCCCTCCCATCTGAGGCCCGCACGCTGGTTCTCTCTTCTCATTGTCAGTGTGACTCATTGGCTTCGTGTGCGACGGTTCGGCCTACGGATTCAATTGCTTTAAACGCTTCTTTTTGCCAATTTTTGCTTCCGCCCGCGTAGTGTCAGTGTCAGTGTCACACGGACTCTCTGGAGACGATTCGAGAAAGTCGCTCCTTGGAGGAAAACGTTTCTGCCCTTTCCAGTCAATTTTGCATTCTGCACGCGCGAAACAACTTCACTAACAGAACGAAGAATCCTCTATGGACGACAGATGCGATCGAGCGTGTACACGGAAAGCCGACGAATCTACATTTTCTCCGTGTCTCGACTCCGATGTATACCTTCGACCAGGCTACGATGATTCCTCGGCGTGAATATTCTCGGTTATCTATCGGTCCATAGTTCTCTTGAAAGCTACCCGACTTTCCTGTTCGTCATTTCGATAAATTCCGTGGATCATATCTGTCATTCTCGAGAATGATTTTCACGGTTTCCACGCGATTACGTAATGCCTCTGGCTCGAGGAATTTCAAGCTCGGAGCAGCGCTCTGAGTGACAGGAAATTTATTGCAACCGATACCATTATCGACTCGCGACAAAAGACAATTGTAACCTCTTTCTCGGTCAGATTAGTCGTCGAGTTCCGAAGGAACGTATAAACGATGGCGAATCAGGCAACGAAGAAGGAGCTCCGGGAGGAGACCCTTCATTATCATCCAGACGGTAGCGAAGAGGAAGTGGACAAAGAATGGGAGGAATTTACCAGGCTGATGGCGAAATTACGAGAAAATCGCCGAAACAGGCCGCACAGGTATCCAGCCGTTTATCTTTCCTTCGACTGTTTTCGTGAAACTGCGCGGACATTGAAAATCCACGTATATACATAGAGTTCGAGCAGATTTCAAATATAATTCGCCTACCTCTCCTCGCTATGGGATCCCTTCTTCTTTCGTGTTCTCTAATTTGGAATATTTTATTTTCTTTTTGTTAGACCCTCGCAAGCTTTTTATCCGTGTCCTCCGCCAAATGCGGACGAGGAGCAGCAGGATTTCGATCCCTTCGATTACATTAATACGATTGTAAGCGATCTCCCTGACTGATTCGTTTAATGCATCGTGGCGATGTTACTTATGCATGCGTAGAGAAGAGAGACAATGTATTTCGCGTGTAGGAGCATTAATAAAACTCTTCCTTGTCGATTTAAGTTCGTCGATCACATTGCATGAATCGCATTCTTCATTCGATACTGTACAGTTTTCCTGTACAAAATACGTACTACTTCTATATGTCGATGTTATTTAAACATTCGTGGCTCTTCGCAGCTTTCGCTGGCTCGTCACGCTTTTTCCATAATGGTACGCTGTCTTTGACTGCTTCGCAATTGTCAAAAAAGAAATCCCATCGAATCTGAAATAAGAATTTGGCAGGAATGTCGCGTGGAACGCGATGCCATTGAACCAGTGCCGGACAGATTTATAATTAAACTGTGTTCGTTGCTAGCAGACGAATCCCAGACGATTTAGGCGCCTGCCAATATCTCGAATTGCCTGCAAATGCGCGATGTGCTCACCACACAACCGTTCGATTGTTTTATTTTACCGACACTGTTTGTAATCTTCTCCATAATTCTCCACGCTTGCCATTCACGTTTCTTGAAATTTCGTAATTATATTTTTCTATTTAAGACAGTACTCGTAAAGATTCTTCAGAAATATGAAACGTTAGTACGAATGTACATATACCACCGCGCGTAATTATTCGAACGATTTCAAAAGTTAATTGATATCGCCTGGAAAATTTAGATTTGAGATAGATACGATTGCAATTAGTCATCGGTATGACAAAAATATTGTCCATTAATGGCGAGAGACACTCTTATTATGCAGCAAAATTGAAATGTAATGTAAGACATTTATCGTTCGAATGCTCACGAGTAGACTGGCGATGTTTACGTATTGATGGAAAATTTAATGTTGCAAAGTGGATATATATGCGATGCATGCAAGAATATAAATACAATAGGCGAAACAAATCTTTGTTCAAGTTCACCATTTCTTTAATTATGTTCATAAAAATATGAAACTGTGTGAACATCCTACATCAAAGCACAAATGGATTATGGAAGCAAATACCCGTTTTTAGCGATACAATATATCTTTGCGATCGCTTTAAGATTTTTTTTTCTTGAATTCTTACGCTGGCGTGGACGGTAGCGCGACCTTTGAACGGTTGCCAAGTGGGCGAGAGACTACATTTTAAATAAACGTTTCGTGAGAGCAGTTTGCAATAACGGGTCACGATCCCTGTCAGCTCCGCCGTGCGACATCCGTCGATGTTACCACGAACCACGGTCTCTTTTTCCCTGCCAAACGTACCATCCCTATCAGACAGTTCCTTGCCCAAAAGCTTCACTCATGCGGTGCACCGTGGTCTCACGTGACAAATCTCTGACAAATTTACCGCACAGCCTGAAACAGGTTTCACAAATGTCAATAAAATGTCAGATTCGCGGGAGTCGGTGGTGCGTGCACGCGGTCTGACCTTGACATGAAATCTGCATCATGGGACTGCTACCATCACCCGCAAGTGCATCGCGTCCACCTCCACGAAATTAGAAGCGCGAAGACGCGAGGATACCAATACTCGGAGCTTCTTTTTCAGACGCTTTGGAGATTGTAGAAAATCATCAAAATTATTAATCTTCTTCGATTTTTTCGGGAGGGATACTTACATAAAAATTCATTGCGTGATATTAAAGATAATAAGATAAGATAAAGATATTAAAGCTCGGAGTTCCGTCTTTCAGCATTTTGAATATAGTAGAAAATCGTCAAGATTAGTAATTTGCCCATTATGCTTGTTTCCCAATTCTTTTGAAACATGTAACAATCCACTGCGGAATACGCATTTAGTAGAGTTAGAAATTAGAATTCCAAAGACGCGAGAATGTTAATGTTCAGAATTCTTATTCTCGATATTTTTTAGAGTTCGTAGCTAATCGCCGAGATTAGTATATTGTTCGTTATTCTTTTCGTCCGATTCTTTTCAGATATGTAATAATTCGTTGCGTAATAAAAAATTATACGAAGACACGAAACGAATCTTGAAAATCATTAAATCACTCATTGTTCTTTTTTATTCTTTTGCGCGTTTGCTCTGGATCGTTATTATGTTCGATACGAGAATCGTGTATTGACGTGCATGTTCAATTGGTGCATCGATTTGCATCGACACATTACATAATTGCTAATTCAAAGAAGAATACTCTTGTAAGAATTGAAAGACTCAATTCCCTTTTACACAACTTGCGACTAGCAGTCTCTAAAAAACTTTGGTCTTTTATCAATTACGGTTAATGTTGTTGAATCGCTATAGTTACATTCATTTCTGATTCTCTCGCGTTCAATAATTTGCGTGAAATCCTGATGATTTCGCGTAAGCGCGTCTCAATCAGGTGATATCCTACAAACGGAAAAGGGTACGCCGACCATTGCAACGACGTCTTTCTAAGCAATGCCTTTATCTGCATGAATGAGCGCTTAAGGACTCGTTACGTTTATCCGACATGCGTGACCAGCATGCAGATCTACTCACGTGACATACAGGTTCGATTCTACACGCGTACAGACCGCTGCATTTCGACCTGTATGCACACATCACGCACACACTCGTCGTTTTCCTCTGGTATGCAGATGCACTGTTTCCGGGTGCAGTGTCTGCATCGCTTCGTTGCACTGGATTTTCCACGATTTCGATGGGAATCGACTATTCATTCTATTGAACGAATAGTTTTTTTTCTATTGAATTTTTAAATAAAGCGAGAATATCGTATGATGATATTTAATTGGATCTAATTGTAGAAAAATTACGCTTGAAGTGTCTTATTTGAATAATATATATACGCGAGCCTTTCAACAAGCTAAAACATTCAATTTATCAATATTTTTATTCGGATACATGGTCAGTGTTCTGTCTATTCTCAAAGAAGAAATGATCTACCTTTATAAGTTTATTTATCGTCAGATAACGTAAATGAACTCGATTGTTACATCATCGTTCAACTGCAAATATTTATGTATTAATGAGATATCGAAAGACAGAAAAATACTCAGAATAATATACAAGTATATATAAAAATATATATTCGTATAGCACAAAAATATAAATTCATATAAATATTCATATTTCGATCATCACTTTTCTCTAATTTGCAATTTATCGAGTAGTTGCTCGATATATGGAGTTATTCGTCAAGTCATGTAGCTTCTGAGTGGGTCAATATGTATGCTAAAGATTATGTTTATTTGCTCGATGAAAATTTAACTGTTGCCAATTTTCATGGGTCATCGGCGATAATTTTAGCTATATTTTATTGATTAAACGTTGACAGAAACGAATCGACCGCGCTATATCGGATACTCGAGAATCATAGCCGGGGCGAATTTTGTTTGTTGAGCGATAGTACAATAAGACGAGTCACATGCGTTGGAAATGTGTCACGTCGGAAACGCTACAATAAGCGGGGGCGTTTATCACTTTGTCGAGACAATTACTTTCAGGAGTTGTGCCAGTCGGTGAGCTTCTTTCTGGAAACGGCTCTCGGATGCTTTTGTAAACGGGGAACCGAATTGTATCTCGCGTGAAGCAATGAAGAATGACGCGAATAACTGTACGCGGACGAATACCGATGCAATTCTAAAAATACGAATTAGAGTAAATTGTAATTGCGTGTCTTAAAATTAGATTCTAAAATTACGGGCCAGCCATTAGAGACTCAAACTCCAAGGCGACTCGAAGATAATTTAGTAATAAATACGGTACCGTGACCCTAAAAGATGAAGGTAGCCTCATTAAAAACCTACTTAATCCTCTGGACTTCCAAAAAACCAGACTGAAATTTATAATTTCAATTATCGCATTTGGGGAAGGATTCTTATCGGTTCGACGTTTGTCCTAGAATCAAGCAATTAATTGTATCGTGAATTCATTACGTTCAATTAATAAAATTGGGTTAGCGGCTGACTGCCCAGTGGAACGTGGTTGTCGTCAACTTCATGCACAGGTTAGCTCAGGTGTCGACTATATTTCAATCCACAGATCATTCTGCCTTTATTACAGGGTCCTTTTTCTACGTGTAACACCTCTGCGGTCTATCTTATGTAAAACAAACGCGATATTGTCTTGGCGCGATAAAATAAGAATACAGTTTAACCCCTTGCCATATGATAACGATTCGCGCTCGTGACACGGATTAAAGATCAAATACGACGAAGGCTATACTTGTAGTACACGCAGTTGTATATTTTACGATTATGAATTACCGAGTGTATGTTGCATATGTTTAACACGTATAAGTTTCAAATTGATATTCGTGTGTATATATAAATTTTCTGGTAGACATTTCTCACATTTTGACATGTGTTATTCTTATTAATTATAAACCCGCTTTTTAAATTAAAGTACATCAAAGTATTTTCCATATTAATTATCTTTAAAACTTTCTTCTGCAAGGTAACTGAAAAGAATTACAAGCAGATCATTGATTATTATCCATTTACGGGAAATTTGAAGATGTTAAGGTATATAAAATATGCAAGGTAGAGTACCTTGGTAGATAAGAGAAGTCTCTTTAATTAATCTGAAAAATTTCAATCTGGACAAGTATAATTCGTCGTTCATCCCACCAATCTAAAATCTAGAAATTTTATTTTTCCAATAGCTGTACAATATTTTTACATGAAACGATCAGACGTTGCTACTTGCAAGTTGTTTTAATACAACACGTGCGTAGTAGAAGTAGTAATGATTGTTACATAAAACGTAATCAGGCGTAGGATTCGTAGTAAGCCGAATAGCAAATCGCGGGTTATTTCTGTCCGGTTTTCGACGATCCAAGAGGTTTCCAAACGTTCGATAAACACGGGACGTGTTGGACTTTTTCGACGATTGCGAAACCCGTTTTCGAAGACACGAGCGATGGATTTCGTTTTTCGATTCGTTATGGGGAAATAGTATCGGCCAGTTAGGGCCGTTTAATGGTTAATAGACAATAGAGCTCACCGTCGTTGATCGACGTTGGCCGCTGCTAAAAATAAGGATTTTAACTGTTGCCAAATTTCAACAAATATCGCGACTCATGTTCAAATCGGAAAACAGGTTCAGTTGTCGTTCGTCCGCAAATTCGCGTGCACGCTCTCGTCGAGAATTCGGCATATTTCGAACGTCCACAGGAATTTCTTAGAACCAGTTGAGCGGCTATCAATAGTGAATATATACCCGTTTCGTCGATGGAAAATATTTCGCGAATGAATTTCGATGTGTTGAAACGCACTCTAAAGATCATCGAAGTCGACGATATAAAGAGAGAGGATTTGAAAGTTGAAAAGGAGGATCAGAATAAAATTGTGAATAAATTCTAGACGCCGAGATCGCATATAAAGATATTTTCTGGTAATTAGCGAAACTGGTTTGACTCGTCTGTTTCTGGTTATTCGTTAAAGAAACAGATCATTAATCATATGAGACTCGCGAACGAAAGAAAAACAATAGGAACGTGACGAATGACTCGTACGAAGCTTCTAATATTGATGGTAACCTGCGAAATGCTGCGAAATTCTACCAACTGCGAATTAAAATATCTTAATACACCAAGGTTGGATAGAATAGGCGTTCCTCGCGGCCTACATTATTTCCTCGGTCTATCGTGTAACAAGTAGATCCTGGCAATCGCTTAAGGAAGGAAACAATAAAATCGTAATGGCCTGTTTACAGTAACTTGTCGCCAGAAATACCGGATATCGAAGTTTGCCAAGAGGTGAAGTGCGAACAATCACGGAACCAGAATAGCCGGCTGCAATTAGTAGATCTTCGGCGACTTAATGAATTGAAGTCGCGAAGAATCGATCGAGGAGAAAGATCGCTAGATAGATTAAACAGTTTATCAGATCGACTTGACAAGCGGAGAAGATGTACAATCGGTTGCCAGTGACCCGTAAATCTTTTCTGTACTCGAAGAATGCTTGGTCCGTGACTTAATCGGTTGATCTATCGAAGAATTCTGCGTCCCTTCCATTCAGAGCCAGCTCGAAGCTTTCAGTGACATTTCATCCAGTTTTCATGCCGGCTTTCGTTCTGAACAGAGCCTATTTCGTCTGTAACGATAATTATCTTGTAAGTCAGAAATATTTGACGAGATTTTGCCCCTTGTATAAAAAAACTAAGGCAAATTCTACCAACTAATGCACCGAGTGTTCTCCATCTCCGTTGATCTTTCCCAATATCGGTATATAACGCTGATAAGTCTTATCTTCTCGATCACTAATCAAGGTCATCGAACCGCGTGTAATCTGATTTTCTCCGTGTTTCGTTTGAAATTTCGTTTGTTTTCACGCATTGTCTATTTTTAAATGAGGTCTAGGATAGCGACATTTCATTCGTCGCGAATGTTTTACGATGTTCTCGTACAATTCGCGGTGGTTCGTCGTGTTTTCTACGATTCCAGAGTTTGAATTGTCTTTAAGTCTTTACCTACAAATTAATGTCTTCGTTGTTTTCTTTTTGATTTTCACCTGTAACATATTCAGATATTACCGTAGTTGTAACAATGTGTTATTTATATTGCAAAAGGATATAGAATTTGTCCATGTCATTAATTCACGCTTGCGTAAGTGTATTTTTTTTCTTATGAATTAGCCCACGATAACACGTTATCATCGCTATTGTAATCTCGTTGTTCACGTACGATCACTATCATTGATGAATATTGATATTTTTTCTTGTCAAATGATACGCAGATTAATATCTCCTAAAAGCGCATCGTTCATGCTATCTAATATTTTTTACAACGATTCTCATTTTCTACACAATCGCTTGATTTGCGAAAAACCAGCTTGCGCACGATATTTACAATTTTGTTAGTTTGTATGTAGAAAGAGTGTATTTTGAGTAAACAAGCATGATAATAGCACGTAAACAGTGGTAACAACAGCTCAGATAAATCACTACTGAAGATGACTTTTCTAAATGGATCAAAGCTACAAAATCCCCAATTCGCGTCGTGAATATTAAATCGATCGGAGACAATCAGGTGGATTTCATCAATTAGACAATCATTCGTCGTTTCGCTGGTTCGATCGTAAAGTTTCAAAAATGCACGACCTAGTGTTGTGATCGATGATGAAATTTGTTTGAAGTAAAAAATTCTTCGTAGTCGCTCGTAGATTCTGTGAAAATTAATCTATCGCGAGTAAATAGCTCGATCAAAGGTTCTTTAATTGGTAGGCAATTGTGGACATTAAATATTTGGTATGTATAGCACTTTGTTTACAAAGCTTACTTCATTCGTCGTAAAAGATATATTGCATCGTGTTTTCTCAGAACCTTGATAACATTCATATCGATGATGCGTAAATTTTGTTTAAAAAATGTCGATAACATATTGTCTCGCTGTCGGTGTGGAAATTCTGTTTAAAAAAATGAGAAGTTCGAAAAGAGAAAAAAGCTCAGAGTCGATGAAAGATGGTGCTGCGTTTAGATGTATGGTCGCTACACGAAAGACCTGGGTGAGTACGCAAAAGAAGAGGCACGAAAGCTGAAGTACCACGACAAAGCGCGGCGAAAGTATGACAAGACTAGAGCGGAGGATCTACGAAAGTCGAGGAGAGGACCACTATGCAGGAAGTTGCTCGCGTTATTGGCCTTCGCCTGGAAGCACACTGGAGCTAGATTAGGCGAAGACTGGGTCTTCTTGGCTCTTCTTGGTATAATCATGGCGCTTATCAGTTACGCCATGGACCGTGGCATTTCTATGTGCAACAACGGTCAGTTGAATAAAAAGAATTAATTCTTTCAATCTCTAGCTTCGATAGAATTTCGAAATTTTAAAAAGTAGAGAAAACCAGGAATCGTGGTTTTGAAAGAAACATATCTCGGTAAAGTCAATTTAATTCTTGCGTTCTCTAGTCCTGGTAGATTATCGAAATTAAAAAAAGATACGAATCAACGAATGCGGTTTTGGAAGAAAAAGTTTATTATAACCAAGGAATAGTTCTTTTTTCCTTTTTTTATGTAGAAGTAATTTTCTATGTTGAAACTAGCCATTAATTTTTTTCTCAGAAAATTCAATCTATTTCAATGTTTCGCAATTTTCCATGCCATTAATTTATACGCGTCTATTCTGATAAATCAATTGGATGTACGATAAAATCAAGGTCTCGTTAACCGTATCCTTCTTCCACCAGCCAGGATATGGCTTTATCAGGACCTGACGCATCATCCAGCGCTTCAATATCTCGCCTGGGTGTCTTTGCCAGTTTGCTTGATTCTCTTTAGCGCCGGATTCGTGCACATTGTTGCACCACAGAGCATAGGATCAGGCATTCCAGAGATGAAGACGATTCTACGCGGAGTGGCCTTGAAGGAGTACCTGACCTTTCGTACTCTTGTAGCGAAGGTTAGAAACAAGATTTGATTTCCATTGAAATGTATCATTACCGCTATACGTTCCCTTTTAACCGACTGATCGCTTCTGAATTTGATTAGATATATTCATTTCTTTTGATTAGAGATTTTATTAGAAAATTTAATGCTTTTGTGATACGACAATTGCTGACTTAGTCACTAAAAAATAGTTTCGCAGAAGACGCGTTAATTTAAATGTTGTAATTAAGTCATTTTCAGTCCATGTGTATAGTCTAATTTCAACAAAAATGATTTATTTCTTGATTTTCGATGAGGTTGAACCCTTCTTATTTATAGAGTAGATATATTGAAAGTATAAAACGCATGATATAACAAAAGAAATAAGTTTACTATAGAGATGCACATATCGCCGCATCACAATATCTCCTATTGAAATAAGCAACAACATTTCCTATAAGATAATACGACATAATTAAGATACATAAATAAAATTCTCACGAAGATTCCCAATCACTGTATTAAATCCTCGATCTCCTGGATTGAACAATAATCTGATATTCAATAAATTCCTATATATTCATCGAATTCCCAATTTTCCTTGAAGCTTCTGCTCTGCATGTTTTCGAGCGTCGGTGTAGAGCCACCGTAATGTCTAACAGGTGATAGGTCTGACTGCCACATTGGGCTCTGGTTTACCGCTGGGCAAGGAAGGTCCTTTCGTGCACATCGCTAGTATCGTGGCCACGCTTTTATCCAAATTGGTCACCAGTTTCCAAGGAATCTACGAGAACGAGAGCAGAAACTGTGAGATGCTCGCAGCAGCCTGCGCTGTTGGAGTTGCCGCCTGTTTCGCAGCACCGATCGGTGGAGTTCTCTTCAGCATCGAAGTAACCACCGTGTATTTCGCCGTTCGAAATTACTGGAGAGGATTCTTCGCAGCCGTATGCGGCGCCACGATGTTTCGATTGCTCGCGATCTGGTTTCAACGAGAGGAAACGATTACCGCGATGTTCGCAACGAATTTTACTATGGACTTCCCCTTCGATCCTCAGGAATTGTTTGTATTTGCCTTGATTGGTGTTGGCAGCGGTCTAGGAGGTGCTTTCTACGTCTGGTTGCATAGACAGTATGTGATCTTCATGAGGAAGAACAAGAGTATGAACAGCTTCCTGCAGAAAAAGTGAGTGATTTCTGATTGAGACGTTTCTGACAAAGATTTGAGATACAGTAATGCTTTGTTAACTGGACGTGAATTAGGACCTCATTTTTTTAATTATCGCGGATGGCCCAGGATCTAGTATCATTCATGATTATTAGAACCGTACAGCTTTTATGCTTTACTTCGCCTTTGCTATAAATGCTAAGAAGATGCCAGTTGCTACTGTTGATATTATACGTACAATTCTTCGGAACATTGACCACTATCTTGATTGCATTACGGGTTAGAAATTTTCATTCTTCAGTAGAAATTAATTTGAAAAGCTGGTCAGGATAAAGATAGCCAGTTAACGAAGCAAAATTCCGTCTAATTAACTATATTAGTACTTAAATAACGATAATCCAAGTATCGTTCACGGTTTCACAAAATTATTCCAGTCGCTTCTTGTATCCTGGAATCGTCTCCCTGATCGTGTCCTCCGTGTCTTTTCCCCTGGGACTAGGCCAATTCATGGCCGGTGATTTAAACACCCACGATCAAGTTTACGGTCTGTTCACCAATTTCACTTGGACCAAACAAGAATTAGGAGTAGAAGAAATGAACATGGTTAAACATTGGTCTACCATATATACCGATGTGTTCATCGGTTTAATTAGTTTCGTTGCATTCACGGTAAAATATCCTTAGTCAAATAATATCCTCGTCGCGTTTTTAGAAGAAGTTCGGAATGAAATCAAGAACTCGGTTTTCAGTTCATCTTTTCCATCATAAGTTCGACGGTTCCCGTGCCATCGGGAATTTTCATCCCCGTGTTCAAAATCGGTGCTGCATTAGGCAGAGCTGTGGGTGAAGCCATGGCTCTATGGTTCCCCAATGGTGTTCGTTATGGTGGTATCATAACTCCTATCGTACCAGGTAATTTGGAATTTTTCCAATAAAACGAGAAGTTTTTAACCATCCGGCCGCGGGCGATTTTCATATTTTTCTGTACAAAATCGCATCCCATAGGTTTATCATAAGGGGATTTTTAATGCAGTAGGAGCAAAAGTCAGAATAAACGATGAAAAAGGAGATAGTTTTTTTTATTAACCTACAGCTTACAAACAGCATGGTTCACCGAAATTAACAGAATATGTACGCAAATCGTGATTTCGACATCGTCCGCGACTGGAGCATTGAAAGTTAGAAACTCGACTAAAAGAAATTGTTCTTCAGGAGGCTACGCCACCGTTGGAGCAGCTGCATTTTCCGGTGCTGTGACCCATACAATCTCTGTGAGTGTTATCGTGTTTGAGATGACTGGCCAGATTACTCACATTGTTCCTATAATGATCGCCGTGCTGATCAGCAACGCCATCGCTGCGCTTCTTCAACCCAGCATATACGACAGTATCATTCTGATTAAGAAGCTGCCATATTTACCAGACCTACTACCTTCCAGTTCAGGTAAATCCTTAATAATCTTTTGCTAAATCCTCTGCATCCTTGACAACCTAAATCTATATATCTCTGAACTTTGCTCTTACTATTTTTAACAAGCTTCCCAAAGGAAGTTCCATAAGGAGGTAATAAATTTGTAAAATATCTCTCATTATATGAATCAGGATTTAAGAAAAAAAATTAGTAGGAAAAAATCTTGTGTGCTATAGGCATGTACAATGTGTACGTCGAAGACTTTATGGTTCGTGATGTGAAGAATATTTGGCACGGAATTACCTATCAGAAATTAAAGGAAATTTTAAAAGAAAACCGCAAGTTACGTGGATTTCCGCTGGTCGATAATCCTGATTCTATGATTCTGCTTGGATCCATCCAAAGGTTGGAATTAATCAAACTGATTGAGAAACATATAGGACGAGAGAGGAGGCTGCAGGTAGTCATCGTAGTATGTTATTTCTAGAAATAATTAATTCTAAGTTTCCGTCGGTAAGATCTGTGGATTTGAATTTTCCATTCAGGTGGCTCAGAAATGGCACAAAGAGGCCGAGGAGAGAGCTCGAGAAGAAATGGAACGTCAGTTAAGGGACCAGGAAAGAACAAGGAGACCGTCCAGGTTCGAAGTGATCCCAGCACCAGATATTCTTAAGATGCAGAGGCAAAGTGTTAACGATCTAACAATGTCTCCAAACAACGCTGCCGCTCCTGACCATGTAAGTCACGCCTACTCGACGTCAATGGTCACGCATAATTGTGTACATTTACTCAATTAACTACGTGTGCTGGTCACCATGCAACTCCTTCTTCTCGTTTCACCGTATCTCTCGCGTGTTATTTTTCAGCACACTTACCATTCCCCGGTATTTGGGTCACAACCGAAGAAATCGATCTTGAAGAAAACCAATTCCTTCACGTTAAAAGGATTCAGCCCACTAGTCAGCCCCGCCGTTACTCCTTATACCACTGTCACTGGTGCGGAGAGCAGGTAAGAGGAATTATCTTTATATTTACAGAATGAGAAAATGAAAATAAACAGATTTAAATTGGCCAAATTAGTCAAATCTGATATTTTTTTTGCTCGTTCGTAATTCATTTAACTAGAATATTATTCGTACCTCTTGCGACATAGTCCACAAAGAAGAAATATTCGTTTCTCGTTTCTTAATACATTGTTGCAATTTCAGAATACGTCTTGCCTTCGAGGCGATTTTTCGCAAGTCAGCCACTTTGCAAGATGTAGATCCAGATCCAGAGATCGGGTCTGGAGGTGCTATCAGGCGTGACAGTCAAGACGTACCTCCTCATACCCCGATGCTGGCACCGAGCCCCGCCACTTCGAAGAAAGTACAACTGGTAAATCTATGTATTCTTCTTGACTATCCACGTCTGAATAAATATAACGTAGTTTCTATGTAATGAAATAATTTCTGTATATGATCAGCCTCGCGAGAGGGTAATAGACATGTCAGCAGAGGATCAGAAACGGTGGGAAGAAAGTGAAATGATGTTGGAGGTCGACTTCTCGAGGTGTCACATCGATCCAGCACCGTTCCAATTGGTTGAGCGAACGTCTTTGTTGAAAGTCCACAGTCTATTCAGCATGGTCGGAGTGAATCATGCTTACGTGACGGCTATTGGAAGACTGGTTGGGGTTGTAGGATTGAAAGAGGTTTGTCTGTTAATAACAGAATCATTGTGTTTTGTTCCTTCCATTCACTTTAAATGATCTTTTTTTTCTTATTGTTCAAAGCTAAGGAAAGCGATAGAAGACGCAAACGCTGGAATCTTGCCCATGCACTCGGAATCACATATAGGCGTCTCGACATCCAGTATCGCGAAGAGCGAAACGGACACGGAAAGCAAGAACGTCAGCACGATGAACTCTATCGCTTCCGTTGATTGCGAGAAAGTTGAAAAAGTCTGAGTGAAAGAGGGAGAAAAGGAGTGAAAGACGTGGGAGAGAATGAGCGAGTGAGAGAGAGAGATAAGTAGAAGCAAAAATGTGATAGTCGTATTGTCAGGATCGGCAATATGACCCGAACGAGAGACGAGTTTTTCTTTTATTTTTTTTTTTTTAATAAAATATTCCCTTTCTTCCGTGAGCGTAGAATACTCCCCGTAAAGTTCGAGCAACGAGTCATATTCCTAGCCGCTTGCGTAGTTACGCTCGCTTTTGAACATCTCTCGTACTTAATCTCGGGACAAGACCATCGTGCAGGGCGAACAATTCTCAAGGCTTTCCACAACTTGACAGGCGTTCGATATCGAACGTGTCGTCCTGTATGAAACTTGAAAATTGGTCAACGATTTGGCAATTGTTGCTTGTGGTTTTCTCTGCGCGTAGAAGGAAGCTTTCGGTACCGAAGATTCATATCAGGGTCTGTCAAGTTTTCCTGCTTTTTTTCTTTTAACTGAATTCCTTTTTGCACGCGTGATTCCTTTTCCGATTATTCTATGATCATGTAGAAACAGAGAAAGGGAGAGAGTGAGAGTTACCACATGCGTATTTGAGAATGAATGGTTGTGACACGTTAATATAACTCTTTGACTTGGTGATATCAGTGCTCAGAGGAACATCCTCCTGTCCAATAGCCTGGACGCGAACCATGCCTTGTTGAAATGTCGAAGCTTCTCGAGAACTATGTATGTATTTTAAAACGTGGTGCTCCAATGAATCCCGACGAGTGGTTTCGCCTTTTAAGAAATATGCTGTGAATCGTGTGTCTGTATTTAGTGGCCAGCAATGCGAGTCATAAACGTGATCACTAATGTATTATGTTTTAAGCAACCGGGCATACTCTGCAACTTGTGACAAGCGTGATTTTATCGAGTTAATTATTTAAGAAAACATTCGTGGCTCGCGTTAAGTGCTCTTGTAGTATCTAATTTTATGACTATGGTTGTGCCAACCCCTATTTATTGTAATCTTTAACTCTAAGTACATGAAACTTATTAAGTCATGATAGGTCTATTCGCACGAACGTGCTCGAGAGGATCTTCTAAAAGATTTGATTAAATTTTGCAGTACTGTGCGCATAGATTATTTTTACGAATTAAGATGAACTTATTCGCCTTGCTGTTCTGTTATATCGAACCAAAGGACGTACGGACAGCCTGAATCGATATTTTCGTTGCCAGAATTTATTTGTTTCAGTTGATTAGACACCCGACGAAGAAATATCGCGTTTATGACGCGACGTTAATTAGATTATTTTAACAAGAAAATAGCGTAATTTAAAACGATGTCTTAATTAATCGTTGTAAAAGTATCTAGGACCAGAAATTGAATATTCTGTGGATTGATACGACGGACCGGATATTTGTGGATATTAATTTAAGGACAATGTTTGAGTAGGGCATTTTACATTCCATCTGACAAATATTCTCACGATGCATCCCATTTTATTGTAAATTTATTTGCGTTACACGTCATCGAAGCTTTATGCAAAACACTAATCGCCAAATATAAGTACACTGTACAATCGGGAGAAGACATTAAATAATTTATTATATTATATACATATTGTGCAATTTATATTCTTCTTAATATCGCAGTTTGCAGTTTGCAATTTGCAAAGGGAACATTCTAATTCCGAAGCTACTAATAAAGCAACAATCAAGCCAATAAAATGGAAATAACTGAAAAATATAAATATGATGTGACAAAGATATATCAACTGTTTGATATAATACATGTCACAGAACGTCCAAATCATTTCCATCAATGAGTCAAAGATCCGATATCCATCTCTTGAAAACCTCAGTTTATTTTACTTGTCCAAGGTAAACCAACCATGTAAGCATTTTGGCACGGGGCCAGGAGTATCGAAGATGGCTCTTGCGATCTCTGTAAGAGTCACGCTGTCTAGAATCAGCAATCCAACGCGTGTCTCTTTATCAGACCACACAATAGAACTGAGAACCACGCCATCGTCCTCGTTCTGAAATATTGAGATAGATATATAAATCAAATTAGTTATAGAATAGTCATTTATAGAATATCTTTATAGAATATCTTTTTTCGTTTCTTTATAATCTCTACTCTTTCAGACGTCATGGAAATTTTAGGATTTCAGATCTCTAGATCTTTTACCTTGCCATTAGGATCCGGTACAAAAATCGGTTCACTTGGATAAACGTTTTTTTCGCACCAAGTTTTCCTTGTTTTTTCCAAGATATCTACCTTAATGATCTATAAAAGAACATTTTTCATACCAGTATTTGTAACATAATATACCAAAGTTTATACAAAAAGTAAAATTAATGTTAATATGTACCGTTCCGGGATTATCCAAGTCTACGTCACTAGAAATAGCATAAAAGTACCGATACTCTCTTCCAAGACAGGAGTCGTAATTAAGACGTGGCGTTTCACAGCCCAGATCGCAAAGAAGTTCTGGTTTTACAAAGATACTACCATTGGCGAGCTTATGAGCGGTTGCTTTTCGGTGAAGAATATTCTTATAATCATTCTTTTTGCCCTTGTTAGCCTTCTCGTCATTTGTCGACGTTTCAATGAACTCTGAACTAGATTTACTTTGACATCTGATAGAGTCGTCTTGGAAAGACTCCAGACCTTGGTTCACCGTTTTTGCGGTAATCAAATTATATTCCAATGGTACATCCGACCGTGGACGTTTCATTGGTAATACGAACCTCAAAGGTCTGCCCCGAAACATTTTGGCATAGTCAGGGTTCTTGTGCAAATTCTGCAATCATTCAAAAACATTCATCTAGATTCCATTGCCACTCTTTAACTAACTTCATCAAAATTATATATCACCTTCATTGCATCGACGAATAGACAATCTAACATCTTGGCATCGCGATAGCAGCAGATGTCCAGTACCACGTAATCACGATCACGTGTTTCGAATTGATTGATGATATGGAGATAAAAGAATGCCTCTGAAATAAATGTCCTCTCCAACAATCCGGTCTCTCTCGAAACCACGTGTATGAGAGTCTGTCACGATAAAAGGAAGATATATCTCTTCACTCTCTTTTATTCAAAATTAAAAGAATTCTTTTACAGGCTTGACTTACGTTCTCCTTCTCGTACCACTTCAAAGCTGCGCGCATTGGTTGCTGTTTCATTTTGCAGGATACAACGGTGGCCAGAGACACTGCTAATGGTTGTTCTATGATAATGAAATAGTTTTCAGTGATACCAAAGGTGTGCATGTAAGAAGGATTCAGTAACCATCGAGATGGGATACTGGCGACGATGATGGCTTGGTCGAACATGGATAATTCCTTCTCCTCTCCTGAATCATCTGAACAAATTAATTAAGAAGACATTATTTTACCAATGGTTTCCACTCTGCGGATTTTTATGCATTTATGAAAAATCGAACGATGTAAAGATATACAAAAATATATAAAATATCCAAAGTAAGGGTACTCGTTGTGATATACAGTAAGCGAAACAAATTTCTGCTTCGACTTCATTCCTTCAGTTGATTTCATTGAAATATGAATTTGTATAAATATCCACGTTTTAATTATTAACTAACCAATGATCATTTGATTGGGTGAAAAGCATACGACATTGTATAGAGGTCCTCTTGGCGTCACGCTCAGTCCCAAATTATAAACGGTGCCATCGTTCATTACATGAGGGTGAGACGTATGGTTCACAATTCCAACGTAATCTGACACGTTTACCTGCGATCATTAAATCGACGAATGAAATTACTCACAGGCGATCACGATCATAATCGTGCAACCATCATACAGTCATCATAAAGTGAATTATAAAGCAATGCGAATATACATGCATAAGAATCACTACCTTGCCTGTAGTTTCTAAAGTTTTTGGATCGATACGATGAATCACAGCCGTTTCCGTAAATGTGTAATACTCATCACCAAAGGGGTATACAGATATCATAGAATTGTCAGAGTCATCTTCAGGTTTGAATACCGCTGCGACCCTAAACGAAATTTTATCAATACCTATGTTCTTTGAATATCATAATTTATTAATGTTTTATTTGAATCATTTGGTACCTTTGGAAAATACTTCTGCAAGGATCTGGTACTGCTTTCGTGCCAAATTCAGTAACTACTATCCTTTGGGCAGCATTGTTCTTCTTGTACACGTCTGTCTGAACGAATCTGCATTGGTACGTCACTTTCCCATTAGCAATTGCGAATCTATTTTTTCCAGAAGATGTACGAAATTATTCGAATTATACTTTAAAGATTTCCAGCTTTCGTGGATGCAGTATGAACGTTACGTGAGGCTTCCGACCTCAGATTATAATCGATAACAATCAGCTATTATTGCTTCGTTAGTGCCATGGAGATTTTTTTCAAGGTCTGGGTTACGTATTGAAGTCGAATAGTTATGTAAACTGTATATTTTAAAAAATAATTTCTATCATTAAGAAGCTGTTGCAAACGTTATTAGGCTTTTTAAAACTAATATCTCAATCTATTAATGTTTCTTCTACCACAAAAACATACCGGTGCAATAAAGCTGAGCTATCAAACAGGTGATTGAAGCTGTATTCTCCGACTTGCAAGCTACCCGGTCCGTTCCTCAACAAAGTTCCTTTCAGCCAACTTGGTATCTTCCCTATCACTTCGCCAATTATGGGTTCGATCACTTCCTTCTTGCAAGATCTCATCCAGACAGACGCGTCGCAGTTTGGAAAATAATTCGTCTTCTCATCCTCCAATTCGTTCTCACTGGTCTTCAGACGGTCTTCGACATCGTACAACTAAGATTGAAGTTATATGAGATGAAATTTTTTACTGCGTTTAAAGTTCGAGCTTTTGCAGCTACTGTTGTTCAAGATAGTTTAAAATTCATTCGAAACTTTAAAGATATTTTCACAGTAGAAACTGTATACTCGTGGGAACTTTTGACAGCGTTAATCATGTTGAAAGACGGGCTTGGAATAAAATAACAATTTAACGAGATCCTGGTGCGGTGATAGATTAACTTAGACGAGGACTTACTCGAAACGATGTCTTGGACAATTTCATTCGTTTCCTGCATAACAGGTCGTCGAGTCCGTGCACTTTTACGGAAGAAAAATCATTTTCCGACCGCGATCTATTAAACGTAGACGATTTCATAATAACTTTCGCGGATACTAATTCAAGCTAATAGGACAGAAACAAAGGGCTAAGAGAGTACATGAACTTTTTCCACGGTCACAGATTATTTTTAATCAATTTTGAGAGGCACGTATCGGTACTTCAGCGTTAAGTCTCATCCTCTTCGTTTTCCTCTGACTCTCTCGTCAACGGGTCTAGGATCGCTGACAAAATCTGATAGACCCGTTTGTGGGTGAAATCCATCGTTTCTCTCGGGGCTTCGACGAACGAGTGACATTGTTCCGATAATCTGCTGACCTTAAAATGTAGTTTCTCCCGTGATCCAATTACCAGCACCGGTTGCTCGAAGCCCCACGATCAGTCACGTGTACTTCACCCTTGCCCAACTCCTGGCAATCCTTTGGCGCACGTGGTTAATTGACACGTGACATCTTTCTCACCAATTACCAATGGGAGATTCGTTACGATTCGTTTTAAAATTAAAGTGGAACGATTAATGAAATCAAAAGGAGTATATCTCGATTATATGTATTTATTTATTTCAGATTATATGTATTTATTTATTTCGGTATATTTTTTATTAGTCATGTAGAAAGTGTTGGTACTTATGTTATCGGCGATCATTTGTAACGATAAAGTAGATTCTGCGGTTTGTTGCTAGATGGCAGTCGGACTGAAATTCATGTTACGTATAGATTCTTAAAATTAGTGCATGAGTCGTAGATAAAATATAATTTATGTCAAGGAGCTCGCTCACATTGGAATATTCATGAATCGGGAACTAGGCGAATAGAAACAGAGTTTTTTTTCGATCCTGAATATGGTAACTATTCTCCTGTGTAGAAATAATCGCTTAATAGATTAGATATGTGTTCTCCATCGAGGAAGTTGTTTTCTCACGAATTGGCAAGAAATTATTCGGGAAAATGTCTTGACCGCATGAAATATTTCGCATGTTTAATTTACGTCAAAGCATAAACGGAAATATCGCTTTCCATATTATCGTATTAAGTTTAATATCAGTTTAATGGCATTCTTCATTGTGTACTCGTGACTTTTAATTAATATGTACAATATAGATATACAATGATAGATGATTCGATAATGAAGATATATATTCTTTGTAGATATAGGAATATAGAGACGTAGCATACTATCACGAGAGGAAACCATTTCCGGAAAAGTAAATTGTGCCTAATTTTTGTCAAATACTTTTTATCATATGCGGAGCTGTGTATATTTATCATTTGTCATAAAACACTAACAGTTGACATTTGACGAATATGATTCAGCATTATTTCATAAAGTAAATCATAAAGATTTAAAGGAAAGATTAATGGCATATATCTTTTCTTCAATTTATTTTGTAAATTTTAACAATGAACGAAGTCCAAAAGATAATAATTTTTAACAAGAACTTAAATTAATAGTTCCTAAAATTAGCAATACAAAGCATATGTGGAAATGCGTGATATACGTAATCAATTTTGAGCACTACTAAGCGTTTCCCTCTCACTTCAAGTAATTTTTATTTTTCCTGTCTATAAATTAAGCTTGCGCTCCGTTTCTATATCCCTGAATCCGTGGTATTTATCTAACTTTGTTGTGAATGTTCACGAATAAACCGTGAGAAACGCGTGACCGATTTGATGCAACCGTCTTTTTCGACAGGTAACACTATCAATGTCTCTATTACCGGGAACAAGGTGGCGATGCTGCAGTCCAGAACAGATGGCTTCTCTAGAACAATTGAGTTCTTAAGGAACTCTGACATCCTGCGTCGCGTTCTTGTGACAAACTTCGTGCAAATTTTATTCCATTGGCTGAATGCCGATCATTTTGTTACTTTTGGCCTCAGGCCAATATTATTCGCGGAACTAGTTGTGGTTAAGCAAAATGTTGCCATCAGAAATGTTCATCAACATATTTTTCAGGCGTTCGTCCAAAACCTTCTCCTCTCTGGTATATTTCTCATTATTGGATTATTAATTTTTGATATTATAAATGATAATCATATATCAAACTTAACTTCCATCGAAAATCCATATACAGCGATGAACGAAAGCATTTTACGAGAAAAACTAACCTGTATTAATCTTAACTTTTGTATCTTTTAGGAATATCGGGGAAAGAGAAAGACAAAACAATTTAATTTGTTCTTACCAGTTATTACTAGTAACTTTCTTTACGATTTAAATTGGTAGTCAACAAGACGCAACGAAGTCAGAATGATTCTAAGCCACCACCTAAGAATTAATTTATTCTATGACCATCTTTTCAATATCGCCAGTCGTTTCTCTGAGGAATTAGCATTCTATGCGTATGCATGTAGTCGCATGTGCGGCTTTGCAGCAGAGTCTTGTTCGCCTTTAGACAGAAACATCAACGATGCAGTAAAATAGTAGTTGGTTAAATAGTAATTAAAGGCTGATATCAAAATTTTTTTATGTTAGATCGAGATTTTAGATCAATTTCAAGGATGAACTTCCGTTTTCTGATGAGCATCTGTTTCTTAGATAAGATAATACTTATCCGAATCACGTGCATCATTAAGCAACTAAAGATATACCTAATGTTTAACTGTAATTCATATATTAGCGGATGACTGCAATTAATCGTTGTATGATCAACGCGATAAAAAAGGTTCAAACAGGCTTGATCCCTCGTTTGCTCTGCATTTACTCAACTGTATTTTCCTTTCCATCATATTTGAATTTTGTTTTCAGTTAGGTACACAGTAGCCATTAATTGAACAAAACATAGAAGGAATTTGAGATATAAAAATCACCTAAGAGTACAAGAAAGAGGGGAAAAGAGATCGAAGGTAACTGTAACGAGGACGAAATAACACGGATGATAGCGTATCGTGATAATCTCTCTCAATCATCGTTATTTTCGCGTAAACTTAAGAAAGTGTTACTTACATATGTATTGCGTTAGAAAGTTCGAAAAGAGAGTGTAGACTGTCAATTCGTTATAGAGCATGATAAATGTTTCACTAGTAAATATCATTATTAAACGCGCTACAAATCGAATTCATATTATACGCATTGAACGGAATTTTCCATTTTACAGTCATAATAGTCATCCACGAATTGCGAATGAAAATTACACTTTCTCCGATAGAATTTATCCTACCAATGACGTCAATCAGTGGAGATAGACCAGAGAAGATGAAAACTATAATAAATAATTATTTTTCAATGTTATTACTTTTTCATAATTATCATTACCAATATGTATATATAACACGAAATACTAATCGAATCTGTTTAACTGAATAGAGTATATGCATCTGGTTCATATTTACGTGTCGGAATCTTATTTACAGGATTCGAGATATGTACAAGGGAAATTTGGTACGCAGAAGATACATGAAGTTGATTGGCGCACGCGTCTCGCGTTGAAGCTTGTTTTCTACGTGCTACCGTGCACACTAACCAGTGGGTCAAACGTTCTGCATGACACATAGCCTACTGGTCGCCCAAGTTCGCGTCGAAGCAACGATACGCGGAGTTCTGCGTGAAACGATGCACACATGCTCGTACCACGTGCCTGTCACGTGCTCGACGCGAGAGGTATGTCACGTGAATGGTCCGTACCCGCAAACAAAGACAATAAAATCGTATTAACACCGTCATACAAACCAACTGTGTAGAAAGCCAATGCAATCGTCTAGAACTTTCATCGAGTCTACTTGTAGAAGATCATTGCATAGTTATCGCGAGGCATCTTGTACGTCTGAAAATACATACTGTCCGTGATCTTGAATATCTTCTTTCATCTTTCATACCGTAATCTATGATCAAACATCTACAACTTTAACATAACATAATGAATCATACTTTCCCTCTGTTTCGTTACTTCATTTTTTAATTAAAAGTAGTCGCTTGCGTGTACTGAGACACAGGACGATCGCCGAGCTTTTAATTTTATGCGCTCTGTAAATGTGTAGGTCAAGGTTAAGATAATGATAATGGAATATCGACATTTTTACGTGTCAACGATTCGGCTCATTTGGCTACTTTACCTACCTCGTATACAGTATATTTGAAAACAAAAAATGATATCGTGTAAAATTGATACTTTATGTTTAGTTACGAACAAATGATTCTTGTACGATTCGAACGATGTATGGTCCGAGAATATTTTATTTGAAATCATCAATTTCCTTGGTTGTCAAACGATTTACGTAATACTCACTACCGTCGTACTATAATTCTTTTAAACACATTTTAACCACATTTTCTCGTACAGATGCACGGTAATATATTTAACTGATTACGTAATCTAACTCCCAGTGCTGTTGACTTTATCGATCAACACTTCCACGTGCAGTAGGTACGTAACAAATGTAATAATCCATTTTTCACTTTTACAGGAAATAAGCGGCCTATCCTGAGCGATCGCCGAATTATCGAAGATGCGAAAAACTGTAAAGGAGCATTACTACCTTAACCAGGTAACATGATATCTAATTAAATGCAAAAGATCGAAGGATGGGTTTATTAGAAAAGGTTTGAGTTAAGACGCTCCAATTAAAACATGTTCATCAACCATGTTCTGAAACCGTCAACCCCTAGACTTTGTTGGGGCAGATCACAAATTCTTAAAAATAATTTCATCGAAACTGCATGCTCCAAAGATATTTTAATCGAGTATATTATTTGCTCGGTATGCCATCTGCAATTGTTTCGAGCGCCATATGTCATAAAGTCGCTAAAAGAGACATTCAATAAAAGATAGACTTTCCGTAGGAAATAGCAGTCGTCTGCCATCTGTCAACGAAAATAATGAGTGCTAACTTCATTTTTAAATCACATAACGTTGTTACAAGAATGAACGTGAGAATTCGCGATTACGTGCCAAACTAATTTGCCTTGTTCAAATCTGGATGAATAGAGATCGAAGAAAATAAACAACAGATGTTAATCGATAAATATTACTTAACTTACTTAACTTTTCGCCAGCACGATGCATGTCTATTTTAAGTTACATTTTGAAGTAATTCGTTATATGAATTTGTTCTTGATGTTTACCTCCTCCGATAAAGAGCAAATCGTTACATATTCAGCTCACTGCGTGTTTATTGAGACACGTTGCACCGATAAAAGCTATTATTACCATTCCGCTGTTTTTGTAGGAGTATTTATCAAATATATAAATATATATTTTTCATACTCATAATAGCATTTATCACTTTTTGAAATTGATGGCACAAATAAGCGGTTCGTGATATATTTTGTACTGTGTTTTTACTGAAACACTTTTTAACGAGAACATTTATGCAACGATTAGATATGATGTTTCATATTTTATACGATCATTTTAAATGCTAAGGATAAATCCTAGTGCAAAGTGCAGGGTTAATATTTGAATTGCAAGTTATGAAAATTAGAAATATTTCACAGTCTCTTGTATCCAATTCCGTATAACGTAAAAAGAGAAAAACATTACCATTTGTATCGCCATAATAATAATTATAAAGAGTGCATCGCGAAATTCTCACGCGTTGTTCAACATCCTAATCTACACCCATGACGCATGAACAATTCTATGGAAGCAGATCATGTGACAAGACTTTTCTGCATGATTCATTGCCTCCTGTTCGTTTAAAAAGTTCCCGAGAACGACCGCCGTTATAAATACCGTTAAAGACACATTTGAAACGATATTGTCTGATGTAATGATCGAGAAAAACCTAATTTCACACAGCTAATAAAAGAAGAAGATGTTACATGGACGATAACGCTGTTTTATTTATGGCGTTGAATATTCCTGGTTGAAACAATCAGAAGAAATATGTTTAAACTACTCCAAAATAATAATTTATTTATATATGTTAATAATGTTCTATTGTTTCTAAAATTAGACATTGGCAAACATTATTAACATGAGAATCGGCAACAACTGATAGAACAATCTTATCCTCCTTTCAGAGACGCTACAATAATCAGGTGTTTCGTTAAGTAAATAGTAATTTACAAGTTAGTTCAATACTAATATTTTAGTAGTAATAGCGATAGCGCTGTCTCGTGTTTCCTATAATCTGAGAATCTTAGATCTAAGAAGTTCAAAATCGTGTTTGCTTGAAATCTGAATAACTTTCCATTTTATAGAAATTTTACTTCTACTTGGATTTTTTATAGTATTTTTAATGTTGCTCTTTTTATTACTGAACCTTCTTTTCTAATATCTTCGTTACATTTATGTTACAATCTTTCCCTTCTTGGTGTTTTTGTGCTGATCTTTCCATTGTTTTCTTCGAGCATTCTTGCGCAGTTCTATCTCTTTGTTACTAAAATTTGTCGTATTCCTCTCGCATTCCTCTCGTCATTGAAATCCCTCGGTTGAGGAATATTCTTATTGCCAGTAAAATATAGACACTTTTCCAGGCCCCAATTTTATTACAGTAATATTCTTTTTTTCTTTTTTCTATTTATTTCTTTATATTCACAATTTGTCCAATTTGGACATTTGGCAGAATCTTTTAACAGTTATATTGACATGTTGACGGCTACCCCCAGCGGGGTACCATCCTCGCATTTGCTAGATTATATCCTTTGTGTTTACAGTAATATGAATTCTACAGTAATATGTCTACAGTAATATGAAGCCTACAGTCTATAATAGTCAGGTAGTCGGTAGGTACGATTTTAAAGAAAAGTGACCGACTTAATGGTCACGAATTTAACTACTGATAAATCGCAGTGCGAAGTACTACATGCCAAGAATGCCAAGTACTACAGATAATCCAGGTAGTTTTTAGTGTAGAGCAGTTTCGGACATTAGTAACTATACAAAAGGTGGAAGGCATCTAAATTCCCTAATGTTAAGAAGATAATTAAACAAACCCTTTGCAATAAAAATCAAGATCGTAGCTAGAATCTCTAATTTCTCTTTCTCTATTTTTCCATAAATTACTTGCATTAACTTTTCAATAAAAGAAATAAAGATAATTTGTGCGGAAAATACTCGCTTCTAGGAAAACTGATACAGCAAAATTCTATCGATAGAAATAGATCACTTTCACGAGTCAAGAAGGAGAAAATCTTTTCCACAAAAAGAATATCTATCACTATTCGTTCTATCGTTGCGAATAGTACGTTCACAGAAATTCTATAGTGCAAAGATTTATTACTATAGAAATTTATCCTTATTAAAATCAGTATTTACTAGAATTCGTTATTAAATTTCCTCGGATAGATTTCAAATAACCATTACTTGTCTGAAAACGTATTTATTTAACTCTTAGCTACACATAAGCTATCTATAATATAACGTTGTTGGTCATTCTAGCGTTATCGTGAATACGTCCGGGAGCGAAGAAAGCAAGAACATCCGCTACAGTGACATCACTCGCGATATCCATATTCCTCGCAGTGTTCGATAACCATATTTGTATCAGACTACTTTTTATGTGACTTTTCAAAAGCACGTCGGGTTGTCATGAGAACTCGCCGAAGATCAAGCATTTCTATTGATGTCGCTTCTATTGGTCTTAAAAGCCTCGGACAATTTCCGTCTATGTATGTGATGAATGTGAAAATATAAACAAGAGTTATCAGGCCTGAACTCGTTAATTAACTCCGTCAGCATAATAGTTTATATAAAAACTATATTGCCTGAAGCGATTGCGCATTTAGTTAATACAAATTCTAATTGAAGGCAAAGTTCGTAGAAGATATAGAACTAAACCTTCAATTAATTAAATGCTCCTTCGTGTGCCGTTCAATTCTCTGTTGTTTTTCTCGTGCTATTAACTCTATTGCGTTTCGTTTGACATTTCGTTACTCATAGCCACTTATAAACCCTTTTATTTTAATGCGAGCGGTCGCTGTTTCTTTAATCATTCAGAGATTATGGAAGGTAATAACAATATAGATTTGTATCTTTGATTTTGTAGGTCTTGTTCTTGAACCATTGAGGGTCTGAAGGAATTAAATGTTGAGAATTTACGAGAATTGTCGGTTAACTGCGCCTAACGCATATAATAAACGCCTCTATAAACTCGCATAACTCATAACGTCGTATACTTAAAATACCTATGCTAATAAATAAATAGGAATTTTTCTAATATTAGAATTTTGCTACCTGTCAGCTATTGTTCGCTTTTATCCTTTTTTTCCACGTGGAATTTCCTCGTGCTTTATCTTCCACTTGTTTATTGATTTTAGATCTATCCTACAATCAATAAAAATATCATCATTTATAAATTTTAAATATCCATTCTTTTCCTACTAAGTTTCTTCTTCTTTAAGGAAACTTATAAAAAAATTCCAGTTATATCTATTCGAACATTAATCGACGTAACTATCATTTAATTTATGTCCTAGAGCTCTTTACAAGCTACATTTGACTTTGAAATATAACGCAAGGCAATGCTAAATACACAATTTTCATGATTTTAAATTCCTAACGAACCTGTTTTTCTTTCAAAATTTCATCTCTCTATATGTATAATGATTACGATTAATTTAATCCTCGAGTCGTATTTTGAAACTGTCTCCTACTCTCAGCAATGTTTCAAGTTGTCTCAAATCCGTTTGGTCAATATTTAAAGATAGATCTAACAAACTTACGTCACTTAATCGACGAACAAATAATAGAATTTGTCTCTATCAATTATATTATTTTCAGAAGGTTGTGAAGCGCATGACTCATTCTCAGGTCACGAGAGTAACTTATCAAATCTTATCGAATCTCGTGACTCGTGTTCAACACTGTCCAGAGAGTGAAATGATTCCCGCCCATGTCCACCGTAGAACCACTACTTACACTTGCAACACGAAATTACATATATACATGTATATATGTGTACTTGCTCGGTACACGTGATGATAGTAACGGAAGAGTATCATTCTCTGGTACGTAATCGATTTTCAATCTTAGAGAGCAATACGAGGAAAACTGAAGTAAGACTGTTAGAATTTTTATAGCTAATATCAGAAACCAGTCTGTATTCTTATAACACGATTATTTTGTCAGTGATTTCGAACAAATCCTTTGGTAAAGTCGAAAGATATTACCGTTACATTGGTTAAACATCAATTTGCTAGAAGATTGTGTCAGAATATGCATATTTTTCTCGTAATAACTCCATTGCTGTAACATGATGTACTGTTTATTTGATTAGGATTGATGTAACGGACGATCAGTCTTCGTAATGCAGTAAGAGGTTTTCCGTAATTTTCCAAAGCCTAAGCATGTGATTAAGTTCTAGAAATCCTCGTGTAATGCTCGTGACGGGTAATCGATTCGTGAGAATCAGTAGATAGCGCATACGAGTCAGCCCGGCGACTTGTTATTATCCTCTGATTTGATTATTCAATTAAACAGTAATCGTGATCGATCCAATAGAGCCGACGATTGATCTCTTAGCACGCGTGCTACACATGAACTCTTGATTTATCGATCTCGATGTACCACAGATAGTTGACCTATTTCTTGGGAATACAACAATTTACCTATTATTACTTAATCTAATTCTTGCTCAAAGAAAACAGATTTTCCTTCCGTGTTGTTTCTATTGCTCCGCTTTAAAGATCAAAAGTAAAGGTTTAAGAAAAAAATTTGATATTGATATTGATATATATTGAAATATTTCGAAATTTATAAATAATTTGAAGAATAAACAAAAAGGGTAATATATTGAGAACTATATTTACAATTTTGTATTACTCATAAGCTAAAATTTTTATCGTTTATTGGGATAAAATTGGGATTTTTATTTTACCGTTAATATTAAAATTTAATATTTCTAGCTCGCATAACTAATATTATACACGCTGCTAGGTTGGCAAACTAATAAAATCTTTGAACATTTCCTGTTTGCTTGATCATCATTCTTATGTCAATTGAAAGTAACCAGTGAAACTTAACGTGACAGTAATGAAAACGAGTTAATAAAAAGTTCAAAGTCACGTTGCTCGAGTAAACTCCATCAGTGAATTCCGCGATACACGTATGTGAAAATGAATTCAGGTCGATCGATCGAAGACCAATTCGGACTCGATCTCATTTTCGATGCGATATTACATAATTTATAAGCTTGGCTGAATCGTAAATTAAAAAACAATCGATCAATTGCGTCGATTTCATCAATGTTTGATTGTTTCTCCAGCTGTTGGGAATCTGTCCAACTAGTGTCTCTAATAATTTGTCTCTTGAAGTCAGGACCTCTACACTTTTAGTCCTTCTCTTCAGTGATGTCTGAGTTATTTGCATATATTTCTCGTTTTTTCTAGATATAATTTCATGCAAATAAATATCTGCATGTGCAAAAACAGAATGTTGCAGAGTTGGTTGAATATGTACGTACATATCTTTATGTTTTAATTATTCATTCTTTAAGCGTTCTGTGTAAATATCACATCTTTGGTGAGATATACGTATGTATTTGCCAGAATGTAAATAGAAAATCGCAAGTACAAGACTTAAAGAAGTAATATTATTTTGAGGTATGTGTCTGGAATGATTTGCAAATGTAATTTTTTAGTATGTGATGTCAAGGTACCTGCATTTTTAATTGAATAATTATAATAATCGAAACGATTGATATAGATAAATCCATAGGTATTGCTCATCTCTATTTTTCAGTATTTTAATTTTAAAAAAAAGGAGAAAATCCAAAAGCAGAATTTCCTGCTTTATACGATGAAGTTTAACGACGAAGTTTCTATTTTCTTTATGAAAAATTTCACTAAGGGAAATATCTTTTTCTTCGAGAAAATCTTTGTTTGCTTGGTGAAGAGGCAGCGACCACGCATCGATACGGTTGATGTATTTTCTCCGATCATTTGTTTCTTTTAGAATTATGCAAGTAACTTAGAAGGACATAGACGTCGTGCATCGTTGCAGAACACGAAGGATTGTGCAACATGCTTTAATCTGAACGCGGTGTCTGAATATTAATTCCATATGATCTCATATTATTTTCATTCGATGCAAAAGGTGTCGTAACGAGAGTCAAATAAGAAGCATCGCTGCCGTCCGTTCAAGAATTCATCCTATGGCACGTTTTTTCCTCTTGGTAAACAAATAAGTACAAGATCAGTGTGAAAATCCATCAAACATTATCGCAGGTAAATTAATTTCCGAATTCCTCCAAATTTTGTCGTGTCTTGCGGTTTGTTTCATTCTTGAAATAAATTTCAAGTGTTTACGACAGAAAATCGATAATGATTTCGATTTCGATGAATAGTGATTCTTCTTTCAACTTTACTAAAAATTAGTTATTTGCAAATCTTCTTACATAAAAAGGACGGTCGTTTTCAAGATTGCAAGTGACCTCTTGCCGGAGAATAAGAAAATTAATTCAATGAAACGCGAGAGAAAGCAAAAATATTGCTACGATTCCATGGCAAGAATTTCGATTAAATTTACGTAAAAAATATGTAATCTGCTTCCGACAATAGTACGTTATCGACATCGCCGATAACAGCGCATTTATGATCCAATAACAGTACCAACTTGTCACAATGGAAAAGTTGTTGAATGCTTAGAAAATTCATAGCGTGTAGAATGATACATTTTTGTATAGAAAACTTTATTTAAAAAATGATTTTTAATTCTAATGGAATATTATTTCGACGTGAATTATCTAGGATTTCATAGGATCGCCGAAGATCAACGAAAGGCGTAGATAGATGGATCATTTTCTCGCGCTGTCTAACGTGCCTAGTTAAACGAAGATGTTACTCCCGGCATGAAAATAAGCGAAATTAAATAAAACAAGACAGAAAAGACGTAAGAGGCACATGACTGCAGCTTGATATGAGAAAACTCGTGACAGCAGGCTCGATAACCCACCGAGAATAATTTAATCGACCGCAACAACCGACAAACGTGTTCAGTCCTTCATCAACATGTCCAGGAACCGGAATTACGAGACATTTACAGACGAGTGTATGTCTTTCAGCGAGTAAGTACTTACTCTATGAGAACATTCTTTCATCGATGCATTTTTGAAAGGTAAAAAGATCAGATAAATTCGAGGTTGACCGTGTGCTCTTTTCAATCGATGATTTAACCGGTTCGTTCGGCTATTCTCCGTGTCCACTAGGTGAATCGATCGGTAATATGGTCGGTAATTGTCTAATTATGGTTCTAGCTTGAAAACAGCCTACTGGGAACATTTAAAGACCGGTGGGTATGTTCTCACGTAAAATTCGTCACGATCACGAATGTTTTCGTTCTCTGAAATACTCATTTTAATTAGAAGGGAGAAGGTTTAAATTAATCGTGCTTATTGTAACTTCTTGTGTGATTAACCTTTCACGGCTTAATTATCTCGAGTGTTATGAGAATTTTTATTGATGATTTATGTAGTAGTTTCATGGATTAAAAATTGAGAAGATAGATATCATTTTTGTGTCAAGAGGAAATCGATGCAGTTTCGTTATCAGGCTTTTGGTATCTTGAATTATCTTCAATAAAATCGTGGCTTACAGGACTTGTTTGAAAGATATGAATGAAGACACGCGCTGAGCTTCAGATTATAAATGCATAGTTAGAATGTAGAGTATATATAAAGCTATCTTCGATAAAGAATTATATAAAAGCCTGATTGTTTGTCTATTGGTAAAAACGTCATGCTCTGTGATTACAGTATTTGTATAAGATGAACTATTCGGTTAGCTTATCTCTACGTGTAACCATGTTTTATAGTATGTTTTAATGTATATACGATTCGTCATTGTACGAAAATAAACCAAAATATGGACGATATAAAATTAGAAGTAAACTTAAAATACAAGAAAAGTGAATACAATATCATTACGAAAATTTTCTGTTCTTACGACACGACGTGCAGACATGATGCAGACGAGTAAGAATATATTTCTCTAGACCATCATGTTTGCGATAAAATAACAAGTTAGTTTTTAATGTTGTTTGATATCTAAATATTGTTCCTCGGGATTTTATGAAAAGATTTTATCTCTTGATGAGAGCAACTTTACGAAAACGTGCCAAAAAAGAATTTCTGCTTATCCGTTATCTCATTTTGCACATTTAGCTCCATGCGGAGGAGACATCAATATCGTAATTCACAAACAACGATCGTGACAAATTCAGTCACGAGTTCTAGAAGCGACGAGCGATACGGTCCTATTTTTCTCAGATAAACAAATGATCAAATCCTCGCGATTGTTCTTATCGATACGAATGTAGATTGCGCTTTACAGAGTATACTTTCAATTCGGAAAGAAATCAGAATTTAACATGTCCTTTTTTTCTCATCTGACAGACCGCTTAGTAATATTTTATTTTTACGCTCAGTCAATATGAACATGTTGTTTGTGGTAAATTGAAATTCCATATCCAATTTCCATATTATTATTAGCAAGTAATACCTGAAAATACAATCAGAATAACAGTGGTAGAATTAGCATTCGTTCAAGTGATTTTTAGCAATTTTTTACCAAGTATATCTTTCTAGAATTTTTAACATACTATTTATAACTCTTGCAATATTTTTTACAATTTTTCAGAATATCTTGCCTCAAAATTTGTAGTACACTCCTTAATTCCGTTTAATAGCTTTTGATTGGTATATCAATAAAAGTATTTTTTTTTCTTTTTTTAGCGAATTTTCTTCATTGATGTGATAAATTGGATCGAGTTTCATTTTTTCAAGAAATTTTCACGAGCACGCGGCAGCTCGAAGGACGCATGTGCGCGCGGACAAAATTCGCGCGTCTTTCTACTGCGCAGGTCAGCGGCAACTCGACCAACCAAAAGGTCGGCCGCTTTTGCTTATATAAAGCTTTGCCGGCAGTTGTCGCGAGTACATTCGCTTTGCGCGCGTCATCCAAGAAGGGATGAGTAAAAGTAATTTCTTTTTCGTTGCTGCAGTTTCTACACGAGTGTTTTCCTATTTCTACTCGTTGTGATTTCCTCTTTCCTTTCTTCTTTTTTGCTTGATTACGATTTTCACTAACAAAATTTCCTATCGCAAGAAGAAATCAACGTCAAAAAGAGAAGAAAAGCAGAAACAATCACGACCGTCAATGTACATGTATTGTCCATGGAAAAAGATACAAGTGGGATTCTACGAGATAGGGCGAATAATTGGCGTATCAAGAATTTCTTGAGAGAAGGAAAACTGTTCCGGAAAACGCTACGTGATTTCGTGATACTTCGTTAGAGGTGACGAAATCTAACTAGTTTAGACAGAGAAACAAAAGAGGAAACAAAGACGGGAAGAAAACAAAAGGAGGAAGATAGAAAAGAAAGAAGGAAAAACAATGCGCGAATTTCCTCCCCTAACGAGCATATCATTGTGATTAATAGACTGTGATATATAACTTGTACATATTTTATTTTACTTTAAAATCGTTCTGTTTGGGGTAAACGACAACTGAAGATCAATATGACGAACACCATGGCAGAGTAAGTGTATACATAATATATAAGTACATGTACGCGTTTGCTGACATCTTTTACTTGCACAATGTCCTGGTCTTACGATCACACATAACGCAAAATTTGTGTTGATCGTTTGGCCTCGGACAATCGTAATTATGTGTATCACTAAATCTACTTTAGGTAATTATAATTTGCTTTCAAGAGAGCCGAATTTTTCATTTAATTTTTTCAGTTATAATTACTAGACTACGAAGATTTAATCAAATCCTCTCTCTCGTGAACAGAGTTAAAAGGACAAACGTTAAATATTTTATTTAATCTCTTAAATACGATAATACTTTGGATATTTTTGCGTATTAGATGCATTCTATAACCTTTCGCACATTGAAATTTCCCATAGCACGTAAACATGTTGACTAAGCTATTCTAGTTGTAAATTCCTTTGAGCTTGGCACTGTTTATCGTAACGCGTATATTTCGACCTTCTCTTCAATGATTTAGTATAATTTTCATCAGAATCTCACAGTTGGAAGTTAGCCTGGCTTTCTCACTGTTTATCGTAATTGACTGATTGTAACGTGACGCACGTTTTTCTTTCTCTCGTGCGATTCGCTGTAATTTTTACAGATACTTTTCTAATCTCAACAAAATATTATTTATAAGTATAATTTATCAAATATGTTCAACCGCCGCTCTTGTCGGATATTCTAGAAAATTAGTTAAATCAACGACTCGTCGTAAAAGATAAGCAATAACGAACATGTGAGGAAATTGAACCACACTTTATTTTCTTCGTAATTCTTCTACTTTTTTAATCCGTCTCCATCAGTCATCGATTATCGACGAGCGATGAAAGTCATTCCTTCACTGCACAGTGTTCTTACGCAAATTAAGCTCCCGAGTACGTGACGTGAACTTCCATTTTCGGTTGTGATAACAATAATTAATTACAGTCGATAATTTTCTAGGTGAAGGATCTTCCTATTCGACACGCCACGAACAAATAACGATTGAGGCTATTTACCGCGACTTGACGTAATTACCCTATCAATATGCACCATTAAGTAGTGGTATTGATGACCATATAACGATTAAAGTTCGATGTTTCGCGCGCATCGTGGATATATTACAATTATTTTCAAACGATACTTATTTCTCTGTGAAATATTTTCTACGGATAATCCGAGTGAACTAGAGTTCATAATTGATATTAAAACCATCAATTTGTAATTTCTCATAGTAATTCTAGAGATAAAGGTTGATTTATTTTGGAGAAAGCCTAGAATTTTTATGAATGAAGCTTTACATTCCTTATACATACATTTGCCGCACAATTTGACTTCTTCGGTGCTTCGTTAAAATTTTACACCTTGGTTGTAGCGAACAACGCAACGTTTCTAATCCATTCGACTCATCTAGTTTCGTAAGTCATAAACGTTAATTCCTGTATACTTCGATATAGAATAGAACTCATGGTACTCCCGAGTATTTTCTGGAATTTTGTTTGCAACAATACGACCATGTTCAATAGAGAGGTTTAAGAAGGTATTTAACGACAATGTTCGACAGGTTGATCGATAGACCTCGATTGTCAAATCTCGGTTTTGATATATCAGTATTAATATATTCTTCTTGCATTTTCGATAATCCATCATCATCGCAATTATCGATATTTAACAATGTCGTCTGTGTGATCGCGTGGTAGTAATAGTAGTAGTAGGCAATACAATCTCGTTTGCATCACTAAACGTTGACTAATCGTAATCGGGTGTACTAGGTGTTCGATTAATTCACTTCTTCCCGTAACAAATTGAATTTCCGCCGTTCAATTTTCCGCGGCGTTGGTCCCTATTGTTTTCCGTTGTCGAACACATGATGTAAGTGATCTATTAATATACACCGACCAGAACATGATTGTGTTCAGAGTACACACTCTACACTTGAACCCTTTCATGTAACGCGTGGACAGAAATAATTCCGTCCGAGTGTGCCAAAATTTGTGAGTCTCTCCCGGCTGAGTGTACGCGATAGACAGCGAGGACAAGGCGGAGAAGAACGCTTTAAATTTGATGTGTAAATTTAATGTTTGCCTTCGAAAGCTTCCACGAACAAACACGTGCATTTTATTGTTCTCTTTTTCCTCGAAAAAATATGTAGGCCGGCAAATAAAAATGAAGGCCGGGTTTAAAGATCGTCGATGAATTCAAACGCTCTTTTTGGCTGTGTTTCTTTCGATAAACATTCTACATATACGACTATTTTCTGATTCGAAGAGTATCGGAATATATACAATACAAGTGAAGGATATCTAATCGTGAAAAACTATTTTATATTGGTTGTATCGTTTTATACACTTTTGATATCTGTCAGCGTTTCCGCGCCCGAATAAACAAAGATCAGATCTGTATTATACAAGCATGTAGAAACGAAGCCGCGATTATACACGAGTACATTGCAAACATTGCATCCAGCTGTGTTTTATTAATAACAAATCTGCATGTGAAAGCAATCTCACCAGTGATATTTATCATTACCGTGCGCTTATCGTTGCACCATTCGCGTTGCTCGCGTCACGTTAAGTATGTTCTCCGCTTGTTTTCAACGGACGTACAAATGTACAGGATCTTTAAAATAATTTGCATTACAAAACTGCGAAAGAAGATATAATGTAAAAATATGGAAAGTAAGGATTAAGTAGCAAAATAATTACGCAATCATTTTTTCGCGCAACGTTACTTTGTCAAATGGAAAATCGCGTTGGATTAATGTTCAATACTTGTGTATCATTAGACTGCAGATTTTTATCAGAAGTACAGAAAATATGCATAATGTGGAAAAATATGTAAAATATCGAAAATATAATAGGTTTGGTTTATTAAATTATATTCATAAAGATATAAATTTGCATAAAAATTCTCAGCCTGTTTATTATAATTTTCTATAAACAATACTTCTCCTTTCTATTAATTCTGCGCATAATGAAGTACCCACATATTTGACCAAAATATTTTTCCAATTCAAAACTGCCGATTTGTAATACGATCGGCTAATTTATTGTTACACTATCTTGCGTAAAGATAACCGAACATATATGTGCGTACACTATAACAGAATATACAAGCATATGCCTATGCATACTCTTATCCGCGATAGCACTAATATAATTGCTAGCAGCTGTGGTCAGAAAAAAGTGTCTAAGTTTATGAAATTTTCAACTTCGTATCCGTTCTGCTCCTACGAGTATTTTCGAAGTTGAACCGATTTAAAAACACGCTTATCGATAACTCGTGTTAACGTTGGTTCGTAATCTGCTCTAAACAACAGTCTTACCGTCGTCATCTTCGCTAATGTTCTAGAAATTGTCAAACAAAGAAGAGATACCACTATACCAGCGCGTGCTATTCGTAGCAACATATCACAAAGTTCTCTTTGTTAATTCCGTGATTCTGCCGATTTGATGGTCTTAATTACATCGACCTACTCCTTTAAGTTCATTCACAGGCCACAGAAAATTTTCGCCATTAAATATTCACGTCAGCTATTTAGTCACTTCGAACTTTGTCAAGGCTATTATAATTGTATACGAGATTTGCTCTTTGTTAAATTACAAAGTACACGATGGTGTTCGTAGAAATAATTCATAAATCGATTTCTAGCTGCTAGCGAGATTTAGGTCGTACTTTATTTTGGTAACGTAAAAACAGTGCCAAATTTTCGAGTTATCTCGAGTGTTACTACTATGTATGTATCTTATACGCGATAACAAGAGTTCATTAATGCAGAAAAGATTAATTTTCAATGGATGAGTGTATATATGCATCTTTTATTTTCTTCGAAAAGGTGATTCTCGAGTAAATACCGATATGCAGTTTCACATGTGACGCACGCTTTATCTGTATCGGGTAAAACTATCTCTCAGCCCATGGATAAATAACACTAAACTGGATACGTTGTGTTACATACAGAAAAGTATATCTATCATTGCGTGTTTTATTTTAGATCGATCCAAGTGTTTCCAAATCCAAATAAATTAAAACTATTTGTCTATTTTATTATATAAATTTATATCGTGTAGGTGATCTCATTTCACGTAAATATTTAACGAGGCAGATATTAATAGAAAATGAATTATTTATTGCAGAAAAAATGGTGACATCCAAAACTCAGAGAAGTCATCCTTGGTGGAGTCAAAGATACTTCCAAAAATTCAGTCATCCAATCGTTTGGAAGATGTACAACCTATGCTAGCGACAAACAGTGCAAGCAGTGATCCAGAAAATGGTGGTACTGTTAATGGGAGCGTTGTCAGGCAAGTTCTGGCAGCAGTAGTAGCACAACTTGGGACTATCAACACTGGTATGACCTTTGGTTTCTCTGCCATCGCTCTTCCACAACTTCAAGAACCAAACAGCACCATTCCCATCGTCGAAGGTTCATCCGAGGAATCATGGATCGGTAAATTAATACCATTTAATTAAGAATCGTAAAATCGTATGATCATGGTTATAACAAACTATGCTTTCCCTACAGCTAGTATGTCTTCTATTGGAACTCCCATCGGATGTTTGATGTCTGGATACATGATGGATGTACTTGGAAGGAAACTATCACTCATTATCACAGAGATTCCTGCACTACTTGGATGGATATTAATTGCATTTGCAACTGACATCCATATGATATACGCTGGAAGATTCTTCGTAGGACTTGGATCGGGCATGGTCGGTGCTCCAGCTCGCGTCTACACGGGAGAAGTGACTCAACCCCATCTACGAGGAATGTTGACCGCTTTTGCAAGTATCGGGGTCAGCACCGGTGTTCTAATCGAGTATTTATTAGGAAGCGTACTTACGTGGAACATCTGTGCAGCCGTTAGTGGAATTTTACCTCTTGCCGCTTTACTATTGATGTTTCTATTTCCTGAGACACCGTCGTATCTTATGTCTCGTAGTAGACCTGACAAAGCACGCGAAGCATTACGACAGTTTCGTGGTAGTACATGTAATATTAATCAAGAAATGGAAACACTTATCAATTTTTCAAATAAGAACAATATCAAGCGACTAACAGGATTTCGTGAGATAGTCAACGCTCTGTTAAAACCTAATGCTGTTAAACCATTTACTCTGCTATTTTTATACTTTTTAATATACCAATGGTCAGGTACAAACGTTATAACTTTTTATGCCGTTGAAATCTTCCAAGATTCGGGAGCAACGTTAAACAAGTACTTAGCTGCGGTAATTCTCGGGATGGTTAGATTAGCATCAACCATTGTTGCTTGTATCTTATGTAAAAAATGTGGACGAAGACCTCTCACGATGGTTTCTTCCGTTGGTTGTGGACTTTCCATGATAGGATTAGGTGGATATATGTGGTTAAGAAACTACTGGATTACGAATAATTTTCAACTTATTGCTACTTGGTTTCCTGTTTTATGTATATTTTCATACACTATAACTTGCACTCTTGGTTTCCTTGTTATTCCTTGGGTAATGATAGGCGAAGTGTATCCAACACAAGTACGCGGTATTATCGGAGGTTTGACTACAATGGCAGCCCACTCTTTTATCTTCACAGTAGTTAAAACGTATCCGTTTTTGGCTAGCTCAATTACTCGGCACGGTACTTTCATTCTTTACGGTTGCATATCTTTATTCGGCACGATATACTTTTATCTGTGTCTTCCCGAAACTAAAGGTAAAACGCTTCAAGAAATAGAAGATTATTTTTCCGGAAGGAACGACGATTTAAGAACCGGAAGTATAGGTAGACATAAGCCAAAGATGTTAGAAGCGAAAAAGGGTCAGATATTGCCTTGAATTACTCGCACAGTCAACATTTTAATAGACATAAATTAACGAATCTGTCTTCCATTGAACAAACACAAAAGTTACATGGCTATGTTTTATTATTACTAATCAAAATTAATTCTTATATTATTATCAAAGAGTAGTTTTAATTTAAACAACAGAAAAATGGTATTATATATATATTCGTCTTGTAACAAGACATCGGAACTGGTAACGTGATCAAAAGACTTCAAAAATCAACGAAGATCTATTAAATCATATTAAGACTTCAATTATCGATATCCTAATATTTTATTTTTCATTTTTAAGTAAGATAATTTTAATTTGCGACGATATCTATTTATTGATAAAATATTCAGGTAACTTAAATACTACATAATTTTTTTAATGAAATAGTAGTAATAAGATATATTTTTGTAAGAGTTATTGACAGGATCAAATCTACTCGTCAAAAAACAGAGGGAAGAAAGGAGACAAAATATGTACATGCTTTACAGATGTTTTAATATGCGCACAAAATACGAAAGGTGCTATTTATTGTTATAGTATTATAATATTTGTATATATGTGACAAGAAGATAACATACAGTTAACAAGCTATGTAAGAAACATTTGTAAACAAACATGGTGTGACAATGTACCCAAGTTCCAACAATGCAAACTATTCTATAAGTTAAATTAAACATTTTTAATATATTTATTGTGTAGTTTGGAGTCATATTTTACCTCTATGATCCTAATATTACAAACGCTGTTGTCTCCTCAAAAAAATAATACACTCTTCAATGTTTAAACATTAAAAATTTATTTTGCATATCTACATAGTGTAGAGAACCAAAGTATATTATTTATTTCTATAGTGATAAACAATTATGGGTCTAATATATATATTTAATCAAGTGTTAAACGTGGTCTATTACGTTTCCTCATTCGTTCTTCTGTTTTTTCTTTTATGAATTTCCTAATCATGTCTTCAGGCAATATTTCACCTCTAAATGTTTTTGGTAATATTTCTTTATCCAAAATTGCAAGTCTTTCTTCAACATATTTTTTAGGATTGAACATGTGGGCTTCTTTAATTTTTGCAATTAATTCTGCTTGAAATACTTTTTCCTTTGTTACATTACGATTTGCTCTTATCTTCGCCCACACAAACTTCATTCTTTTACGTAGTTTCCTTCTTTTGTGTTTCTTCATCTTTTTTCTTCTAATTACTATTAAACGTACAGCTAATTTTTCTAAAATATTTTCTGTTGTAGGCAGTTCAAAAGATGTATTTGTTAATGGTAAATCCTGCTTAATAGGCTGTTTTATTAAAGGTTCTTCCATTGATGGTATATATCTTGATAATGGTATTTCATATATACTTTTTTTAGTAGTACTGTCTGGATTTCTAAAATCTATATCAAGTGTTTTTGGTATAAATCTAATATGCACGTTTGAAGGAGTTAATGCATTTTTATAAAAATTAGAAAAATGCAAGGTATTATTGCATCCTTTTAACACATGGGAAGAGTAATATCTCGCGATAATATTACCTAAAATAATCCATAGTTATGTTTTGTATTAGGTTATTTTCTCTGCAATATAAAATTTTATATGAAAATCATGTACTTTACATACTTTTTCCCTTTGTTGTTATTTGTCGAAATGCTGCACATAATCTGCTAACAGCCATTGTAATTCTTTTTTACATATTTTTATAAACAGAAGCAAAATTAAAATATTAATATTGTATGTATCAAGCTGAGGTACTGACCGATCCAGAACATAACCTCATTTATTTAAAAAAAAATATGGTGGCGTACACGTATAGAAGCTATTACCTATGTGGATAAAACAAGTAATTATAAATGCATAAAATAAGAAATAACAAAATTCAGATTTTACATTTTGTTTATTGAAAATGATTAATTTATTTAAACAATATATGTACTTCTTAATAAAAGATTTTATATTGGTATACAATACAAACATGTATTCAAAAGTATTTTAATCCATTCGTGTCTTAATAGTCCTGGTTGTAACTTTATCTTTTTCTCTGTAATTAAAAATTAATTAATATCTTAGTATCTTAAAATAAAAAAGAAAGGAAGAAAAACATAGAGATTAAAATAACCTACATTATGTAAACAATAGCACCCCAACCAGATATTGCATCTCTGTCACATGCATTTACCAATGCTTGACTGATTGTTTCAAAAAGATCATCTGGTTCCATATCTGGCTCAAAAAGTGATTCACACATTCCATATAGCTGCTCACTACATGTTCCGCCAACCACAAAATCATTTGATGGACTTATACATCCTATCAAATCCACATTACAAATAAATGGTTCATAAGTAACAGGACTTAATCCAGCAATGACGGGCTCTACAAAATAAGGTCCAAATCTTCTCTCGTATAATAAATTTGATACCATTGATGCAAATGTTTTAGGATGTATCTTTCTATTCTCCTTCAACTCATAGAGATTTAATCTAAATCTTAACTTTTCCATTACAGTTTGAGTATCAGTGGCAAGACCAGGAAGGCTAAGATATAAGTGAGATCCCATTTCAAAGATCTTTTGAAAATCACATGTTATGGTCTGTGCTTGAATACCAAATCTGCGATCAGCAGCTATTGCTACACAATTCTTGCCTTTCATTGCTATGATAGCTCCACCATTATAGGCTAAAATACTCTGAAAAGAATCACAAACAAATAAAATTGTGATAGTTAAATTTATCTTATTTTATAATTCATTTCAATTAATTCAAATTTTTAACTAACTAATAAAATAAAATTTCATTTATAACATAGTTATATCGCTTTAACATAGTCTATAAAACGTGCAATGTCATTAACGTATTTGACAGCAACATAACCTCTTTTTTACTTTATATTATTTTAAAATATTAGAGTATGACAGTAACCAACATTTTAAAAAATCGAAGAGATGTACCAAGAATTTAATATACGAAAAATTACCATTTTTAGAAGGTTCTGAAGAATTCACCAACAATTAAATGCGATATTACTTCAAAATCTACCCTGAAGGTCTATATTCGAAGCGCAACTTATGTCACGAAACATATAATGCATAGAACTTCGATTTTCTTTTTCGTTGTAAGTTATAAACATAAATTTACATAACTCATTTTGTTTAATGATCACTAATAACACATAATATTCGTATTTAGACCCATATTACATTTAATAGAATTTCTTGATATTATATACATATTTTCAAAAAATATGCGGGAAAAGTATCATCTTGAGTTTTTGATTCTCTAAAATTCAGTAATCTTTTACATAATTTTTGGATTGCATCGAGGTATATTAAACCTACTTAGGAGATGTTTTTATAACGGGAATAATGATCCTAAGTAAATAAAATGCAATATATTGCATAAATTTTTTATTTACATAAGAGCAATATGATGTATTCCTCTATTGAGATTGAGAGTAGAGCCTCTAGATAGTATATTCCATCATCCCCTCCAAGATCTCAGAAAGTCAAGATAAAAGGGGAAAACATGGCTCTGCAATGTTATTGAGAAATTCGAAGCTGTTTAATGTTTCGCATTTAATTCGTTGTCTATTGTAAAGGAGAAAGTTTTTATTTTTTGTGGGTTCAAAGTCCTTTTTTAAATAAACGTTTTATAAAAGTGATAGCCAGAATTAAAACCATAGGTGGAAAACGAACGAGGGCGAAAGAGAAAGAGAAAGAGAGAGAAAATGTGTTCGATCAAGACGAGTCATTGTAAATGCCATGAATTTTGCAACTGGGAATGATTTTCGAATTAACGAAAAGAAGAATTTTCATAGAATTTATCTTGATAGGAGTTAATATCAATTGGCAGTTGTATTCCGAAGAATACAGATCACTCTTCCGACAAGTTTTTGGTTAGTGGTTTCGATCAAAACCATCTGGATACAACCAGTCAGCTGTAAATTGCAACACGCGTTTACACGTGTATTTTATAGTTCGTTATAGTTCGATGATCAATTAAACATATCATTTGAATTTAACCATAATAAGGACTAATACGATACAATAGCAACACAAAATGATCGTTCTTAGTCCGCATTTGACGATAATTTACGAACGGTTCATATCTTTTGATACAAATATACAGGCGCTATTTTGAGTGCTGATTAACTCGATCTACTTCTAGAAAAGTGTTACAAGAAATAATTTGCTGGTCGTATGCATTGCGTCAAATACGATTGAATGAAAAATATTTCAGACGACCATGAAATAAAAGTGCACTCGCGATGTATTTTACTTTTATGTTATTTTTAAACCACTGATATACAAAACACTTGGACTAAGCCTTGTAGTTTCAGTCTTTGTATATAGTTAAAAGATTATTCTTGGAATATATTTTAAGTGTTTGGCTTTAATATTCTTTAATTCCGTGACTTTTAACATATACTTAATTAGTGCAAATCTCTTCTTATTTTTTTTCTGTTATTACTTAAGAAATTATAATCAATATATTATTTTTTTGTAGGTTTAGAAGTTTGATAATTATATTATAGAATTTATATAATTAGCTCTTTGGTATTATAAGTCTTTGATATTTTGTTGATTGTGTAAAAGAATGTCACTAAAGCCTAAACGAGTTGATTTTACTCAAACATGGGAAGCATTACAAGAGACTGTAAAATGTGTAATAACATTATCTTATGTTCCACGTGCAACATGGTATGATAGATTCAGGTACTTTATGATATCTTCTGATTATTTTCAGAGTATTAAAGTAGTTATATTTTGACATTGTGTATATGTTTTGTATATTTTGTTTCAGTGATGTGTATTCATTATGTGTGGCATATCCAGAACCACTTGCTGATCAATTGTATTATGAAACAAAAAGATTTCTAGACAATCATGTCTTCCAATTGTTAGCAAAAGTTCGTGCCCAAGGTGAATCTAATTTACTGCAGGCATATCATCAAGCCTGGACAGAATATTCGCAGGGCATTAATTACTTGCATTGCTTGTACTTATATTTGAATCAACAACATATTAAAAAACAGAAACTTTCGGAGGCAGAACTGATTTATGGGATGTCTTCCACTACAGTTGTTGATTGCCAAGAACAAATGGAAATAGGAGAGTTAGGTTTAGATATTTGGAAAACAAGAATGATTATGCCCTTAAGAAAACAGCTTGTCTCTCTATTGTTAGAAAACATTCATGCGGATAGAGTTGGTACATCTCCCACAGCAAATACAGAAGTTATTTGTGGTGTGATACAAAGTTTTGTTCGGGTTGAGGAATATAAAATGAAGGGACAATTAGATGTAAGGATTTCTATTATGCTATTTAGTTTTCTTTAGTGTAATATGTGCTTGCAAAACTTTATATAATGTGTCTTGCTTTAGATGTATCAAGAAATTTTTGAAACACCTTTTCTTGAGGCTAGTGGAGAATTTTATATGAGAGAAGCAATCGAATTACTTCAACAATCGGACGTAACCCATTACATGGAAAGAGTGACATGGCGACTCATGCAAGAGGAACTTCGTGCCCATAAGTTGCTTCATGCAAGCTCTGTGCCTAAAGTATATTTTTATATATTAAATATAATGTACGTTAAATTAAAGCGATCAATCGTTTAACAGTAATATATTGTAGGTAAGACAATGCTGTGAAGGAAAAATGATAGCCACGCATGTATCGTGGTTTCATTGGGAAGGAAAAAGGATGATAGAGTACGAACGTAAAAGAGATTTGAGCCTTTTGTATCCATTGTTAAGGCCATTACCTTCAGGTCTGACGGCACTTGTACAAAAATTTACTGAACACATTACTCAGCAAGGGTTACAAGCAATTAGCTCTTTACAAGAAGAAAATGTAAGAAATATGACAATACTAAATGTAATTTTATTTTCTATGAAATTGTTTTATTATTTGATAACTACATAATATAGATACACACACAATTCGTGGAAATCATGTTGGATGTGCATCGTAAATATTCGGAATTGATTAAAGAAGTGTTCAGAGGCGATCAAGCTTTCGTAACTGCTCTCGATAAAGCATGTTCGATTGTCATGAATCATAGGCCTGCTCCACGGCAACCAGCTAGAGCACCTGAGCTAGTAAGTATTTTAAGTAGTGGTATTTCAACGCAATTTGTTTAATTTTTTTAATTTGTAATATTTCAATTTAGTTCGCTAAATATTGCGATTCTCTGTTAAAAAAATCTGCGAAGACGGCATCGGAGGGAGAAGTTGAAGAAAAACTAGCACATTGTATTACCGTGTTCAAATACATCGATGATAAGGATGTTTTTCAGAAGTTTTACGCACGAATGTTAGCGAAGAGATTAATACACCAACAATCGCAATCGATGGATGCCGAAGAATCAATGATTGATCGTTTAAAACAAGCTTGCGGTTATGAATTTACGAATAAATTACATCGAATGTTCACCGATATGTCAGTTTCAGCAGACTTAAATGCTAAGTTTACAACGAGCTTACGAGAAGGAGATAGAGAAAATCAATTAGGCATTGGTTTTGTAGTATATGTGTTACAAGCAGGAGCTTGGCCATTGGGTTTACCACCATCTTCAGGACCATTCGATATTCCTCAGCAATTAGAAAAGTCTATACAAGCATTCGAAACTTTTTATCACGCGCAATTTAATGGGCGAAAACTCACTTGGTTACATCACCTTTGTCAAGGCGAACTCAAGTTCAATTACTTAAAGAAACCTTATTTGGTAACTGTACAAACGTACCAAATGGCACTGCTGCTCCTTTTCGAGCATTGTGATTCGATACAGTGTAGAGAAGCCGCTGCATCATTACATTTATCGCATGATCAATTAGTTAAACATGCGACCAGTTTGGTTGATTGTAAAATTTTGAAAAAATCAACAGATGGAGAATTAGATGAAGATACGACTTTGACGCTCAATTTCGATTATTATAATAAAAGAACGAAATTTCGTATAACTGGTACGTTGCAACGGGATGTACCGAACGAGTGTCACGATGTCGAAACTACACATCGTAGCGTCGACGATGACAGAAAATTGTACCTGCAAGCTGCTATAGTTCGTATTATGAAGAGTCGTAAGGTTTTGAGACACAATCAACTCGTGCAAGAGGTGAGTTTTATTTTGACATGATACATGGGAGCTATCTAAACACGATGTAACTGAACGTACTAATACGATTCCAGGTACTAAGTCAATCTAAGGTTACATTTGCACCATCAATCAGCATGATCAAAAAATGTATTGAAGCTCTTATAGATAAGCAATATATCGAACGTACGCCAAATAATGCAGATGAGTATTCGTACGTTGCATGATTTTATTGTACCATTTGACACAATCATTAATTTATTTCATTCAGGGTGCTTTGTGATCGTTTATAATACAATAATTTTTACTAATGTTTTAGTAAAACGATCGATTATTCTAAATTTTATCTGATCGGATACATCTTTATAGAAATGAACAATACTTTTTCGAATGATAATGCCCAAATTAAATCTAAGATTTAAAAGATCAAAAAAAGCATCCTGAATTGCTTTCTTGCTCCTAAATCAATTGATTAATAACTTAGTTTATTCAATGACTTATAATATATGTGCACGGAATAAAGATGATTACTATTTTATGCTGGAACAATTTCATTGGTTTCCCAAGAATAAAAATTTAATTTCTGATTTTGATATAACGTACAATTATTACTACTCGTGTTGAGATTCATTGAATCTATACGAAGAATAAATCTATATATTTTTACAAAATTATGTAACAATATTCCAAGCATATTTGAATTTTAATTTTTATATCGTTTCTTATAATAAGTCTCTGGTCCCTCATCTCGAAATTATAACATACCAGTTAAAACTGGTAGTAATGTACATGACACTTTTAATGGCCATATATTGCACGATACATGGTGAGATTTAAGTGACATTGCAAAGAATTGTTTGCATCAAACACTTTGCTCTTTAAAAATGTTACATAATATAAGGAATGTTATTAATCAGTTCCACTACAGCATAGATTTGGATTGGTACTATTAGGAACGTGGAGCTTTTAGTTGTAACAGTTCTGGATCCAGCAAAGGATTGTCGTCTGCCTCTGATTCTAATGGCTTATTCATACTATTAACCACAAGAGGTGATGTAGTGGCTGTGTTATTATATGGTGAAAACCCTGCCCATTCCATGCCAAGATATATAGGTGGTGGGCTACCCAATGGTGGTTCCAGTAACAAATGATCTGATTGTTGCTGCTGTTGCTGCTGTTGTTGTACTTCTTGACATTCAGAAGGTGGCATATGCGAGGTCAAGTGAGTGGTTACTTTACATTGTTTTTCTTGTTTTCGCCACTTTGCTCTTCTGTTTTGAAACCATACCTATATGGCATAAGCAAATTGTTGAATCTGATTAATAATTATCAATTGCATTTTCTGAAGCAATAGAATACATGGCTATTATATACCTGTACTCTTGCTTCTGTCAATTGGATACGTAGAGCAAGCTCTTCTCTAAAAAATACATCAGGATAATGTGTCTTCTGAAACGCTCTTTCTAATTCTTCTAATTGAAAGTTTGTAAATGTGGTGCGGTATCTCCGCTGTTTCCTTTTTCCAACTCCAGTTGATTGTCTATCCTCGCTTCCCGGACTTGGTGAAAAGTCATACGCTACAAAAGTTTATCGTTTTTCCCAACATTATTATACTTGATAAACTTTGTGTGAAATTAAGCGTATAATATCGCGGATTTAATGTAATTGTTTCATCTTCAACCGAAGTACAGTCGGTGCGAAACATTACGGAAATTAATAAATTGATTCGGGGATTCACACGCTGCTTCCTCATTGCACTTAATCATGTTGAATGGCGTAAAATGATTCATAACTGTTAAACTGATTACCACTAACTCTATTTAAAACAAGGGCTGCCGATTCGCTTAATGCATTTAGCAATAATTTAATTGAGGACTGCCCCAACTTACGAGTCGACAGGTAGAGAGTGGCAGTTAATTAAATCAGGTCTGGGGTGGCAGGGTGCACTTACAGAATTTTGTAGGAAAGCAAACTGAGGAAGATTGAGCGCCTATCAGACCAGCCAGAGCAGTCGACTGTAGATCTCCTCCGGGGTTGATCTCGTCTGGTGCTCCAGCGGAAGCGACGATCGCTCCAGTGGATACTAGAGGATCACGCGGTGCACCCACCAAAAACAGTTGTCTACTATTTTCGTTTGCACTTTCGTCTTCTTCCTTTAAATCCATTGCAATATTTAGCTTCCGTTGTTTAATTAGTCAAACACAGAATAGACGAGACAGACGTTACACCGAATGAAAGATAGACTAATGGTAATTGAATCACTACCAGGTTGAGAAGTTCGTGTGGGTACCACAGCGACTCCGCAACTCTGCTATTTCTTTTCTCTTTTCCTCCTTTTTTTCCTTACACCTGTACGACGTAGATAGGGTAGGGGATAGAGTATATTCAACATGAACTCCCTCAAGAGGGGTAGTGAAGCCTCAAAAATGTATTGCTTATACACCACGAATCAATAGCATGAATGTACACTAGAAAAACGGTATATCTAGTTTTCCCCATGTCATCATTAATTATTTTGTGAGAGATTGATATTCGCACGATCGTATATTATCATCGATCTTTCGGTATTAATCATAAGAGATTATTTTGAAAGCGTTTTACATTTACGAAATATTTAGTTACGATTCTTATTTTATGATAAGGAATAAGAGGAGAAGATTAGAATGTACTATTGAAGACACAAAGCTTTTATACATCTTTTTATTAGAACAGTGTAGTGTATTACAATATGTACAAAATCTGCTACATCCATTTATACTTAAATAAAGGTGTATTGTGCCTTAAAAGTGCACATCTCAAGTATTACTATAGTAACACTTTTTTGGCTTATATAAAACTGAAATATAGTGCCATTTGGTTTACTCATGAAAATGTGAGAAAATATATTTAGCACAGTGCATATCACAGTAGGTGCATGAAGTAAAATGTTCAATATGAACTTTGTTTAAGATTATTATCATCTTCAGTATTCCATCTCATGTGTGCATGTTGAAACACATTAGTTGGACCCACGTCATATCATTAAAGTAAAATAGAACATTTAGACGTAAAAAAGGCGAACCTTACTGGTAGAGACTAATAGATCATCGTCGAAAAATTTTGTCTCTATCACAACATTCCCACTGAATATGGATAAGAAAGGACCAATTATAAATAAACGATGTCGAAACAGAAAATTATAACAATAACATTATACTTACTTTAAGATATTAGCAGGCATCATTTGACTTTCTGGAGCAGCTTGAATTAAACTTTGCCACGTATTAGTACTGTTAGGTATAACAAATCCAAATTCAAAGAACCATTCCTCTAAGCATCTACCTTTAAACAACACTTTCTGTTCTAACCTAAACCTTTCCATTGGTTCTGCAGAACTAAAATTAATTTCTCGTGATATTGCACGACACTTTAGAATTCTTTTAGGTACTCTTGCTTCATGTTCGACCTCAGGTACAGACCTTTATACAACCAATTCTATTGTTAATACGAAGATCTTATCATTGTAACGTTATCAGAAATCGTATAGGTTATGATCTACTTACAAATCTTCGTTACCTTGCCATAATATTTTGCCATTATCAGCATCTCGTAAATTCATCCAATTTCTGTAACAAATAACAGTTAAGGAACGTAATACTGTATGCAAATTAATATCATAAAATAGGTAAGGTTAATTTCATCATAGTTAACTTTAACCTATAAATTGTCACGTTTATATGCGATTCGTTCGCAACAGGTATATAATTTTGTTACACGAGAAAAAGGATACACCTGAAAGCCTTTAAGTATATCTTCGCCTCGGGAAGGCATAATTAATTACAATCAAAGCGAAATACTCTTATTTCGTGACTATGTAAATGAATCACGTCCATTCAGCCGTTATCGATTCTTTGTACTGTTGGTTTATAAGTAGAAAGTAGCCGTTGGTCATGTCGGCTAATTTCAGGGATTATTGTTAATACAGGTAAGTTAATTAATACAAATGACTATTAACAAAATCCATATATGTATACATATGTATGTATTTGCAAGTTAGATAATGTAAATGATAGATGGAATAAATGGGATACAGTATAATGCGTTATATCTTATAATATATGTATTCTTGACTTATTACGATTTAAATTGTTTATAACATGTACGAATATCTTGTGATATATAGATGCTGATAGTTTATGAATACAAGAATTGATTAGACAATACGAGGATTAAAATATTACTTTAATAATAATCAATAAATAGGAAAATGTTTTCAAATGCAAAAAAGGTGAAGACACCAGCGTAACGTGCTTTCACCTTCAATCAAAAATGAAGAAAGATGAAAGGACTCGTCTAAAGAATCAACGAAATTATAAATAAATTTTCAATCAACTATTATTTAAGCATTGTCTGTATATTTGTATTAAGCACTTTTATACATCATTTTTAAGCGAATTATATATTGTCTAATTGAATGTATTTCACCGTGTAATCTTATTAAAAAGATAATTATAATTAATAATAAATTATTGTAAATGAATCTATAAGAATATTATATTATATAGACTAGTAATTACGAAAAAATATTGCAAAATTTTTGAAATATTGAACACGGCTTGTCCAAAGCACGTTTCAGAACGCATAGCCCAATTTTTGTCTTTGGACATGCCACGTTGTACCATCTATCTGTAAACGCTTCAAGTTTCAGTTCCTTTATCACCTCATAGATGGTGAAACGTGGTATATCCGAAAACAAAAGTCGGGCTCTGTGTCCTTAAACTTACGTTGGACAAGTCATGTTTTGCCATCTGTGAAAGAGAGGAGGAACTGAAACTTGGAGTGTTTACGGTAGATGGTCGCACTTGCTTGGTCGAAGGGAATTGTCGTGCAATTGTACAAGGAGAGACATGTATCGTGTATAACAGACAAAGAGGGCACTACTGTTGGATAAGGACAGTAATAATGTCGTGTGACAAACAAAGATCGCACTATTGTGCAACAAGGAGTTATAATGAAATTTTTCCCTCTTTTTCACCGTGATAATGTTTGGGCTTCTACGAACCGGTTAAATTTTCATACTCAATAGATGATATCGTTTTCTAATTGAAGCCCCGACTTGCGTCCGTCGTATCGTTTGAGCTCGGAGATGCAATACGAAAGGATTGAATTTTCTCTTTGCAAATATTCTGACCGCACTCGTATCGTTAATTAAGCAGAACTGTGTTTCCCTAAGTTCATATTAGAGCATCGCCCCTCTGGCATTAGCGAGAAAATAAGTAAATTACATTCATCTGTCGTTCTACACCATTGAAATGTTTCGATAAACGTTTTGTCACGGGTAACGAATTATTAATAATAATAACAATCGCATTGTTAATGCAACGATTAGATGACCCATCCATCGATTATAGAGTAACGTCTGTTCAATCTACGAATCATTCATTAGTTATTCGATTTCCTTTAATTAATTCTTGTATCTTACTGTCAAGAGTGAATAAAATACGGAATTACAATAAAATAGATACGGAATTAATTACGTAATGACGTAATTAGTGCCGCGATTGTTGTCCTCTAAACGATTCGACCATTTGTGGTATGTTTAACGTTATTTTGTTCGCGAACCTGCCACGTATCGAATAGTTCGTTTAAAATTTCAGGATTGGAAGCTTTGTAACAAGAGGATGCGCCGACAGCCGGTTGTTACCATATTCATTTGTATTTCATAAGGCCTTTCATTTTTCTTTCTCTTCGAGGGCTTGTTTTACAACGCCACGTTGTTTGTCTCGGTCCAGTCATTAACCATCTGTTTTTAAATAATACACAAGCTGCTCGACTATCCATTCTTAATCTTACTCCTTTCATAAGCAATCCCTCTCACTATAATTTTTCACAACCCCTTTTAATACTATTTTTCACGAAAGCAAGCAAGATAAATCGAGAAGAATAATGGTTTGACAATTTCAAACGGAATAAAGTGGAAAGTAAAATTAAAATGTGTAGACACAGGCCTTACAGTTACCTATACTCGCTGAATAATAAATTCTGTTCGTGTTTTCTCAAACAAGTGCATCGAGTTCGTAGTAATAATAATAATAAAAAAAAAAAAAAAAAAATGATCTTAATTAGCTGTTAAGCCTACAACCGAGTCGTTAAAAGTTAGTAACTTTACGTAAAATCTATCGACACGATCAAGCAGTCGCATAATTATCTCATTGCGTGAGAAAATTCATGAAAAATATCGGATACGCGTGTCCTTAACGTTTCAATTAATTTTCATATTTTCCGCAACGCGTACTTCGGCGATAGGCGAACGATTTTCTCCCTTGACCTAAAATTGAACGAAAACTTATTCGATTTTCCACAGAAAAATGGCTCGAGTGGACGAAAGAACGCATTGTGTGGCAAGTTTCTATAGAATTTCCATAGAAAATAACGCATTGTCCTGGATTTAACCACCGTGGCGTGATAACCGCCTCTCCTGTTAAAACGTTCCTGGCAACCCTCTGCGAATAGTTTCACTGCGACTTCGTGTAAAAATTGAAATTCGAGGAGAAGCGACGCAGCAAGTGTCGCGGCCAGTTTCTGCTGCAATTTAATTCGTATCGCGGAGATACAAGTTGGCGAGAGAATAGAAATCTGGTCGTTGTGTCCGCAATAGTTTTGGTAGATCGGCGTTAATCAAAGTAGAAATCGAAGGAAACTGTCCTCTCGTGGAAATTTTCTAATTCGTCAACCTGGCTTTTCCTTAATTCTCCTTTGATGCTGGCACGGTGATACGAGATGCTGCTCTTCTCGTTCGTTTTATCGTTCCAATTGTTAAGCTGGCGAGCTGGCAGCACAACTACGAATTTTTAATACACCCTATATATATATATGTCGGGTTTTCGTTAGGATTTCGGGCGCGCGATAATTCTTCAGTAGCATTAGCCATCGCGATGTTCAACGAAGATTCTATTTACACGAATAAATATGTCTTTACAAAGTTCAACGAATAATTAGTATAACGAATCCACGGTCAACGGGAAAACTCCTTGTACATTAGAATATATTTTGTAGCACGCAGACAGGTTAACTCAGACGCTAGGTTACTTTCTGTTGAGGTTATTAGATGTATAAAGAGAGAAAACGCGTGGATAAAGTGTAAGGTGCAATATATGTAGTATCTAAATGGGTCTTTAGAGGAAAGGACAAGTAATGATGTTTTGATTTAATAAATAATATTCGAAGCAACGAAATGATTACAATGCTGTCGTACGTCTTATTCTCATACGCGGCTTTCGACTTCCCGATTCACACTCTCTGGCTTCTGCACTCGCTCGCTCTCGCTTCTCAATTCACACTGTACCGCCTTTTGCATCCGTTCTCTCCGGCTTCTCAACTAACACTGTCTTTAGCGTCTCTTTGTCTTTTCCCGTCCTATCGGACACGTGTCCCGAAACGCCCGTGGCCAGGGTCACACAGGCCCTTTCCACGAAACTATCCACTCGAAAGGACCGACGATACATTGATGTACCCGACGATGCCGCGGCTCTCGCCATTTTGTTTACGGTTCGGCCGATATCTTAGGCCTTTTGTCCACGATACTATATATATATTTAATTTAATAGAGAAGTGTAATAATAAGTAGGAATACAATTTGAGCTGGTCCAGATCCGCACGCTAGCAGTGTTACCTTATAACTGAAAACCCCGAAGCCAAATAGTTGTCTATTGTTTATGGTCTGCCTTCATGCTTGTCTTTTGTCTATATGCTGTCGATGGCTCCAGCGCTTGAGAAAACTGAAAAGACCAGATGTGCAGTTTTCGTAGAAGTGACCACTTCACACTGACTGCCAAGACGATAACAGTAAACTCTGCAAGGTGATTGCAAAATAAAAGTGTGGCGACACTCGACCTCGGAAATTTCCAACGGTTTCGCGGCACAAGGCGCTTTATCTTAAAAGCGCTATGCCGACGAGCCTTAGGTGTCATCGATATCCCTACGGCTCCTTCGCCGAATTTTTGGGAGACCGCACACGTGGCGGTCGTCGCGGACCTCTAACAAACGCGCGCGATATCGATGGCTAACAAAGAAATGAATCAGCGTGGCTTTTGAATCAAAGAGATTCAGTCTGCCCCGAGCTGCGAAGTGCGAAGGATTACGTGAAACGAGCGCTCTACTTCCTATAACCTGCGTCAAGCATTGATCGTTACCAAGCGTTGCTAACTGTTAATTGTTAACTGTTACTTGTGTTAATTGCTGTTTGTTGCTAGTTGTTATTGGATGTCAGTTGTTAAGTTAATAAACGTTTTTTGTTGAAACATCTGAGCATTACTTCTACACCTATCACGACATACCACTTCAAAAGACAGATACGGTTACATTTGTCAATTACATATTGATGGGGAATATCAACAAAATTCCAAGCGCCGTTACTAGGCAGTCCCGCGTAAAACCAACATTGCTCCTGACCGGGGCTTGATTGTTAATACAGCGTGTCCCTTGTCACGTAAAAAATAACTCTCGTGGTGATGTATATAAAAACTTTATTTCTCAAGAGTCGAAGGCCCTTGAGTACCAATATTACAATGCACCAGTATCGGCTTATGATTCAGACTGGCTCGGCCGTCATTATTCGGAGTCTAAATACTAAGCAGGAACAATGAAAATGATGGAGGGGATATTGTTCCTGGAAGTTCCTTATCAGGGTGGCGAGGTGTTAACTGACCGGATGATATCTAGAGGTGTCAACTGTCCAGAGGATATTTAGAGGTATCAACTGTTCTGAGAATATTTAGAGTAGAGGTATCAACTGTCCGGAGAATATTTAGAGGTGGTCGCCTAAGGTGACATCAGGGTAAAAGAATTTGGGGTTACACCCTCAACATCGGTACTTCTTCTGTTAGACATATCGTTCATCCCGTGACCTGGGCTACGTTCGACGACCAGTTATGTCACCTCGAGCCCAAGTATTGGGGATCTTGGCCCGATGTCCCTACATCTCCGACGTATATATCTATAGATCTCTGTATATCTTACGCGGATCGAGTTCTTCCACCTGCAACTATCGATGTTGATAAATTTCCAACCGGTAACTCGTACGGAGATTCTAAGGTGAAAATTGTCGAAGAAAATTTCCGTTAAGGTAACGCGAACAGTTTGAAAACTTTCCTTCCAAATATCATAACTATGAGAAGGAACAATAGATGATCCGAGGTGTCTTATGCCGCGACGATTGGAAAAGGAATCAAACGGTACAGAAAACTTGGCATTCAGCTCCTTCTGGCAATTTCTGTTGTAAATGCTTGGACAGTTTGCAAAATTGCAACAAGCAAGGATATAAATATTGGAATATTTAGAGAATTATTAATTGCAAAATTATTAGGGTTGCCTGAAGATACAAAAAGTCCTCGTCTTCGACGGAGTCGGCACACTATCGCCGTAATATAAAAATGATTCTGGAAGAAGCATTAGACGCGTATGCAAACTATGTTATGCAAATAAAAGACGTCGGATGGACCGGACAAAGGCACGAGATAATTTGAAGAAAACAACGACTTATTGTCCAAATTGTCCCGACCAACCTCAGCTATGTACAGAGTGTTTCAAAGTTTTACATTATAAATAATTTTTGTAATAAACCATTTTCGTATTACTTTTATAACAATTCAATAGTTTTATTATTTCCTTTGGAATACCTTTTCAAATACGTACGATCCTTCGCAAGTAGTGAAATAAGCGACACCCGAATATGGGTGACGCGGTCCTACCGGAAACTTTGCTGTCACCCGAATACGGGTGTCGTGGCAGTCAACGTGTTAAGGGAATCTCAAGGAAACAAGAATTTTCTATTCAATATTGCTATACCAATATATACGAATCAGGTCGTTTCTCTTGCGTTTGTATCCCTTTCTCTTTTACGATCTTTGAAATATTCCAATAGAACAAAGATGTACCGATAGCACGTACAAACTTTACCAGCAAAATATCGTCTTTTAACGTACGTTAGAATGATAGTTATTCTCCGAGGGAGGAAATATTTTTTTATTCGAGGTAAAAGCGCGAAGCATGCGGGTTCGTGCCTTGTAAAAATCGATCGGCTATCGATGCGTCTAGTTTCGGTCGTAAATGGCTGGCCTACGCGTTCTTTAAAACGAGGAATGTCCATCGACCAGTTGGTTTCCGGGCCATCAAGATCGTATTGACGACAGTCAGCGAATGAAGAGCACGCGTGCTCAGCCGGAACATAGAAGATTTCCTGCTCGCCATTCGTTTTATGTGTTGGCCGTCTTTACGAGCGCCGCAGTTGGCAGATTCTCGATCGGGACTCTGGACAACCGGGAACATCCAGTTGGAGAATATCCTTTGTCCTTTGCAGTATTCTTATTAAAAATAGAACTGAAGAGAATAAGCGAGTTAATTGGCCTTTAACACTTTCTATTACAAGCAGCTCATGCTGCTCTTCAAATTATATCCGAACAGCATTGTTTAGTGAAACGTGAATTTTTCTTATCAAATACGTGTACAATTTATATAGATGATTTATACGTTGTATAACAATTACATTGCTTTGGATAGCGTAATAATTATTCGTTTATCGATAGTAACGGAGCGTGCAAATTTTACACATGAATAACACTGCTGCCACTTTCTTTCCTTTCAACAGGATTGGTAATTATTTAGTTCGTAGTGAGGTGGTTGTCGGCGAAGATGCCCACAAGAAGTACTTTTGATGTTCAACAAAAAAGTTTATTAAACTATTAACAAACAGCAGTCAACAATATTGAATAGAAAATTCTTGTTTCGTTAAGATTCCTTTAACACGTTGACTGCCACGACACCCGTATTCGGGTGACAGCAAAGTTTCCGGTAGGACCGCGTCACCCATATTCGGGTGTCGCTTATTTGACCACTTGAGAAGGATCGTCGTACGTATTTGAAAAGATATTCCAGAGGAAATAATAAAACTATTGAATTGTCATAAAAGTATGGTTTATTACAAAAATTATTTATAATGTAAAACTTTGAAACACTCTATACATAGCTGAGGTTGGTCGGGACAATTTGGACAATAAGTCGTTGTTTTCTTCAAATTCTTTGGTGCCTTTGTTCGGTCCATTCGACGTCTTTTATTTGCATAACATAGTTTGCACGCGCATCTAATGCTTCTTCCGGAATCATTTTTATATCATGGCGATAGTATATCGACTCCGTCGAAGACGAGGACTTTTTGTATCTTCAGACAATCCTAATAATTTTGCAATTAATAATTCTCTAAATATTCCAATATTTATATCCTTCCTTGTTGCGATTTTGCAAACCGTCGAAGCGTTTACAGCAGAAATTGCCAAAAGGAGTTGAATGCCAAGTTTTCTGTACCGTTTGATTCTTTTTCTAATCGTGGTGGCATCAGAAACCATTTGGTCGGAATAATCTATACCACACTTTCCTTCGTTATATTCAACAACAGTTAGTGGTTTTAATGTTGCGAACAAACGAAACGAAGGATCATTCTTGAGACCACCACATGAGCGACTCGCATTACTAAAATATCGATGGGAGCATCTAGCAGAGAACGCTTGGTACTGCTGCACGCGTGGCCTGACGGAGATTTTTTTGAGAACACGCGTGGCCTGACGGAGATTTCTTTGAGAACACGCGTTGCACTCAACGTGCTAATAGTGTTTGCCTCGTTATGACGCTTTACCTTTCGCACTTCGCAGCTCAGGGCAGAATGAATCTTTGGTTCGAAACCAAACGGATTTTTTTCTTCGTTGCCCCTCGATATCCCCACTACGCACGCGTTTATTAGATGTCCGCGACGGTTACCGCGTATGCAATTTTGCGAATATTCGGCGAAAGAACCGGGAAGGAATATCGATGGTACATTAGGCATGTCTGTCTTACGCTTCGAAGGTACAGCGCCTTGTGTCTCGAAGCCGTTGGAAGGCTTCGTGGTCGAGTGCTCTGGCAAAAATAAATTAGGATTTCGTTATTAACCCATTTGCATCATGGCTCTACTTAAGAGGACTGATCCCTATCACCGCGCGCGGTCGGTCGTATGTGCAGTAAATGACATCCGAATTCTTCATGGAGTTCATCGAAAATTTACGAATTTACAAAACGATTGATAGGCAATGTTACAAACATCCATCGCATCTTACATTCTTTATAACAGAGGGAAAAAGAAAAAATCAGAAATTAAATCATATTATTTCTCGTGGAATTCTTTAAAATGGCCAATACAATGGACTGATATGGGCGAGATGCTGACAAACGGGTCAAACGTGAACTCTCACATCCGAAGAATTATGGGGACTTTTGGGGACTTGTACCCAAGGTATCTACCAAAATTTAGCTCTATCGAAATTTTTCCTATTTGATCACTATTTTTATGTATAATTTGACCGGACTGAAATAAAAGGCAGTCGCAGCGCGCGGATTAATCCGCGTTTGGATACAGATGGCTTAAAGGGAATAAGCGAGGTGTTTCAACGTTAGTTTAAAAGATCACTGCTTCGGTGAATAAATGTGGGTTATGGATATTGCAATAATTGCCGAGCTTCTTCAACAATTCAAGAAAACAGGCTGACGAACGCCGAGTAGCGGTGCATTTTCCACCTGAGTGTCGTTTAAAGGATGTTGAAGTAACTAATACCGTTACGTGGCTACTTTACACAATGCAACTTCGCATTTTTATGAACTCTACCTACATGAACGAAATTTTACTATTTTACTATTATTAGCTGAACTATCGTCGAGAGTTAACTTATACGATTTGTACGAGGATGTAAGCAGTAAGGGCACGAGTTACGCGATACAAGTTTACAACATTAATATGCATTTAAAAGCAAACGTTTCGTGGAATTCTCTTGTATGAACATGAACTTCTATTAAGTGAACAAAAAATCGTAGATAGTGGAGAGAAATAGGTGGACTCCTGTTACACGAACGACCTGGTTATATGAACCGACTTGTTCCCGGGCAGGTTCGTATAAACGGAGTACTGTTGTAATATATTAAAAAAAAGCAAACAAAAAAATGAGTTATACTTAAAAGAATAAATGTAACTTTCTTGGAAACGGGAGAATATTCTACACGCTTTTGTCGAAGTTTCTACGTACATGAAAAATTGGACTCTGTCGATTCTTGAAGTTTGTCAATGGCAAAAGAATGTAGTACAAATATAAATACAATTAAGTCGAGAATAACTTAACTGTAATTGTTACTGCTTGGTTACGTGTATATAATGAACGATCATTCGATTTAGATAAAAATTGAATTTCTTCATTTCCGAATATTTCATTCCAATTCGTATCCTCTTCTCCAAGGCCATTATTTAAAGTACAGAATATGTGGAATTTAAGCAAGCAAGAGTTATGTTAATTGAAGCTGTTGCGGATTTCTCATCTTAATAGGATAAAACAAATAATAAAATAAAAATAAACAAAAGATAAAGAATAAAAAAATAGAATAAAAGAACGCAGCAGATTTAACCACCAGCTGCGGCTGATTTTCATATTTTTGTGTACAGAATCGCGGACAAATTTATATCTTGTATAGGTATATCGTTAGAAGTCTTTTGACGCGACACATAAAGGAATCAGAATAAGCGACAGAGAAGAAAATATTTTTGTTTGTTAACTTCCAAATAGCCTCCAATTAACACAGTATGCGCAATGTATAACACAATTTCCACGTTGCTCGCTGTTGGAGTGTTAAAATTTCACTTCGCGCTCCTATAGAACAAACAATTGAGGCGAAAAATCACGCGTACCGATAGCTATTACTTTATTTTTTTCTTCGAATCGAGGAAACTCGTTAACGGCAGAAAAATGCGATGGAAACATAATTCAAAGAACGTAATTTTTATTGGTTTCTATGTTCCATAGTATCGACTTTTTCGTTGTCGTACGAAAGTACTAACTGAACGATACGAAGCTGAATAATATTTCAATCTAATTAATTAGTACGTAAATGCTATAAGAAATGAAATGCCTGTACTCGACGAAAAGATCGCATAAGCAAACTAGCCACGTAGGAAATAAAAAATTCATGACGAATTTGAAATACGTAGGAAGTGTTCCGATGCGTTTGGCGTCAGTATCTCGCCATTGCGTGGACAATTTGTTGCAGGTAGTAGAGAAATAGAAGAAAAATCATCGAGAGTCAGCGAGGAGAGGGCACGGCGAGCTGTTGCGCCATTGGTCGCCGTTAGGGGTGTCTGAACACTTCGTGGGTGGTTGGGAGCGACTATATAAAGCGTTTCACGGATCATGGTACATCGCAGTTGCTTTTACGTGTTGCTTCATCCGCGTTCCGAAACTTTTTCCTCTCTGCAACGTGTCTGAAGCGTCTTTTTTTCGCTCTCGATCAGCGGCGATCGTGTTCGCGTCTCGCGTTCCTCGACTTCCGTTCCAAGCATACGCCAGAACGTCGATCGAAAGAATTTACATCGTCCGAATAGTTTGAAGAATTTTTCTGGTGCAGTTGCTCGTTACGGTGGAAAACGAGAGGATAGTTGAGGAAAAAGTCGAAGAGTTGATCGTGAGAAGAAGAAAAGGGATATCTTTTTTCTTTATTTGTGAATTTGAGGATCGAAACAGATTCATATAAGGGGAGTATATTAACATCGGTCACGATTATCTCTACGTGATGTTAATTGTTAAAAATCGATCACTCGAGGAATATTAGTTGGTGTCACGTTTGAAAAAATTCATTTCCATAATACACGCGTAATCGAAAATATTTTACGATTTTTATAATATACGCGTGAGGAATAATATAGTATAAAAATAATATTCCGGTCGTTTACTTTCAAATAATCGTAGAATATTTTGCGACCGAACAAAGTAATCAACAAGGTAGAAATAAAAATAGAAAAGGAGGGTTAATCACGCGGACGATGAAAATATCTGGAGGTAATTTTTACAGGCAAGAAAATGCTTTCGCGGCGTGGGAAGACGCAATTGGTACCGTGCTTTGGAACCATAGAAATGGTGATGTGTTTGTGGATTGCGTGTATGGTTTTAACTCTGGTCGCATCTCAACAGAAATTTTACATTCAGGGCCGGTATGGCAAGAGGCAGGAACCGCGTACAGGTGAGATATAAATATGTATAAAATTACCTCGACTGACAATCCTCCGAGATTTCACAGATCTATTTTCTTTATAAAGCACGAACCATTTCTTTTTCACTGTTCAAAACTCGAACTACTGTTCAAGAACGTTTCTAAATGTTGTAAATGATATAATTGATAATTACACTATATAACTATAACTATGTAACTGCATAACGATATAACTACATAAACTACATTAACTGAGAAATATTCGAACACACGAACTTTCTCTCTATTAATACAAAATACATCTTGATTAACTGTTGCACTCTATTTAAGTTTCTGCGATTCCGCGATATTTCCTTTGCTCTCGTTAAAACATGAAATCTTACCTTTAATTTTCCAGTCGTTCGTATTTTCAGTCTCCGCCACTCGTTCCATGCGCAATGTTCTAATCAAAAGCGTCGTGGTCGTTTTGTGGACCAACGATTGGTGGTTATCTCCAATTAGAGCGTTTCTAGTTTCTAGTCACTTGATCTTTTCGTTCTGAACAAGGCACATTTATCGAATTCAATGAGAATAGAATGTTCCGTAACTGTGAATTTTCTTTTGTTACAGCCGATCTGCGTTATAATTAACTATCGTATACCTCTCCTATTCTTTTTCTCGTATTTCCAATTATGGAAATTTTTCCTTCCATGTGTATACTCTTTTCTTCTCCATCGTCGTTCTCATTTTTTCGTATCTGCTTCATCATTATTTTTACGTGTTCTTCGTGCAACGAAGAATCTGCGAAGGAAATACGCGTCTTTCTGTGTACATACTTATAATTGTTTTCGCAAGAACAGGAAACGCTCTTTGAGCTTCGATTCATCGCAGTAATTAGTTATGGGTATCTGCGTGATAGAAGCAAAGGATAGCTTATTAAATAATGAACATTACGATATATTGGAAATTCTGTGACGAACGAAACTGGAAATGTCGAGCATTTGTTAAACTTGGATAATGACGATTCGTTGCTTCCATCTGAATTGTTGAGAACAATTTGCGACATTAAATTACTGTTATTATTACGCATTAAATTACGCGTTATTATTAAATTACATACTCATTATTACCTGTTGTTCATTCGCGAAGATTCAGATGCGATTAAAATGTCTACTTAAGAATAAGAAATTCATTGCCAGATGATTATTCTCAACGATGTTTCGCTATTACGTATACAGTAGAATAGAGTAATCTGAGTCACCTAGCTACATTTTAAAATTCAGTCCTGAACTTTGCATAGAATAATCAAACTTGCTGTAAATCGTGAGACATCGTTAGTCTTTAATATAGTAATGGAAGAATGAGAAAATACCAAAAATCATTTGAATAATTTTCTGATAACATTATCCGAGTTAGCGAGAAGATGTTGCGCAAGAATATTAATATTGGTTGAACAACTATAAAAGACTATAGTCGTCGAGAGTTGTCGATATACGTGATGTATTTCGTTATTTATCACGTCACGAATGCCGAGTTAAATAATTTGTTTTCAAACGTGGATCGTTTAAAAATCGTTCGCAATTGAATTTTTCCAATTGCAAGATGAATTGCTTAAACATCCTTCCAACGCAAATAATTTTACTTCAGCTTAACGTCTCAATTGCAGACTCGTTCTTCGTGTCGGGAGGCAGATATGGGCGCAGTGAGAACACGCAGAAGGCGAGTAAATCGTTGCCAAAGTTGGTGGAGGTAGAGGTGCCAAGGATAGATCGATTCTTTTGGGGTAGCCGGTACGGGAAACTCTCCCCTCCGGATTACCGGACAGTTTCATCGGTGAATCGATTTAGCGCCATTCTCAACTTCATGGATCAAGTTAATCTCGATCGAGAGAACGACGAAAGCAACCGGAACGATCTCGATCTTCTCCCTTAAAATTATTTCATCGGTAAGACATTTTTCTTGCTTTTTTTTTCGTGAAAGGTTCCAGTTGTACAGATGAATGAATTTTTAAATGAATGAAAAATTCAGAATGCGTAAATTATGCAAAACGACGGATAAGTAGTAAGAGGGAGCAGAGACAACTTGTCAATTATTAATAAGATATAACGTGTGTCCCAGCATTGAAATCACCCGCAATTTCCAGGATAATATGCTATGCTTTTTAGCATGTTACGAATTTTCCTGTAACATAAAATAATCTCGAGCTTGAAAAGCCTATGAATTTTCTTGAAATCGTACACGAGTCTGACTTGATATTCGTCGCGAGATTCGACTAATGGCCAGTGGCAAGAAAGAAATTCTAAATTTTAATATTCTTTGAGTCAAGACAAATTAACTCTTTATAATTTTAATAGGTTTATAAATTTTCACGTTTGAAAGGATCGATGAACTGAAGCAATTGAAAATGTTAAACTGTCTAATTTTAAAGAAGCAACAGAGTATTTTTGCCGCAGAATTGTCAAAGAATTTTCTCGTGAAGCGTTTTCTTTGTTGCAGCTGTTACAGAGGAGTTTCTAGTGCACAGAGATAATCCCGTTTCAAAGCGAGACACCTAATTCTTTTCTTTTCTAATGAACGACTATTCCAATGCTAATATTATTGAACTTTGCTTTGCAGACATCTGCGAGGACTCGTCGGCTCTTTTGTGCAAACGATACAAACTGAGAGAAGAAGAGTTACAGGGAACGTGTGTGTTTCAATCTTCAAAACAAGTCCTCCGTAATGATTCGTTGTTTTTAATCGATTTAAAAGAATGTAAAGATCTCGTGAAAATCGGTGGAATGCGCAGAAAAACGAAATATAAGCTTCAGTTTAAGCATCGTAGAATCTGGTGTTTTCTTTGTAAACCGACCCATTCCTTTTTATCGTTCTCCATTCTCCCCCATTCTTTCGTAACAATTCTTTTCCCGTTTTTTATTGATTTTGACTAGCATTATGTATTCAGAAACGCATAAGAGTCGAATATTGTTTGAATGTCGTTTAAATCTTTATTTCTTTTTTTATTCCATCTAGAATCTAGATTATTACATATATACATATGTATTTTCGATTTCCATTAAACCATCGACAGTTTTCAATTTTTCACGCACAACATTTTTCCAGTTTCCAGTCTTTCACTACTACATTCTGTATTTTTACGCACTTGTGGGTGTGAACGTGAAACAAATTTATGCTCGGATCTCATTCTTTCAGTTGCACTGATAAAAATATGAATTTGCGTAAAAAACCCGCGGTCTATTCATTACCATCACATTCCGTAAATTATCTTACAGATTTGTCAAATTGTACAAAATAATTGCTTCCGAGGAATAAACGTTTTAGAAGTTTTGCCGGCTCCTCAGCAGTAATGGTCTGTATTTAATCAGACCGCCTACTGGAAATCCCTGGAAGGAATTCCTCTTTATTTTTATGTTCTACTAACGCACTGTGTCCTCTCCATAGCTATCTCGTCATTATCCTCTTATTTATCATTACTTTGCGATCGTTTAACGTCATCTCAGAAGTTTAGCAGATAAGATTCGCGTTAATAGATTTTCCCTGTCTTCTTCTTTAATTCCATCCCTTTTTCTTTCCACTTCCATAAAATATCGAGTTTCAATCGTTTTCGTTTCGTTTCCTCTTTACGTTCGGGTTTACCGCTTAGTATTCGATATCGAAGAGCGCAACAAGTCTCCACCGTAATCAAATGGAGAATCCAGATTCGATTATTTTATTTGTCCTCTATCTTTTACTTTTTTCCGAAACGGTACGTGTAGGTGGTCAAAATATCGTAGTGGCGATAACACTACCGTTTTATTTCTCGGTCAAGTGGTCGTGTTCCAACGATTCGGTATAGATCAATGAGATTCGTTCACGATAATGAAACTACCTGGGAAAATGGGAGACACGATCGTTTGCGCCATTTTTACGGATCTTTTCGATGGCCGCGCCGTTTTAAACTTTCGAATAAGTTTGGCGAGAAACTTTTTTGGTGTCCGCTTTAACACGAGAATGACCGATAATTAAAACGAAATATTTGAATTGTACAACGAAATAGTATTGCATAGTTTGGACAAATAAATAAATGTCTGGCGTCAAATAGGTACTTATCCTTAAAAGGTAACCTTTTTAATATTATAACAAAGATATCACAAAACCATTCCGGATTTTGATCTCTTGATATCCTTTTTCGTAAGATTATTTGTCCTCGCGTACTACATGAAAATCAATAATCACAGATAATTCATTAGCGATCCCTCGCTTTTCATACTTCTCCATTTTCTTCTATCAAGTCCTCTATTTTAATTTGATAAATCTCCTATAGTAACAATTTTTATTGCTTTAAATTCAATTCGGAAGGACTTCAGTACCTAAGGAAGATCTCATGAAAAGTATCCGCAAACGACTTATTAGACAGAAAAATAAAAAGATGTGAAACCACGTAACATATTGAAGGATTTAATAGTTGCGCTGTTACAACAACTAAATCCTGGGTATTAAATGAAATTTTTCTCTAAACCTCAGCATCTTTCCGCAATCTTTTCCTACGTTCAATTTCAAATCCTTTAAAATCTTATCAAATCCTTCTTAGCAATATCCATGAGTTTACCAACGATAGATAGAATTTCAAAAAATACGCTGGCGTGTTTTGTATCGCGATATCGGTTACGAGCGCGACAGGTTCGAGCGTAGAATACCGATGTGCCAATTAGAAACATCGACGCGTTCCATTCACTTTCGCCGATGAAAACGAAGAGAGCCCGTTTGAAAGCAATGAAAGTAAGATGCGTAAGGAGGATTCGCGATGGCCGCGAGGGGAGGATGCAGTTTTGCTTGGCCGTGGAACTCGTTCAGCAGGGTAATCGAACGGACCAAGCTGCGAGCCGTGGAATGAACCGGACCGGTCTACCGTGGTTACTCTCCGCGGTAGACAATGCCTGGTATCGATTAGAAAGTAGATAATATGCACGACACGACGTGTATACTCGACACAAGGAGGTTATCGTTCTTGTGCTTCCAAGCATCGCACAGTTTTGCTTCTATGCTTCTCGAGAAAGGTAAGATGAAGGGAAACTATCGACGACCATGCTGATCTCGCGATAAACGAGTCGCTGTAAATTCTAATAAATTATGTATAACACCGAGAGAATCAGGAAAGGACATCCGAATAAATAGGAGGCTTGGAAATACAAATTACAGGATAATTGAAAAATGCAGCGATAGTTTATAGGATCTGTTAATCGTTCGAGCATCAGGTTTTACGATAATGAACTTATTCGAGAGCTAGATGTTTGTTAATTATTTCCAGTCACTGGACGATATTAAATCGTTTATCTGGTAGTTGGCACTTTACCGGTAGCTTTCATCCGTAAACTTTGTGCTTTGGAGTTTGCTATAAATTTTCAACGCGAGATATTTACCGTTCAGTTTCTCTTCGAGCGTGGAACGTGCCGGGGAGTGTACCATCGCATTTCTCTCTTACAAATTTCACCCAAAGTTGCCGATTGCGTAACTCTTTCCAAAGTCTAGTCACTGCCTTGTATCCTTGTAACGAATTATCGACGAATCTTTCGAAACTTCTGAGAAAAGAGTATCACGAAGGCTATGATGCCGGCAGATCTGAGAGGGTCAGCCAGAGATCGTAAGAGAATCAGAATTAAAGAGAAGACAGTGGCTGGGCAGATTGAGTGGCAAGGTCTTTAAACGATCGCTTAATCCTATTTGAGGCCTACTTTTGAGCCGATCCAGAGGAGAAAGTAAGAGAAGCAGTATGTACTATACATATATAAAAGAGAGGAGTGACGGTGGTCGCGTGCTTGAGAAAGTAAAGTCTCGTTTACACGTAAGAGGCCGGCCGTGCGTTTTTACAGACACTCACACATTACGCCGGAATAGGATTGCGATTACCACATTTTAATTTTCTTGAAATTTCTGGGTCGAGCAAGAGGGAGTCCCCATTATCCTTATTTTTGTTTCTTCTTTGATCTCGAAAGCAGGCTGAAAACATAACGAACGTCGGCTGCCTTTTACGCGTTGCGATACCGTTTAACGTGACCGGGAGGTTCTGCGTATAATTGTCTCGTTGAGTGGCTAATTGTCGTAAAACACAGATATTATGGAGTTCCTTCCTTTCCCTGACAAAAGACTAGCTGACGAAGTATAATAAAATATGAGCATATATCATGATAGAATAGCCTGCTCCCATAATGAAGTAGAAACTGGAATAAATTAGAGCGATGTAGATGGATGTAGATAATTTCCAGTATTAATAAACTGTAGTTATATACGCCGATTTTATGCATATATTACGGTGTACAGTCTGGTGTATTCCGGAGAACGCAGCGGGAAGCGTTCATTAGCAACTTCTATGAGATTAATGCGACTATCGTAATAAAGATGAGATGGCCGAAAGAATTTTCGTGTATATTTACTACGCTTTCCTCGATCCAAGGTTTCTGTACAAGCGTTGCATGAAAACCAAGAATGCAACGTTGTTTTGCCATTGCTTTCTAAGAGAAGTAGGTTTTGTTTTCGATTACCAGATATCTTTTTCGGCAGCGATATATTCGTCGTGTCGTAATTAATTCCGTATGCGTCGATGCAAATTGAAAATAATATTACTGCAACGACATATTCGACGACTATGTGACATCATTCCATTCTTATCGTGATGTCACCCCAAACGTGATGACCATAACACTTTCCCCTTTGGATTTCTTCAGTTTGTCAACTTCTCACTTTGCTTCGTTTCGAACATTAACTATTCTTGTCACAATAGGAACTCAGCATTCGTCCGAAGAAATTTGTCAACAAATCGTTAAAAGGTGGCGTAGGATTGCGTTAATGAGATTTTCTTCTTCGCAATTACGTGGAAGCATCGACGTTAATTGCAGATTTACAGCGTATCCTACGTGAATCGGTGTAAATGATCGCATTTAGAAGCACGCGTTTTACATTACTGACCAAGTTTCGCTTATATAAACGATAAATCGACATTTACCGCGTACTCTGCGATAGACACGGTTAACGAACTGCAATTATGTCGAGATTGTGTTTTCTGCGGGTCCAGGCCGGTTCTGTTGCTCCGATTATAAGCCCGTGAATGTTTCGTTATTCCTCCGGATGCATGAATATGTAAATCACCATGATTTTACAGAACGATTCGATGGCAATGCTTATCGTACCGACATTTATAGCTTGGAAAATCGGAATCAATTTCGCTGATTTGCGTTTTGATGAAAATGTTGCGTGCAATTCCATTACATTCACTGCATCATTTATAAAACATAAACATCACAGGTACTGGCCTACTATTAAAGGCGTTTCTGTGAATTTATGCGTCATAAAAATAATCAATCGAATGAACATCTCGATCATCGCAGCTTCCATTCGATGACGCATCGCGTCATCTCGATTAAGTTTATTCCATTAAACGATTATATGATTCTGACGATCACAGCTTTATTCGATGGAAAAGATTTAAATACACTTACCCATGAATGTTTACTTAGAGGGAGTGCAAAGGAAATATTAGACTTTCCAGCTCACGGAGAAAGTTATGCGCTAACGGCTGTGCATGCGGTGTACCGCAGGCTCGTCTAGATAAATAAAATGTGCGACGATGATCCAGCGAATGTTGCTTCTGCTTCTGCCAGCTTTGACCTAGTTTTTTTCTCTTTCGATCTGCTGCAATTCATTGTCGGTGAACGCGTGCTGTGTTCAATAAAAACCAGCTGTTCGCTAGATATTTAATTCAGTCAAGATAAATAACACTCTCGATCTTAAATCACCGCGTTGTTTAGTTAGACCAAGTTAAACATCGTTACACTCGTTTGCACACAAGATAGCACGTAAGATCTCTTCTTTCCACAGAGTGTCAAAAACACAAAGATTAAGAACCTTGATACAGCTGGTAACTTCGTTGATACATGATTCACTCGACGCTAGCGTATTCCAGCCGTATAAAGCTAGGTGAAAACTAGGTTTCCTAAAAGAATTTCTATTACCCTTCTTACGCATACACGAGTGTATAGCGTCAGATGGACGATATAAATGTAACCTTAACCTGGGAACGGCTGAATCACAGAAACGCTCGATTGTTCCGCTGTTTTCCATTCAACGTCGCAGTACAATGGGGCAAAAGTGACACGGCCGAGATAAATTTCACGCTTATAATTATATACCGCCAGAATTTCAGCCGGCATCGAGAGTTAGAGCACGTAGAACAATTGGATTCCCAACAACAGACCCAATTATAGATCGGTTCGTCTCGACGATATATGTATGCTCGTGTACTTATACGTCACGTCGCGTCGCCTGGAAACCTAGAAAACGAAAAAGGCGAAAAAGTGCGCGAAACTGTTGCTACGATCGCGCTGATCGGTCGAAGAAAAAGAGACAATGGAACGTCGGAGGATAAGCCACGGGAAGTGATATTGTCGTAGGCGCGACAGTTTGGAATTTTATCTAGAGACGCTTTCGCCTGTTCGTTTTGAACGGCGTCACCTAAATTCACGACTTCCGTCCCCCGGAACGCTCTTACTTTCTTCATCGATACGCTCCCTCGTAACACGTTGTCACGCAATATACTTGTTTTCGTACGTCCGGATGTCTTCTGACTATTAGAGATCGAATAATTAGTGCCTCGAGACACTGGCCTCACGCTCTGATGAATGAAAACGAGGAAAGTTCGTGGTTTCGCGTGCAACTACGCACGAGCAAGTTCGAACTAAGTACAATGGTAAAATACAAGGATGGATATGTTAAGATCTAAGAAATGTTAGAACGATGATTTTCTTGTCTATTCGAAGAACGAATGAACATTCAGACATTCTTTTTTTTCCGACCAAATACCTTTTCCGTGTAACGTGAATAGAACGCGATCAAAGTGAACCATTGAACGAATTAATTAAACGGTAATTATAGAGTTCCTGGATTCGCTCGAATTTCAAGAATTCCGCATATTTCCAGCTTGACTTACGTGGCGGTCCTTGAGGAGCCGTATCACCAAAACGGATGTACGCGCTCCGACAGAGTTACGCGAGAGAAAACATTTACACTAGGATATTACGCGAGAAAAAATGACGTTAGCCGATCGGTCTCCAAATAAACGGCCTCTTAGTTCGACGATGAAATTACAAAATTCCATATCGATTGCGAGCCTTGGCCATTTCACCTACAACTTTGTTTCGGCCAAAATTAAGAGTCGGTACCCTTTTGAATTGGCTCACCGTTGTCTTTTATAGAAGTCACGCATGTATAAAGCGGACGAGTAGGAAACGTGGATGATGGCACGAACTTTCTCAAAACTAGATTTCTCGACTGCAAAGCTTGGAGATGTGTGATTTTTTATCTCCTAGCTACGTGTGATCTAGAAGGCAGAGAATTGTCGAAAACACATCCCCACCGACTCTCCTGCTTGGGCCACAGATTTGTCTTCCACTTTCACCGCTCTTTAAAAGAATTATTCGTAGAATAATCATTAGCCTGTAGATGTTTATACGATTGCGAGAAATTTCGATGTACATAATATGTAAAGATATAAATTATTCATTCTAATAGCGCGAAACAAATTTTCATCTAAATTTCGTTTCTATAATTGCGTTGATAAATATGTGAATCTGCATAAATATCTGCAATATAGTAATGGTATGTCGATTCGAGGATATTATTTAAGCAACAGGAAACGTAGTAGCATGTAACATTGTCACGGCAACGAATTTCAATCGAGTAAAAGATAGGGGAAAAAATGAGAAGGATCTACTTGCAGATTTATGAGATTTAACGAGAAGCTGTATACTTGGACTTTCCAATTGCTCACACTAGGTTTGATTAGATATCGATTCCTTCTCAATCTTTTAAACGAGAATCTTCTTTTCACAGCCGAGATTTTCACATTCGTTCGTGGCCCGCGGGCTTAATCGAATCGAACAACGCTGACAATCGACCTTGCAGCGGTTTTCTCTTCATGCTCCTGTTCAGAGGCACAATGGCCGGCGTTTATTTTTTTCTCTAGAATTAATAGTCGCAGTTAATTGCCCGGAATCACTTCCTAACTATTTTACTGAACGAGCAAACCGTGTAAAATCACCGTCGAAACAGGAAGAAAGCTTTCAACGTTGACAATGAGAAGACGATTTGGAAATCAGTTCATGGAAACGAAGAAGTCCTATTTGTTTCAAGTTTAGTGTCTTTCGATGAAGACCAGTGACGTTTCGCCATTTTATCGTCTGTAGGTTTGTTAAGTATCCGGCTAAAAAGTTTCACTGTATAGATCATGATTGAAACGTCGAAGACTTCACATTTGAAGCTTTTTCTGTTATATCCTCTTTAATAAGAATGTTCCAGCAGGTTTCCATTTTTCAAGGTACGTTGAAATAATTGAAATTCTCCGTGTTTTTTATCCTTTGCGTAAAGATATGTCATACAGACTGTTACAAAGCAACGATGAAACGTTTTAAATTGAATGACAAGGAAAGAAAGACGACACAACGAAATAACAAATTTTTATTTTCCTGGATGTTCCGAAACATAGTAGATAGAACGTTTTAACTAGAAAATATACAAACGGATTACTTTAAAGATACAAATGGCAATCGTCTACAAGTCTAGTAGACAGAAGTTTCATGTTCGGACAGAAAATTTAAGTAGCCCTGGAGGAAAACACATCTCGCGTGTCGTTCATTTACGTTGTCAATTTAACGAGAAACTTTCCCACCCGCGCGACTAACACTTACTCAGACTTTCTTCTCGCAACTACGTCTTCTTTAAGAGAAGAAACCCTTAAGCGGCGCCAAAACCGCAATCCGTCTATTATTTACGAACGAACGTTCCAATTTCAACGCAAACTTTTGTCGACCTTTCTATCTTCTCTAATTTGAAACCCCTTATTCGCGAAATCGAATAACTCCTCGAAACAAAAGATAAAGAAGATTGGTGAATCATGTAAGACAAGTATCGATTAAACGTTTTGCTTCTAATAATTCGAAAATTTCGGAAACTGGAGTTAACCTTTTTTGGCCAATGAACATGACTCATTTGTCTTGACATTTCCAGTTTCCTTCTATTCCCTATTTCGTCTACCACTGGTAGCACTTTAAAAGAGTTTAGAAACACCTTTATTTTCCTATTACCAATATTCAGGACCAAGGTTAACAACGTCAAGCGATGAATCACGATTCTGAAGAAGAACGAAGAAGAAGGAAACGCTGGTTGGATCGAAGGACTATGGTATCCTTCCGATCGCTCGATTTTCCCGTTCGATTACACAGAGAGAAGACTCGAGCAGCCGGCGTGGACCTGGTGGGGGACACACGAGAGAGTTTTACCTACCGAAATGAAACTACTCGCCGGAGAAAGTGAGAGCCGACGTAGCGGACGGTGGGCAACGACGAGCAGGCGACCGGGGCTCCTCGAGACGAGAGGATAGACATGGTGCAGGCCCTCCATCGTGTGCATCTTCCTTGTTCCTCGAAAAAATCCTTGGTTAGATCGTGACCGTTTTGAGATCCAATGGCCGGGAAAATTTAAGAAAAGTCTGGAGAATCCACGGCGAAGAAACTCAGGCAAAACTGAAAGAACATTTCCAAGTAGATTCATCTCTCGCGCCGGTTCTTTTCTCCATAAAGGAACTTGAAGATCGACGTCGGTCGAGAGAGAAGAAAAATAGTCAAAGTGTGAAGATGATAAGAAACCAGTGAAGAAGCATGAAGCAGGTCTTTGGTGACTGTGACGCAATGTTGGTACATAGCTGAGTTAATTCGATGTAAAAGTCGCGATAGATAGATCGTCGAATCGAAGGTGTCGCGACATATCAGTGACAACCGTTGTGTTATGGTGGTGAGGACTGTTCAGGATCGACGTGGAAGAAAAAGAGGAAGAAGAAGAGACGGCGGCGAAGCTGGGGGAGTTTCTTTTGAGGAATCGCTTTTTGGACGGTGAAGGGAAACGGAAGACTAAAACTTAGGGGAAGAGGATTACAAGAACGAGATTGATTTGCTTCGACAGATTGGTAAGTAAAAAAGGTGTCGCTGAGTCCTGTTAGAGACGATGATTAAAAATCTCGATAAAGTTTTTACTTCAATTTTTAAGACCAAGAACTTATTTTTTCAACTCCTTCGAGATTTCTAAAGAAGATATTGAAGGTACAGAAAGGTGAATGATACTAACTTCTGCATAAAGTAGAGGATAAAAAGGGAATAGTAAGAGGTTAAAAATAATTAGAAACTCTCATTGAATTCGATGCGTTGGGACTTGTAATACAATACTCACGCGATGGTCATTGGAAAAATTAAGTGAAAGTGAGAAGGACTGGATCGGCTTTTGAAAGAAAGCCCGTATCACCAGCCTACTCACCGAGTAAAACGTACACAAGGTAAGATAGGTAAATGAAACTAGCGATTTTAATAATTGAGCGAAATAGTTATTACCAATGAATAAATCGCTGGTCGTTCCCGCGATTTTAGTCGTGATTTCAGTTTCCACGTATGGCAAATTAATGGACAGAAATTCAGCACTAATGACGTTTAACAGGATTCGATTATCATTTAATGACATACGACCATGCAACGAAATAATCGGATTTCTATGATTGAAAGTAATTCGATCAATCGGATCTAGTTTCTCGTGCAATTACATGGCATCGTTTAAAACATGTATAAAACATAGGAAAAATGTTCTAAAGCTATTAAAGTACTGGCATTACTTTTGATCTAACGAAGAAGAACTTTCACGAGTTTTGCAAAAAGTACTATTCATGATATGACAGTATTCGAACATTATTCAAAGTCTGGGACGAAAAAAGCGTTCGTAGATAGACGGCAAAAGGACCAAGAGAGAAAAGTGAGATCTCTGGTTGCGAATTGGCAATGTCTCGTGGCTATCGAAATGCTCAACTTTCCGACCTCGTAGCCAGTGAAAGTACTTCCGTTCTTTTCCAAAACGAGACAAGCAAGGGGACGAGCATTAAGGATGCACGCTTCGGTACCGTTCTACGGATTGCCTAAACACCACTCCCCGTTTACGTAACATCATTTGATAGAAGTTTGAAGAGAAACGTGTGTCCAGCCACGAAATATGTCGTTCCATCTGACGGTCCTCTATCACCGTACATGGAAACCGTAGCGAACGTTCCATCGCGTTCATGCCTCGTTCCTTACGATTAATTTCGTTGAATATATTTCGAATTTAATTAAAAAAGTAACGATTTTGTCTGTCGTTGAATACCAGATGGCTCGTGCATTATCAAGGTGTATCGGGATTCATGAATATTCAATCGATGGTATGCGCGTTATCCGACACACTTTTTCCCCATTTTCATCTGGCTGAGATTACGCTGTTTATGCGCGAATTAATTTCTCCTAGAAAGTAACAATGCAGATCGTTCCGCGATCGAGCGTCACTGAGATTGCTCGCTACTAGACGCGAGAGGAAAGAATCGACTTTACAGCGGAAAATAAGTTTTTAACTAAGAACGAACGATGAAAAAGAAGAGAACAAGCGAGGAGAGCGATCAACGAGGAAAAATACACAGGGAGAAGATGAAGAAAAAATTCGTTACACAATGGAAAGTGTTCGTCATGAAAGGGTATCTGGTGAACTAGACCGCGAACAAGCGTAGCTCTTTCAAGGCCACGAAGAAAGAGCAGAAGTTGCAACGTTCAGATTTCTTCGAACCGGTTTCCTTCGAAAGGTGGAACGCGTACTCGCGCGTATCCACGGTGGACGTAAGCGTTAAAGGGCCAATCAGGCTGCTGTTATTTCTATCGAAAATCGAGAGGAAAAAAAGGCATGATGCGCGCCCGCCATCTGGATATTACCATTTCCAGAAGCCGGTCCCGAGTAGTCGTTATACTCTTTCGACGAGAGAACGCTTTTTGCTCGTTCGCTTTCTTCTGAGCCGAGCGATTCAAGTGAATTGACCCGTTGGGCCTTGTTATCGTTTATTGCCGTTTTGCAGAAATTACGGTGCTATTAAGCATCGCATAAATACCGATCGAACAAAGTAAACAACAGCTATATCCAGCACTCAGCTCGCATTATCTCTAGTACAGATACATATATTTATTTAAAACAATTTTCTCTTGATCTAAATTTTACTATTTTCTAGTTAAACGAACATAAAGGAAAGATTATTTTATTCCATGCTCGTGTGTTGAAAAATCTTCTCTCTTATTTACGTTCTCGATCGCCGTTGGTGGATCGTGCAAAGAAAACGGGGCCGGGATCGGACGAAAACAAAATTTCACGCGCGCGCTTCTCTTTTTTCGGCTTTTTTTCCATTTGCTTTCGGCGAAAGTAAAACGGCGCCTGTGCGCTTTGCAGAGAAAGTAATGGATCGCGCTCTTAATGTCGGTTCACACGGAATTCAGGATGTGGACACCCGTGTGGCGCCAATCGGCTGGCACCGGACAGCACCAACGATATAAACGACAGACAGAAAGAGAGAGAGATGGGAGAGAGAAAAGCCAGAAGAGAAAGAGAAGAACAGACGCGGGACACACGCGAGATCAACGCACGTGGGCTTTCACGAACAGCTGGGAGACGAAGCTACAATTATGCGTGTGGTGTGTATCTCGTTTACAGCGACGTATACAAGAGAAGAAACTCTCTGTACTTTCGACCATCAGCCTGCACGATAGATAGAGTCAGACTAGTCGTAGGAAGGTGAAAGTTCGTGCGATGCAGCTTCTAGATCGCCTCTTCCATCGTTTACTTTGCAATTTTTTTGTCCCTGTCACTTTTCCTTCGATCGAGTTCGGGGAACCGACGATATTCCCGTGATCGTTTCTTCTCATAGATCTTGGTATCTATCCGCCTTTGACATTTATACCGCTGGCTACAATTTTTAAGGTCGAAACAGCAGCGAAATATGTATTTTAATCGTAAGATTTCGTAACAGAGGGGAAATTGATTATGATATATATGTTTCGTCGGTAGCGAGTATCAAGATGAATAATGGCGAGGGTATTAAAATGTCGACAGCTTTCATTTTCTCTCGAAGAACCAGTGACATGGTTGTATTTTCTCCTCCTTAACAGAAATCAAAGAGCCGAGAAAAAAGAAAACGAGAAAGACAATAATTAAAATATTATCGAGTCGCAGCAGCATTAAGGCGATTAACAGGTTCGAATCTAATCGGAAACTGGAATATGTTTTCTACCGGGTTTCACTTTTCTTGCTACCTTTTTTTTTCTCGCATGCCAGGCTTCCTTCGATAACGCTCATTAAGAACTTGACAATCCCTTGTAAGTCGTATTTCAGATAATTTTTATTAGTACATAAAGCATACTGGCTCGTTTCGTTTTATTGATTAGATCGGCTATAGCGACATTCTAATCGGCATGGTAAAACTCTAATAAGATAGAAAGAGGACTCGAAGAATAAGAAGAACATGGTCGATGGTTCGTAACTTCCGGCGGAGCGGGTGGCAGCGTGAACATGAACTTCACACTGTCGTGCATGCAAGAAGTGCACTTTCACTTCTACACGACAGAGCCAATGACCTACTAACACATCGAACCATTCACTCGCTACCGCGATGCTATTCTGGCAAGGACGTTCTACATCGATTGTTCGATGCGTTCGATTATTCTTCTTGATTGAAAAATTGACGATATCCATTGAAAAATTGTATAAGAGTATCGCAACCATCCTCAAAACTCGCAATAAAATCTATCCTCAAATATTTCAATTTTAATTCCTAAATCAGCTACTAATTAATTCTCAAAGAAGTAACACGACGAATAAATTAATAATCAAGTTCAATAATTGATATCTATAATAAATTATATAAAGGTGCTTGGTAATATTTATCCGATGGAATTTTCACATTTATCTCTTGAACGAATCCGATACTCTTTGCATCGATTCCTGGCCGCTTCCACCCCTTTTTCTAACTCTAACCAAGATCATTTCTTTACCTTGAAATTCCTCGTCGTTCGTTCACTGTCCTTCGATCAGCAGACAATGGACCCTTCTTTTCGGGCGAGGATTTTTTAATCTATTACGAAATGGGGTGACAAGGACCGTTACGTGGTTAAATTGACCTGAACATGGTTAAACTAGTGATTAATGCAGCTGGTACGATGTTGGCTATTGCCCAATCTCGTCTCAGGCCAATAAAACTCGTGGCGTGGCGTTTTCACTCCTTCTTAATATCCCCGATAACTGACCAACCGGAGGATGCTGCCCCGTACCATAATGAATCTCCGTGTGTACAATCCATGTGTTTGTTTCCTGGTGAGCCTCTTTTTACTTTCACCCGTTACGGAGCCAACGTGACGCAAACAACATATTTTCGTCCACTTGAAAAAGAATCCACACGATCGGCTCCAGGAACTTGTTTTCTACTCTCCTGACGCCGGACACGGACGGTTTCCGGCTTTCTGAAGACGAGTAGGTCAAACGGAGTACCAATTTCGATTCTATCACGCGATTTTAAGCTCCCTCTTTCTCTCGCTTTATATAATATCTCACGAAGGTGTTCTACTATTCACGGAAATCTCTTATTAATATATTATGTATAATTCGTAGTAATAAAGGTCAACTATTACGATTATATCGATAAAGTTTCAAACGAACGTGAAAATGTACATAGAAAGAACAAGATATTAAATGCAGGTGTACATAATTCGTAGAGAATTAAATTAATTATTTGCTTAGTAGATTTCCCACTAGATTTATGAGATATTTAACACCGATTATATATTTACAGTGACTAATTATCCAATTAAAATCTTTTCTCGGCAAGTATTCGAATACTTTGAGTCGCGATATATTCTTCTTAAAACAAAATCGAAAATATTCGACGACGTTACCTTTCGAAATCAAACGCAACAATGCAACCTAGTCACGAATCATTGCGTGCACTATATAGATGCGGTTAAAATGGACTTTGGTATAAAAGGGATTCGTGTCGGGTAGAATCTGTTCAGCTGCGTGTTCCGTGGCTCGTTTACCTCACTCACGCGACGTTTCTTCTTTGATGTTTGGAAGATCAATTCTAACGAAAGATCGAACGATAAATCGGAGCAGATTGGTTAAAAAATTACTGGATCGTCGTGGAAGAAGAGAAAAGAGAATTTAATTATCTCGCGTGTCGTTATATAATTACAGCTGTTACGATCGCATCAGGATTCTCGTGCAATCGAATCGATTCTGATAGCAACCAAGTCGAGACTTTTTCCCCTTCGTTTTGGAATTGAGGATTGTTTACCTTTTCGTAACGGCACGTTTTATCTTGGATCAGTTTTGTTCCTTGTATTCTTTGTCCTGCTTCGAAAGATACCGTATCTAATGTTTGACAATTTACACAAGTTAATTGAAAGAGCCTATCGGCTAAATAAGTGGCGAGATAACAGGCTTACCAGTACAAGCCGGTCCTATAGGAAGGAAAACAGAATTTTTACACTTTGCGCTGTAAACGAGCTCAAAGTTTTTATGGCAAATGATACTCGGAAAGGATGCTGGTTACGGCGCAAGCAAAGACTGGAAGAAAAGGCAAACAGTGGGCAAAAAATCGTTCCAAAAGAGCGACGCTATTAAACACAGGGGAAAGTGGAATATTTAAGTTGCAGGATTCGCGAACGATTTTTCTCCATAACGAAAACCCTAAATCTTTTTGTCCGATTACCAACGCAATTTCCAATTCGATTTCTTCAGTTTTAATATATAAGACATTTGTACTATACGTTAGTTTATCAGAAATATGGATTTCCGGACAGAAAATTCTAGTGGCGTGCCAAGATTTTGAGAGTTTAAACTTAGTCACGCAAATATTTTAACTTTTGCAAGTATCGTCCCTTTGGTTTCATACTTAATTAAGTTTCAACGTTATCTTCCACTGTGATACGCTTTTATAACTAGAAAAAGTATAATGAATTTTTTATAATAATAAACCTAAACTTTTGCGGATAGCTTATTAAATTAGTTACGATGAAATATAAAATATTGTTTGGAGCACCGCAAGTTAATCTTCGACTTAGCAAAGGATTTCTGATTTTGTTCCAGTCAAATGATGGGTGCAGCGAGATCGTGCCAATGGTTGCTCATAGGAATAGTCCTCATCGTATCCTCGAATCGTGCCACCAGTCAAACAGAGATCTCAGGATCGAGCCTTAGCAAGCCAAAGACGATCTTCAGTTCCAGCTACATCGAGCCGCGAAGCAACAATGGGAATCACACGGACTTAATTCTAAATTCGCCTCGCAGACGTCGATATGTTAGATTTCCAAGTGGTCCAGCCGGCTATCTTTTCGAGGGTGGTGGACCTCCTATAGGGAGGAACATCGGTGTGCCTCCTGGAGTTCGTTTTCCATCCTGGAGACAACACAAGTCGTTGTGGAGAAATCCTATTTCCGAGTACAACAGACCCGTGATGGGTCATCGAACTCCACGATTGATCTTCCGTGACAACGACATCCCACCCCCGGTGGGTGGCAGCGCATCCTCGTTTTTCCAACAGTCTAACCACTTGCCAGATTTTGAGGACGAGATCAGAGGTAATGTGCGATAATGTGAGATAAAAAGCATAAATCACATTTCTCGTATTTAATAGAAGAATTTTAAGATTCGATATATTGTCAACCAATTCCACGTCAAAACTTTCCATTTGCATCTTTTCCACCTTCAATCGTTTCGTATTTATTTATTTATTATTTCACCATCAAGCGGCACGAGAGTCGGAAAATTAACAAAAATAGATTTATTTTATCTTTCTCGCGTGATGTTTATATTGGTAAAATATATTATATATACATATGTACGTAAATGGCACTTGAAATTTGTGACGTCGATCTCCGGTTTGGTTGGAAGAATGGGAAAAGCTAGCATTGGCTTGATTTTTTTTTCATATCGTGTTAACTGTCTGCGGTTCTATGTTGAATTGGATTCGATATTCTATTCCACTTGATTTTTCTATTTTTCTTTTATCTTTGATTGAACAGAAATGTCAATATAGAATAGCTACGAAATGGCTATGAATGGTTTTTATTATTACTTTGATGGTTAAATATGTTTTATGAAAAAGATTACTTGATAATTTTCTTTTCTTTTTTGTTAAGAGAGGAAATTGTTGTTCCAGATCATCGAAAGCAAACCCTCGACGATTACCCTAGGTTAGAATCAGGTACGTTCCCCGCGAAACGATCAGCGTTGATCGGTGTTTCAACAGAGAGCGACGTACCGATGAGTCGTGGTCTAGTCGCACCTGTTGAAAGCCCGTTTCGCAGAGCGTTTCCGGTCTTTCGCTAATCCAATGAGTGAAACCGATACCGGATTACATTACATCGCGCCTCTGGATTTCGTACTGGTCGGATAATTGTAAATTAGCCCGGGTGCAATATCCTAACCGGGTGTCGCAACGATTGTGACATCCGGACCCGTTTCCGTCGAGCCGACGATTTCCGTCATCCGCGTTGGTCGTATCGTTACGACAGAGGCGCTCGAAGGTTCTTTCCTGTTGCTTTTACGATTTCGTTAAATCACATCGCGATTGTATTAACGACGTCCCGTGAAATAAAACTTCTTTCGTTCACTTTTTCAAACGATTGCGCTTATTTTCAATGCTCTCGCGAATTGCTCAATATTTTCAGCTCGTTTCTCTTGCGAAAGTATTCTGAAGCTAGGCTTGGAGTAATCAGACCTTGCTTTGCACATATCAGAGATGTCTGGTATGAAACGTAAAAATCAACGAGTAACGAGTACCTTCCGTTGTTTCATTTTAATTATCCGTTTTGGAGAGACAAAAAGGGGAAAAATGTCGTAAGAGAGAAAGGAGAAAAAAGAACAGTTTGCCCTGTTTTGTGCAGAGCCGCGTCAACAAAAAAGACCGCTGTGGAAGGGTGACGATACGTTGTGCGCTGACGGACGAAGCTGCGAATTTTTTCTAATGTGCTGGATGTCCGCTGGCCTTTTGGACGGCAGTTGCGGTGGCATCATGTACGCTTGTTGTCAGCGGAAAGAACCGAAAGGTAGCTCTGATTATAACCTGATTGAGGCACCTAGAGATCAATCTCAGCCGCTTCCGTTGGATACTTACACGGAGACCGCCAATGATGATCGTAAGTCCTTCCTACAGAAGCATGTCATCCGATTCTTGCACTAGCATGATCGACCACCGCTGTCTTTCTTTGGAAATGCTTCCTGAATGTCGTTATTCATCTCTCTTATTTAAGAGACGTTTCTTTTATATCTTCTCCCTTTTTCTTGCATTACTTCACTCGATCTTCCCTTATTCCCATTTACATGTTTCTTCACTATTCCATATTTTTGTTCTTTTTAATTTTTCTTTTTATTCTACTTGTCTATTTCTCTTTTTTGTCCTACGAATATTACATTAGCACTTTCATCAGCATGTCGAAATCTTCTTGACTTGTAAATCACTCGTCTCTTTAACACTTGCACTTTCCTTAGCATGCCATCGAATGCCTTCACTTTCTCTGTTTACACCTTCCAAAGCATGATAGGATGTACACCGCCCGATCTAAGTCATTTTCGTCTTTCTCTTTCGATACTTGCACGTGTCGCGATCTTCCTGCCTGCCTTCCTCCGGGTGAAGTTTTCTCACCTTGTTTGTCAATCGATCTTGCATGTTCATCGTGATAACAACGAGTCCGTTCCGCACTTCTTCGACGGTTCTCTTGTCACGCGAGTCCTCTGAATTTCGTATCCACTTCCGGTGTTCCTAGTTCGCGAGGAATAAGTCCTCCGTCCCCCTGAAGTACGATCTCCATCTTCAATCATCGATTTCGTCTGTACGAGTATAAAGAGAGATTTCCATAAATTTAATTAATTTACAGATTAATTACAAATAAGTGAAATTCTTCTTCCAGTCGAACCGCGTTTAAGAGGACACTTTTAATTTAACGGAATCGATAGAGTCGCGATTTAAAACGTACTATTGCTTGGTAGTTTGATCGTCAAATGTTTCATTGAATTACTCCAAGCCTAATTCGGTAATACTAACTTGTAGACCAACGAAACGTTATCAAGTGAAAGATGTTTCCGTCGCTACGATACCAAAGTGTTTGAACATACATATATACTGCATAAAATAATTAGAGGATCGTTACTATGAACGATTCTATTGCGTTAAATAAGCAAGGAGAAGATTCTGTTATAATTGATAGACTGAAATATATAATAGTTGATCATGTGATTCATGTGTTTTAAAAACGATGATTAAACCTAATTTTTTAAATTCGCGTGTATCATAATCTGAACTAATGTATGCGTTCTTTGCTAAAAGAAAAATTCCTCTTGAAAGGCTTAAGGTAATAATTAAAACAAACGTATAAACGCAAGAAAAAGATATAAAAATCAAGCTGATACGGAAAACGGTGCCCTGATTGTTTTGAGCAGTGTATTTACACATATTCCGCTACTAACTCTTCAAGAGCTGCTCGTAAACGAACACTGCAAACCGATACTACATATTTAGATTGAAATGGAGAATCTACATCCTCGTAATTACAGGCTGCGGGATTCCCGTCTCGAAGCAAACCGCGCAAAGAAGAATCGTCGGAGGCGACGACGCAGGATTCGGCAGTTTTCCATGGCAGGTCAGATTTGCATTGACGAATCGTAGTCAATCCTTTCCAGCCTTTTGTATCGTCTTTTAAACAGAGAAAATGTTCTACTTTCTCAGGCGTATATACGAATCGGGTCCAGTCGATGCGGCGGCACTCTCGTTAATCGATTCCATGTCGTCACTGCTGGTCACTGTGTAGCTAAGTAAGTGGAATATCTGAAGCTGTTACGACTTGCAGAATTTCTCGAAGTTCTAGAATTTCCTTAATCTATACGTGGTTCAGAACTGAAAGCCTCGATACTATGATAAAAATTCCGCAAGTGCAATATCGATCGCTATTTTCTTTCAATTGTTCTTTCGTTTTACGTTTAGGGCATCAGCTCGTCAAGTTCAGGTCACTCTAGGTGATTACGTAGTGAATTCCGCTAGCGAGACATTACCAGCTTACACCTTCGGTGTCAGAGAGATTCGCGTTCATCCTTACTTCAAGTTCACTCCTCAAGCTGACAGGTACGTTGACATTTCACGAGTGGTTCTAGCAGACGCTGAAATGAAATTGCCTGTTGTTCAGGTTCGACGTGGCTGTTCTACGATTAGATCGTCCGGTTCATTACATGCCTCACATAGCGCCGATCTGTTTGCCCGAGAAAAACGAGGACTTTCTAGGACAGTATGGATGGGCTGCTGGATGGGGAGCATTACAGGCTGGTAAGTACAGAAATTTATCCGGAACGTTACAGGGTTTGGGCTAGTGACGGTCGTGTATTGAATTATGTTAAAACGAACAGGATCGAGGTTACGTCCCAAGACACTACAAGCAGTAGACGTACCTGTGATAGACAATCGAATCTGTGAGAGATGGCATCGGTCCAATGGGATTAACGTTGTGATTTATGACGAGATGATGTGTGCTGGGTACCGTGGAGGTGGCAAGGACTCCTGCCAAGTGAGTTTAAATTGACGTGAAACGGTTCAGGAATTACTGTAAGTGGTAACGATATAGCGCGTAAAATTAGTCAAAAGCTACAAGTTACAGATTTGTAAATTTATGTGTCAAAACGTGCAATTCGAGACATTTTTGGAGAGGTAAGAACCTCGAATGCTTTTCAACACTGTGCGACAAGAGCAATAAACAAAGGAAAATTCGCGAATTCAGAAATTTTTGTAGAGCTAATGTGAATTGTATTGGCTGTGTTCAATTTCGATCGACAATTACTAACGAGCAAGAAACAACAGTGGCTTATTGCCGTGTAAATTTAATGAATCGTAACCGGAATATTAATTTACAAATAACTTTAGCGATGAATTACACCATATCTATAAAACGGGTACCAGATGCAGCTATTTATTGTCAGTGGGTATTTCTCCCCAAAGCTTCACCCATTACGCTATATCGTCCCCACCCCGTACATATAGTACATAATCTAGAATGTTCAAGTTGAATTTGAAAGAACTAAGTGATGGTACTTCATTATTGTGTAAAAAAAAGAAAAAAAGATTCAGAGCTTTTTGCCTATGATTTTCAGGGTGACAGTGGTGGGCCATTGATGTTGGAGAAAACAGGACGATGGTACCTAATAGGTATCGTTTCAGCGGGTTACTCGTGTGCTCAGCCAGGCCAGCCAGGAATCTATCATCGGGTAGCTAAAACGGTCGACTGGATAACCTACGTTATCAATTCGTAGCGAGACGAATCAAAAGGGATAGAGATTGTTCTCTGTAAAAACTTTGCATGAAACAAAGTTTACGACACGGTATTGGATAGGATCTCTGACGATTTCGTAACTGGCTGGCAAATGATCGAATGATAGATGCCGAGGATCTAGGAACTGTGTAACTGGGAATTTCGACGATTCTACGCTCGAGGAATGTGAAACATTGTGATGAGATAATGTTTAAAGTCAGGAACAAAGTTGTCCGTCTTCGAGGTGGAAGAACTGTTGCTATCATGCATCGATTTCTAACATATAATTTTCTAACGAGGTGATGCGTGGAAATTGTTTTAACTTGTAAGTCGCGCCCGGTGAACTTTCTTTCGTCGATTATCTAAGCCTTGCGAGGCAAAAAGCGTCTACATTCTTGACGTACGGTGTGAAATGTAACGATGTGGATATTTTGTAAATTAAGTGCGTGTGATATTCGTTTGTATTCGCGCTTAATAAATGTTCAGTTTTTTATTTTATCATTGTCTATCCATTTCTTTTTGTGCGTTTTAACGGATGGGACGAAAAAACAAGGCCTTTACATTAAAAACATACTTTGTTATTCGACAACCGCTATAATTCAACGCAAGCTTAGCGTTGCAAATAATAGAATAACGCGCTTAAGTATGTATTTTTCATTGCGTATATAAGTACACATTTATCTCGTTATTCGGTTTAACAGTAAGTATGTGTGACAACGAGCATCGAATTTCTGCATTTGCAGATCGCAGGACGTCGGTTCTCGAAGTTCTATTAAATAAGATTATCATCGGATAAACTACGGTATAATTACAAATTTCCCATCTTCACACCAACAAAAAAGTACACTAACTTCCCGCTTTCACGACGAAATTTCATTATTTTCATACAAACAACCTTTTGTTCTACTAACATCGATAACGCGTCGAACGTCGTCTCAGGTTATCCGATATTTTCAATAACAACTGCCTGGTTATTATAGCGAAAAAAGGAAAAAAGGTCGTCGTGAAAACGGGAATATGATCAATTCCCTATAGTTTCCTAGTTTAGAAAATTCATTAGCATTCGCAACCATCTATACATCTTGTCACACAAAGCGCGTGATCCATGTATTATATTATCTTTAATTTATTTTTTAAGTATATCTTTGAAACCGCAGTGAAAAAAGACGGCGTCTAAACGCAAAAGAGATCCCCTAAAAAAAAAAAAAAAAAAAAAAGAAGAAGAAAAAGAACCTATCTAACTATCTATTTCATTCGGCCTGCGTCAAGATGATTGTTCTTCGAGACCATTGCTCCCTGACGACAGAGTAAGTTAAAATTCATCATCTAAGTTAAATAAACTAATGATAATACTTTCTCTTCGAGTCTAGTATGCTCGAATACTAATAGAGGAGGAGGACGAAGAAAGATCAGGTCAAAAGGGACCCCTTCAGTTGATCTACCGTACGATGCTCGTGGGATGCATCGTTGGTTACCAAGCTGTCGTGAATGCCGCGGCATTCTAAATGCACTCTTGTGAACGATATTTAGATTAGAGATCGTGTCGGAAATTTTCCATATCATTACTTCCAGTTGAATGCTGGTGATTCGAAACTTTCCTGATCGTCTCTGAATTAAACGTTCCTGAGTGATTCCGTATAGCAGCTGAAAACAGTCTTGTATTGCAATTGTCATGGGACAACAAATGCACTGGCAGATAAAGTGGAGATACTTCGTGACAATCTGGTCTATGAAATCGGGCAGGTACGTCGAATAGCAAACGGTAGATCGTTCTTCAAACTTGAAACGATTACCGTTCGTTGTTCGAAGTACCGTTCTTTGGTCACTACCAATTCAAATCCCACGAGGATAAATCGCTCTCTTCTACGATGGTAAAATATCGAGTTCAAGGACACTTTGTGTACTGGGAGACAAACCATATTCGCTTTTGTGCATCAAGGTGCTCTTCAAATCTCTCAATTTCTGCGGTTGAAGAGCCATAGCGGTGTTCCTAGGCAGGGTTGCGATTGGATTTGTGCTGTGGCTCTTAAAACTGGCTTTTTCGTACCGATTGATCCCTTTCTCCGATTCCGAATTGTATCTTCTCTTCGCTGTTAGCTCTATGTTCGGTTGTTTCAGCACGGAATCTCTGTCCTCGAAGCAAGGAACCGTTTGCATGGATACGGTGTTTCTGCGATCGTTGAACAAGGACTTGGGATTTAGAGTGACTTCTCTGGCAGAGCCAAAGTGCTTGAAATTCTCACAGATCGGACTGTTCATGAAGCTCGTGTCCACAGGATGGCAGGACTCGGGAACGCGTTTCTCGATCTTGATCTCGGTGACGTTTTGACGAATCAGAATATCGGGAGCAGCTTCTGGTAACGGTTCTTGGGAGATCGGTGGCCATTTTAAATCGCGTGCCATGTCACGGTCAATCGCGAGGAACTTTCGTCTAGATTTGTCTATGTTATGCCAACGATAGCGTAATTTTCTAAAAACGAGGTAGTCAACAAAGAAGTACTCCATTAGCAACGAAATCACGAAATTGACGATACCGTAGCCGACCAAGATGAAGCGGAAGCCAACGTTCTCTGGAAGAATCAGCTCGAACCAGTCTCTCAGCCACTCAAAGGGAAAGGTTGCGAGGTAAACGGAGAAGAGGCTGAGACAAATGAACGAGGTGAGCAGACCGTAATTCGTGAACAGCGACTTTCTATATGGATGACCCTTGGAGAACGTAACAGCCAGAATGATATACTGCATGGAACTGATTATGAAAACCGTGTAATTTTCGGTACAACTCACATCGTCCTTGTTCTCAGCAGCTTTCTCCGTGGCATTGAACGGTTTGAACCAATCCATTTGTTGAAGATGCCATAGACTAACGGACTGAAATAGAGCCACAATCAAAATTTGCGTCACTAAGCTAAGAATGGGAGTGATGCTAATGAGACTGTTCAGAGGAGCTGTTTTCACTAATGGACCACCGTAAGCCTCGGTACGACCAAAGAAGAAAGCGAAGATCGAGATAATAAAGAGATCTATGTAGAGGAACTCGATGTCTGTCAAATTCGACTCGAAACTGTACAGCAGCATCACGGAGATGAATTGAGTGAGCGAGTAACTCGCCATATACTTGAAAATTCCGAAGGAAGTGACCAAAGCTGCGCGACCTTCTCGAATCACGGTCAATACACAAGAAATGTTAGTCTCGCGGCTGGTAAACGGCGATGCTACTGAAGATTCAGTGTCAGAGAGAGATATTCCGGTGTGGGCAGCTTTCAAAGCTCCACAGTCGTTTGCCCCATCACCTACCATAGCTGAAAATAATATTTAAAATTAACATTTCAATCAAGATAATATAAATTGTTTGAAGAAAAATTCAGTTACGTACCAACATAGTATCCCAAAGATTGCAATTCTTGAACGAGTTGTTGCTTCTGATCTGGCGACATCCTCGCAAAGATTGCTCCACGAGTGACAAGTTTGGGAATCAGTTCTGGGTAATATTGTTTGACTAGTGCCCACGTTTTACCCGTGAGTGAAAACACGTATTTGTTTTTTGAGTGGTGTAAGCTGAAACAATGATATGCAAAAGTGAGGGATTAGATGTTAATACGTTCGCTATCGGAGTAATTTAAATTTAATCCTAAACTATGATATAAACAAATGTATAAGTCTCGCACTAATTTACTGTAGTAGTAAATGTGATAATGACGTATAGCTGAATGAACTTACTCGTCGGCTAAATAATTGACATCGTTATCGAACTGATTGTTCCCAAAGGAGCCACTCTCCACTGTTTCCAAGCTAGCTACACTATTCAAATCAGTCATTTCGCTGAGATCCCCGTGTCCCATAGATGGCTGACTGCTGCTCTTCGTGAAATAGATTTGTGGTTTCATCTGGTTCTGCTGAGTGGCAGAAACTGCAATGACGGGTGTACCTGGCTTCACGATGTCACAGTCTCTGGCAACGGACAGTGCAGTCAGCATATTGTCGCCAGTCACCATGACAGTCTTTATACAGGCAGTGTTTAATGCACTAATCACAGGCGTGGTTTCTGGTTTCAATCTGTTTTCCATAATGACGAATGCTAAGAACGTCAAATCGGACTCTGCAGACTCGCGACTCAATCGCTGGACCTTGGCGTAAGGAAGACGATTCAAAGATTTGTGTGCGAGGCCGATCACACGGTAGCCTTCCGAAGTATAGTCTTGTAACACAGCGCCAAAATCTGCTGGGACTATAAAAACAATACGATTAGTCATAACTTGAAGAGAGTTTAAAACACAAAATTTAAAAGATGTGTTGCAATATTTACTGGATTCTGCTCTGGAGAGGCTGAGAATCATTTCTGGGCTGCCTTTGCAATAGAGGTCGTAATGATTAGCTCCCAACGTCCTGGTAATCACGCTCATCCTTTGGAGACTAGATGTGAACGGAAATTGACGAACGATTCCAATTTCTAAACCTTGTTCCCCCAATTCTGTCGTGGAACCAGTCAACGTGGTATCAAGGTTGTTTAAAGAGATGTTATCCATCACGTCAGAAGACATAGAATTTTGTCGGCTGATCGAGATTCTTATTTCGTTGGGTAGCTTCTTCAATAAATTGGAGCCTTTTGGTGGTCGCACTATTGTAGGGAAAAGCATCGAGAACTTTGACGTATCGGATACATCGGGCTCTTCCAAGCTCCAACCCGTAGACTCAAACATTTTTAGGTCGAGTGGATCTCCGACAAGTTGATTTTCTATTATAGTGATTCCGTGGCAAGTCACCATTCCGATGAGAAGATCGTTTAGGGGCAAGGATGCGATATCTTTGATAGGCGGCTGGAATTTCTTATCGATGGTATTCACTACGCCCCACATGTCGAGACCATCTTCAGTCAGCGTCCCAGTTTTGTCAAAACAGATACAGTCAATTGATCCTGACACATTGATTGTTCTTGGACTCGTACAGTAAATCTTGTTTTTCTCAAGTCTGCGTTGTGCCACCATTCGACCAACTGTCATAGCCGCTGGTAGAGCTGGCGGTACTACGATGGTAACCAGATCTAACGCTTCAAGAGCGATGTGATGGTTTGGGACACCTCTCATAGCCTTTGTCACAATGGTGTAAATCACGCCAATACTAGCTATACCAGCCAATAATATGACGAACTTGTAAGAATCTTGTTCAAACTTGAAATCGACTGGTGGAGGATACATAATGGATCTGACCAGTCCACCTTTGCTGGTGTTGAACCCAGTTCTCACGACAACAGCTAAAACCTGCAAGAAAAATAAATTATGTGATCAATAATCATTGATCATTTTTCTAAAGTCCCTATACAACAATTAGACTGCAGATTTTTATAAATTTATAGGAAATTTAAAAGCGCAAAAATGCATAGAATGCATATAATATGCAAGAATATATAAAATATTTAAAGAAACAAATCTCTGTTCAGGTCTCATCTTTTTCAGTTCTGCCCGTCAAAATATGAATTTGCATAGATATGTCTAGTAATAACGAATTTGGAAAATTAATCAGAAATTCTAATATTTCGAGTTACCTTCTCCGAACCGTAGTATCTCGTTTGAATAACTCGAGTACCACAGAACAGCGTGTGTCTTGCATGTTCCTTAATGTCGTATATCATTTCATTGGACGAAGGAATAGGTGTTTTTGTAACAGGAACCGACTCTCCGGTCAACATAGATTCATTCAGAATGCAATTCCCAGTCAGAAGCACTGCGTCACAAGGCATCAAACAGCCATGAGATGGAATAACCAAAATATCACCAGGTACCAATTTTTCAGCAGGCACGGTCGCTGTTTGCCCGGTCGCGCGGTCTCTCATCACCGTTGCCACGTCGGAAGAATATACAGTGGAACGTAAGTTGTGTTGGTTCTGTAAAAGGGTCCTTGGTTATTAATATAATTCAGAGATTGATGCAACAAGCGGCCGAAAAGTTGCATACCCGACGAGTCTGGAAGACTGCCATAATTATGCCGACGCTGGACATGGCCAAGATGACCATGGCGTAATAATAATAGTTGTCGGCAATCCAGAGACAAAAACTAAACAGTTGGAAGACGTAGAATGGATTAAGGACCTCGAGACAAAGCAGCGTTAGAATACTCTTTACTCGAATCACGATTTCATTGTTTCCGTAAACGCAACGTCTGTAAAGAAAACAGAAGATATTTTTTAGATAGTGTCGCAAAGTAGATTTATTATGTTTATGGGAATTTTTGTGGATATTTGCCTCATATGCTGTTCAAGCGAATTTAATCCTTGCATTTGATGCAATGTGGAAGTTAGGACACCAACGTCTAAACCACGAAGTTTTAGGAACTCGGTTCTCTCGGGGTCCCAAACGTAAGTTAACTTCTTGCAGTGGAACAGGGTGATCGACGGAACCTCTGTATACAAATATAAATTGATTAATTTTTTATATGAAGAAGAAATATTTTTTAAAAGACTTTTCTTACCGCAAAAAGAAAATATTTCTTTTAATTGTTGAATACTTACGTTTAAATTGTCCACCGGCTAAATGCAGTGAGAGTGAGGGAGGATATTCTTCCTTTATTTCCTTGACGGTTATCACGCTGCCGTTCTCCATCCATGGTTCGTTATCCATCAATGATTTTCCATCGAAAGGTTTACCGCTTGAAATATATGTAAAATATTAGCTTGAAATTAATAAAAAGGATGTCGTTCATAAAATAAGGAATGCTTACAGTATATCTTGAGCGGCCAAAGTCTGCAATTTCTTTACGTAATAACTCGTGTGTTTTCCTTGGAACCTTTCTACCAGCAAAACAGTGTCTGCGGTTTCTAATTGACATTTGGAATGAGTTGCTAGCAACATAAGATGCGGTATCCAGTGAAAGACCAATCTAAGAAGCCCTCCGGTAATGATAATCAAGAACCAAGTAACAGCGGTCAAAAGATTATTTCTCTTGTATCTAGAAGAAATAGGAAAAAGCGTTGCATAACATCGTGACACTTTCAACACGCGATATGTATGTATGTACCTACCCATAAATTTCCATTTGATCTTCTTCACCAGGGTTGATGTAATCGATACCATTCTTTAGGTGGAGAATTCCATTGCCCCTGGTTCCTGAAATAACACAATGGCCAAATAATTAGATCGATATAATTGACGACAGGCGATAAAATTTCATAGAAATAACCGCGTGAAATAAATTGCTTCGTAACAATGTGAAATGCTCGTAATCATCAATTAAACGGACTATCAATGGTACGTTATTTATGGACGGCGATTTCATTCGGTAGGATCGTCAAGGACGATTCGATAGAATCGCTGCCAAATAATTTGATTAAGTAGGCGGTGATCTCTTACCCTCCAAAAGTTCCGTTTTCTGCTCGCGCTGTTGATCAGCGGTGGTATTAGTACCGCGTGTTCCAAACACGCTGTACGCGTTTCTGGCGAAGCTCAAGTTCAATTTATTCGGAGTAGGCGGCATGATGATCGCAGAAAAAGGAGCGGATCTTAAGCGCGAATACTATATATGTATATGTAATATCTATATATATATATAATATTTATATATATATATATCTGTTTCTCCTCTCTCTCTTTTTAAATTTGGTACAATTGTTCGTGGTCTCACGGGAGATCACTCAGCGAGGATACTGCTTGCGGTATCACGACAGGGGGTTTTCCTTTCGACGTTTCTTGTCCTTCTTCCTAATTTGAATCCTTAATCGTTTCACAACTACATTTTACCACTACTCTTATCACCTACGATTTATTGTCTATGGGTCAACCGCGGACCCGTTTGTTGTTGTTGTTGTTTTATTCAACAACGGTATAAACGAAGAGAAGAAAAAACAAGAACAACGACACAAAGTTCGTCAACTGGCTTCAGAGGGAGATCGACGAGAATAAAATACTCGCAACAAGAGAGAAAAATGGGATTCTAGCCGAAACCAATTGAACGGTTCAGATGTGGCTCCCCTAGGAATAATGCAAGACGAGGAGATCGCTCTTTTAGGCAATAACCCCGTCTGCTACCGACACCGATTACCCGCCATTTTCGGGTCCGTCTTCAATGTTCTCGACGTAAATCTCAACAGAGTGTTCTCTTGCATTTGGCTGACATCGACAGGGACCAAGATGCGTCAGGATATAGCGGTATCCTGTCGAATGGATCGAGGTTCGAAGATCTTCCTTCCACGAGAGTTCAAGTGGCAGTGGCTAGTTGTTTGAGTGGCAGGACAACGATGACGTTGACGATGAAACAGTAGCTGATGCTATCGCTTCGGACCTGCCCCCGAGTTCCTGGATTCGTGTCAGTCGCCAGGATCAGTAAGCTTTCGCCAGCCAATTCGTGGCGTTGTCACTGCTCGTTCACCTTCGCTCATACCGCGTTGTACGCACGCCTGTCTTGAATCTCTGTCGACCAATCTCGGATGAAGCAGCTGAGGCTCTTCGAAATCCCAGCAGTCCACCAGAGATCTCTTCGTCTTGCCCTTGTCTCTCGCGGCCGATCCAATGTTACCTCGACCTTTTGTTCCGCAGCCAACTTCTATCGCCTCTCTTGCATTCTCGTGCCTCCCTTTTGCTGCCTCAACGTGCGATCTCAAATACATTACGGGTTATAAGAGTATTTTGGATGCCGTCGGGTGTGTCGATCGGCAGGGAAACTTCGTGGATCCTCTTCGATCAATAGAGATCTGTCTTATCGATTAAACGATCGGGTCGATAAATGATGTATCGATCGTACGACTAACGATATTGTTCCACGATCTTCACAATCACTAAGTAAATCGATTTACAAAGCGATTCTCGATTTTCTAAGGATTTAAGTACACGAGTGTTCGATTGAAAAGTACAATTGATCACAGGGAGAAAATGTTTAGATTGAGAGTAAATGTCGATTCTAACAGATCCACGAAAGAAAAGAAAAATTATTATTCGCGATCGACAGTACTTCGCTCTTTTATATAATGTTCGCTTCACGGTTTCGTGAATTTCGAACACCTATATATAGAATTGATTACGTCAACGTCCAAGTTCTCTTGTCGAAGGTGATCACACGTCTCCCACGAGCTCCTTCAATGATTAACACTTTTATTTTTTCACGCGCGAAAACCGATGCACTCGTTTTTAGCACTGCTCCTCACTCGTAATTATCACTCGTGATCCGGCTGTTCAATCCTGACTAATCGCCCTCGCGGCTCAAACGTACTTGAATTCTTGCTCTTTCTCACGGTTATGGCCTTTGCTTTTCTGTTCGTCGGATGATTCTTTCAGATGATCCGTTTAAACGATTCACCCTCTTCGGGACTTCTAAGTACAGAGAACACGGTGCAATAGTTTGTACCTAGTATCTTACTCATGCTGATGATTTCAATTCGTTCGTACGCGTCGATGATCAGCTCCGCCCTGTTAGGCCTCCGTAAATTAGGAAACAGAAAAGAAAAAATCTCTCTCCTCCAGGAAGTCACTTTGCACACGGTCGTTTCACTTGCGTTTCATGCATCTGTGGCCGTTTTCGGGTTTCTCGCTCGCGACACTCACTGCGTCTGCCTCTGTCGACATGCACCGTGTCGGTTTATAAGCGCTCACGTTCGAGGAAAAACGACACCTTTCCTTCTCGCATGCCTGTTAATTTTTTTCCTTGAAAAGCACACGATCCGTTGGAACTCTTTCAAACCGCTTCGTGCAATGTGCTCACAATGGATCTAAGATGGCGACTAGCCAGTCGTTCCTTTATAGCTGTACACCGAAACGCTTTCTTTCTCTTCCTTCCACGACCGCCTTTGTCCAACGATTCTCGCTCGGCGACAACGATTCGTTCGACGAGTTTCGTGTTAGACCGGTTCGTACGATCACTTTGAAACACTGACAAGTACGAAACAGCTGGTACAAAGCGTTCGCCCCAATTACAACGAGATTCCAGACGCAAGTGTATTAAGGGAATCGTTTGGCATTAGCAGAAGACTTGCGCTCTTGCCTGCTTCGATCCCGGTTCAGGGGCGTACTCTTCGCCGCCTTTTCAGGTACGCCACGTGTCTCGTTTCGTTACTCGACTCCGAAACGCCGATTCGATTACGCTCTGTCAACGTTTTATGAAATGCTGAATCTCAACTACATCGACGAATTCGCAAACGTTTGCTAATCCACATGTGAATATTTACACGGCACGACGTACCAACAATTTCTCACGATTAAATTGAAGTGTCGAGAACTTTCTTTAATTCTATAAGTTACGATGCATTGAGGGCGCCAGTTGTTTGGTTCGATTAAAATAGAAAAGTCTTTCCAATTGCACGATTGAATGAAAATCTCCGTTTGGAGTAACTTTATCAAAATCTGAACTTATTCTTCGACAGCTATCATGGTATAAATTCAACTTGTTATTTTGTGATTATCGACGTTCTCAGGGGCTAATTGGCGAGCTTTGTGGCACCAGGTTTAGTGATGCCGTACCTGAGATATCCCCACCATTTGGTTTTGCCTCGACCTACGACGACGTTGCCGTTCGTGAGTCATTTGTTCTCACTAAATCGCCTTCCGTGGCATGAGTACGGCCCTGTTAATTGCATGGGACTTAAAATGCATGCGCCTGTTTTCATGGCGATTCCTCTTCCACTACCCTCTAAATGATTATTGAAGGAGCGCATCTGTTTAGGTGTTATAGCGGCGAAACCCAGGCAAATCGAACGGTTTACCCGCTCCAGCCGTCCTCGTCACCGTCTCACTCTCTCTCACTCTCTCTCTCTCACTCTTTCTTTCTCTCTTTCTCTCTTCGATTCTTCATTGGAGTATTGAACGAGCCCGAAAGCCTCGTGGTCGATACTCTGTTCGAGTTAACTTTCTGCTTTACTATGGCCAGCACGTGCCAAGCGTCTGAAACGTTCACACCTAACTCTCGTGCGGCTGGTGGGGTATTTCTTTGCCGTACCCTCTTTTAGATAACTCCGAGTTTAACCTTTCAAGGCACATTCAGCGCGTTAGCGATTATTGGAGCTTCAACAAAAGTTTCTTTTATCCGATAAAACAGAGTCCGAGGAGAACAGGGTCAAGTCTAAAATAAGATTACTAGATTTCAAAAATATATAGCGTGTTATTTAAGGAATAACATTTCAGTGTTTTGATGATATAAGTAATGGAGATACGTATATCGTTGAGCTTGTTACGTTTCATTCGTTTGAATGAAAACAGATGCTAATAATATGATACTACGCATTGACTACAGGTCAGATCGTCGTTACATGCAATCATCAATGACTGAGATGTCGTTAAAGACCATAGAGAGAAAGAAAAGGGGGGAGAAAGAGAAAGAGAGAAAGAGAATATAAATATGTGACTATTCGGTCTGAAGATATCTGAATTAAATATCCTAACAATGAGGAAAGACACCTGAAGTTGTTTTGTAACTCATCGTTGCGACGGTTTTTCCTGGAATTGTTAGCTCCGTCATATTCGAATTTCTTTTATCGTACAGGACGTATCGTACATATCGTATTTGCGTACAGGAATCAGTTGAATGTCGTAATTACACCAAGCGATAACGAAACTTATGTAAGGTGTATATTGTAAACTGTGTGAATGGTGACATGCGATTTTCCGGTACTGCAGATGCGATGCTTTGTACTCGTATAATTTCGCGCCGTTAGCTTTTCTTGATGAGGGAATCGCACGATTTCCGGTTAATCGATACGTGTTTCTAGTTTATCTCGTTTATCGTAGTTTCGATTATTCGATCACGTTCCACGTGTACACTTGGCGATTTTATTGATCAAATAAAGCGGTGTATAGCTACCTATGTTACAAATTAGTCTATCCGGTAATCGGTCACGTTTCATCTGCAAACGTCTGAAATTTGATACACAGTATGATAAAGGTTAGATAACATTTATTGTTAGAGTAATCGTGGCTTATCGATAACAGGCTTCTACTTTCCGATGTTTAGATGCGAGGAAGATCGTTCATATTAATTCAATGAGCACATTCGATTCGCTACGTCGTTATGTAAGATCAGTAGGTTTTCGTGAACGTCTGTAAATATCGATAGTCTTAAACTGGCAGCTTTTGTGGAGACATGAAAGTGGACGTTATCTTTTGCTTGTTCAGTGTCACACAACTGGTGCTTTAATAAGCGTAACTTGAGCGATAGGTCGAGGCTACTGACAGAAATTAAAATCAAAGATATTACGTTTCTTCCTTTGTAATCTATCGAAATCTTGAAAGTTCCTTATTTGATGTTGTTTTTTCTACGAAAATTATCTTATCAGACATTATTGAGGCGTTTATCGAACCAATTATTTTTTCCATCGTTCAAACGAGGAAATTCTATTTATATCAATTGGATCATCGAGATGACACACGCTGAATCGAGGACATGTTATCGCAGAGAGACAGTTTCTTGTTTCTTATCCAGTTCTTGTCATTGATAAAGCTCGAGATCTCGACGATAAATCGTCACGTGCATTCTTTTCTCTGCTCCGATTCCCGAATTTAAATACGCGTCACGGAAGGCAGACGTGTGTCGACCTCCGTGCTATTTTCGAACGAGTCGTGTCGTCGACCGATTCGATGAAAATCGTCTCATATTCTACTTACTTGCTCGTCTTTTCGACTTGCTCCCTACATTTAGAAGCATGCGCGGTGAACGTCATGGCCGTTTGAACTTTTCGCGTCTATAATAATCCAGTGACTCGACCCTGATTTTGTTGTCGACTGAAATTTCGACGGAGTCATCCGCGTTTCCGACGCGCGAATTATTAACTGAGTTATTTACAACGCGTGATCTGTCCGGAAACACGCATTTCTCGTCGAACATCATCTTCAAGAATGTGCAATTGACAATTATAGTTTTGCCTCGAGCTTCTCACGCACACAGATTCTCGCTAACAGTCGTTTGAAGAAATACTGACGAGTACATCTGCTCATATGGAAAATTATTTATTACCATTTCTGCATCTAAGTATTTTCGTACTTTAGAAATCAACAATACAATCGTAACGTAACGAGATTTCAGAATGGAGCGAGATAAAGTTGCTTTTTGCTCGTATCTGTTTCACAAAATCGGCTTGTATTTCTTTTTAATGATAGACACGAAGGAAAAATACTTGATTTGTGAATGATGTCTGATTGCAGCGCTTAACCTTCGGGGTTATCACGAAGCGGAGCTTTATGTGGTCTATACATCTGTAAAATTGAACGAGAGAGCCTGATCAACACGGAAATACAGTCGATTTCGTGGATAAATGCGAGAATATGGCTCTGTGTGAATTGTTTTCGTGATTGATAAGGAAAATAATCTCCAAAGTATGAAATTGATATTTGCAATTACCTGATTCTATTTAGATGTTTTCCGACAAGGAACCTGCTATTTAGATCAGATTAACCCAAACACGCTTTGTCGTTTTGATAAACCGATATTCTGAAATGGAGTTGCACGTGCGTAGGCAGCTACGTGTTATCGCAGAAATTTATTGCACGTCATAATTGCTCTCCCATAAGGAAATCTTGCTTAATTTCAACATGGTTTCACAAAACCGTTTCTTTACAATAGATACAGGTGGTGCGCGTCAGATACACAATACGAAACACTGATAATTTGATCAATAGGGTTGATGAACTGATACCACTGATAAATTGACTCGAATGTAACAGCAAAATTTCTCATCAAAGAGGTAAGAACTTTTGTATGATTGAAAGCAAAATACAGGAATCGAGAAATCGTTCGATGCAAGTTTGGCGTCAAAGAATTTAGAATTCTAACTGTACTTTAGTCGCCAATTGATAAGGCTCGTTTCTTTCGCGTTGTCATATTACGTTAAGGCTTTTTAGTAGATCAATTTTTTAAAATCATTATGTTAGAACGCATAGGCTGAGGACGCGGCATCGCGACAGCCCGATAACTTCGTTCGTTAAATGTGTCACCTCTTAATTGACGAATCGTTTTGAATGGACGGGGTCATTTGTGAGAACATTAGAGTAGCTTGTGTCTGATACTTATATATATACGTACTTCGAATTCGAAACGTTTCTAGCCACGTGCGATACGCTTCGGTGAAAATAGACTCAAGGAGAAATTATAGTAATTGATGCTCGTCATTTTCCTTTCTTTTATCTCTTTCTTACTATCTCTTTCGAAACCAACCCTCGAGCAGAAGTTACCATGATTTATCGACCACGGAATCTCCTTCGAGCGATAATCAGCAGCTATTGCAAAATATTTCTTCTAATTACTCTTTTCCTAAATTTCGTGAATCGATATCGGCTGATAGATTGATATCGGCTTTACTTGGATAAAATAAAAGGACACTTAAAGTACAACGAAATTAATTAATTGATCATGGGTAATATCGATAATGATCGTAATCGCGATATTGACAAAATTCCTCTTGATAATCATCGCCTTTAAAATAGATCGGTTGCAACGATAGAACTATAGTTATTAGGTATTTCGACACTATGTTATTTTTACAAACCCAATGTCCAATCCAATTCGTCGCAAAACGAATTATCTATCGCATTTACTGTCGCTACACTTGTAAATCATAATTTCCATATGAGATTCGAAAACTGTACCTATGCATGCAGTTTTTGCCAGGCAGGCTGATCTCGATCAAAGTTTCGGATCTTCTCGATTTTATATCGGTATAGATTCAACATATTACAAACGTCGATCGAGCATTGCCTTAACGTTGAGCAACCGGAGACCGGTCGAGGACTGACGCAGAGGAAAGTTTCGCTGTTACTTTTATACGTAGAACCGGCTATACATAAACAGAACGTTCGTATGTGTTAATATAACCAGCACGACACATTAATCACTCAGCTTGGTAAACGTGTAGCCACCGTGATTCCAATTTTATCCAGATTTCAGTTTTCTTGGATTTGTGACGCTTGAAAATTTTAACAACAGCTCTTACACTTAAACCATTCAAAGCCAGTATTTCTACGTGTTTCTTAAAACTCGACATTTCTTAAAGCTCAACATTTAAGGACCTTCAAATTCTTAAGACCCCATAAATCTTCCTAAATCTACAATTTCTAGTTTGTCAAGGACTGTACAAACTGTTCACCCAAAACCATCACCAAGCAACGTATTCGTTGAAATAACAAAAGCCTACCGTTCATGGCGCTTATCCTCAGCTCGGAGGAGGCTGGTTCGAAATTGATGTTCTCCACTTTTGTATCGTGACGACGACGTTGGTGATGGTGGTTGGACAGGTGGGCATTTAGAAGTAATCGAACACCAAGGGAACGCCGGGCATCGCGTGTCACCGGGAGCTGTGATCGTCGTTTTTGTTTCCCGAGAGATCAGCAACGAGGCAACATAATTTCGGTGGCACGCGCAGCTGCGCCGTCAAGAGAAACGCTACGCGACCGCGCAGAAAAGCAGCAGGGACGCGCAACGGAGCGCCGAGCAACACTGTCGTTGCGTCGCTCCTCTCGCGAGTTCTTCGCCCCGTTACCGAGCTATACGTAATCGCTTTCATGTACCGGCGATCCATGCGAATCTACGCCGCTGATTGGTTGAGACCAATTCCTTATCAGCGAACATTGTTCCGTTGGAACCGATGTTTCAAAACGGATCCAGCTCTTGTCCCTGTCGATCTACCGATTTCGAGTAAATGCAGCTAGTTAACACGCCTCGAGCAATTACATACCTTCTGTTAGACATAATTACACGCCTGACCGTGGAGTTAATCTTGCGCAGTTAATGGCTTTTCGGTAGATTCAAAATTATCGACCAAGTTCATCGAATAGTTTTAGCCTATTAGGGACTTCGTCTAACCAAGTCTCGGCGATTTCTCGCGGTTTATCTCTGACAATTCAGAGTCCGTCGCTCTCCTGACGCAAGATGTTTATCGCGAACTCTTAAAAAAATTGCGTTACTCAGATTATGTGAAGTATTTGATTTTAAATGGTGGAAGAAAAGAGAACGGTTTTCCCGTACTCACGAAGAAAATTGATGAGCGTGTTTGTTTTTGTTCGAGGAGAAAGTGTCGACGTAGGCAAGGCGTTGCTCGAGATTTCGTTCTTCTTTATTGGTTTCTTTTCTAATGGTTCTGAACGCGGTCTTAATTGCTTTATTTGCATTCTTTCTTGCGCACCTATGGCACGACCTGCCAAGTCGGGCCTCGTACGAGTTTTCTTTTTCTTGCTCATTCGTTTTATTTTCATTCACGACCGTTCTTCTTTTAGTTTCGCACGAATTTTATTTGTTGTTTTATTTCTTCGAAAATTGGAGAATCGATTCGTCGGGAAAATGATCGGGGAAGTACCAGGAAAATGTTGTACGGACTTCGTTTATTCTCTGCGAGACAATGGATATAATGTATACTTTTAAAGCAATCAACAAGATATAACGCCTTTGGACGTCTACAATGGTTGCCAGTTGTGCTAATTACGAGCTAAAAATTCCGAACGTACGTATATTCCATCATTAGGCGCGTTAGTATATTAAATAGTTAATTAATATAATAATAATTAAAATATATATTAGAATTTCTCTCTCCCCTTTTTCTTCGTTTCCGTATTGTCAACTTTTACTCAACAACGTTTCCTAAATACGATTAAATCCTGACGAGATTTCTCACATCGAACCCAAGTTTCCAAGCTAGCATCTCAAGAGTAACAGTTTAAAAGATATCCATCTTTTGCTTACTAAAAAGTACATGTAAAAAAGAAGGAAATAAGAACGTAGAATTTTCCTATTTACAGATATATCGTTCGCGAGATAAGTCGAATCTCTAGTTTCTAGATCGAATCGAACAATTTACTACGGACTGGACTAGGTCACGAATGAATCTCAACAAATATAGAGAAGATATGATCTCATTCGCTAATACCAAACATTTCTATCAACTTTGTTTGATCGAAGTTTCAAACTCGACCAAACACGAGTTTCCATCACGAGAAATACATCCTAAATCTCAGAAATCTTTCTTCTTATCCTTATCCACTAATACGTTGTCGTGGTAGCTGATTTCCTGACCGGGAACAGCTGGGTGAAGATAGTGCGGTTCCACGTCGATCTTCTCTTTCACGTCGGGATCTAAAACCATCGAATGATGAGGTCCTCGATGAAGCACCGTCGTCGAGTGATGCTGTTGCTGTTGTTGCTGCTGCTGCTTTCCAGTCGATTGATGCTGATGTTGATGTAGATGCTGACGAGTGTGCTGCTTCTCCTCCTCTTGGCCGTACTTGTCCAACAACTCCCTTAGTTTGTCGAAGTCGATGTCCTCGTCGATTTTCGAGAACAGCTCCTTGGCCCCAGATTGCTCCAACTTCTCGGAGTCCTTGAGCTGCTTGAAGAGCTGCAAGAATCTCTCGTTAGCCTGAACACCATCTCTGGTGGTATTTTTGGAGGAGTTCAAGTTTGGGTTTTCCAAGAGATCCGGTTTTTCGTGAACGACGTTCACATTCTTATCCAAGTTCTCCACGGTTAATTGTTGAAGCAGAGTATTGTAATCTGGTTTGATCCTAGACGTTTCCATACAGGAGCTGCAGGAACAATTGGTGATAATTTGCACTTTCTTCTGCATGGTGATCGGATTGTTCGTCTCGTCCTTGCAGTCCAGCGTAACCTAAACGATCAAATAAACTAGTCAATTTTAATGAAACACCTTCGCAATTCATACAGTCGATCGATGTACGTGGCTTCCGAACAGCTGATATATTTATTCGCCTACCGTGTGCCAAACGCTGTCCAAAGGTTGACAAGAGTCACAGTAAGGTCTGATTAGGTCACCAGGAGCGGAAGGTTCGCTGTGTGGCACCATATACGAGAAACAAGCTCCCACGCAAACGTTGTTATCCAATTCCTGTGAGGAGCATTGCGGCCACGTGACGACTTGCTTTATGGGAGTCGTCTTGCACCAGCTGTGCTTGTCAGGGTACAGTACGATGTTGTGAACCTTAAATAACCAGTAACGTCACTCTACGGAATAAATCAAAGGGAAATCGAGTGAAAGATCGATAAACCTTGTGCTCGCGATGGGCGTGTAGGGTGGCCGCCTGGAGGAACAGCGCGATCACCACTGTCAGATGACACGTCGGTCGCATGATCCCTGAAACAACAGAAGGAGAGAGAGAGGGTATCCGAATCTTTCCGATTGGACGGTCGTTGCCAATAAATTAGTCGCCAGGTAAAGAGCAGTCAAATTTCTAAGTGTGCCCAAACTTTCTCCGTTCTGATTTGTCGCGTCAAACACAATCGAGTATGGATAGCCGAAGAGACGAAGGAATTTCGCGATTGCGATTCGAGGCGCGGCGTGTATCGTGTGCACGTGTGCACAACGCGTATTCGTTGGTCCCCACCCCGAATGAATGAAAGTCCGTGGCTCTCTTTCTCTCGTGGTGTGCCTCTCCCGAGGTCTCAGGTTCGACGACCGTCTGAAATTACGTCACCGGGATTTGTCGTGGTGCCGCTTCTCCTTTCTTCCTTTTTCTTCATTTTCGCGTCGCGTGAATTTTGTTTAAAACAAGCTACACGCGGGGAGCATCGTAAACGCAGGGAGAGCTACCGAGCGGTTTTTTAGGAGGAGGAACAGGGGTGTTATAGTGAAAAGAAAAAGAGCGGGAAAGAAGCCACGTCGGAACATCGCGGCAGCGAGTTCATTCATAAATCGTTAAGGCCGATTCCTTGATTCCAGTCGAGAGCGGGATGTTCGAGTTTTAAGTCACCGAGATCTTAAGATAACGGAATTCCCCGTGGCCTGACGGGATCGAGAGAAAAACGAGACTTTCTCGTGGATATCTCGACCATAAATAGCGGTGGATTTAAGCTACGAGGTTTGAATACGGGATATGCTCCTTCCGGCGGTATAAGACATTTTTTGAGGTCAGATCGTAGAGGGTAAAAGTTTCTTGTTGTTTGTAAAAATTTGAGAGAGGAATCGTCGTTGGCTCGATCAAAATTTCAATTTTCACGAATAGAGTAAGCAAAGACACGAAAGAAAAGACAAAGGGCTGGGTAGATTTAAAATCTTTACCAGGAAGCAATCAGTGGCGAAGGAAGCGGAGTCTCAATTATCGTGACCAGTCGAGCTTGCACGAGCTTGTTTTATTTCCACGGAGCAATCGGTAATGAAGCAATAATTCCGCAGCAGCGTGGTAAAAGGAACGGAGGAGCATTACGTATATATGTTGACCGACTGGATCGATGGCGACCGAGAAAAAAAGCGTCAATCTCATCGTACGATCTTTCTTGATCTTTCGGAGATCACCACGGGAACAAGTGGCACGAACGACAAGGTAAAAGGATGTGCAGGCCCAATTACGAGAGATCGGCCCCTTTTTTGGCCCTCGAAAAATCTCGGATCCGTTTCACCGCGGAGCATCAGGGAACCCACCACCGTGCATCCTCCGTCCTTCAGGAATTTACTTTGTCGTTGGACTCGCGAGTTGAATTCCTGACAACAGAAAGAATCTCGTCCCTCTACGAACAATTGGTCGCCGGTATTTCCAGGAGAGGATCAACTTTTCGTTCCCCTCCGTTGCATTTCAATACCGATCTTTCGACCCTTTCTTATTCTTCCGCAGGCTTCCTCCTTATCCAGCGTTTCATTCGACGAGCCTCTTTTTTCCATCGTTCCTTTCTTAGGTCGAATCCACTATTTCTGCTTCTACTTGGAAGAACCGCACCGGCATCGCAGGGTTCGACTTATCAAGCCCGATCGAATAGTCGAAAATAAAATTTGAAAGGTTATCGGTGATCCTCTTGCAACGTAACACCTGCTGCAAATTGGCCTAAAGATACGATAGTCGAAAAATTAGAGCTCTCAGCTGATTCTTGTTGAATCACCCTGTACGTGGCCACGAGGGGAGGTGTGCGACTACAAGGTTCGGCCGCCCATCTCATTTCCACAAGCGGTGATTTGAATGACCGAGTAGGATACAACAGGGACGTACTTACTTAATCCGGACGAGTCCGACGGATTACAACAAGCACCACTTCGTTCTATCCAAACAATTATCTTTACATATTAAATCTTCGTGCTTCTATCAGACAGACCGCGTTAAATGTTTACAATGGCGAAAAATCAATTTTCATCTACCTTTGATTTATCGCTTAAGACACGCGGTCAATGGCAAATATTTTTCTTTCAATTGTTTTCACCGAACTTGTAGCTCAAATTGCTAGAACTTAAGAAGAGACGAGTCAAGTACGAAGTATGGGCTAGCACGATCGACGTGAAAAATAACGAGGCGTTGGAGGAAGAGGATCGAGATAAATACGGCCCTGGCCGGGTCGCAGCCAGAAGTCCAAAGCTCTTTGTTGCTGCGCCACCTTCTCTTCTCGCCTCTAGGTCCGTGTCGGTGGCATGGAGGACCTCCGGTCCACCTCCTTCTCCACCTTCCTCCCAGTCCCGTTCCTTCGATTTGCTCGTGTCGTCGAGAAACGAGGGACGAAGACAGGCTGGCCAGAGGCGAGGCAGAGCGAGCGAAAGAGTCGACAGAAAGAGACGGTAGAGGGTCCTGCGCCCAGCCGCGAGATTAATTTGATTTTCAACCAAATTTGACGCGCCCCCGAGCCTAGGCGGCCAAGCACAAAGGGTGCCGCGATCTGTGCACGCTACAGACGAGATCTGTTGGTTCGGTCGGCGTTGGCCTCTTCCCGCGGGACCTTTTAAAAAGCACAAGGATTAAATCCGTTCGACTCGAGCTTAACACCTACGAGAACGAGCGGCCCGCGAACGTGACGTGCCGCACTTCCAGGAAGCTTCTAATAGGAATTCATATTTCATTCGGACTTTCCCTTGGCGAGAGAAGAATTATGTTTGGTAAACCTGAACGACGACTTGGGGCGGGCCGAGCGGAGAACGCGTGGAGAATCGGCGTTAAACACTCCGTAGGATTTTATTGTTCGGCTCAAGCCGTTCTTCGTCGGATTATTCTTCGAATAACAAACTATTTGTCGTTATTAAGAAAAATGCGAATGCGAATGGAGAATAGACAAGGATGAGAAGTAAAGCGTAATCGAACCAAAGTTTGTACGGCCCTGATGCCCGAGGCACGCAAGATACTTTCATGATCTCTTTGCCGATGTGCCACAGTACTTAGGCGCGAGAGAAAAGAGAAGAAGGGGAATATTCGCAGCCAGTACGAAGGAAGGAAGAAGAAACACTATGAGTAAAATGGTTCAAGTTGCTCGACCAATGGTAGTCGTCGGGGAATACGTATAGGTTCCCGCTGGTGGTATCAAAGGACTAGAGCTACTCTGTAGCTCGATTACCTTCACCATGCTTCATCTAGGCATACCCATAAGCGGAAGAATGACTGGTGGGTACACAGAGACGAAGTAGGACTTTCTTATTTTTCGAATTCCTCTCCTACGAGAGAAGCGCAACAGGAGAATGGTATATACACGCCTATGATCGTTTCGTACCGTGAAATCTTGCGTCGACGAAGGTCTGGGACTTCGAAAAAAGAAGGTCCGAGAAAGAAAAACGGTACGCGGCCCTGATTATTGCGATAGATTAGCGTATAATTTTGGAGCGCAATATGTTCTTCCATTTTAATGAGAAATCCCTATCTTTCGATTTGGTCTAGCCCAATTTCGCATTTTGCGACCGTCCTTTGCTCCTCTTTTTTCCGCAATACGGTGCCGTGGCCGAACTAATAGGGGGGCCCGCAGGGTGAGGGTCCAGAAGGGGAGCAAAATAAAAGAGGAATCGACGAGAGGGAGGACGCAGAACGCGCCAAAAGCGAGAGGGAACCAGAGGAAGGCAGGCGAAAAGGAGCGAGAAGGTAACTGGGGAGGGTCTGCAAGAAAAAGAAAAGGAGGAGTTTGCCAACAGCACCGGAGGAAGCCCCGAAAACACGCTGGACGTGTGGCGCCATCTCGGCTCCTTTTTTTTCTTCCTCCTTCTCCGCCACTCGCCGCGCACACCCCCCGTGCTTGTTCCTTGTGCTTTTGTTACTTCGCCCATACTAATTCTTCGCGAGCTGCACGGCGTGTCCAGAGTGCGTGGGGAGAAATCGACTCGAGAAGGGGAATGGGCCCCGAGCGAAGGGGAAGGGGCCCTGTGCATCGACCAGTGTCGGATTAAGCTGCTTTCGCACCCTCTTCGTACCTTGATTAGATCGCAATTTTAAGCTCGCTAAAATTTCAACACCGCCCGTAGCGGTTTCACGCTTTCGAAGTCTTGATTATCGTTGCCAACGTCTGCCGCGTTTAAGTTTAGACGTGTCTCTGACTGAACTGTACCGGGCGAAACTAGGAGGGTACGCGCACGAAATATGATACACCTGTGCTTTTCGCCTAACTATAAGCTCCGTGGAACGATGGAATTGTCATTTTTTAAATTGATCGACAGTAGAATCGGATATGAACGTAATCGCTAAAACACCGAGGGGGAGCAAAAAGAGGAAATAACTAGTGTGTGTACCGCCTTAAGAATTCTCTCTCGGTGTGGTAGCCCCCACGAGAGCGCGGTCCACATACCTGCAAACGAACGTTCTTAAAAGGGAGGGCAGAGCCCAAGAACAGGTCGTTAAAATGTAATGACATTGTTGTTTTTAATGCTCGCCTCTTTAAAACGGGCCCTTTCGTCTTCCTCGAGCTTGCTCGCTACTACCTCTTTCGCTCTCTCTTCCTACTTCTTTCCTGTTTTTTGACGAGAGATGCAAAAAAGCGATCGCGAGTCATCTTGCTCCGTTTTCATCCGATTTCCTCCCCTTTTTACTTTTCTTCTCTAGGAAAAAAGAAACGTCCTCGCGGAGAAGGCATAGATCAGAAAGAAAATGAAAAGCTCCGATTTTATTCCGAGAGATATCGCGAATGTCTGGTTCTAGATGTTGCTCTCACGAAACAGGCGGCAATTTGTATGTCGTTACTTTAATGATCTTTTGTGGCAACCGATAACCCGTTACCTGAGCTACCCACCGTACCCACTAAAAGATGACACAGCTACTTTTGGTCGCTTTTGCAGCCTGACCTCGCAGCTATCGGTATCAAGTGTCATGGACCCCCAGGAAGCCTTCGATTTTTCTTACCTCGCTACGTGTTGTACAAGCCTAGCCGAGGAATATTTTTAAAAAAGGAACGTAGAAAGAGATACGCGTGAACGCGTGCGTGTAACCGTCACGGCCAACCAGTGAAATTTTTTGGAGAAGACATAATCGTGCCACTTAACGATAGGTTGGAGAATACCAATTAAACGAGAGGTAATACACTGTTCATTTTCTCGCGTCCAATTACTCGAAAGGCGCGAACATGGTCGCATTAGCGACTGTCGGTTCCAAGCTCGCTTCGGCGATCCTCGACTACCTGTAGTTTTAAAAAGAAGCGCACCATAGGATGTAATTAAGCGTGGACCATTCTTGAGAGAACGAGACTGGTTGATGATATTACGATGTTTACGGAATGAAGTAACATGTCCAATAATAGACTTGATTTTACGTATCTATAATTTGCTCAAGGAATTATCGTATCTCCTTCGAATTTCTTTTCCCTTTCTTCTTTTCTCTCTCTCTCTCTCTCTTTTTTTTTTTGACTACCGTAACTTTGCTATAAATTTTCTAACGAAAAATGTATCTAGTTTGCGGGATTAACTGGCGTGAATGTTTCGATCGAGAAAGCCGAGAAATCGATGGTAAATTTTTGTCAGAAATTTTGGGGAATTAGCCAATTAACTGCACGGTGGCAAGTCGAGGCAGTCGCAAAAGGTCTTCATTAGAAAGGACCCGATGGCGAGTTGGCTACCGCACAACAGTTTAGCTTGGAAGTTAAGTGTTGCGTCTAAGAAGAGCTATCATTAACTCGAGAATAGGGTCTGGTATTAGGATTAGTGGGCAAAACGTTTTGGATAGGGTGTTTCTCAACTATTTAAGTCCGGAGTCCCTGTCCCTTGGCCACTTTCGAACAGTCTGTGATCATCGCAACTTCTCTCAGCTGGTGTTAACATTCCTTTACTTCGAATGGAGACCACCGGAAAGGGATCTGCCTTCCGGTGATCGTGACGCAAGAGAAAGATAGCGACAGAGTGAATCGAGGAATCGTACGCGCCTTATACGCTGTAATACGCTGTTGTTCGTTGTTATAGTATTGGTACCTATCGGTGTCTATAATTGCTTTGAAAAAAACATCTACATGAGGTCAAGGGATCGTCACCAGGGAACGCTTATAAAGTACAGAGAGCCAGAAAAAAGCTAGAGTATTCCAAGTACGAAATCTCGCTGCTATTTCGATATTGTTATCGAATCTACGATATCGTGGATTCCCGTAGCACACGCATCACGTAGTCTGGCAACTCTGGCAACGATCTCGAGCCACCAGCAAGCGTACGGCGGCAGCCTTGGCTTTTCTGAAGAAACTGTCACTCACCTCCGTGTACGTCAGCGACGTTGCGAACTACGCACCACTCTAGAAATTTGCCGAGAGCGGAAAAAGGATCGGCAGACAGTTTCGAAAACGGGAACGATCTCCGTGCGATACTCTGTTGCTCGCGACTTTTCACTCGTTCCTCGGCCGGAACTTCGCCGTTCTTTCCCGGCCGGCGATAACAACCGGATCAGAGGAAGATCTGTAGCGACAAATTTGAAGAACGGTTTGCCTCGAAACACGGAGATCCGATATGAGGTTGAGCCGAACCGAGCTGAGCTGAACACGAAACTGTGCTGCCGATCTCTCGTGTTCCGTTCTCCTCCTCCTCTTGCTCCACCTCCACCACCACCGGAGTCTCCTTCAGCTCCTCCTTCTACTCGGTACGTTCGGTTCCGCGCCGTTCTCGTTCCGTTCTCTCTCTTTCTCGTTCTCGCAGCTTCTCCAGGTATTCTCGTGGAAACAGAAAGAGAAAGGATCATTCTCTGAACGAGATGGAGAGGGGAGGAATCAACGGTAAGCAAGAGAGATCTTTGACTACCTCTACAACGACGTCGCGTGTACTGTAAAAAGCAAGATCGCCCGAGGCCTTACACCTCGAACCAGTAAAACTTGTCGTACGCTAGTGCCAAAGTGTGCTCGTCCCAAGTTTTGATTGCCAGTTTAGCTGTTACCTCGTTTGTCCGATTATGAGAAGCGATTCGGCCGTCTTCACGATGATACTAGACGGAAACCAATTCGTTTCGATCTTTCAGAGACGTTGGTGACAGACGATAGGGTTGACAAATGAAAGAAGAATCCGACGAGGAAGAGTACGTCTCACGTTTGTTGGGAACTTCCACTTTTCGGAGATAGAATGAAAAAAGTGGTAGTTTCGTAGGAATTTTATTTCGATCGCTGCTCGAGTACGTCGCGCAACATCTCCAAGTATCGCCTAACCAGTAGTCTTTGGTTTCACTTTGGTGTCTCGTGTTTGATATCTTTCTATTTCGAAGGTCGAACAGATCTCCTACGTATGTCATGTATGATAACCGTATACGTAAGCGACAGAAACTAAAGATTTGTTACAATTTCTCCTAATACTTTGCCTCTTTTACAAGAGAATCGGTACTCCAAATGCTACGTCAAACTTGGTCGACGCTCACATCGATTCTGTTGTCCACGAGAGTGCTGTTGCTTTGAGTCAAGCCAAGAGCGGTTCGTCTAATTCGATCTACAATGGGTCCTAGTTCGTTGTTTACGTATTCCTTGAACTCTACGCACTTTTGCTTCGTATTGATATCGTCGGAGCTTCCCCAAAGGATGAGACCGTCGGCACCGAGATCCATGATCTTTCGTAGAGTCGCTTCGAGATCGTCCTGTACAGAGAAATCCATTTCGAAGATCAACCGATTTGTTATCAAGTGACGTATCTTTCAATACTTGGAAATTGTTTTTTACGTAAAAAGACTCACCTTGCTCAAATACATATCTCTCTTATCTTGGTACTTGTACCAATAATAGGGGAGAACCCTCTTTTTAATCGCCATTTGTTTCGCTATTCTCAAGGCTTCTCTGACACGGCCTCCGACGAGACCGACTCGTTCACTGCTCGTTAGGTTCAACCTGAAGTACACCGACGGCAGGAGAACGTCTTCCAGCTCGAACAGCCATGACATTCTGAATGGAGAAGCACACGAGTCTGGTTGGACTTATCGAGAGACCGATTAGATAAGACGGATGTAACTCCCTCAGGACGGTTTAAATTTTCATCAGAACACGATTCTTGACACTGACCCACTTAAAGTCTGAGCGTTGTAACGTTCACGGCCGATTCGTAATCTTGTTACCTTAAATCTCTAAGAAATTTTTTTCACGAAAACTAGAACGCACGATCGGTTGATGAAATTCGTGACGGTACGATAAATGCAAGCGATATTCGTACACAATGGTACCGATACGGTTGTACGACGGATTACCTAGGAGAGTCACGACATTGAAGATGGTCACGATCGAAATAGAGCAACTCTGGTAATTACATACTTATCGTTTTCCAGCATCGTAGCGCTATCGCACTGGGAACTGTGTTGATTCGGTGTCAGATTGTAGCAGTAGGGGTAAGCATAGTATCCCCAACTGGCGGACGGTCTGATCTGTTTGGCAGCCTTCAGTGTCTCCTCCATGAAAAGTTTCCCGTATTTCTCGAATCTTCGTTTCGCTTCCTGCTCGACGCTTTGATTGTCCCAGAACGGATGCTCACGACGAACTATCTCTATAGAGAGTTTCTTATAAGGCTGGAGGGAAGCCCAATTCTGTCGGAAGATTGGCCTCCAACTTTCGAAATCGATCACCCCCACACCGTGAAACGATTTGTCTGGTATCTGATTGATCAAGTGCTCCCGAAATACTTCGAGATGCTTGGTGAGATTGCCTTCTTGCGGGACACCACCGTTTCTCGTCACTACCTTTCCTGAATAACGTTCAAAGTTCTTTCCTTTCTCCAATCCATCGATAGTCTCACGGTATAAGGAGCGAGTATTGTTTTACCGTTCGGATCTGTCAGCAACGCCGGGAACATTCCAGGGTCGTAAAGGATCGCGATCTCGTCACCGCGGAAGTTATCCATCGAATTCTGTAGGATGCCGTATCTCTCCGATACTTCTTCGAAGTGAAGCCCATACTTATGGCACATAAAGGTGGGCACGTTCCAGTAAACGTTGAACTCCCCTACGGTTTCGTTGTTTTTGGGGCTGGTCGGTATGAAACTGACAAGAGAAACGACGTGTTAGCGAAAATCGAGTCTCGAATGCGCGGCCAATGACACGAATTAGATAAGATATTTTCAGACCTGAACTTGAACGCTTTATGGGTATTTCAGGAGTTACAGGATGCGCTTGCCAACATTCGCGTTGTCCTTTTTACTCTTCGATCTTTTTTTTTTTTATTTTCTACGGAAAACGCAACGTGCCCGCATACGTGTCTTTGCAGCACTAGGCTGCAACACGTGTTCCCGAGAATAAGTTTCAATCGTACTCTGAACGTACGGCTTCTCTAAATTTAAGACGAAGGGTGCGGAAGAGAGCAAGTTGACTGTTTGCAAGGCATCTCAACGATTAACACGTGTGTCAAGTACCCGAGAAAAAATGCGTCGACCTGAAGTACGGGTGCTAGCATCAACAGCACTCGGAACATCATCTTTTCTGCTACGATCACGATAACCGAAAAGATGAATCGAATGCACCGACTAGCGGGCTTGATAAGGAAGCGACGCGTAGAATATGTCCGCGTGAAATCACCCAGCGGGTACTTATTGATTTTATCCTGCTTGCAGATAGGACTAGATGACTTCACGAGGAACTCGTCAGAGGTCTTCGTGAATAAACGTCAACGACGATGGTACAACAGCGGTGCGACTGAATTCCGCTCGATTTCAGGCCACTATTTATTCCACATCGTGTGTCTCGTGTTCCCCACCTACGTGTTCGTCAGCGCTTCGTGCTGTTATCTGCTCCGGGTATTGTTCGGTGATTTCTCGTTTCCGTCTTTTCTTTTCTCCTTTTTTTCTCCTTCGCATCGCGTAAAAGGACATCACGCGTTAGTGATCAATCTTGCTGACAATTAAAGTGCATTGAGCCCCCTATGGAAATACCGCGAAATCGGCACGCTTACCTCACCAAGGACCATCCGAGAGTTGAAGGCCTTTGCCGGAGGATCGTTAACAATGCTCCATCATCCAAATCTGCAGTTCACTTACACAGTGGCTTGACATCACGATCGCCCGTAGTTTCAAATCTGCCAGACGCTTTTCAAGGACCATCGTTGGAATTAATAGCATAGTAGTACTCATACAGGGTGTCTGGTAATTAGTCGTGCAAACGCGGAAGAGATGAGGAGTCATGAAAAAAATAAGTTGAAAATGTAAAATAATGTTTTCACAGACGAGGCTTTACATTCAAAAAACAAAAGGCAAACGATTTTGAAAGTCTACCCGGTGCACATATACTAACTGTAAGTTTCAACTCGCAGTAATAATTAGAAATAATAGCATGCTATTTATATTGTTAACCGTGTTATGATATCAAGTAATATAAGAATACTATATGGATGGCATATGCGGGTAGCTCATATTTCTACGTGATTCCTGAATTATCCTTTTTCGTACTGCTTTTTACATATTTTGCAATCGTGTCGAATAGAAGAATAAATTTTCCAGCGAAGGAAATGAATCCGTTTATCGAAGGACAAGTTTCTATTTCGCGAAATAAATTTGTCTGTGAAGGAAACACTAATCAAATGTTAATTTTACTTGCGATTAACGTTCGAACTTGAAGATGATAATTTTCCTCATACAAACAAAGCAATTTGGCGCGTTTGGAGGTAACGAATGTGTCCTTTTAATCTTAATAGTCGAATTGATTACCTGAAGCATTTTTACAAGACTGTTAAGCTCCCTTTCGTGAGCTTCTTTTGACATATAAAGATAATAACGGTAGGATAACGACCAAGGTAACAATAAATTCCATTCTTCGTCATTAATCATGCGAATAGTACCATAGTAGAGATAAATGTTTGAAATATTTGCCACCTGTGAATATAATTGATTTCACTAGGCAGAGCTAAATTCTTATTGAACATAAATAATTAGCCATTGTAAGAGACGAAAGGTGGCGAAGAAGATGAATTTTAATGTAAAGAATATAACGTCTGTGGAATATTATTGTAGAATTGATCAGTGAATTTTTTACCGCCAAGTCGTACGATTAAACATTTTTCCTTGTCATTATTAGTTTGTACAATCGTTATTCACTTGTGTGTGCATTAAAAGATATATTATTTTCCAGTGTCACGTTAAATATTTCTAGATAAACATATGTTCATAGGGTATCTAGAGGACAATTAATCAAAGTTCAATAAATTAAATCATTTATGAAGAATGAACACTGGCAATTTAGACAATATGTAAACGATATGTAGACGATTAGAAATATTAGCATCGTAGGTAACTAGAAAAAATGGGCGTGTAAATATCAGCTGTTATAATCGCCACGGGGCCATCGTTTCGCGCCTTTTATCTTGAAAAGACCTTGCATGTCGGTTGTGCGTATACTGTGTTAAATATTGATCTGCAGCAACTGTTACAAAGACCTCGGCTCGTATTAGGAGCACACGCTGCTCTCATAAAAGAATATATGTATATGCCAGTCGAAAACGTTTGCTGGAAGGAAATAAAAAGAAATCAGCTGCATGATGTTTTCCAGAAACTTGAAATTATCTAAAACGCAGCTTGTAAAGATATATATTTCAATGAAGTTTACATTTAAACAACGTAAATTACTTTTGATGCCGTACCGTTGGGCCAGCGGTGTTTCCCTTAATGACAGTCCTTAAAAACTGGTTTCTTTCGGTGTCTTTTTAGTTTTACCGCTATCTAATCGGCGCCGGAAGCAGGTCGCTTGTTATGCAACCACGTGTTTCGAACGTACCGGAAAAGAAAACAGTACCGAAGCTAATGATCGAAAAATGGTGGAATCATTCGTGTCAGCTATAAACGTATCACGTACGATAAGGAAACTTTATTTCGTGCTGAAGTATACAGGTTACAAAGGGAAAATGAGATTTACGATATAAAGTCGGAGAAGGAAGAACGAAGGGGGTAAACAAACAAACGGGTCGCTTTATACTTCGATCTTCTTTTATTTAAATTTTTATACCACTGTCCACTTCGGCATACTTTGCGGCCTATTTAACCAAAACAGACGCTGTGGGAAATGTTTAATTCCAAATAAAACGACGCCCAAGGAGCTGTATCGAAAATTTCGAACTCTGCGGTCGACGATACCTGTAAGAAGGAAACTTGCCCCGCATGGTTCTTGTAAATTACTAGAGCATACGATAATTATCTACATTGCTCGTCACGCAGATACCTATATACACGCGTTGCACATGCATATTTTGATCTTGAACTAATGTCATGATCAAGGGTTGAGACAGAGACTCCCCAAAGATAACATCCACGGAACCGGCGACTCCAATGGAACGTCCTACTTTGACTCATTTAAGGAAACATCGATTTCTTCCTATTGTTCAATATGCTTTGGATGCTTGTTAGTAGAAGACGAAATTATAGTTGCTTTCGTTTCCATGTATTCCTCCTATATTATCCTAATAATATTTATTTCCATCGTTTATCGTCGCTTCCGTATCGTAAACTTGCACGTGCGAAAACTTCTTTTCTAGACGAATTCGTTTATTTAGAACTTATTGGAGCACCAAACCAATCTTTCCAGGTGTCATGCTAGGACAACGCCAATTATATAAATAATATTGCAGATTTCCGTCACCTATGCCAAACTTTAGTGGCTCTAAAAACTCTTTGTTGTCCATGAGATCCAACGCATTAAATACGTCAAAATCGAGCTGAAAATAATATATAAACGATCGTTTTTTCTTATATGATAAAGGTACAAGCAATTACACTTACATTACGAGCCGATATCAATGCATCAGTCATGAGTTCGAGCCAAGGAGTTGCAGTGGATACGTTGTAAAAACTGTATGCAGCCCTGAGGGTTTTGTGTGTCTGATGATGCATTATGGAGCTCGGCAACGTATAGTAGCTAACCATATCGGTAATTTTACCATTGTTTTCTACTACAAAACTATTAATAATCCCGTTCTGTGGGAGGAACCAATGTCGGAACTCTTTAATAGAGAAAATCGGAGCCAAGTCAAATTTCTCCAAATACTAAAACATGAATGATCTTAATAATCTCTGAATGAAAACATTAACATTAATACTTCTAGCAACTGTAGTATTTTCCTGAAAAAATCATTACATCAGTTAATATTTTATGAGCTTGAGGTATATCTGCTTCAACCAGTTTCCTAAATCCTGGTACTTTTGTATTTTCTGGCAGTTTATACAACTTTAAAGTTCTCTGCATAGTCATATTGCGAGACAAGTGAGAAAACTTCACTTCAATTAATTTCTTTGGATTGAGAGAACGATGCCAATACCTTTAAAACCGAATTCATAGTTAAATGATAATAAATAGTGATATAATAGTGAAATTGGTTGTAATGCAGCTACACACCTGCAAGTTGCTATTGGTTTTGGTAATACAACACCAGCGGTATAAACAGCTTGGAATATACCTTGAAGATTAACTCTCCTAGTTATTTCACGTATTAATACTGGTGCAACCCGTTTTGACCTCAGTTTCTTGTGCACACACAAGAAATTTATTTCCACCATTTTTTGAGTGCTGAAATTTTCCTTACATTAGCTAACAGGGGACGGACTGAAAATAATCTGAAACCTACTGATTATAAACACGCAGAGTAGCTGGAATAGCGGAAATGAAACCGACTAGACGTCCGCTTTTAGTCACACGTACCCCACAGTGCCATTCTTTGCACCATCCAGGGGATTGCAGCGCCCTAGAAACATCTTCTATTGAGTACTTAACTGAATTAAACTAGATTTTAAATTTCATTAGTTGATATTTTGTTTACCACTTCAAAAAATTAGGTGGGTAATCAAATCTAAACATAGCATCATCATCTTCCACATAATTCTCAGACAATAAAGTATACAATTCTGATAAAACTAAAGGATCATCAAGGTTTAAAGTATCCCATTGGAAGTCTGCTGGTAATGAATAAGGTTCTGCCCTGATTAACGTTTTGTCAGATTCAATGGGTTCATTTTTAACTATTTTTTCATCTGCAGAAAATCTTCATGATATAATCTGGTCAACTTAAAATTATTGTTTACCATCGTGGAATGTAGATGTTAAATTGTTTACCCATTTTTGGTACTGGCTGCGTACTCCAAAACTGATAAGGCTTTTGCATTGCCTCTTCCTGAGTTTTAGCAGGTTTCTGCTGTATATTAAAAACCTCCATTGCCATTTGGATGTCTTTTATAGAAATGTTACACGTGCTATGCATTTCATGTTCATCTCTGTGGCCTGTGTGGTTGTGATTCTCACCAGTGGCATGCGCCATCTTGTTCTTCTTCTTACGATGTCTCTTTTTTGAACTAAATTACAAGTATTTTCCTTTTATTTCTTTATGCACTATCAGTAAAAGAAGCACAACTCACACAGGCATACACAATGCAAGAATAAATTAAGAATGCAAGAAGCAACAAAGAAGGTACAAGATACATTGAAACTTTACATTTTGAAAATATCTTCAAGGATAACAATATTTATATACAAGGGACACATTAAATATTAAATACGATTATATTCTTATAATATTGAACACTTATAGTGCTATATATACGTAGTTTTGAATTAGTAGGTTACTATGACACATAAACATAATTCTAAAGTATCCAACTCAACTACGGGGACAAAATATAATAATACGAGAAGCCTTTTATTATATCAAGTTAATAATAAAATATTGTTATTGATAATTATATAACGGTTAATAAAAAATAACATTAAATTACATCTATGGCATTGCCGGTCATCCATAACTTGTATTCAAAGTGAATCGAATCAAATGCTCTCCAATCATACCAATTGAAATTTCACGGCAAGTACTTCTTAGAAATCGAATGAACGTTCGCTCACCTTTTAGATTTCCCATCTTTTTCGTGAATCTCATCCTTCTTAGCCTCCCGTTCCACAACTTGACTCTTTTCCTCCATTTTAATATAGATTTTGATAATGCGCATGCACAAGACATGGTGGCTCCCCCTAGTTGCGCTTACACGTAGAATAAACGGGTCACGTGATATACGCCATGGTTGTTCCTTCGAAAAGTTGTATCGCGTCGGTGTGCTTAAATTAATTCAATTCCTTTAGTAAAAATTTCTTTATACGTCAAAAAATTACTCTAAATAGTTTTTATACAGTGTAGGGATCGCGAATAGTATAAAGTTTTTGATCGGCAAAAGAAATTATACGCGTTTTCTTAAAAAGTATTTGGTACGCCTACGAGTCGTTCTATCTCGTAGTGAACGCGCGTTAGATGGAAATAAATTTCTCGGATCTTTTATCTGAAAACTTCGAAATTAGAAAATACGTGTTTACGGTAGTCCGGAAATGTATTAGCGGTTTCGTTGGCGAGATTGAGAATGTTTCGAATCGACTTTCCGTGGAAAAGGAAGCGTGGGAAAATTCGAGAACGCGGGATCTTCAAACAGCGAAGGAAAGCAATATGGCGTTGGCTGCGCAGCAAATTTGGCGGGAATGTTTGGCGCTGGTTTTATCATCGATGTTATCTCTTCGAATGTTTGTCAGCGTGCAATGTGAGTCAAAATAAGAATCAATTATTTTTAACGATATCGTCTATTTTGTTTTAAACTCTATTGCAAAACCAGTGATGATAGTAAAATGTATTTTTATAAACGAATAAGATAGACAAATTTGAAGATCGGAAAGTTACTTTTAATTTGATTCAGTAATTAATCCACCGATAACCGATTTCTAATTGAAATACAATTGTCAGAAATCGACGTTTCGAAATTCTGTTGACTCTAGTCCGTACACTATTCATTATCTTTTTATCTTGAGATCAATAGCACTTTTCAATATCACACAATACTACTCTAACGTGGTTTTATTTATTTATTTTTGCGTATCTTTTTAATATTATATAATTTTCTTTGAATTATACTATACGATATTGTATTCAATACCAAATCATTACGATAACACGCAGCACATGGTGCGTCATCGTTAGATTGAATATGCTTTGCATAGCGCAAATACATTGCACAACATACATTGCATAAACACACGTTGTGCGTTATTGGTTTCAAATGGATCAAGGAGTTCGGGTTGTAATAATTGAAATTAAAAAAATTTTAGATTCATATACTAAAATTATTCCATTGTGTGCCAGTCTGACAATTATAGTCTTCTTTATTTCATTACCAACAGTATTCTTACATCTTCATGCCGAAACAATGTATAATTTCTATATCATAATATATATTCATTTATTCATTTATATATTTATTTATTTATTTATTTATTTATGTGTATAATTGTTAATAATTGTAATAGCAGTAAATAGTCTGTAGTAGGCGAGTTTGTAGGTATGTAAACAGCTTTTAGGTACGCGTAATTCCAGTTTATCGATAATTTAAATCCCGCGTATGTCCCGTTCGCATAATTTATGATTTGCATATCTATTTGTCAAACTGCGGGCAAGAGCAAACTCCACGATTTGCTAGCGTGCCGCGATATTCCAATGTTTTCTCTTTCTTTTTTTTTTTCCCAGCTTTTCTTAAGAAACCCGATATCCATGGAAACTGAACGGTTCTTGCTTCTGTTCGACGATTGAACGATAAGAGTCGAGTGGAAATTGATTTTGGAATGAATCTAATCTCGCTTTTAGCGCCAGATTTTCTTCTCTTTGTCATAAATTCTGCAAACTGGCTGGTTCTGATATCTAACTAAAGGAAACTATCGCGTTCTCGCTTTATCGAATAAATTGACAATTAGGATAATTAACGCTTTATTAACACAAGAGAAGTGTTATTACGGAAAAATAAGATGATATGATAGAAGTAATATTATTACGTGGGAATAATTAGGAACTTCTTTTCGCCTTGGATACATAATTAGCGATTTCTTTGAAGTTGCGCGCGAGCAACTTAATTAACTAAGAACTTTCCATGTAAATCAACATTCGCTTCTCCGATTCGAAGAAAAAGGAAAAACTCGATTGATCCGCAGTACTAGTTAAATATTCGACCGAGAGATCGATGTCCAAGTAAATTAGGTCTGACGGAGTACTTGTCGACTCGCGAACGAAAAAACCGTAGAAAGGGAGTAATAGAAAAGGTTCGTTATTTTATTTGTCGAATGAAACACATTGTTGTGAATCGTACGGGGAATTCGCGGCTTCAGTGAGCAAGTGCCTTGAGGACAACGATCGATCGTTGCTCCAGCAGGTACTGAAATTCAGAATGAATCAGCAGGGAACAAGTAGCAAACGTTTCATTTGTCTTCCCGCGTCTCGCTCTTTTTTCCACCTCGAGGAGTCGAAATGAAATTCCACGTGTCGAATCAGGGCCTTTAAAACACGAAAAACAATACGGATCTGCACCCCCTAATATATATCAGCGTTGACTGTTCTCGATCGAAAATGAAATGCCCCTGTAAAATCAGCTGTATGGAGGGTATTTGAATTTTCCTCGCTCGCTTTGGCACTGGAACTCTGTAGAAAGTTTAATCCGTAAACTCGAACTTACATCTTAGTTTCGTCTTGTGTGTGTGTGTGTATTTTCATTTTTTCTCTTTTCTTTTCGTTTTCTAACAAGGCATAGGCAACTACGCTACTACGAGAAGAGAACAATTCCTTTTTCCATCACTGAGAGTCTTTAAAACGGCCCTCCGTTAACTATACATGCTTCAGACAGCGCAGGATTCTCCCAGAGGATCCTGGCGACATCTCTCTCTCTCTCTCTCTCTTCGAGAGACGAGTTCGTACTCTTCGAATCTGTCAACGAAGAGAAAGACGAACAGGCTTCTAATTTCCCTAACTTATCTTACGAAAAAACACTCGCTCGCGCGATAATAGTACACGATTCGCGATTTACTTCGCACCATCGAGAAACAGAGACGAGACGGTGGAAGCTGATTAATAGAACACAGATTTTCCCAAAGCTTCGACTCGAGAAGCACGGAGTCGCGAGTACTTTTACGAATAATTTTTGCTTAGGACTCGAGGACTTTCTAAACGTTCGAAACATGGAAAGTGTAGGTGTAACAATGACAGGATATGCTATCAGTCGAGAAGAGATGAGAGTATACAAGTAGGACTAGAGTCGCTTCGTTCGATAAGAAATAGATGGATTGCGAAAAAACGCGTTTTATATTCTCGAATCGTAACTCCGGTGGGGGATAATTCCCGAGCTGCCTGGTGCACGGCTGATGTCTTCTAACTAGAGATTCTTCCGCGGTGTTGCTTCCTCAGCAATGATATGCATAGAAGAGTGAGGCCATGAGCCAGAGTGCGCCGCCCCCGTAGAATCGGCTGCCCTCGACCCCGTTTCTACCGGGTCGTTTGCGTTTCGACTTCGATTTGGCGCGCCGTTTGCGCGAGAAAATGGCGTTGGTGGCGTTGGTAGGCGACTCGATGTTGCAGTAACTCAGATCACAGCAGCTGATGCAGATCTGGAACGAAATAACCGAATTTATTTCACCCGGTCGCGCGGCTTTCTCCTCTTTTCCGTGAGAGAGAAAGAAAAACAGTTGGCAACACGAACTATGCGTATGCGGCTGACTAGATAGAGAACAGCCAAAAAAGAGGGCAAGCCAGGCCAGGATGCTTTGAAAAAATTCGCTATTTCGCACCTGCTGCGTGTCCACTGGGATGCATCCGACCGAGGCAGGTCCGCATTCCGCGCTACTCACGCAGCTCTTGCTCACCTGAAATATAAACGTGCTTTTTCACCGACCATTCTGCGTCAGGGGCATGTTACATTCGTTGTGTCGTCGTTTAGTATCGGCTTGTTCATACGTTCGTTCTCATTTTCTTCACGATGCAACGGGGGCTGCTTTATTTTCTATCTAGCGATCGTCAAAGTATCGATTCCCGGTCGTTAGGATCTACGTCGTCGATTTTTTTTTCACTGTTTAATTCTTAGATGTTCGATTTCGCGTACATAGAATGTTCATCTCGGCGATTGCCACGGGTTTTTCCGCCTGTTTCCCTTCCTTTCTTTCCGAGCGTTCTGAAACTTTAGAGAGAAAGAGAGAGAAAGAAAAGAAAGGAAAGAAAGGAAACGGAAAATATCACGGTGGTTTCACTCGAGTCTTTCGTTTGAAGCGAACGAATCGCCGCACAGTCTGAAGCTACTGCTTGGGAAACGCTTTATTCCGTGTCATCTGCGAATCTTCCCACCATATCGTTACGTAGATATTCGCATCTAAGAATCAATTAATCGATGAACCAACAAAGCCGAGAACGTGTAGAAACCGCGAGTAGGTGAATTGATAAGCTCCAATTGATTCCGATGTTCATAATTGAAAGAGTTTTGGAAAGTGCTTAGTCGGTGGATGCTCTTAAGGGAAGCCTTTCCGCCATCACTCTTCCGCTGTGAATTCAGTTTCGCAAGTTTATCCATTAACAAACACGGAAATCGATAATGCGTTTAGCGCTGGGAGAAGCTATTAGTGGGGCTAGTGATAAAATTTCGGATTGATCTTCATCGGTGGCAGGCGCATCGTGCGTACAATGGTTTCGTGATGAACGTCGAACGTGTCGATTTTATCGTGGCACCGCGGCCGCGTTTCAATCAACCCGTGAAACGAGAGAACACATGGAAGGAAACCGCGATTTCTAACGCCCAATGAAAAGGAAGGAAAACGTCCGCCCGCTCGTTTTTCCTATTTTCGTCGCGTCTTCGATTTAAACTATTCTTCGATGGTAAATTACATTAATTATGCAAACTTATCCCCGTTGGAATTGTGAAGCAAAAGAGGCAGAGTTTCTCTATCGTAAGAAAGGAAAGGATCGACACGGCCAACACTCGAGTTGCAGTTCTAATACTTCTTGGCAACGACAGAGTTAATCGCGTCGACTCGAAGTCTTCTCGTCTCGAGGAGAAGGTCAAGTGTTAGGGGAAGAAGAAGAAGAAGAAGAAAAAAAAAGAAGAATTTGTGCTTGCCAAGACGCTATTTCCTCGGCTGTCCAAAATGTGCAGCGATCTGCAAAAGTCTCGGCCACCCGCCGGACACGGTGTATCTATCGCCCATTCGTTGCACATCTGCGAACAGAGGACAAAAAAAGAATACGATGGCTGTGATATTAGCTGGAATCGGAACATATATAACGTCGGATTCGTATATACCGGTCGACGTATTTGCATGGTCATCCGGTCGTTACTCACCAGTCTCGATCAATCGCACGAAAGTTCGAGGTTAGTTCCACGGTGGTTCGATATGGGGGTAAAAAAGTATGGAGTTTGTTGGTTCTGTACTGTTCGAAATCGAGGAAATCAGTAGAATGAGTTAGAGTTCGGAAAATCGGACGGGTGAAACGTAACTGGAGAATTCGTTGCTTTCTGATCGAGTGCCCGCAACGGCTGCGCCGCTGTTATAGAAGGATCCGACTATGGAATTCGGGATGGAAGAAAAGAAATAGAGAAGGGAAAAGGGACAAGGGGAGAAATAAGACGACGGAGTTCACGGTCGAAGGAATAAATTCTCGAAGCGAAAGATAGTAGCCGGAACTCGCGGTGGCTATCGACCCGACCGGAATCAACGGTTTTCAATAGAGATTTCCGTGGAAGGAACTTCTATTTAGAATTGCTCGGACTTGATCCGCGGTGTCGGACGATCTCGTAGCCATCTTCTTCGGTGTTTCGTGTCTTCTTTTTCTCGTTGCTGGAAGAAATCGACGACCGAACCCGATATTGGTAATTCTTTCGCGACGTCGACGATTCAAAGAGCGATAGATGGTGAATGGAGAGCGAAGAAGGAAAGACGAATCGTGGGTGTACGGACAGAAGAAGCGAGATAGGTAGGTTAGGAAGGCGGGCCAACGACGGAGGAAGGGAAGTTTGAAAATAAATAAAAGATCGATGGCGGAACGATCTCCTCAGGGCTAAACGAAATCGTGCACTGGACTCGGTACGATACAGGCATTACAGACTCTTAGGAGGACGTTTAATGGACTCGTCGATACCTGGTTATCGCTGACGTTGACGCAAGTGTAGCACGTTAGACCTGCAACAACAGAGGGGGCGATGGAGTGAGTAATAGCGTTGAACAGAGAGACAGCAGACCGGTTGAAGTACGAGACAAAGGGCGGAGAGACGCAACAATTAAACACGCTTAGGCGTTCCTTCGATATAATTCCCGCCCGTCGCAATACACTTAACGTCGTGGAAAATGGATTGTCCCGTCGAATGGAACTTATAACGGTGCGGCGCGCGTTGCGGATCGTGGCAACAAAAGCTCGTTCTCCTCGAAATGCACCCATACACCCGGACGAGCGTACGACGATGTATTGTTTCAGTGGCGGGGTCCAGTGTCGTAATTAATACTTTTCAAACCGTTCAAATTGAAGCCGTTTCCGGACGTTTTGCCGCTCCACCGGAATATCCAAGAGTTTACAGTCGTTCGCTAGAGAGGTTTCCTATTCCGACACGCTAATGGAATACAAACTTTTTCCACCGGAGACCGATGGAAAATAGAAGGAGAGCGTAAAAGGAGTAGCCGAGAAAAACAACCGGAGAAAAAGGAAGCGAAATCTTTCGACTTCTGTTTTTTCTTTTTTTCTCTTTTAAGCTCTGCGAATGTCGGTTCGAGCCGAGAGACTTTAGCTAAAATAGCATTGGCGCTTTAAGAAGCTTGGCAGCGGGCAAGGTTGGCGATATTTCAGAACAATATGTTACAAGCCAGGTGTATAGATCGGGGAATGATTTGTGAGGAATTGGTAGGAGGTAGCAGGGAGGAGGTAAAGTGGCTAGAGCGAGATCTGTAAGCGGTAGAAAGCCAGGAAGGAGGATTAGTGGAGCTCGATTGCAGGATTCGAGAGGGAGTGGATAAGCTCGAGTTAGTCGAGCAAATCATAGATCTGTTTGCCCCGTTCTCCGCCCTTTCTCCACGACTTTTCTCCTTTGCTCTTCGTAGCACGTCGCGAATCCACGCCAATACGCACGGTAGATGTCTTCTTCTTCTGTCGTGACTCCCTTCAGCCCGTCCTTCTGCTTCGACTCCTCCTTTCCGTTTCCGTTTCCGGAGAGGACGTTTCTGCCGCAAGTTTCCGCAGCCAGGAGCAGCCCGACCATCACCCACGTGATCATTCCTCACATCTCTGGAATGACAGAAATGGGGCTACGTGTTACGTAATTGACCGCCACGCATCTCTTTCGTGGATCGAAACCGGCTAGAGAATCGAAGTGTACGCGTGAATAACATTCACGCGTAGATAACGCTACGTGTCGCCAGCCAGTTCGAAATCGTCAATTTTCAACGGGATCGTAATTCGTCGATAGTACGTAGACAGGGTTAAAAAAAAAAAAAAAGAAAAAAAGGAGCAGGACACCGTGTATCAAAGGATTATCGTGGCGCGCGATAAATTACTCTTATCACGCTTCGATACATGACCTATCGCAGCCTCTATCGAATTCGATGATCCTACAAGCTGCTGGATGGCGATTAAAAAATGACCCGTAATTATTGGGATTAAACGTTGAACAAAGAAACAAAAAATCAGACCAAAAAAGCAGGGCGAGGAGGGGAAAAACTACAGGTGGAGATTTGATTGGTCGAAGTTGGAAAATTGACGCGAGACCGAAAGAAAAATTGTTCCCTCCGGACGCGTTGTTCTAACGGAGATATCGGAATTTCAATTTGCCCCGGTTGATCGGAGGATTTATCGTCTTATACGAATGAAAATGGCTTACGAGGACAGGGTAGAAGACTAGAGAAAACGTCTTTCAGCGAAGGAAACCTCGCGCAGTCGACAGATACGCCAGAATTCAAATCCGGATCAGGAATTACAGAGGAAGGGCTGGGAGCGAAAGGGTACGTCTAGTTTAAATCCTCATAGAACACGAAGACCACAAGGTCCGCACGCTGTTAAGCTACGTTCGACTCTTGTACTCCTCCGATATCTACGGATGTTCCGCTCTTCTTTGATTAACTGTATCGTTTCTTTGACTTTGACGATTAATCACTTGTAACGTTTCGGTTGCAAACTGAGACAGAGAGAGAAAGTTCGGTAACGGAGATTGGATTCCGAGACTTGCGAAAACATAGAAATGCATTCTCAAAGCTCCCTCCTAGTCGAGGATCTCAAGGAGCGAGGAAGAGTGTGATTCGCGAGGAGATATAGCAAGCTAAGATTATTCGAGTCGCCTGAGCTTCGACGTCTTAAGATTCGATCTTGATCTTGAAGCAAAGTAGATCGTTTAAAAATTGTTCACAAACAAATTGAACGAATTTCCAAGGAAAAGTACTTGGATTGATTCGAGCGCTCCTAATTCACCTCGTACTTAGTCCGGGGTATTTTTTGAACTTTGTTAAAATCAGCCGATACGGATCCTGTTCGAATTTACGGAAATTACTGGCTGTAATGGCCACGAGGTGCAGATTGGAACGAATGCTTCGTTATCGGGAGAACGTATCTCGCTTCTAATTATTGTGCGTTGTTTCAAAAATTGCTGGGAATTTTACCGGCATTCTACGATCCGAGATCGGGCGTAATGGTCGATCGAGCGACAAAGAAAATTAGATCACTAACAAGCATCAGGGAGCAATTGCAGGCAAGATTGTGAGTTCAGCCGTGGAACAGAATAATCCTATCGATTAAAACGGTGCCGGTTGGTTATGGTCAGTAGGAACTCCCCGACACAACCCACGGCTGTTCCACTTAATCAATGAAATACAGATCGATGAATATACTGTATGAAACGCTGTACCATTCGGTCCCTGTTCTTTGATATGAAACGTCAATCAGTAGTTGATAAGACTGATCCTTTCAATATGCTTCTGTTAGCAATTGTCAGGTGCACAGATTCTCTCGGTAGCTAAAGTGGCATTCGGCAGTGGGCGACAAGATTATATCGAGCCGAAATAGATAGTTAGAATTTCCAGGTGAATTCTCCGGTTAGATCACGGACGAAGTAACACGATTATTTCGACCGTATTCCCCGATCCGTTACGTCGACTAAGAATTTCACGACCTCTCGAATATCATCTCAACCCGGTTTATCGTCCTCGATCGGTTGCTCCAATATCGGGCTAACTTTAATCTCTTTTCTATGTGACGAATGGTAATGGCCATTACCATTCAATATGACCTCGTATTTCTTAAATCGTTCTCTATCCCCTTGGATATAGTTTTTAAATCTCGCACGTATCCGCTCCCATTGCCTGGTGATCTTTAATATAGAGAGGTGGACAGACGCTGCGCTTTTAACAAGCCACAGGGCAAGAGACATTTAATTGGAAAATCAAATGAGCGGTAGTAGTACATAGACGATACGGAGGAGCGAGTTTAACCGTGTCCAGAGAGCAGGATCAATCCCGTTGGTTTAAATCCTAGTCGAACATGTCGTCCACGAGAATCGGCTGCGGGTAAACAGATCCACTCGACCGTTGGACATGTCAATCGATGGATATCCCAGTTCCAAGCCAGCCATGTGTATAGTTCTTCGGGGTGTAGATCAAGGTTCAATTCTACGGATCGGTTGACCTATCAGTGCCAGCTTCCCAGCCCTATCAATGCTTTCGACGAATCGAGAACATCGGACCCTTTATATCGGTTCGATAGATAAGGTTTCATCCAGCGTCCTCGTTCGACCTTGTACGAGAAGCGGTGGGTGAATTTGTCGCGATATACCGCGAGAGTAAGAGTAGCAGGATGCGAGACGCTCGTAGACCTTAATCGATGTAATTAAACACGGCCAAGGAGCTGGATCGAAACTCGCTAAAAGGGAAGTTGGCTGGCCCAGCGGGACGTAAACTTTTACGACAGTGTTTCGCAGTAAAAGCTGCTGGACCTTGCTCGGAATTATATCGTTCCCCCCATTTTATGGTAGCTTAGATCAGAGAAACACCATGTGCTTAACAGTTTACCAAGCGTGTCTCGGGCAATAATAGAAATAACATAACGAACTAACGGAATGTCTTGTAATAAATCACGTCGAGCTATTTGCTCATCGGAGCAACCCGCTTCGTGACTGTCTCGCATTTCCGTTACGAACCCGGTTAAATAAATTCATCTGATCACGCGTGCCCCGGTTTTAGATTTCCCTTGTATTTCACGCTCGTTCGTGAGCGTGATTTATTCGCTGATCGCACGGACGCCCGGGTGAGAACGTAATACGCGAGCGGAGTTTTCCACGGGAAGGGAAAGCTGACTTTGAAAATCTTTTAGATTGAAATGGGATCGTCGGAGAAGAAAGAGGAAAGTTTCGGTCGCGTCGAATTACGATGAAATTTCATTTCGCGTAATCAATAGTGCTTACGGCGTGTTCAACAGAAGATCTTCGGCTTTTTTCATCCGTAATAGGGGAAGTTCTTTGTTCTTATACTCCTCTCTCCTCTTACCCTTCCACCAGCTCGCTTCGAATCGCGTAGATTAAAAGAGCTTTTTATTTTCCTACTTAGGAGCGAACTCGGCCCGAGAATTAGGTTGCTCTCTCTCCGTCGGATGAGAGGATGGCCCTGGTCGGTGGTAGTCTATAACTAGTTCCATTCTAGAACTCCCATGAGCAAACATTGGCCGTGCAGTTATTACTACCCTGAAGGTCATCGATCAAATCTCAATTTATAGGCTGTCATTCTTGTCAGAGCATGAAATCCGACTCGGTGGAATCGATATCGTTGAAGGTAGCTGAAATTTTGCCGAAATTTCACGTCCAATCGGACGTAAATATTGAAACGTTCCGTAGCAATTAAATACGGTTCCTGTACCATTCGCGATAAGTTCGTTTCATGTTGGAAAACAGCGTCTACTTTTGGCTCGATCCTAACATCCATTCGACTTCCATCACGAATTCAATCGTAGCAGTCGTTGGACTCAGCTTCGATCAATCCTTTTTCGTATTTATCTAGCTCCTCGTCGACGCACAGTAAATACAGCCAGTGCGTAGTCAGACAATCTTTACTTGCTTTCCGCCACTCGCTCTTGTACACTTTCGAGTTTCATGTCCTCGTTGCAAATTTCTCCTTCTATTTATTTCCACGTGTTTTTCATTTCATCTCTATCAAAAGGCAAAGCACGTAAGCAAATTTGCAAAAGCCAGTGAGCGCGTTTTCACACCAGGCAGGACCAGGCTGCTTTTTTAATCCGCAAGCTAGCGTTCAACAGCTGGAAAATCTTCGACAACGAGGAAACCGGTCGTAGAAAAATTGATTTCGTATCAGAGTGCAGGTTCTGCTTCTTTTGTGCAACCTTCGAAACGATAGTAAAGCGACGGCCTGGCAAAGTTGGCGCAAACTCGGGGGCAAATTCGCGCGGGACGCTTCATTGCTTCCCAATGGCCGGAGTAACTCAATTCTAAAATGCTGCTCTCGGCTTGTTCTCGTGTATAGAACATCGTCGGTATATTTGCCAAGCTACACGTTATTTTTATAACCGACCGTGGTGCTCGCGGCCCAGCGGTAGCTTCAAATCGACTGGATGGAATTTCGTTTTTAAAGCGTTACGACACGTTACCAAGGGTTGCGCCGCGTGTGTGCACCGCGCTTCTGATTATTTCCGTGATACATCTAGAAATATTTACAATGCCGCCACGTTGCTAGAAAGTCGAGTTCACCGCGATATTTGCCAGAGGGGGAAGATAAATCGGATCGTCTTATTTCCAATTTCAAGCAGCAGTTCCGCCCTATAAAGATATACATTTGTCTCTGGATTTATCGTTGTTATGGGAAAGAAAGGAGACCGATTTGTTTCGTTTCAAATCCCAGATCGAAGCAATTACAAGTTTCAGAGATACATAAGCGATCGTTGAAACTGTTTTCTGCTAAATCATCGTGATTCGCGCCTGGAACACGTAGTTGGATAATTATTCAAACGAAAAGCGGGAAATTATCGTTTCGTGATATATGTATGTATAACGCGAAGTTTTAGTTTGTCTTCCGGCAACTGGCAGATAAAATATTCCCGGTCTGGTCCGCGTAAGTTTTCTCGGTCAAACTGGCGCGAGTTTACTTAATTACCGTTTAATTATACGTCATCAAAGTTTCATCCCCACATCCGTGCGCAATTAAGGAAAATATTTTTTTTCATTCCCTTTATCCGTCGCGGATAATTCGTCCAATTAATTCCGGCATGGTGAACGTTTTAATCGCCACACCGATAATTATTTTCATGGCAAAACATCGAATCTATTAATGTATCGATCGCGCCTTTAATTCGACCGAGTTTCTTGATCGTCAGCGATGGTCGTTAAGATAACAGCGAATTTATCTCCGGCAGAAAACTTTCATTTCCTCCGTGGACGTTCGTGAATTCTCGCCCAGGACGGTCAGAACCAGAGACCTGGTTCACGCGGCACGATTTAATAAATAACGATATCGACACCTTCTTCGAGCTCTTCGTTTCGATGGCCGGGTAACTTCTCACGAGTTCAAGTTCTACGCACGTGACGAATATACACCGTGACTTTAAGTAAGGAACTTTTCGAGATTGCCTTCTGTTCGATTCGTCTCTCCATGTGTACATCGCTTTGCCGTTTAGACGTTCGTGAAACGGCAACTAGGAGAGCATCGAGGAGTGCTTTCAGGCGGTCTCTTGAGTTCCACGCCTCGTGCACGCCGCTTAATTTCGTATGCCTCTAATTTCGAGTAGAACTTGCTCGTGATCTCAAAGTAAAATTACTGGCTAACACTGGAAATTTGACACGATGATTTAGAGATAGATTAGAACGCTATACAGGGTGTTGCAGTAATCGTGATACAATCAGCAAGGGTTATGTGAACAAATATTTCGAAAATATACGATACATTTTTCCGTATGACTTTATTTTTCTATATTTACGAGAAAATATTTGCATTGAACAGAAGGGAACAACCGAAAGAGATTATTCCGCGTGTGCAAATAAGTCGACAACGTAGAAGGAAAGTTTTTCACGGAACGCTTTGTTGTGGATGAAATTACATTAAAAAATTAACGAAGTACGCGTGGACGAGGCTAATTTTTAACTAATCTACCCAAATTCCATAATTACTATTTCTTTCTTTTTTGGCCAACCACCAAACCAGAAACATTTATTATACATTTTAGTATTCAACGGTATTTTGGCATGTAGAATAACCTGCAGTTAATTATTTGCTCGTACCCGGCCAGTAATTATTTCAGCTCGTGTACGTATATTAAAAAAATGTTCGAACTCGATTTTATCGAGAACGAAATGCCGTATGAAAAGATTGTATTCCACATTTTCAATCTATTTCTCTGTGTGGAGTCATCCTGTTGCCGATTGTATCGCTATTATTGGATCGCCTTACGTAGAGGAAAATCGTCTTTCGATAAGGAGGAAGACTTCTTCAAGCTATTTAATCGAGTTTTTACCGTGAGACTCGTGATCAGTAAGCACCATGGATTTTATCACGCTGCTGCAACCAACTTTTCATTAGCGTCTCGAATTTTATGCACGTTAAAGTAGCGCGCGTGCCGCTTAATCGCTCGGCAAAAAGTGGCGTGGCGAACAGAGAGAATTTCAGCCGTATAGTATAATGTAAATTTCGTGGCTTGCTCGGCCGGCGAAGCTAGTAAAATCCTCGGCTAGCAGGACACTAAAACCGCGTTACGCCAGGGACGGTGCTATCCTGGTTGCGTTTCCGGCTTTCCAGCGAAATGGAAAGTTCAACGGAGATTCTTGTGCTCGAGTGTCGTTCGCTTTGGCTTTATGTTGGCGGTAAAAGGTGAAAAAGCTAGACTGGAGAAGAATACTCCTTTTTTCGCTTAAGAAGATACGCCTCGGATATTCTTTATCCGGTTACTTTCCTTCCTTTACGTTTTAACAGATGCCGAGGTTCGTTTGCATCATTCGCTTATGGAAAAGTTCATTTTCTTTAACGGACGTCTTCGTGGCAAATGATAAAGCATTTAAAGGGTAAAGAAAACGGCTCGACGAACGAATACCAAACTTACGTAGTTCTATAGCGGATAGAGTATCCCGCTATAAATACACGATGCATTCGTAGATATGGAATCCGAATAGATGTAGCGGGGTCCCATATGGTATGGGGCGTACGTGGATATGTTCTCGTAAATATGCTACTCTTCTAGATTTTCCCCTCTGTATCTCCATACGTATAAAACCCTAGTAAATAAGCCACTTTTATGGACATGAAAATTCGAACGGTTAGAGACCAATCCTGTATGGATGTTACAATACGTATGGGGTTTTTTCATCGTCGCGATATTTCGTCGTCGACGCGTCCACGGATGTATATTTCCCTATAATCTCATCTTGTCTCGAATCGGGTTAATTTCTCACGTGCAATTCGCTCGACGTGCACGAAGGAGAATAGGGAAATTCGTGCGACGAATTATAAAAAAGTTAGTTACGCTGTCAGTTTTGAGCTGCCATCGTGACTTTAATTCAACTACATTTCGAGGAACATAGGCCGATAGAAAGAGAGAGAGAGAGAGAGAGAGAGAGAGAAACATATTTGCATGACAGAAAATGTTTTCTCTTTTCTTTTCACGGGAAATGTATTTGCTGCAGCTATATTGCTGGTCAGAGCGCGCAGTAAAAAAGGAAATGGCGAAACGAGCGTGCGATTCTTTTTTTTTTCAAAATCCGCTGCCGTTTTCGCATTTACATTTTCCTGGTTGGCGCGTCGAAGGGAAAAAAATTAATTGGTTGACCGAAACTAATCGCGGGACGCATTAAAACGCGGCGAAGGTTTCGAACGAACGATCGCCGAGAGATTACCGCGCCGGTGGAAATCTACGATGGAAAATGCGAAGGAGCGAAATTTCATCGCTCGACTCCGGACAACGCCGAGAAAGTATGTCGGCGACCTTTCATCTGCGTGTTCTGTTCTCACGGGTTGTAGTTCAATTTGTCGAGGAACAAGCGACCAACCCACGGTTTCCTTTCTTAATTAACTCATCTCCTGGGGGAACGGTGAACTTAATGGTCCTCCACGATTTGCCTTCGGCGCATCGAAAATTAATTTGTCTCGACCGCCATGGCCAAGCTCGCGTTTCCTGTTCGTTCGATCCTCGTGCAAGTTTAAAAACAATGTTTCTACCAGTGGGCTCGTGGCTATCGGCCGGGGTAATTGGCGCGAGCCAAGACCAATTTGCCATTTAATCCCTCGATGAGAATAAACGGCCAACCGCGTAAATGAATTCGCCGCCTCTTTTCTCCTCTGCTCCCTTTCACCTTCCTCGCCCATCCTTTATTTTTTTGTTGTTCCCATTTCGGTCGTGTAATGCGGTAATTAGTTGAATTTTGCACGTGCTACAAGAGCCCGATAAAAATTCATCGACGCGGGAGAACCCGTCGGTCGTTGTTGCTTAATTGAAAAGCATCGGCCAGCGGCGACGTCGCCCATTTTTCCTCTTGTAAACTTTCATTTAACGTTCCCTTCGACGTCCCATCGTTACGCAACGCTGCCTATTTTGCATAAATTCATTCTCCTGGCCTGTACCCGCGAAGAATGGATGAAAACGCGAGGGGAAAGCGGCATCAATATAAGCGGAACGATAGATTCCAGAGATTCGATAATCCGTGATATCGTGATTCTCTCTCGCGCGTAATCGCCATAATCTTTTGTAAACTAACGTTGGAACTACCCATATCATAAACATGCTAATGTAGTTAGGCGAACACCATGGAGCTGTAGGATACAGTAATAGATGTTCGATTTCGCTCGTGGATGGCGCAGGTTATAAAACATTGAATTTTGGCCAGAAGCCGAATCGAGGATATTAATATTAAAGGTGGTGCGGGACGAATTGAAAATATATCGCCGCGAGGGTATCGCGCTACCGGGCCGACCAATCACGCGCAGGGAAAAAGTATTTTAGATGAAATTTACGGTAGTGGACGCGAATTTACGGTGAACGGTGTTCGATGTCTAGCGTATGGCTTGAATATGACCTTCCCGAATGAAAGCATCGGTAAATGGCGGATGCTCCCATAAAATATACCGAGGGACGGTATCGCACGCTCGCTAGGCTATGTTCGGCTAAGTAACCGGTATTAATCATTCGTATTATATCACGGGAACGTTAGTATAACAGCCTATATAACGTATCAAGTTAATACGCTCGAGGGTTTCGTCTTTTGCGTGTACTCGTCCGGAATACGAAATTAACGTTCACTTGAATTATTATAAACTGCAATGTACCGCTTGTGCGCAGTTTGCACGGCCTGCTACGAAACACCTGCGTTGAATACAACATTCAGACGGACGGAGGGATCCCCCGTAGACGTAGCCAACAGATACATCCAGCACTTCATTTTGATTTACTATTCAACCGGGTCCGGCGTCGAGTTCCGACACACGGCAGACGTAGTACTTTGTCGAATACAGACTGCACAAATTTCCATAAGTGATCTTTCCCCGTGAATGTGGCGTTAACGTGCCACAAAATCCGCGGGAAACAGAGTTTACCCTGCGAAACCATGATTTCCATTGGATCAGGCGTTTAGGTAAACGGGACATGTTCCTGTAAACGAATATACAAGCTCGAATATACGTCGGAAAATACGTGAGATACATCTATAGGATGGGTCGTAGATGTCAAAGCGACGAAAGAAGTATTCACGTACGAGAACGTTGCTTAAAGCTTATTTCCCAAGTTAGGAACGATTCTAGCTTGGAAACGTGTCAGTACAATCAATGAATCAGCTGACGAACCTTTCTTTATCCAACGCATGCTTCGTGTATCTCGCTCTAACATTCACGAACCGTCGAAGCGATACGCGATACGGATAGGATTTCGGCAGGATTCTAATTATATTAGAGCGAGAAATACGAAGCGTGAATGAATTAAAGAGGAAGGTTCGTCAGCTGATTCATTCATACCGGTATATTCCTATGTTGGAATGCCACTGTCTTTAACTCGAAGTATCAAACAATATCTTCACACCTGTACTTTTCGCGCCATTTTGATGTATAAAATCCACTCTACGAACGTATATATTTCGCGAAACCCTATAGGGGAATCCACGCTATAAACCAGAACATTCATGCTATTATAGACTCGACACGAGTCGAACAAATTACTTTACCATAAACCGTTTGTCACGAAAAATGTTGGAACGTTGTCTTTGTTGCCACTGACACCTTGGAATTCTCGACAAATTGGCTGGCGAGGAGGCGAAAAAGCCTTGATCCGGCAGGAATTACGAATTTAGAGCGAGGGCACGTCGAGCGGCGTGTTACTTCAATACGGGTACGCGCGAAAGCATTGGCGAAATGGGGAATAGCCCATAAAATATGAGACGGTTGGCAAGCTCGGGAGATCTACCGGTGCTTTTCACGGCGGCGGTGTCGACGTCGGCGCGGCGTCGGTGCTGGCGTTTTCACGGCTGAAAATCACTCGTGAATTCCACTGTAGTCGGCTCGTTCTTTCTCCTCTCTACCCCGCCTCTTTTTCTCGCGCGCTCTCCACAGGCCGACATCGTGAAAGAGAAAGGCTTTTTCGCTGTAGCATTTCCGCGAACGACGCCCGCGACGAGGACGTAGACGGTGTATCTCTGGTCCCTCTGTTCTTCTCTCTTCGCCCTGCTTGCTACGCCTCGGCCAGGGGGGAAAAGCCATCATCCAATTTTTCATCGTGCCGCATCCGTTTCACCGGGGTATCACTTCCCTGACTCGCTCGAACGTCATTAGGGCTCCGCCGCTTGTGGAAAGATATCGTTTCCACTTTTCCCAGAGACACGGTTTCCCAGCGAAACACGTTGCTCCCTTTTTACTCGCGACAAGCTTTTTTTCACCGTCACTACGCCTGTTACACGTTCATACAGAGGCTCGCAGAAATATGTAGCAAAAAATGATATTTATGTAACGCGAAATATTTGGCAAATATTAACACTTACTATAGAAAACGTCTTGTATATTGAAGATGTCGTATGAAACATTTCGAAATTTCATCGACGTGTGTATTGGTATTTGAAACGAGTACCAAAGTGCACGTATAAATTATACGACTTTTATAGAAGATATAATTAAATATACAATTAATGCTGAAGGCGATCTCATTAAATATTAATAGCCTGTTCAAATACTTTGGTGATCTTCGTCAAGATATACCTGCTCCAAATATCTAACGGGTTCTATGTAACTTTTGAGATTAGTTTCGAACTTTGCCATTATGATCGTGATAGCTGAATCTCGTTACAGTGTTCATTTTCAAAATGTTTTATATAACATGTGGGATATATATATATATATATAGACATAAAAATAGAGTACAGAGCATGTTCATAAAAGACCCGTATAAGTGTTCGACCGCTTTCGCGAACAATCGTATAATACGTTGGGACGTTTTAAACGACGTACAATCTTTTAGGAATTTCTGGCCAAATATCGATTTAAGTTAGATTCACGAGTTTGCAGATTGAGAGAGCTCGTTGCCAGAACGTTTCCTCGATTCGTTTCCGTGAACGAATAGTTCGCGGCGCGACGTTGGGACAACTTCCGTTGCCAGATGCCCTGGACGGCAAAAATGTCCACAAATTATTATTCTCCTCGAAGGAATCGCGCAGAGAATCGAGTAATTTAGCCAACTATATAATATGTATATATATATATATATATATATATATATATATATATATCTAGAAGAGGCGCGGAGAATATCCATCTCTTGCAAACTTTTCCATTTGTTCCTTTTCTCAATTCTCTTCCATTCTTTCGTTTTAACGAAGACATTCTTCCATACTTGACGCGTTCCATCGATCGATGCCATTCCCCCTGTTTATTCCACTTTTAACGATGTCGCTAATCGGCCGATCCCGAGACTCTCGTTCACGATAAAGTGCACCCGATAATATCATCGCTTGCGCTATCAACCATTTTCGACTGTCGATCGATCGGAGGCGCCCACGGTGGCAGCCACAATTAAAACTTTCGAAGCTCCTAGGATGGGATATCATTTATGGGGCTAATTACCGAGGCTGAATAAATGGGAGGCGATGAATGAGAAATGAGATCTCGCGTTTGGTGTTCGCTTCGACTTCTTCGGGTTCGGTGGGAGGCTCTTTCATCGACTTCTCTCTCCTTGGACTACTTCCAGTATTACTTTTCCGGTTGTTCGGAGCTGAAAGGCATTACACGATTTCCCTTCTATGTATTTTTTTCTTTGCCTAGCACCCTTAGGATCGCCGAAAGCGAGTCTGTCGCAGGTGTCGGAGGTAAGTTGAGGCCGATTCTGGCGCAACAACCTCCGTTTCTTTTCTTTCTTCGTACTGCAACGAGTTTCAGCTCGTTCGATATTCTTCGTCGTCCCTGTTAATTATACACTTAGAAACTTTGCTTTTATCCCGCGGTCTACTTATTCATAAACTTCCGTGAACTGTGACGGGCAGAGAGGGTGGTCTCGAACCACTCACGAATCGACTCTCTTCTATCCTCCCTAGACCCTCTTCACGGATATTGCACGTATGTAGCTCAAGGACAGAACTTCTTCCTTCGAGGCTCGATGGAATATAAGATAGCGCTTATCCTCGCGAAAAATATAGTCTCGCTGTTGAAAGGAAAAGATCCAGTAAGAACAGAAAAACCGATTTCCTCGATCGAAAATTAAACCATCCTGTATCTCGTGACCAGACAACGTTCCTGTTTCCCCAGGAAATTAACTGAGCTTGATTCGAACGTTTCTCGTAGCTCGGTAAATCATCAGTTCGTTAACTTTCATCGTCGTTTATTTTCTTTCCACTTCTTCTCTGATAACAGTTACCTACATCGATCGGGTAAATGCGGCGCGAAAACGTTAAAACAAAGCGGAAACGCTTTATTCCACGGTAATAACGTTTGACGCGTGAACGCGTAAAGGATTAAAAGCGATCATGAATCTCGGCGAACTTTCTACGCGGTGTTCTACGACGGATGATTTTACATAAAATTCATGAAAGGCGTTCTGTCCAATCTATCCGCGTTAAGTTCGTAACGAGCTACTGTTCGCTCTCGTCACGAAGTTTCGCAATAACCTCCATCTGTACTTTCTAGCTACGATTTCGAAAGCGGGTATACGTGCAACAATAAAAACCAAACGCTGGACTGGAAATCCTGTTCGCGAACCGCGGTATAACTCAACGGCGAAACCGAGGGAGATATTAAACGTTGCTAAGGACAGCCATATACACCGGTTGTCTCGTAAATATTTCAATCGTGACGCGATCCTCGACGAATCCACGGGGCAACACATCGGTTTATGCAAAACAGCTCCCGCGACAAAATAGGGCGGTCCTGGCTGAGCATCTGTCTCGTGTCAAAGTTCTTTCCCTCGACTGGCGGTGGCTGGACCAGACGAGCTACGCGCCATCCATTCTCGTTGTCTGGCCATGCACGTAATTTTCTCCTTTTCGGCCACCACCGTATACGCCCGTCAAGCTCCGTGGTACATTCGCGGTATTTTAAACGAGCTGCTCCGTAAGATCGAGTTCAGTTCAAAATACTATTTAATTTTCCGAACAGGAAGTAAAGAAGAATTGTCTCAATTTGTCGTACATTTCGTGTAACATGATCGTGTATCGCTTTTTGAAGGAATTATTTAGTCGCAAGTGTTTGGCTTGTTTATGGGCGAGAACGGTACAGCGAGGTCGTAAAATTGGCCACGAGTTAAGCTTTACATTTCGTGAACTGCAGTAACTTGAGAAGATTTTAGGAGACACGAGGATCTAGGCCCTTATTCAAGGCTTCTTCCTTTCCGATGTTCCTAAAATTTGCTCCCTCGTATACGAGGGCAAATTTTAATAATTTATATCTCGCGATATAGGAATGTAGATTATCGTGTGGTACTGCATGATGTTAAATTAGAACTAATTTTACGATAAGTGACGAATATTTTCGAGAATCGCAATATTAAAAAAAAAAAAAATATATCTTCTCGCGAAGGGAACAGATTTTAATACACGACTCTTGTATTTTTGATATCCTGGAAATTGGAATTTTACGACACATGAATGATGGAAATTGATTTGGAAAAATTGAAATGGTCGCGTGCATATGCCGCTGGATGCGACTAGATCAGTCGACGTCATCACTTAACGTTCTACTTTACGACCTCGCTGTATATCATCTCCGCCGACTATACGATGCTTTTGCTTCGTAAAAACGTACATCGAATCGGATGTGCTTTCGTTTCGGTAAATTTCCCGCCGACGAGACGGAAATCGAACGACTACATAACGATTGGTTCGAGTTTCGAGCCAAGAGAACGAGAAAGGAAAACGAATCGTTGGGACGAGGCGTTCTCGTGGCGAATTTTTTAGATGTCTAACGACCGTCGAAAGTATTCGTTACTTCTTAAGTTGTCTCGATTACTCTGTCGATCTTTGTTGTGGGCACGGTACAGATTTGCGCGCAGACGTGCAAAAAGTGGACGAAGAGCAACGATAACCGAGTCGTGGTGAGTGGAGGGAAAGAAAAAAGGAGGCGGAGAAAGAGCGCGAAAAGCTACGAACAGGAGAAAGTTTCGAGCTCTCGAGCGGCTAACGACCGTCGAAAGCACCGATGTCGGTTCCTCTTTCCTCGTAGCATTAACCAGTGTTGCCTGCCATTGAAACCATGAAACGAGTCCCCATCTGTACGACCTGCCGTCTGACTACGTCGCTACTCTTTCCCCTTTACTTTCCCATTGTCGTTGTGCTCATGGCTCGGCGGGACGTGCTGCGATTCGCAATGTAGTAAAACAAGGAAGAAGTGAAAGGGAGAAGAGAGAAAGAGAGAGAGAGAGAGAGAGATAAAGGCAAAGAGACGAGAAAAAACTGGAAAACAGTATCGAGCGTGGACCGGTTGTTTCCAAATCGATGCATAAAGAGAAGAGAATGGTTGATCAGACCAACGGATGAACGGGGATGAATGAACAAAGGAGCGCAGGAGAAAGAGGAGGAAAGGCAGAAAACTGGAATTGTTTTGTCGTCGCGATCGAGTGAAATGGAAGATCCAAAAAATAGAAGAAAGGAAGGAAGGAAGGAAAAAATAAACGACGAAAGAAGCAGGATAAAAATGCGAAGTAGGATGAGAAGGGAAAGTTTTCAGCGCGAAACTCTCGACCGACTAACGACCATCGAAAGCGCCTGCCTTTGGCTAGCTCACGGAGTGCATCGATCCTGGCTTTCCTTACTGCTTTGGAATAAATACTGGAAGAATACCCACTTGAAGACGGCTGGCTAAAATTATTCTCGTCGTTCCATTATCATTAAGTACGCTCGTAGAGTACCTGCTTGGCGTGTGTGTTTACGTGTATTTTGTAGACTGACAGGAAAGCTGGGTGGCGATGAAACGAAGAAAAACGACGGAAGCGTGCTGGGAGAACGCGGAAATCGTGGGGATAGCGATGATAATAATTCATGGAGCTAATCGGTTCGCCTGCCTTCAGCTAACCTACACCGAAATTCCGAGATACTCCACTGTTTTCCAATCTCGCCAAATCTTCTCGTGCAATCTTCTTGGGAAAATGTACGCGGTTGAACGTTGAAGATTTTCCACTGATTTCGCTTCGTGTTCCCTCGTCGGAACACCGATAGGATTATTTTTTATCGAGTATCGGATACATCGGCTTGAAAATGCAATTTCCACGCTCCGATCGGATAATACCAGCGATTCGTGTTCACCGAACCTAGAACAAAACTTTCTCGCAAGAGCTATCAACAGGTTCATTAAAAATTACGTGATTCTTGAAAACGTAGCTACGTTCGTACCGGCGTATTCGAAGCGATGGAAAGTAGCGGCGAATTGTCGACGTTGAGCTTCCAAAAATCGTCGCCGGTTAGAAAGCCACGCGTGAAAATAACACGTCAGATAAAACACGCTGCTCTCTTTCCCCCTCTCCCCCGTTTTTCCTCCAGTGCGCTGTTCTCTCTTTCTTCTTTTTTTTATTTTCTCTCCTTTTTTCGTTTTATCGCGCGACGATCGTAACTTCGCAGCCAGATAACATCCTCGGCCAAAATTAACCGGGACGCAAGAGTTTGGAATCGTTTCTAAGGTAAACAAGCTTATCGGGTCGATTTATGCCTCGCGTAATTTCGTAAAACAAGCTGGGTCCGGTGTTATTTCCGCTTTAATGCCATGATAAATTGAAGCTTCTTTTCGGAAAATAGTGGTGCCAGATTATTTAATGTTTTCCGGCTAGATCGGTGAACATTAGTTAGGAATAATTCAGGCGACCTGGAAAATTTCCGACATCGATTAAACCGCGAGCCCATGAGTGAAACGAGATCCTCGGCTTCCCGGACAAGTTTCGTCGCTTTCCTCTTGGGAAGTTGGTCTCTGAACAACAAGTTTCTTGGCGAGGTGATGACTGATGCGTGTATAGCCAAAGGTGGAATCTAAATCCTGGTAAACTAAGAGATAAGGGGAAGCGTAAGCGTCTTTGATATTCCCCGGCAAGCAACGGTTCATGCAATTTTCACGAGGGGCATGTAAGACGACGGATGAGATAGTACGCGATAACGGTTAATATGTTTTTTTAAATTCCTTCCACGGAGTACGTAAAGCATCGAGCGCGGGAGGTGGTTAAGTGTGCGTGCGGTTCTCCAAGCGGAACTATAAATTCGCGCGTGAAAGAGGGAGAGCGGAAGAAAAGAGTGGAAGAGAGGGTGAAAAAGCGACAAGAAAGGAAAATGAGGACAAAAAAGACGAGAGAAAGAAACGAGAGAAAGAAACGAAAGCGAGAGAAAGGGAAGGGAAGAAAGTGGAAGTACAGGGGATGGTTGGAAAGAAAGCTCGAGGCGGCGTTTTTATCTTCGGCATACGAATAATATATTTAGGCCCCGGAAATGAAGTAGCTTTATTGAAGTATAGCTATATTTTACGCCTGCCGCTTGGTTACGGCCGTGTGCGTGGTTACAGCGCGTATCAGCCTTGCAACGCAAAGCACGTTTAATTTCCTGTGTACGATTAATCAAAATTTCCAACAAAAACCGGCTCGGCTTTTCTCTTTCCATAGCCGAGGGTTTAATTATCAGAGGCACTCATTTTCCTCATCGTCGCACCTCGCTGCAACAAAATAAGAGCACCTCGCCTCCCTTCGTCTCTTGCTCTTGAATCTCTTTCCTTCTTGCTTCCTAGCCCTTTTTCTCCTCTATGCTTCTCCTCGCACCGCAATGCAGATATGACCGAATCGTGGCAGAAAGATTCTCGCGGTGGACCCTTTAACACTCTCTATTCTTTCGTACCGTGGAACCGGCGTCTGTGTGTCTCTTCGTTCTCCAGTCTCTTTCTTCCCGGTGCTTCACGAGTTCGCCCTTCGCCCGTTCCCGCACATTATTCGCGCTCGTAAGTCGGAGACAAAAGGCAAAGACGCGGCCTGGATGAGCGGAGGGACGACAGGAGAAAACGTTCCCTCTCTGCCATTCTCTCTCATTTCTCCCTTGGTGACGGTGCCACCACCATAGAATAGTAATGTCGTGCCCGAATCCGTTGACCGAGAGTAAAGCCAGCTCGACCCCTCTCGTAGCTGAATCTCGCGGATTTTCTGAGTGGTACGCGATCAAAAACGATCTCCTCGTTCCCAGTTAATTTCACAGATCTCTGATATTCTCCGGGTTGGATCTCTCTGAAGCAAAAGAGGTCAGGATCTTTATAAGGGTCGGAGGATCGGCCCTGCAAGAGAGTTTTCGAAAGGAAATTCACGGATGAAATTCTATTTTCATGAAATTACGTTATATCACGTGGACGTAATAACGTGCCGACAATATCGGATCAATGTGAAAATTACCGCGGTTTTTAAACGTATCTCTTTAAAAGCGTGCTATTTCTCGAATATTTGGTGTTTGTATTACCGTTAAATGAAATTGGCTGACAGTAACGAGACCTTGATGAATTCGCGCGATCTTTAACCGACCCTGACCGCCAATTAGAGCATCTCGATGAGCTTTCGTAAATTTTAAATAACCTCGAGGTCTAATGGAACGACATTGATAAATTGATAAACCTTGTGCGATCTGCAAATAACCATGATTGATAATAACAGATCCTTGATAATATATCATAATCTTGAACTGACATTAAGTGGATTCCTTGACTGACCACGATGCATTTCCATTTAATCCGCGTTTCACTTACGAGACAGACGAAATATTTGGAAAATTGAAATTACGTCTTTTTCTCTAACGCACGAGGAATATTATGCACGGCGATGTGTGAAAATATCCGCGGAGATACTACACGTATTTTCTTTCAAAGGAATTTTAATTAATTTTTGGTGTAAAGGCATGCCGCGAGAAAGAAGAACCCTAGCAAAATATGTTGTCTATTATTGCATACGCATTCAGTAAAAATCGCATAATTAACGCGTATAACGCGGATAAAAGAATATATCCGGTCGACAATTTTTCAACAATGTTCGTTCTCTAACGATCCGAAACAGTGAAACGTTTTACACAAATTTGACAAATATACGAATGCTCTGTAATATTGAAACGCCGAAACAATTTACGAAGGAATATTGCAAAGAATGATGAATAATCGACATATATTCAAAATGATATTTAACGATACATCGATACATTTCCCTGGCCGTGTTTAAAAGGAGTAACGAAATGCGTGTATGTATCAAATCATCATTTGATGTTCCTTTAACGTCGCTTTAATATTTAGTTTTCCATTACGCGTTACGCGAATTGTTAGCTCTCACATCGTCGTCGATATTTTAGTTAACCACCTACCTCCATAATCGGACGTCGATCGAGAGTATTTAAAATGAATTCACCGTGACTATAGCGTGGCCGTTTTCGCGTTTCTATTTTCGCGCGGTAAACACAGCAGCGCATCTTGCCTCGTGCAACGGCAAAAAACGGAAGCAATCTTGATCTCGACTGGTATGAAATAACGAGGAACACATCCCATGTTCTCAAAACTCTACTGATATTTCGCAGCAATTTCCTCTCGTTCTGTCTTCCTCGGATAAAGTATTTAAGGAGGAGAATAAAATTTACACAAGAGGCAGCGCGTCGTTTTTCACAAAAATCGAAAACTTCGCTCTCCCGTGGTCTTCTCTAATACTCCCCTGCAATTTCCTCTCATTTCGTGTCCCCTCAAAGTGAAGCACTTAAAGAGGAACAAAGAATATGAAGTCGGCCCAGCTAGAGAGAAGCGTGTCGCTCTCAACGAAATCAAAAATAGTTCAGCCTCCATATTTTTCAGATATTTCCTAGAAATTTTCGCTTCAGGGGCTCTACGATACCTTTACACAATGATAAAGGATAGCCGAATAAAATCGGTACAACGTACGAAAGAATTTCGCGTTAGAAAATCCAAAATTTTCTTTTTATTCTGATATTACCCTGTGATATCGTGGAAAATCAGCGAAGCACTTAAAGGGAGATCGGGCGTAACTTAATTAGTAGGGACTTGTCCGCTCTTTTTTCTTCCTTTGTGGCCTCGCGTGGCAACTTACAAAGGATGAAGGAACGCGTTGGCGGTACCGACCAGCCCCGAAGCTAACTGTTTCGCAAGGGATCGCTTTTAAGCTGGCGCAGCCTGGAAAATACTATTGTACGCACACCAGGGACGATATTTTAGGCGGGAAGCCCCTTTCTCCTCGTTTAACAGGACAACCAGTTCTGGATGGTACGAAGGAACATGAACATTCTCCCTTTGACAGTGAACACGATGTGGTCGCGTGAAAAACAAATTTAATCGCACCGCGTCAAAGCGGCGACCTTTCATCAAAGTTCTTCCACTTTTTTCCTCTTTTTTATTCCCTTTTCCTCGGATATTCACGAAACCACGGCGGAGATGCCCGATTGAATCTGACTATCGGACGTCGAGATTACGGCAATAAGCTGACAAAACAAGGAATCTGCTTGTCAAAGACAATCTAAACTCTGGTCTGGCTATTTCGCTTTGTTCTCTTCTAACTCCCTTCACCGAACGTAATTTACTTGCACCGTAAAAAGGCATTACGAGATAAATACAGCGCGACACGTATTTTAAACCTGTCAAATGGCCGCCGTGTCGACGAACAAAAAGAGCAACGTCGTAATAAGGGATGAATTCTGTAGCCGATATAAATTGGCGACGCTCGTTTCGGACAAAAATGAAGAATGTAAAATGCACGGAAGATTTACGATCCGGATAGAACCGGCCCTCGGTACAAATTGCTGTGATATGTAAAAACCGTTTAAAACAACGGCCATGAATGCACGAGGTGTATCGCTGAATATCCTCAATACGTGTTTAATGGATTAAACGGGCGATGAGGAACGCTGCAGCTTAGTGGTTGTAAAGAGACTACATTGGGAATCGTGGCAATCACGCGCGCGATAATATTTTTCATTGAAACAAATTGAAACAATTTAAAAATCGCGTAATTCCGCGGAAGACGAATGGGCGATGTAAATCTTTCGTTAACTGCTTTCTTTTCGACGATCTTCGTTTATTTTAAATACTCAGCTATTTGATCTCCAACTTTTTATATCGTAATCTCGTTTCCCATTCGGCAAATAAAAGTGTTTTTAAGGTTCAAAAGCTTTAATATATATACCGAGGAAAGATCGCCTGTATTAATAATAATTGCTGTTGAGCTTCTTTAAACGTAAAAACAGTAGCTTTGTACCGGTAGCTTTTTAAAAAAGCACAGAAACGATAATTAATTAAAATTAAAATAAGATTAATTGCAAGTTATAATTCTGTATAAATTTGATCGAAATTAACGATTAGAAAAAAAAGAATGCAAACTGGATTGCCTCGTCGAGAGTCTGTATACAAAATCGATATTAATAACAATTTACAATATCGATGGAACCATCATCTGCCATCAGTCGCAAACAATAGCGTAATTAATGTTGGCAGGTTTATATTCGTCAAGTGTATAATAAAATAAATAGGATAAATATTTAACAATTTAGATAGATAGGAGGCAATTATAGAGGAATAACTTTTAAAATAATTTTTAAATCTTCCAAAATTTCTTCCCTTCGATTCTAAAATGATTTTCTCGATCCTTCAACTATTCGTACAGAATATTCTCGCTTCTCAATCATATCGTATTCACAGAGATCTGTCACGCAAAATACACATTCTTGCCACGCGTAGCCAAATTTCCTTCTGGCGCCATATATACTAGTTTACTCATGTATTCTACCAATCTCTTCTCATTCATTACTTATACCGTACTTTGGCATGAACATTCTCTCTGTATATTCTGTGTGCATCACACGTTGTCCACATAGATTCTCATCCTCAGAATAGAAAAACTCTACTGTATCCAAAACGGCGCAAGAAAGTGCAGTGGAATTAATCTCGTCCATACTCACTGCCACAATATACAGACGAAATTATTCCAAAAATAATCCGAGAAGACACGGTAGAACGAGCCTTGTCCATGCTGATTCTCGCTCCGACGATATATAGAAATAAAGTTATATCGAAAATGATTGAAAAAGACACAGCAGAATGAAGCTTGTTATGACGGTAAACGATTTACTAGAACGCATAGAAATCGTATCGGTTTTGCAAGCAACGCCAACAATATTTCTGTTGTTTCCATTGCCGTATCGGTCATTTTATCTTCATCTCGGCCAATCTGAAAGAGTAGAATAAAAACACCAGTGCAATTGAAACGACTGTGCGGTAAACTTTCCAGTACCTCTTTGTGTATATTTATCCAGCAGAAAAACTAGTATGTGCGTCTATCGTCGATGTTTTATAGCTCAATCGTTTGTGACGGAGACGTTATCATCGGTTGCCTGTTCCGTCTTCTTTTTCATCTCCTCTAGACTCGTGTTCGCTGTACGTATCTCGTTCTCGTCAAAGGGACAAAAGATCGGCTCGCGCGCGAGTTCAGGAGCGAATTAAATACCACGAAATGTCTCTTCCGGCCTGGATGGACCGAGGGAAACACACGGATGAAAGGAGTACAGTGACTGGAGTGGCTTGCTGGTTGGCGGTGCAGCTATTTTTTCTGCTAATGGCGGACGGAGAGGCTCGCGAGTGCAAGACTGGAGGGAAAGAGAGGCGGATGAAAGCGCGAGAGAGTGGCGTGCGGGAGAAAGATAGAAGAAGGAAGCACAGACTGAGCTTAAATAACGCTGCGGGGAAAGAGAGAGAGAGAGTGAGAGAGAGAAGGAGAGGGAGGGAGAGAACGGGTATAGCTGGTGGATAGTTCGACTTGCCTCGGTGCTGTTGAATGATACCGGTCGAGAGTTTGACGGCCGGTAATTTTTAATCAGTAAAGCCATTCCCCGTACGCCTGTGTGTACATGATGGTAGCAGGATTTCGATGAGCCTGTTCGAAAAGAGGCGCGCATCGATGATAAACTGGTGCATGCGCCTATGTTTTCCCGCGATAGGCGAATGCTTTTCACAGAGGGCAACTTCTCGATTCATTCCGGTTTAGCGTTATAGATGGCGAACGTTCGTTTCACGTTACCATCACCCAGCATTTGTTTCCTCTTCAAGTCGCCAAGTCGTATCGTTATTAGCTAATTGTTCGTTGTACTTTGCGAGTTAATTATCGATCGTAAGGATCATTCGTCCGTTACCGAGGTTATTATCGCGTTGAATTGTTCGCTCGTCGGTGAATTCGTATCTTTACGCAAAATCAATTTGAATTATTGTTATGGTCGGGGGTTATGCTGTATTATGCATTTGGCGAAACAGTGTAGTTACATAAAACAGATTACACGAAGCCTGGCCTCGTTATTCAGGGTAGCAATTTTCATTCCGCTTTCCCGCTTGCCCCTTCACTGACAAAACGATGTTACGCATCCCATCGGGATTTTCTTCGTCTCTAATCCGCGAAACTAAAGAATCGCGCCCCAGCGGCGTTGCCGAGAAAACAATCGAGCCAAGCTACCGGCAAATTACCACACTGGATTATATTCTACGTTGCACTTGGCAACTTGCAAATTAACGTAATTTCACGCGTGTTCGCGACTACTTGGCCTGAGACGGCTCCGACGTTTGAAGAAGCTTAAACTTTATGGCTTTGGTCTTTCGCCGCGCTATGAAAGGAGAGGTTCTCTTCTCTATGTAATGTAAAACAGAAGTTCGAACGGTCGAAAGGCTCAGGAAGAACAAACACTCGCGTCTGATCTCGTGTCTAATTTTCATTGGAAATGAGTATTCGTTTGCATCGCCGACAAGACATCCAGATGCTCTTTTTCCTCGCTTCCGTTTCTATCCTCGCAAATGCCACGATCGAATAATTTCGAAAATTCACAGAGACAACGATGTTAAATTCTTGACAGAGCCGAGAGCAATTTCGCATTTTCACCGTCGCGAAAATTCCTATCGGAAATGCAGTCAATTTGCAGGTGTCTCGGTTGCCTCGTCGTTGCAGATATTTTCTCTCGCCTCTTTTTCACTTTTTCATTAATCGAAGTCGTTGCTGCGACAGAGTGCTTAGTTCCCCCGATGAAGTTTCGCAAACGATAATAGATCCCGCGGCGTCGATAAAATTCGATTCTTTCGACTTTCTTTCGAACGTTATCGTGTAATATTAAAATGAAAACCATAATAACGACGCGCCCTGCAATAAAAATTCTAATTCGTCGCTCGGTATCCGAACTTTGAAAATGTATAGTCGAAGAAATGGAAAGACCACACGTTTACATCGGCGAGAAATTTCGACGAGATTTCAGATGCGTGCGCTCTCGAGAGCCGACTGTGAAGTTAATGAATAATTTCTCGCCAGAATATGAATAAACAACGGAATCCGTGCGGGGACGAATTAAAAGGCCGGATACTTGGACCAAGGGAAAAGATGGAGAATTAAAATATTAAACGAACTTTCGCCTCGATGAAAATGCCACTTCATAGAAGTTTATCCTGCCTTGACTGACAGAACTGAAGGGGGCAAAAGAATGAAAGAAGGGCCAGGGAAAGGGGACGGATGAATACGAGAGTAGAATGCGCATTCGTTGAAGAAATATTTCGAGGAAATATTTTAAAGAAATCGTGTTTCACCGTTGGCAAGATTTTTGCGGCGACTTGGAAATTGCTCGGAGGAGCCACGCATCTTCGATTCGTTTCTATCCGGGGTGCCAATATTGGCTTGCTCCGGCTGCCAATACTATTTGCACGGCCCTGTAGGCACCTCTCCTTTATGGCACATTTGTTCTTTTATAGAGACAAAGACTGCACGTATTTTCCCTGTGCACCTTTTTGCCTCTTCACGGTTCATCCGCGGGATTACGCTCGTCAGTCGAACGAAACCATCGAAACAAGTCGACGAAGGGAACGAGGCAAGTCCCAAGATTTTACGTTCGTGGATATTTTCTTTCCTGGATATTTCCGTGTTAGTCGTGTCGCGTTTGAATCTAGTCCTCTAGCATCGTTTTAACGAGACATCTCTTCCAATTCGGTGAAACTCCATTAACGCGAATATTCCGACTATTTATTTTTCGCAAGACTTTCCGCCTGTCTTTTTGTACATTCGTAGATACAGATTCGTTCGGTGGTTTGTGACGAATCGCTTTATACTTCTCGTTGCTCATAATCCAAGTGCAGCCTCGTGGGACCGGCGATTAAATCGGTCCATTGATGGGACCGTTCTCGCACAGTGAAACAACTGATTCCCGATTATCGTCGGTAATGGAGAAAACGAGTAGCCAACGAATAATTTGAGAACAGCTCGGTTTCGTTTGGTCCTTTATCGTCGCATTAATCCGTGGAAATAATTTAAATACTGTTTTTGTGATCGGGCCCGGTAATTGCGCTTTATCCTGCAAGCGGCTTCCATTCGCGTGATCCTTCGTGTCAACGATACGGTAATTTAGTCGCAGTATTTATTGGCCGACACGGTACATTGTTTCGCGATATCGCGTTTTGTAATAGCAAAGATAACTTCGTATATCGTAGGCCGCCACTCGAATCGAAACTGTGTATGTACATACTATCATTTTGAAGTACTCTTTGTTCGATTGTTGAACTCTTTGGTCGATTTGTCGTAACAGCACTTTTAGAAAACACGATTTACCTATTAAAATGCACAACAATGGAATATTTTACTCTTTGCTATATACAGTTGTTCATGGAAATATTCGAATATTCATTGAATTTTTATACGAATGAATATACCTATCATGTGCGTTATACGAAACATCTCGTTAGGTTTGTAATGAGATTCGACTGTCGTGAACATATCGGAAAAATTTGAAACAAATCCGACAGGGCATAGAAGCTGTCAGATATTTCAACGACATGACGCACCCGTAATTTTATAACTGAAATACGTATAAATACGATGTTGTCGAAAATCTGCAATAGTCTAAATACTTTCGTGCGTCAGTGAATACACGTGATACTCGTACAGCTCTTATATCGAACACGTTTAAGAGGAATTAGCTTTTGCTCTGTTGCTATTGATTCTCGAATTACGACGTTACGATATTAAAATATATGAAAACCTGTATGTATTGAGAGAAGTCCTTGTTTGAAATGTTGGTCGGCCGTATGTTCGTTAATTGGTACGAATTATGAGATACGAATATTTATTTCACGTTTGCCGACGTTCGTGATAAGCTGCAACTGCGAATTATTCGATGAAATTTCCACAAATGTAATATATAGGGTGTTTCATTAGTAACTCTGTTACGACTTTTTTTCTCTCGTAAAAGGAATGCTTAAACCTTTGTAGGAGAGCGGACAAAAACGCGATTATAAATAGAATCGCTATGTTTTTAACGAGCTAGGCAATCTAGCAAACAACGCGTACATTAAAAGCCTCAGAGAGATGCAGTAAGCTAGGATTAACTGTAAGACGCGGAAAGACAGGCGGCACAAGTAGTAACGGCCCATCTCTAGTCAGGCTCATTTCGTAGCTGTTAGAACGCTGTATTCCACGGGTGTTACTCGATTGTCGCAAGTTATTCGCTTCCAGCCACCTTCATTGCAGCATTTTGCTCGCGGTATAACGAAGGAAAATGCTTTCTGTAAAGAAGACGAAATTTCAGTAACGCATTAAGAACTAACGTTGCGTAAATGCGACATTCCAACTGCAACTCGCTTGTTTATCCTTTGTTCAATTAAGATAATTGAATTCTGTTTCTCGCATCAGGAAATTTAAAAATGTCGAATCGTACAGCATGAACGCACTGTGAAAAAGATATATGAAATATATCCAAAGTATAATACTTTTTGTATTACTTTATGAGTAAAATTCCTATCCCGGTTTTATGTATTTTTCGCGGTGGAACTGAAGTCAGGTAGAAGGCTGTTTGTTTTATTCGTACTGGTTAATAAAGTTCGCGCGATTTTTGCATCGTTTGGTGTTTAACGAGTTAATTATGTGACGACAGAAAAAAGACGCGATATTACCGGACTTCTTCTGCTCGGTTTCTTGTCCGAATCACGGACCGTCGTTATCGTTCACGATACTCGTGGAAGTTTACTCATCAAAGCAGTGAAAAGTTCGAAAGAAAAAGGGAATAAATAAAGGGAAAATGGATCGTCGGTAAAAGATCGAACAGGCTAAATCAGGATTCACAGTCGAATAAATTTGGTGACGCTACAGGACGCGGATTCGCCTGGGACTTCCGGTTTTCCTCCGACTTCTTTCCGAACTATTCGAGTAGAAGAATCACCGTTGCCATGAGCACAATGCTAGCGAGAAACAAAGCGCGTCGTCGTGCTCAAGCAAATCTTTCCCAGCGACGAATTCTACAAAACCGCTTCGTGACCAAGTATTTAAATGGTTTTCCTTGTTAATACTAAGCTTGTTCTACCGAGCTTCTTTTTTTCTCTGTTATTCCGGGTTTTTTTTTTTTACACAACGAACATGAAAATTTCATATTCTCCAGACCGTTCTGCCTTTTTATCGTTTATTCGATAGGAGTCGCGAGCGATCCCGAGAAAATCTTCGCTTTGCGTAAATAAAGCATAAGCGAGTAAATATCACGGATATTAGAAGGATAAAGAGAAGAAGAAGCCACGTAACGAGTGTCCAGGTTCGCGCGTTAATATCGTTTAATGAGAGCTCGCAAGGTTTTCGCGGGCAGGCGTACAGGTTATTATTTTTAACTTTTTTTTTCTTTCATTATTACGTAATCTCCTTGACGACCGAACCGACCAGGGGATGGATTTCTTATTTAATAATTCTTATCACGAACGGGCCAAGTCTCGTTAGAAACTTGCGCAGAAATTTTTCACCTGCGATTCAATTCTCTGTGCATAAATATTTATACATGCACACTCGTATACATATACATAAAGTGAGTCAGGGAAATCAATGTATTTATACTCATCTAGTTTTATGTCTTTGACTTATCAAGAAACGCACAGAATCTTATTCCTGCATGGTGCAAAATCAATTTGAATTTGTTCAATGTATTGACGTCTTTCTAGAACACAGTGAGAACAAAATGACTCTGACTTTGTTCGATGTATTGACATCTTTGCACGAGGAATCAAGGAACGATATTCGGCAGAAAATTAACAAAAAAGTAGAGTTGATCAACTAGGCTTCTGAGAGGCTCGATCATATATTATTTGATTAAATGTCTACATCTAAATTCAGCTAATACCTAAAAAAATTTCTCAAGAGAATTTCTGATTCTAAGTTTTACTAATAGCACAAAGGCTATATGTAGACTTTTATGAGTGACTATATTTTATATATATACACGGGTAGGATTTGCAAGGGTGAAATTAAGGCGAAGGTTAAAAAAAGTTTGGTGAGGCTCCTCGAAACTCGCTGCCGGTCTGATGCTCCCCAGCCATGCTCCGCCCACGCCGGCGATTTCCCCTTCTTTTTTTTTTTTTTTTGTTACAAATTAAGGGAGAAGCCGACGGAAGATAAAGGGCGTTTCACGAGCTGCTGAATAAAAATTGAGATTTATCGGATGAACTCTGCTCACTGGCGGAGATAGCGTCGCGGACACTGCCGCGGAATACGAATCAGGATTTCGCGAATCCTCGCTAAAGGAATATCAGGAACGCGCTGACACGTTTTGATTAACGTTAGAAAATACCGCGCGACCAACCTCCCGAGTCCAATGACACGACCGCGAAAATTTACGAACGCGACAATAAGGAAAAACTGGAAATTAATGACGGCTGGGGATTTTCCGTGGAAAAAGTAAACTTTTCTCTCATCCAATTTTCAAAGTCTACAAACTAGTTGCCACGTAATCAGGAGTCTATTAAAAACAATCATGTCGTTAATCCGGAAAGGGTCTCCTTCGTTCCATGCATTTTTAAGCGAGTTTTTGTGCCGTACGTCGCCGCACTTGGAAAGTCTAATCTGTTTCTCGAGCACGTGTGAAGGAAATAAAAACAAAGAATTGGGATTATGAAATCGCAATGAAACATTCTTAAGTTCTAAATTACCTAGAGGTCGTTTAAAGTCGTATACAGGCTCATTCGTTCGAATATTATTCAATCCTTGCACGGTACATTCTGAGCTTCAATGAGTGAACTTCGGACAATTCGTGAAATATACGCGTAGAATAAATTCCACATCTCGAAAACCGCTATACGGGAAATTTGTACGATAAAGAAGTATTAGATGGTTTAGAAAGTTTATGGCGTGTTTGACAAGTCGATGCATCTATCTTGTATTTGATGGAACTGGCGAAGTGCAAAGTTCTGCTTTTAGTTGCGTACTAAGATAGATTAAGGAGGATGGATTAATTTCATTTTTCGAGATAACGTTGACGAAAGCAGCCAAGAGATTTTAAATCTTCATTTCGATTCACGGGACGCGACTCTACGCTTATTCATACTATCGTCTATTCTTTGAGCTTTGCAAAATTCTTTTAATTATACCCAGTAAATTGGACTCTGAGGATTCGAAGAGAGGTAAATAGAATCTACTTGAAGGAACTCGTTATTGAAAATGATGAAAACTTTTGGAAAAAGAACTCGCGCAGCTACTCGATAGTTGGTAAAAGGTCATTGAAATGAATAGCATATAACTTCTCTAATGAAATTTCTTAAATTTCTCTACGAACTTCTCTAGTTAGTAATTATTTTCTAAATCGTTCCTTTTGAATTCCCCGTTCTTTTATCACTATGCCAAAGGCTTAAATCTTATATCAGACATATTAATCGTATAATAACGTAGGGTTATTTCAGTTACTTAAACTTCAACGTTTTAAAACTCAATCTTGAACTTTGTACGGGATAATTAAATTTGTTGTAAATTATGAGACATCGTTAGTCTTTAATGCAATAAAGAAAGAATGAAAAAATATCGGGTACATTATGCTCTGCAACAACTAGTATTAAAAATGCGAAGATGATTCGAACGAGAAAGTATTATATAAGAACTAATAAAATAAGCAACGAAATAACTTCCAGAGACCAAGTAATATAATACACGCTACTGAATTAGGATAATAGCAACTGTAAGTTGAACGTGCTTTTCTTTTAACGAGTACAAGTTACATGCTCGTATGCCTACGAAAGCTTACCGGGCTTTCAATGCAAGTAGATATTGTAAGTCACTGTTCATCATGACTGGAATATTCTCTTTTCAAACATAAATCGCTTAAAAATTATCCGTTTTGACTCAAATAACCCTGCCTTATCCACTTCTTATTTGTCTCTCTATCTGACCGGGGAGCTCGACAAATATGCAATTTCCGTTTGAAAATTCGTTTGTGCAAGCGTTATTCTTGCAGTGCACGTCTGCCATCCGTTTGCATCTGCCAGACACGTTTCGGCTCGTATTAAAATACGCCTCGCACGACCTCGTTCGAGTTCCGAACACAGGCAAATGGGAGCGCAAGGAGTAAAGAAAAAAAAAAGGGAAAAAGAAAAAAATGAAAGTAGAAGTTAGGGTAAGTGGCGACAGACCGATGGGGCAGCGGATGCGAGGCCAGAAAGGAAGCAGGGGGCAGAAGTTTCAAGTAAAAGTCGAACAGGGTCAGCGGTGGAGCTCGTGAGAAACTTCGTGGGCAGGTCAAAACTGGAGATCGGTAAGACCTTTTACTCACCGTGGAGAAATATATACTATACATGATAGGAAGGAAATACGGCTGATCAAATATGGATGTTCAAAAGTCGTATATGTTAGGTCTTGACGCTGCCATCTCGCAAGAAAAGAGAAGCCACGAGACATGACTGCGCGTATCTTTTCATCTTTCTTTCCGAACCTCGTAATTTTGTGTCCCGCGACACATCAGAAAATTTGGACGTTGCTAGATTTTATCGCTTCTAACACCCACCCGCTTGTCCTCCATGCTGGAATACTCTAGTGGATGGCCGGAAAAGCCACGATAAGGCTGCTTACATTTTCCACTGGCTTCGCTATCTGTCGAGCTGGTCGTTTTAAAGGTTCCTGGTGTACCTTGTTAATTGGGCGGTTGATCTCGCCGATAATTAGGCAACTGAGAGACGAATTTAAGATCCTGCTTTTTACGTCTTTGTGCTACTCTTTTTATTCCTGGAATTTCCTTTTTAGCGCCCTTTTACTGATTTATTTATCACTGAAGTTCCCTTTTTTTTGACATCCCTATAGGCTTCCGTTTTTATTCCTACCAACTTCTTTCCTTCTGCCCCCCCCCCATATCATTTTTCTATTGCCGCAGTTTTCTTCATTCTTGATACCTTTACTTTATCTTTTTATTATTACGTTTCCTTTTTTATTGTTCTTACACTGTACTTTATATTGCCGGAATTCTTTTCTTACGTTCTTACACTACATTCTTTTTACTCCTGCAATTATTCTTAACGTCCTCGCACTGCTTTCTTGTTCCGCCAGAATATTTCTTTTTAACGCCCCCGCGTTATGCCACTTTACTCTTGAATTTTTAATTTCTATTCTCCTCTCACCGGTGGAAATCACTGTTGTCTTAAAAAGACTCTCTTTGTTCCCCATGATAGAATTGCTTCCTTCAATGTGGACATTTTTCCAGTCCCAATTTCACGATATATGTATTGTACTCTAGAAAGGTATTGTCGAAGAGAAACTGGAGGAGTGATGGATTATTTCCAGCGCTGATCCGGGATAGACATTGTCCACGATTGTCAAGCCAGAAAAGGGTAGGTCGAGAAACGCCGACAGTATTCGTGTAGTTGGTAGGAATGATTTTCGGGAATGTGACTAATAGTGACCACTGGCTGACCGAAAAGTACTTGGGTCAAGAGGTTGTTGATCGTCTAAAGCAGGCTCAGATGGAAACTCGTTGCATGACAGATTATTTCCTACCATCGACTTGGCATGGCCATTGTCCCCGAAAGTAGTACGAACAGGGAGAATATCCCCAGAGACGTCGACAGTAGTCAACTAGTCATTAAGAAGCGTTTTGGTGAAACTGGCCACTAGTGACCGCAGGTTGACCATAAACCGGATAATCGGCCAAAGGCCAGTTGATAGCGCATAGTGGTTTTTGATGCTATGATAATAGAAAAATAAAAAAATCATAATTGGATTCGAACAATTTTTAAAAAATTCACGATCGATTATTTCATGAATTTTAATGTATTTGTGCTTAACGTAGAATGTCGGTTTATTTTTTTTAAATAAAATGTTTTTCTATAAATAAGTAATAGCCTTAATCTAGTGATATATTTATTTTTACTCTTTGATATTTTTGTATGCTTTTGGCTTTTTTCATTGTTACGACAAGCAGAATGGTCGTGTTATTTTCACGCTTTAGTCGATTATTTTAATAATAATGCAATTCTTAATGACTATAGATTTTTACATGTATCTGCAACAGACGCTAGTTATCGCATATGCTGTAGCATTTGATGTCTTCAGTATCAAACTAACTCACGAGTTAACAAATATTTTAATTCAACTGCAACTGAAACGCATACAGCGATGTCTGGTGTTTTAGTGCAATTACTTAATCCTATAATTTAGGATCTCGCTAAATCAGGAAAGTTATTGTACACGTATCTGTACTCTCTCATAATTTATCGCAAAATTTGTTTTAATCCGATTAAAGTAAACTTTTTCGCGCGGAAAGTGAAGTGCGTGACAAAAATCCGTCGCATTTCCAGAATCAACCAATTGTAATTCAATGTTTCTGTAAAGTTCGTTCGTTATCTCGTTTGTATATGCTGGAAATTCATTCGACTAAGCCCATTATATAGTTTCCTCGTCCCTACGCATGTCAAATTCGTTTAAAATTCATGGGACGAAGGAAAATACATATCCCTGGGTCTGTATTACGGAATTAGAATTAAGTTTCTTTCCTTAATCTACCCATCTACTAAAAATTCCATTTTTCAAACATTTCCAGATTATTATCTTTATCACATTAAAATCTACCCTTCTCCGCGAGGCATTCTAAAACCTCCAAATGAATAATTTCACTCCCATCGTGTATTATCCCTGCAGTTGAAGACTGTCCCGAGGATCCCTTCGCGTAGATTTCGCATCTTTCGTAAGAAGATTACCGATTTCATTATTCTTCTTATTCTGAAAAGTAGCGAAGACGATAGTTAGATAAAATATATCGACGCAACGCGATGTGGCTGCGCTCGTAGCCTCCTCCAGGAGACGCCGAGCCGTTAAACGTCAATGCGGCAAGCGTCCGTACGTTCGTAATATAAATAAGGGGGTGTCGGGACGCGAAGAAATGTGAGCATCTTATTGGCAATAACACCGCGAACGTATTTCCAAACGTCGGGGATTGAGCGCGGGAATCGAAGAAGAAGGGATTAACAGGCCCGAAGTCACGAACACGCGTTACAATGCCGTGATTTCCGGGGACGAAACCTACTTCCACTTTAACACGATTGCGCAAAATCAATTACCACGAGCTCCCATAATATACGAGCAAAGTTCCCCAGCCAAAAGTGTTCTCCCACTCGGCGTCTACCACCGAACTTGTCTCTCACCCTCTATTCTACAATTCTACCCCCCCCCTCCCACCTATTTGCCGCTTTAACTCGCGAAATTATAGCGGTTCGGCTGCGAATTCGGGCCGCGTTCAAGCCCGCCACGAAACAACCCTGGAAATGGCTGTCGTGTAAATGTGCGCGAATAATCTGTAACTTCAGCCAGTGTGTGTCTCCCTTTCATCCCTCTCTGTCTTCTCCCATACCCTTCCCCCTCCTGTTATCGTTGAACGCCACAGTCGCCATTTCCACGTACGAGGACGGTCTCTTTATCAGGCCGCCGATTGCACGTGAAAGCATCGGCCAAAGTCGCTTCCTGTTCACAGACGGGGATATACGTCGCCGTTGAAAGACCTTTAGACCGGTCGTGTTTCCTTTCAAGTTTCCTCTTTTAATTTTCAACAGTGCTCTTGGGTAGTTCTCTCTTAAATCCAACGGTGTTCTTGATAAAAGATTGCCGACACTCTAATCTCGCGCTAGTAATAGGATCGAAAGGATTGTCACGATTTCGGGAAATACGTACTGGCATGTAAAAGGATAAAGCAGAGGTATGCAGTTTATAACGTATCTCGTTGGATACCGGTATCTCGATTGTTTTCTCAGATACAGGGAATTTTAACGTTCGCAACGTGAGCGCTGATGAATGGCAGCCGGATTCCCGGAAATATGACGACCTACATTTTTTCCTGGAAATGCGTACGCGCAGTAGCGATAGCAGAAAAAAATCCAGCTGACTCAGCGTCTGGCACTGACCACGGTGCAGACGACCAGCGAGGGGTCAGTTTAATACAGTCTGTGGTTGAGAGATCGAGTCGCTAATAGAGACAAAGGGAACGTTAAAAGTGAAGCTTTTTAAGCGTTAAAAGTCACTTAATGGGAGAATAATTCGGGGAAAATTTCTCGCCTCATTGAACCTCGATCAATTGATACTTTCGACGATCCTCTAACAAAACTAATTCACGGTCCTGTTAAAATACCAGAGCACTTTTCCGGAAGGGGAATCTGAAGGAAAGTCACATTCCCATGGTATATTCTAGCATGTCGTTCGAGACGATTTCGTGTACCATTAGGATAGCCAAGATTCTTACATGACATTATACGGAAACTGAAACGATCGGTAGCTCGTCCCAAACGAGGTGTATAACCAAACCGACACCCTCGATTCCAGCACGAAGTAGTTTAACGAGAACCAACCTCCGTTTAATTAATCCGAGAAATTGGATTAACGGCACCGCCGGCACGGCCACTTTGGTCGATGTCGGCTGGAACACGGCAGAACTGCCACCGGTTATCGGAAAAATAATAAAAATCTTCCTTTCTCGAACGATGAGGGTTGCCTTGTGACGCAACCACTACTTCCTCAACACTTTCTGTTCCCATAACCGCATATAGAACGTAGCCATCGTATACGTAGCTATCGTTGAAAAGTGTTTGCTTATTCTATACGTACGAGCATTCGTTTATTTTATTTTTCGCGAGATCTGTTTTAATTGCATGTACGATTAATATTAAATGAAACTGCGCTACTATACTGCAATAATGTAATAAACGAGGCTATCACGATTATATTGTTAAAGTTGGAAGCAAATTTGAAAGTGTTAATAGTACTTAGAAGATATTTAACGCAGGGATTATAAAATTATTTACATAATTAATGGAACGGCTGAAAATTATAATGGCGTAAGTAAGTTTACTGCTGTTTTCCTCGAAACAGTGTTCTGCATTTATCGTTATAAGAAATTCATTATATCTTTTTTGAGTCACGGAAACGTATTATCGCGCAGCATAAAGTTAGAACATAATTAATTATGAAACTAGAGGGAGATATTCTTAAGAATCGCGATAAATCGAAATTCTCCAAATTTTCATTTATCTATTAGCCTTGATGAAGCGTTATATTTTATTTAACTGAATCGTCTTTATCTCTAAATACTTAGTATTACTATTTGCGTAGCGCATAATACATAATGACATATATCATTGACGTGCCTTTTAATACGTAGTTTAGCTTTATAGTTTGATGATTGCATAGTAAATGTAGCTTCAAATTATTATTAATCTATCATTAATTTGTACAATTCGGCGAAATTCACATAATCAAAATCGACACAGTGCTCGGACAATTAACATTTATGCGGTTCACGCTTATGAACGATAGCGTACATTCAAAGGATCCTCGTATATTTCGTTAGAGAGGATTTTTCCTCGATGCATCGACAGCTCTCGCAAGATTATGAAAGGTTGAAAAGAGAGAGAGAGAGAAACAGAGAGAGAGAGAGAGAGAGACAAGAAATCGATTCTCTCAGAAAAATAATCTTCGCGAAGAATAGATGCCCGCTGTTCTTCTGACCGATTTTCTTCTTTCACGAGCTTCCCGGTGATCCGTAATTTTCGAACGGCGTATTCGCCGGATGGGAGCTCGGTTTATTCGACCAGAACTGATCGGTAATTTCGTAGCGGCAGTTTATCGCGTTGCTTTACGAAATACCATTCAACGATATTTCATTGTGTTCTCTCAAAAGCTGGCGTGGAAAAATTTATGTCAACTGGCCCCAGGAATTCAGTACGGTTAACTTAAATAATCCTATCGTATTTCCCAATCCAATAATCGCTATAAAGTTAAACACTTTGTTCGTCAAACAAATGGGACATTTTTTCAAATTTCTGTCTCGAGTTTCCCGCTGACCTACAATTTTCCAACCATTCGGACGCATTCGTACAATAGGGTGGAAGCCCATCAAACAACGATTCAATCTTCAGTAATGAGTAATTTCCTCGTATCCCTTTACGAAATACCATTCAACGATATTTCATTGGTGCTCTTTCAAAGGACAGAGAGAAAGAGAGAGAGAGAGAGAGAGAGAGAGAGAGAGAGAGAGAGAGAGAGAGAGATGAAAAATTACGTCAGCTGGCCGCGAATTTCATAGCTTAAGTACTCCACTAAGTATTCCAATATTAGTAGTAGCGCAAGTTAAACGCTTTACCCTTCAAATTAACAGTAAATTCCTTCGAAAGTGATTTATACCTTGGGACGACTATCGCCTGGGTGCTAACAGCAGGGAGGGAAATTGTTCGACCCCTTTCATTCCTTGAAGCGATGACAAAAAGGTGACCGTCCGATGTGGCAAGTCGATTATCAAGAGACTTTAACAGCGAGGATGGCTCGATGGGATCGGGTTAAATCAAACGTATGGTAAGAAGCGAAGTCCGTGGGCAAGCGAAGCGAGGGATCGATTCTCTTGTTCGTGGCCGATAATTCGACCAGGATGGGTAGCGAACCGAAGGGAGAAAGATGAGGATAGTCGGATAATTCGAAGGTAGAGGCATTATTCGGTGCATTTTATCGGCGATTCTTTTCTTTCTCTTTCCTTTCCCATTTGATGGTATTTAGAGCGGAGTTGTCTGGCGAAAAGTCTTTATTTAAACACGAGCACTCGATTGTACTTTGTCTCTTCGAGAGGAAATCGAAGCAGATACAGAGGTGCGGGACACAGGAAACAGAGAGGTACAAAGGGGCCGATTACCAGGACCGTGATGCTTTTACCAAGGAAACAACCCACGGACTGTGTGTGTTCCCCTCTACAACGATTCCGCGGGTCGAGAATTCGTCCATTCGATGTTGGCGAATCAATTAGGCACGTAGCAATACGATACGTGCATAAAAAAAAAAAGAAAAACGGTACAAATCCAACTGAAGAAATAACGTTCGATACAAAAGGACTGGTGTATTTCTTCTCGTTGAATTTATACTTGTCGAACCGGGGGCTGAATGCGAAACGAACCACCGGTGGCTCGACAATCCACGCGGTGGGGAGAACGGAAGTAACAATAATAACGCCGGTGAATAGAGGCAAACTCAACGGCGGAACTGCTATAAATCTATGTTTGTTAAGGTAACAGAATCTCTTCTGGTGTATCTTGCGATGCGTGAATAGAACCTGTAAAGGCGAGTGAAAAATTGTAGCGAAATGAATAATAGAGCGGGAAACATGATTTATATGGAGGCAGGCGTAAACGTTCGCAATTAAAGCCTTAAAAATTTACCGAGTGTTGTTGAAATGAAAAAGAGTAGGGAAATAGACGGTTGTTTTGAAGAGGTTACGGTATTTTCAGCACTTGGTTATTGTTACGCACAGTCTCCAGTCCCAATTTTATGTCGAATATGTATTTGAAAATTGAGGTATACATATACATATAAATTCGAGGAGCAGGGTTAATAAAATATTTCTTCCATGACAAAAAACGGAATAGCCGAGAAGTTTGTAAAGTCTATTTGAAAGAATTTATTACTAAGAGAACAAATTCTTCAGAGAAACGGCGAATTATATTCACGATATTCAGTTGAAATGATATATTATTTAAATCTATAAAAAGAAGAAAGAAAAGGTGCATATATTATTCAAAGGTAGGATAATCGTAAAGATACAATATATTCAAATTTTTCCTGAATTTCGAACGTCCCGAACAACCCAACAATGAATATCACAATAGAAAAAGAATTGTAAAAATTGAGACTGAGAAAAGGAGAAAAACGTACAGAGTCTGTGCAAAAAAGTTTCATTTCCTGTCCCGTATTCAGTTTCACTGTAGTGTACGCCGATGATGGGAATTGATTAAACGAACGTCGAATCGGCTTGCAGAACGCGAAAAAGATCATTTAAGAGGAAGCTATGCAGGGAATAGTCGGAGCGGAGGCTGATACGATTGAAGTTCACGACGTGCCTCCTCCACTTTCGATCGCGGGAGAAATACTGTTTTCTTCCCTTTATCAGCGTGAAAAGGTGAAAACGCCGACGTGGGAAAGCGTCAGAAAGTTTAACGATACAGAAAGCTACGCGATCAGGAACAGATATAGGTACTTTTATCATTGTTGGAAAAGCGTGGTAAGCATTTCTCATTTCTGGGATCTCGCAGACAAGGGAGAACCGCGAATGGTCTGGCTCCGATTTCGACAAAACTTTGCAGCCTTCAAATACAGCCAAAAATAGTAGATACATATTTTGTAGATACCATTTCCTAATGGTAACTCAAGTTTAAGAGGTGAAATCACACCATAAGTCCCCCCCCCCTTAAGAGCTAACTCGAGAACGGTATAGAAATAGAAACACATTTTTTTGACCAAAATTGGATGCTTTTTAACTCGCCTCCGCCCAGACTTTCAGTCAAACTTTTATGGTTAAAGTCCGAGTGGATGTTTGGGTGAAAGTGTTAAAATCTTTTTCCATCTGTAACTGTTTCCGAGTCAGATCTTAAGAAGTCGAGCTCTGGAGGGTAATTCAACTCTTGAACTTGAGTTACAGCAGCTAAAAAAAATACGTACTTACCATCTTTTGTTGTTTTTTAAGTCTACAAAGTTTCATTCAATATGGAGCCGGACCATCCCTGACAGTTTCTTGTGTGTCAGCCATTCTCCTACTTAAATATGCAAAGTTTGCGATTCGAACGAGAGCTTTCCCGCTTTCTTTCTACTCGTTATTTGAAAAACGTGGTTCTTATCCGTAAAACGTGTTCAACCCTTACGATCGCGTGGTTCTGAAACTCTCGCACCTTTGTCTTAATCACGTGGATGATTAAATTCCCCGTTCTATTAACTGCGTTTCGTATGTGGACTTTAGAGTCGTCTTCGTGCAAAAGTGGTGCGAGCGTGGGATCAATCTTTTCAGGATATATCCGTCGGTAATATTTTTTCAGTGGAATTTGATTGCATTTATCTGATAGAGTTGAATTTCGCCAGGGGTTCAATTGATTTCGAGATCTAACGGTGGACGACAAGTGTCGACGAAAGGATGGCCAGAGAATAGGTTAATCGTGGATTCCGTCGAAATCGTTGGCTCGCTATAGATACGTATTTTTTTTTAATTTTTATTCCAACGAAAAGCTGATGCCAACAGGCTGAAACGGAACAAATACTCGACCGCGGTTCCGAGTACGAATAGGAGAATGGCTGGTATTTTTCGATCGAGTATTCCTCCCAAATTCGCGGGAGAATAAGATTGAATGTAAAATACGGAATTGGCCTCGTACCGAGTAAAAATAGCGAAAGTTCGGCAGACGATAATTTAAATGGAGGAACGAAAATGCGAGAAAGAAAAGAATCGTTGGAAAGAAATTCGATGGGATTCGAGTCCAAAGTAATACTTCGATTCGTTTCATTTCGATGGGAAGGGTGACTGAGAAGGAGAAAGAGCGAGGGAAACGATAGGGGGAGGCATACGTTCTACCCTTATTTTTCCCCCTTATCCTCACGAACGTCTCTGACTACTGACGAGTTCTTTCGGTCCCAGTCATTAAAAAAAAAAAGAAAAAAAAAAAAGAAAAAATGTGGGAGGGACAGGAAGAGTGTAGGGTACGAAGGGAAGAAACGAAGGGATGGAAGATAGGTCAATTGCAGGCTCGACAAACGGCAAGGAAATGATGCACCATCTGCGGAACGAGCACGGACGACCAGTGCATTCGTATCTTGGATTCCTTTTAATTACTGCCACGCCAGATATTTGTATTTCTCGGAACGTTCCTCTTTGTTTGTGCGTGTAAGAACGAGGCTCCGAAGGAGGGTTCGAACAATGAGAAATCGCGACGAGGATAAACCTCGGGAAAAAATTGCAAGCAGCGGAGGAGCTTTCTCCTTTTGAATTTCGTTCGCGCCAACGCTCGATGTACCGTTCTCCAAGCGTTCGATCGCGAAACCTACAATTTCTCGTTTCTTTCGCTCTGAATCTCATTTAAAACTCCGCCTCACGGTGGAAACGTATATCAAGTTGTGCTCGCTCCAACTTCCTCTGTTTTTTTTACTCCCTCTCTTTTTCGGCCTGCCCCCTTTCTCTCCGCGTCTCCCCCCTCGGCTTGGGAACGAACGTTAGACTCGACGGAACTAATTACCGGCACGTCTCACACGAAGCTGCGAAGTCAATTTCAGCTTACACGTAACGTTTACTTTTATCGAACGCGCCGGGCGCGCGCGGCTTAGGAATTTTTTTTTTTTTTGCAGAGAAATGAAACAGCAGCAGGCAAACCGGGCTGCGTTGGTTATCCGCGCGAAAACTTAATCGACTTTGACTACTGGCCTGGGTACCGTGCGCTCTTAAATGCGAAAGCCATAAAGGCTGTTTCAGGGGATAGGTTTTCATACAACATTGGACTCGCGATCGTTCCCACCCCGCTATAAATTATAAAAATTCGAGCGTCGCGTACACTTCGAAGTAGAATGATAACGTACATGGTCAGACGCGTCCGATCGATCCGCTTCGTCGGTGACACTTCAGAATTCCCCGTTATTTCCCTTACCATCGAATTATTAAACATGTTGTTTGAATAAATTTCCCTTCGCAAGCTATCGTAGACACAAGAACAAGTTTGAATGTAAAAATATTACATTTCTGCCTAGCATCTTACGTTGAAAAAGCATTCCTTGGTTTGGATAGACGAATTTTACGAGTAGGTAGGACAGGGTCCCAGGGCGATCAAAAATTTCACGTTCCATTAAAAGGGCAAGAAATTCATGGGTTATGCGAGTAACGGTTACCGTTAAATAAAATATGTTCCCTGGCCTGATACGAGGGGGTTCGGCCTGGCATCAAGTGGTTCGACCTGTCACGGAATACATCTTCACCGCGTAGGCCTCTCAAGAGGAAAGTAGGATGGTTTCTCGGGGAAGGTCCTTTCTGCTGAAAACGCGAAAACTTTTCCGGGATAGGTTGTCCGTGCGCGGAAGCATCTGGAACGCAGATTTATTTCTCATACGAGGGATGATATACAGGGCGAACCGCGCCAGTGTCACCAAATTTCGTTCGTTGCCGGTGTTTGCGAAATATTCGTTCGAATGAAAGTTTCGCTATTTTTCAAGGAAATAATCCACGAAGATCTCAATTCTTTCCTGCTTTATCCGTCGTAGGAGAATTTTTATCGTATTCCTTAATGGAACTCGAGCAACTTTTCCAACATAACTTTCGATAAATACGTTTGTATTGTGCGACATTCTGTGAGATTGTGACTTGGCAGATAGACTTGCACGATAAGTAATTTTGATAAAAGCAGTTACAGAATTTCCTATTTGATTTATGATATGTGTTCCGCTAATGTAAAAAAGTTTCAGGATTTTGCAGGAAAATACACTTGGAAACGTTACCGCGACAGTCTGTACGCATTCTGTGAAACAAAACTTTCGGGCTAAAGCCACAAACGTGAGTTACGTCCCGGAATCCTCCGCAGGTCGCGTTTCTACGGATCTCGCGAAAAGTAATGAAACTTTTTACGCGCTTATAAGCTTCTTATGAATGTTTTACTATCTGCACCAACACCCAAGAATGTCCACTCTTCTAAACACATTTCTGTTGGCAAGAAATCTTAGTAGTTGTAACGATCTTTGATACATAAAAGATAGACGACATATTTTGTACTGGAAACGTATCTTTTATTGTTAATACCTTTAGCGCGCAAAAATCGATTGCATCGGGAAATTAATTTATGAACTTTCTTCAAAGAGTTTGCGTCCGATTTCCCTACGTAACATATTTTACTTCGTCATCCGTGTTGAAATGATTCCCATATCTCTCTTCATCCGAGCGAACATGAAAATCGCATGGTAATAAATCCCACAAAAATCTACGTAACGGAATTTGCCCACAAAAATCGTATAACAGCATGTATCTAGAACCTGTCATACAATGCTCTATGTTGAACATGTTGCAACATATGATTGATGCAATCGACTTTACATTCACTAACGAACAATACGAGTACATCTATACAGCAACTCCTGCACTAGTTATAACTGCTGGAACACCTACTCATCGCATTCATTGCAGAACTCCAACAAGTTTTACTTTTACATTACTTTGGTATTTTACGTTATAAGATGAGAATCTCCTCTTCTTAATATAAACTAAATAAACGAAAAGGACTTAATTTAATCTGTGCCAAATATCAATAAGTATTCCAATACTTGCGAGTTTTAGGACAGAAGTCACTTAGTGTTCGACTTATTACATCTATATACTTACCTGTGCCAATTAGCTATCTCTTTCAGTAGAAAAGTTAGAGATAGGCTATCAACCGATCTACGTATATCCAGACAAGATTACATAGGCAAAAAATCCTGTTACCACTAAATCCTTACTGTAGCCACTTCCATAAGAACCACCCGTCTCTGACTCTCTAATCCTCAGGTATAATATAACGTCCGCCGAAAATAGAACGCGGGAGGGTAATTTTAATAATAGCCAAGGTTAGAGAGACAAAGTGTCTTCGTCGTTTTAATCTCCGCAAGAAACGGCTGCTAATACCGTGGCCCTGTTTGATCGCGTGGGGCGTACTCTCGTATTCCTTGTTTTAACACCGCAGCCGCGAGCCTTCCCTCTGACCGCGAGCAAATATGTATAGGCCCGCGGAGGTGCATATATGTAGGTATACGCGTGCTCGTGCGGGAGATAACACAAACGCGGAGAGAAACAGAAGGAAAGAGGGAGAGAGTGAGAGAAGACCAGCGGCGATGTGCACAAGGACGATCTACCTCGAGCCTCGCCGAAATCGTAGGCGGGTTTACGAAAGTAGGCTGGGAGGCTTAAACTGGTGGCTCAGGCAACTGTAGCAACCGCTGGAATCGTGTGTGGCTTCGTGGAAAGTAGGATGTGAAGGTTTAACGCGGCGCGACGGGGTTGCGGAAACACACAGAAGAGAGGGTTGCTTGATGCTTTAGGGGGGAAACTGAAAGGGGGTAATCCGGCCCACGGACCGGCGGGGGAGTTTTCTAATTTGAATGTTTGATGTCGGATCGCCTTTTGTTTCCCGCCTGGGCCACGGCGGCAGCGAGAAGAAATAAGAGCAGTTACATCTCCTGTTCCCCTCCTTTCCCGCCGCAGCCTACCACCCCCTCTCCAACCCGTGGCTTTCCTTTCTACCTTATCCATTGTTTCCCACCTGATAGTCTCTGCTACCATTTCTGACCTCTTCCCACTTCTTCGCTAGCGATGGAACGAACCGCGTCGCGAGACATTCGCTAGCCTTCAAGGCAATTACGATATACGCTTGCAGGTTAATTGGTGGGCCAAGATTACCGAACACAGTGAAAGAAATTTCTCGTGAAAATGGCGATATTTATTTATAATGGTACATTGATACGTTGCGTGTTATATAAAACATTCTAACATTTAGTGACACTATGACGATAAAGAGTTCTGATATTATTGGCAAAATTTCAAACCAATTTGATAACTCGAGAGATATTTACTGCAAATGTATATTCAGTAAGAAATTATTTAAAAATGCTCCCATTGAATATTTAGCCTTGTAATAACAAGAATAATTGACTATTTGAATAGTTCTATGATTTTCGTGATATACATACTTGTACTAAATATCTTATAGTTCCTGCGTATATTTCCAAATTTGTCAACTTCAAACTTAATCGACGTAATCACGATAGTTGACTACTCGAGTCTCGTTTCATAATATATTCATAAAGGATGCCTGTAAGTATTCGAATAATTTCGTGAACAATTGTACGCACTGGATACCTTCTTCGTTGTTGTAGCTTTGGATTTTAATTGAAAAAAGGATATAGTTTCATCATAAACTCTGTCCCGTCACTATCATTGGTTCTTTTACCACCACTCGACACCACGTTTCTCTCTCTTCCTTCGTGGTTTCTTAGCTGCATCTAGATTTCATTTTAGCCCCTTCCAGGCTCCTTAAGAGCTACAGGGAGCCAGTTCAACCAAAGGAGAACATTGAACGAAAATTACGACATGCCGATAGTCTGGTTCCTCGCAGCGGTTTCTACTTTCGTATCTGCTTTTGCTTCTTAAGAACCACTAGTGATCCCGAATTTCCCTGAGTTTCTCGTTTAATGGATTCTCAGGGCGACGTGCATTTTTATCTTCGCGCCACGGGCCACGATAAAGCCAATTAACTTCGTGTAAATGCTAATACGGTACAACGGTCGGGGCCATTGTAACTGGATACTGTAACCACGGTCATTATGAACGCTTCTTAAAACGTCGTAAAGGTTACTTTGCGACTTCTATCTTGTCCCATGTCCTCCACTTAGCCGATCTTCGCCCTCTTTCTCTCTCTCTTCCGTTGGATTTCGTTTTGCACGTACGAGCTCTCGCGTAAAATCCGCGACACGTAGTCCGCGAGTAGCGGACGAGCCCGTAGTCCTTCTTCTCTCCGCCATTTAAATGCTAATGTCAACTCGCTCGAGCGCTTACGAGTTCGAGAACGCGTACGAGTAAGTTAAAGCAATCGAAAAATTTGTCTCGTCGATGTAACGCGAACGAACTAGGGAACATGTTCTAACCGATCTCGCGAACGACAGCCAAGTTGCTTCGCGTATTTCTTTTTCTTAACACGATTCCGTGGAAAGATGGGAGGGGAGGGGGCAGGGACAGGATACAACGAAGAAGTAGAAGGCAGGTTTTTCCACGTTCGACTCGCGATTCGTCTTACAGAAATGTGCACTTTAGAACGTTGATAAAAAGCGAGTCGTATCCCGAGTCCCTCTCCTTCTATCTCTCGTCGTGTACCATTTGAAACCTACTCCTGTCGTCTTCAAACCTTTTTGCTTCTTTACTTCTGTTCGCGACACTTCTCTCCATTTCGTATCGGATCTTCTGTCTGGATTTCGATGTCGACGTCCAGAGGCACACAGCTTCGTCCCCTGGACTCTTCCATATAAATGGTAATGTTACACATCCGGCTGCTCGATGAAAGATAAAAGAAAGTGAAATCTTATCGGAGGAACAAAGCCACGAGCTATCCGCAAATTTCTAGCTACAACGGTATCCGCAAAATAACGTAAAGGAGAAACGACTTTCTTTCGAACCTGTTTCCTCCGTTTATAACGTATAAATAATGTAATAACATTTCGAGAACCCTGTCGAACCACAATATTAATGCCGTTCCGTCGTTGGATAGAAAAGTAGACGAATAGATTCCTCGCCTAGGATCCACCGGGTTATCGAAGAAACTTGTCGGTCCTCGCGTACAGGTGTAAGAGGAGGTCCCTGAGTAGGATTTACTTTTATTCTCCGATATATCTTTATCTCGTATACGCTTCTCCTATCTCCCTCGGTCGGATATTCAATTCCTATTTTTCCGGAAGTTTTCCCGCCGCACTGATAAAACCCCAGTGAGTTTCGTTATCTCGATCCGCCCATTGAGATTGTTTCTTTTTTCGCGAATCTTCTTGTAGAAATTGGTTTCTCCTGTGTGAAAAGCATCTATCGATGTCGTAAGATATGTTACTTTATTCGGGCGAACGAAAAGGAGAAAGAAAATTAAAGTGAGTCGAACGATTCACTTTAACGATCATCGTTGCATAATTGGTCTGCGCGGCTATTTGAAGGAACGACGCATCGTTGCAGGGTGCGCAGGAAGGCCGAGTTAACGGTGTGTGTTGCCGCACATTCAAACACGGCCAAGTTTGTCGGGAGGCGGAAAGAAATTTCAGCCGACAAGTTTCACCAAGAAATTCTCGTTAAGCACGAACCTAGCTCCGGCTTGGGGAGAATGCGCGGCATTGGTAGGTCCAGTGCCAACCGCATGTTGGATTTCGCGCCAAATGCGGTAGCCAAGGGAATGTACACGCTCGAATGATTCCTTATCGTGGATTCAGTGAGGAGCCAAGAAGGCTGAGAGCTCGAGTGGAACGAAAATTGCGAAGAAGTAGCGCAACGGTGGCGAGGGGAGGGCCAAAAAATTCATCGAATTTCCCTGGGGGATTCGTTGAACCAGTTTGGCAAATGGGCTTCATCTCAATTTTCGGTTCGAAGAATTTCTTTCGCTTAGTGAAACGATTCTGCAAATGAAATTCACTCGGTTAAGATCGAACGGGACTTGTCGGATCCGATCGTTTCTTTCTCTATCTTTCGATTAGCCTTTGGAAACTTCTGAGTCGTACCCCGTATGATTCTGCCCCAACCCCCTCCCTACCTGGGTTTTAAGAGATGACCACTTTGCGAATATACAGGATGAGGAGAAATAAAGGAAAGTTCTTTAATGAAACTGTCTTTCTACCAGACTAAGCGAGTGCTCTTAAGCGAGAACGTATCTAGAAGTTACAAGTTCGGTTGGCCAGTTACTCACTTGGAATATCCCAAACGCTGTGCCGAGGTGTTCATTTGTCCGTACGACCGTCGTCACGATCATTACTCTCTCCAGGCTCCCTCTTTCTCTCTTCTTCCGTTCCCTCTCCCCGAGCACGCTATATCTTCCCCTTTGTTCCTCTCCCTGTCTTTCTGTCTGTCCGCTAATCTCTTTACTCTTTTGGCCACAAACGCCGTGTACCAGCCACTTGGAAGCAGCGACAGCAAAGAACCGCGCGGGACAGCGTATCACAGCAACGGTCTATGCGTTGTACATCTTCCGCGTACACGGCACACACAAGCGCGACTGGTCGGTGCACCACAAATCGGAACCAGCAGCAGTATCCGCGTGTAAACGTTACAGACGATATTCAGACGGCTGGCCAACCGCGTTCAGTCGACCTGATTGAGAGACGAGTACCCATGACTTTCACGAATGTCGTCGTCGATCGATTCTCGACCAATGACGATCAATTTCGTGCAACTGTTTCAACGCCATGGTCGCTGGAATCGCGTCTTTTAAACCGACTCGGAGGTAGTTCCATCTTCTTTAGACAGACGCGAATGTAATCGAGCCGAGCTGGCAATCAGTTGCTGCTGGGTCGCAGGTGATACCAAGTTTCGAAACGGATTCTCGATAATTCCGTTTGTTTATCGAATGTCCTTTATCCCTTCCAGTAGGAATTTGACGACTCGCGAATGCAAAGTTTCGATTGATTGGCGTGGAATTGAACCGCAGGCGAGACGTCGGTTTCGAGCGACAAACTACGCGCACGGTGGAAAAGTGAGTGCGTCCCAAAAAGCACGGTACAGGCGCTTTTCGCTGGAAGCACACTGGTGTGCGTCCGCACAGACACGCAACCGCGAACTACGCGCCCTCGACTGGAGGCGCCTGCGGTCCAGGCTGCCACGCAGTATACTGAGCCGTGCCGGCTGCCCGGGAGAATCCGTGGGCGAACGAAGCTCCCCGAAAATTTGCGAAGATCCTCGATTCGATACGCTCTCTTCGGGGTCGCGCACGAGTCGCGAAGAGATGCTGGATTGGAAGAGACGAACCGTCAGGCGACAGTCACTGTTTCCGATACTTTGTTGGATACCACGAAAGCAGACAGATGAAAATATCTCTTTTTCTTCTCTTACCATGTAATAGCGTCGCGCGATTCCATTAAGACGATCGATCAACTTTGTCGGATTAGTCTCTTTACGACGTGGCACATCGATAGCGTGTTGCTTTTACGGTTTGGCCCCATTGTTCCTATCGTGTCTCGGTTTCTTTAGGTTCTAAAGAATTGATACTGACACGGTGTCGCGGAACGTGCTGATTCACCGCTTGCGTTTCCGTAGTTGTCTTCATTTTTCGCGTGACATTCTCGAGCGCAAACTCGCCCGTTCCATTCCATTTCATTCCGTGCTGACAGGTGTTCGCGCTGTCTCATGTGTCCAAAATAATTGTCTTCGTTTGTCACACGACATTCGTAAATATTATCCTCGTATTCTCTGTATGTCATTACAGGTGATCAAACACGAGACAGACCCCGTATTCTTGATCCTCCATGCTGCGTTTGCAAAGCCATGAATCTCCCGTGATTTAGTCCATACTGATCTCTAGCTTTGCAGTAAGGATTTCACCGTGCCAATCTACCATCTGCATTTCCATGGCTCAGGCGAGAGCCTGAAACGTGGAAAATTAGAGAAGCCGAAGCGACAGCTGGCTACAAGATGAAATTCGGTTTGTTTCCACGTTGAATCACCGATACAACGATTCGTCAATGAATTATTAGACAGCGCGAAACATCACGTTGTCGGAACGCGAATATTTACGACGCATGAATATCACCGACAGCGAAGGTTTTTCTGATGCGTATGTTTAAATATACTGGAAAGTTCCCTTTTTGTTGCGCCGTCGGTGTGGAATTTATATCGGTTCGTCGTCTACGTGCTCGGCCATAAAAGGTAACAAATTTCAAAATTGGATTTCATTATAGTATGATATAACTGATACGCGACAGGTCTTCCCCGCGGACATTTTATTGACGCTAATATCTCTCCGTTGTTCGCGTTCGAATATTCAAATTCGAATTTTTAAATCGAATCAATCTTCAAACTACGATAGCGTTGTTGAGAATATTTAATGAGAAGTATATTGGATCTCACGAAGCAATTAAAAGCATCGAACATTCCTTTCCCGATCGTTGATGAAAATTACACGCTCCACATTCCTACGAATCATATATCGAAGTAAAAAATCTACCATAACAAATAAAAAAATGCAGGAATTCAGCGTTTTTACTGCAGAGTGTATCGTGGAATTTGCTAGCGCCGGGAACGTTGCTCGCAAACGAGTTTGGAATCTAGACTCCTGTGCATGCTAATGCTTTCGAACGTTATGGTACGTGATTGAATCGCGTGACGACGGTGTAACGGCAAGCAACTACCCTATAACGCGAATCCACAGTATACACAGATCTTTGGTAACGCGGTTCTGGCATGACCCGTTTCGATTTTCCTTTCCCCATTTTCTGTCTCTAGGGTGGCTGGATGAAGCAGAACCTGCCGCCTTTATGGGGTAGCCTCGTAGAGTTAGGGTCAGTAAGTGGGACGTAGGGTATTGATCTTTTTTGTTCTTTTTCGACGTTACTTCGATCTCTCGCTGTCTTCGTCGCTGTACCACGGTCTTTTCGATGGAACTCGAATCGATCGTGAGCGGCTGCGGGGGCAGAGTTCGGTGTCGATGGCGGTCGCGGGGAGGAAATGTCGCTCGGTGGAATACAATCCAGAAATATAGATCAGCGGCGCGCTCAGTCGTATTAGCTCGGCAGTGCTGGCAGAAGGGGATCGATCGAAGAATTGAATGAAATTATTCCGCGATGAGAGCACCCTTGTCGCGTGTCTCTGATCCGCGTTCGTCGCAATCCCGACGCGTTTCGTTCATTGGTTAAGAAATTTTCGATCCGAGCGACGCGACAGGTATTCCAGTCACGTGGTGAACATTCCCGGGCTTGGATCCTAGGCGTTTGCCACGGAGATGAGAATACGATTCTGATTTCGTTGGGATCAAATCGATCTCCGCAGCTGGTGTAATCAAAATTTCTTGATTACACTTTGACAGTTCTATCCTGAATAGAAGGAAGGATTCTTTCAGCCTGGAGACGCTGTAAATCTTATTCCGGCTATTCGTCGAGCAGCCCGAGAGGTGCTCGAGATTTGTACTCGAGAGGTTGGCGGAGGTTAGATGCTCGGAGCTCCTCCTCGCTCTGATTGGATTCCCCGGGGATATTGTAGTTCGTGGGGCAGTCTTTTCTAGCCGGCCGTTGCCGAGTTTCGGCCAACTTGGATGAACAGGGAACTCTAGAACCTCGAAGCTGTTTTGGTTCCCCCAATGGACGAAACGAAACCTTGGCTCCATTGTTCCCAATGTCAAAGGGACTTACAGGGCTCCGTCGTTCTTTTTTTTCCCTCTTCTTTCCTTTTTTGTTCCGAACCAAGTCCCCTGTCTTCAACCTCACCTGATAATTACGTCTGCAGACTTTGGCAAAGTTTCTTTCGGGATAAAGGAATCTGATAACGCTATTGCTCTTTATCATAATTAGCTCTTGAGACGGTACTCGTGTCTGGACTGCGCCGAAACTCGTCGTCGACAGAACACTATCGGAAACTTGCATTATTTCGTTTCTCGCCAATTAACTTCGATCCGCCGACTGAACGTGTTCGACTTGCTATCACGGGATCTAAGCGAAACGGAAAACTTCTTTACCGCCGAACAAGTTCTTTGAAAGGGGATTTTCGAAAATGAGATTCTTGGACAAGTTATGATCTAGTAACAGCGTCTGACACGGAAACGCTCTTTTCTTTCCAAGAAAACATGACTATAAAAAGTTTCAGGGACCAAAGTCTCAAGTAGGATCCCGCATTAGAAAATCCTCTATCTTAGAGTTTTTTTTTTTTTTTTTTTTTACTTTGTAGACGTATTTTACTCGCGATGTTCGGAAAATTCATGTTACAAGCAGAGCTGTTCAGTTTGCAACATCGTATCCAATCTTTCCTTTCGATACCTAGCTCATGTTCGACACCGAAACGAAATTCTACTGGCTTCTTTTCCCTCGACGAAAACAACTGACGTTGAAGCTATCTCTTATCGTAGCTAGTTGGCGTGCAACTCCCGAAGGAACTCCGTGACTTACGGGCGGCAAGGTTTACTCTGTCTTGATAGTCCAATGGTGATATACTGGCACATGTTAAGTGCCACGACAATAATTCCCAGAGAATACCCTGAATAATGTGACTAACGAGTTGTCCCGTGTGCAAATGTTAGCATCTGTCACGAACAATTATCGCTGCAACATCGATGACACAGAGAATAATATATAAATAGATATATAAACTAAGGGAGAGGAGGAAATTTTTCCAGTTCGAATTAATCTTTCCAACCATGTGAACTGATATTCAACATATTGTTCAGTGGCTACAAAAAATATAATATTTGCACATACCCCTATTTTCCAGTGAACCGTTTTTCTATCAAGTTCCATATACGCGTTTCATTTTCACAGTATCAGAGTTTAGCAATCATGCGAACATATTACCAAATAATACGAATTTTGGTATACTTGAATCTGTTTAATTAAATGTTACGATAAATACGATGACGTGCTTCAAAATAATTGAGTTCCGTGTTCGAAGAGCAAAGCTTTCAAAAAGTTTTATGGAAAATTACGAGAATTATGTTTGACATCGCTAAACGATCAACTATTAATAACTCTTTATCTCGAACAAATTTGTTGAAAAATGTACTTCTACTAGTTGTTCCATTCTTTTGGCAAGCTAACAATATTATTTCTGCTCTTGTGCGGATTTAAAAAAGTAGTAATAACAAACTGCTTTTGTATTCCGCGCTTAACAAAACTTTAGTTTATCCGAGTTTTTTCCTTCGTCAGTTTATGATTTACCAGATTAATAATTATAATTTAACTCGGATAAATAGCCGACTTTCTAAACGTATAGAATATATAAAAAATTTGCTACTTTCAGTCACCAATGAATACATTTATATTGCGTCTTTTAACTTTAAAACAATTTCAGATACAATTCGTGTATTTCGTATCGAAGATAACGTAATCTACTCGACCTACATCTCATCGCAGTAAGTATGCAGCATATGATAAATATGTTATCGCTAGAACAGTTAATTTTCGTTAATCTCGTAAATACATCGATATCCATACGTAATGGAACCTCTATGACCTCGCAATTTTTACGATCCGATGTTCCTCAAGACATTTTTTACGCCGTTTCTAAGCTAAAGCAAAATCTGCATAACTCTGAAAAATGTTCCTTGGTTTTCATTCAAGATGCCGAGGTTCCTCTGTAATTTCTTCTCCCTGTCGATTAAATTTCGCCAGAAGAGGATTAAGTAGACTCCAAAATCACGTGTTTACCGCGTCATTCGCGTAATCGAACATATTTGAATCGCCGATGCTTGCCGAATTAGCCCGAGCGGTCACGAACGTAAGCGCAATCGATTCCGAGAGAAAGGTTCCCTTGCTACATCGCACACTGGCCTTGTCCATTTCCCTTTTCAGAGCCTTGGAATCGTCCGCGAGAGCTGCTACCTCCAAGTACGCAACGCTTTGAAGGGGCTTTTTTCAATGAATGGACATTCATGAAACTCTCGTTTCAGCTAACCATCTTCTCGTCCACCGTGGTTTTCCGTCTTTTTCTTGTTTCCCTCGAGTGCAACACCTCTGGAGCGCGTGTATGTATCGCTACGAGACTCTAACGTGTTTGTATATACGTGTCCTATTCCTTTGCTCTGCGCAAACTTGTTGAGCTGAAGACGGTTCTTCATAGCCTGTAGGTGGCGGATGGGCCCGTTACCGATCTTTTGTTACAGGTTTCTCTTGTTTGCTATAGGATTAGCTGGCTCTCGTTTCTCACGGTTGACAAAGTTACGCCTAAGACGTCCGAACTGGCGCGGGAATTGCGTTAACTACAATTACCGAGTTGCCATGGCGAGTTCGAGTCCTTCGAACAAGTTATCTCTCCGACAAAACTTTGCTGATAGACGGATTGCTCCTCTTGGTGGCTAGCTGCGTCGAAATGTTTGCCAACTACTTGCTAATGTATTTTGTTAATCAGTGTACAAACTCGTGTATCCTTGCTCTCCCTGTGCATTTGATATCGGTGCTTTTAGTACTGGTTGATGGTAAGAGGAAGGTGTACCTTCCGATAGTAAGATCGATAAATTCTATTTGAAATTCTTTGTAAACTACTTATAAAAAGTTATGTAAACTCTGTACAACCCGCCTCTATAAATAGTCTTTGCTACTTTTATATTCTAACTTTATCGATCTTGTATGCCATAGAATAAATGTGGAACATTATGAAAAACACGGTCATCCATGAGACCAAAAAACCTCTGATTTTTTGAGAGTCAATATTTCAGTCAAACAAAACGGGCACTTATTTTAAGATTTATTTTATCGTTCGTATTAATAAAATCAAGGAATACTGAAGGAATAAGCGGTGGAGAATGAAATCAAAGTCTAATTTCTTTTCACGCTCGTGGGTCTACATAGTGAAGTTTAATACTATGCTCGAAATTACTTAAAGCTGAAGTTTATGTGCCCTAACAAGTATGTATCTTATGCACAGGCAAACGCAAAACTTAATATGTATTCATAGTCAAATTCGTACTTATTGCAACGTGAAATATTACAAACTCTAAGTGAATTTAAATGAGAGTTCAAGTAAGAAACTAATTAAAGTAAGAATTATAATTAAAATTGAGAAACTAATAGAAATAAACCGTCAGAATCGCGTAATGTAAAATAGGTCTAAATTAAATTTCAAAATAAATTGGAAAAAGATAATACAGGGATACTGGAATATTCTTTGTCACTATATATTTAAGAAATACATTTTAACATAAATATCTTTACCTAAATAATTTAGAACTGGCAAAATAGAAAACATGAAATTTATCGTTCGTAGATAACACTGTGTGACAACACAAACGAGGAACGTTACTCAATGGCACAAATACACACGAGATACATATCTACGAAATAAAGGTGACACGCGCATAAATTAGTAGCTTCAATGTTATAAATTAATGATTAAATCGCTAATAAGTAAGGGAAAGTCTTTTTCGATCTTTACGTTTAATCAAAAATAGCTGAATCGAATATTTCATATATATATTCGATGATATATCCCTTGACAAGGTTTTAGAAGGTTGCTCGAAAGGGGACGATTTTTATCGTTGTTATGAAAAGTGATTTTTCCATTACAACATAAATCAATTCTAAGCATATACTATTGTTCAACGATTAATTATTGAATAAATACATCTAATATGTTTTCGTACACTCAGCTGTTTACTTGCTAGTATAAGATTATGTTAAAGTATCGCTTTAGTTCAATTATCAATTTAATTACTTATTCTATATAATAACGTCTGTAATTTGTCTTTGATATACGATCGGATTCTATCTTTGCTGTGTATTTGAATAAACCGGGCTCGTTCAAATGGACTATAGAATTACAATCGTTGCGATGTTATAAATTGCAGAGGGCGTGAAAAGCACTCTGATTATCTTCAAAGCCGGTATTTCAGAACGTGCAACACGAGGTTCTATTTAACGTCACATCTATTCTGTGTTTGGTGAATGGTAATAACGCGAAAATCAAACGCTTCCAATCTACGTCAATTACGTCACAGACGAGTATACAGCAATCCTATTATTAGTCAATGATTACGTATTCTACACAATTTTCGATATCGAATGCGTATGTTTTAGAGGTCGTTAGAAGATGGTGTTTAAAATCAAACCAGTCGATGATCGAACTGAAACTATATCCCATAATTTCCTGTGAATTCTACTTTACCAGCAGATAATACTCACCGTCCAAAGTAGTTGGAGGATAACAGACCCCTGTAATAGGTAGACGTAAAGAAACCTTTGAGTGACGAATTTCAACCAACCAGGTGGCGCTAGCACTCAAATTTCATCGCTTCCGATAGTCTGGCAATTTTAAATATCATTTTTCAACAATATCGTCCTTGTTCTTCAATAATGCTATAATCGTGGTAAAGTAGTAAACAACACGGTTAAATACTCGAACGAATAAATTTTCTATTACATTCACGTTTCTGGGACGCTGTTTCCGCTTTCCAAATATACGATTATTCACTCATCTGGTGTCTAATCATTACAAACAAGCTCACGTATCGCCACTGAAACGATCGGGGGTGGCTACCTGTCGGAAATTTCTCGGCGTTCGAATCGTAGTTTCCTCGATCGTTCAACTCGTCGAATTGTATTGAGCGAGGTTAAAAGCCCGGGAGCGCGGCACTTCAAAGGGCAATGTGCACGCGTGCATAACTTATTGATGAGCTTCCACCTTTCATCGAAAGTTCACGGGCTCTTTTTGACGGAAAAAACAATCAGTATTCGACGAGGTTCACCGAAAGTATCCGTTTCGTCCACGGAATCGCCTCTCATTAAAACACGTGTTTTCTTTCCACATAAAATATCTACTACTTACAGTCGTCACCCACGATGAATAACGATTTTTATAAGAAAAAAGAGAACAACGGCATACAGCTCGATTGAAGGGGCCGCTACAATAAGGAGACAACATTTCCCACCAAATTCAGTAAAACAGGAAGAATCGTGTATAAAAAAAAAATCATTTACTAAATATACAGGAGACAATGGTCAAATATTACTTTGGTAATATTCCACCACATTTGACGGTTTTGATGTTTCTCTAACACGCGATCGAATTATTTCGAGTCGTAGCACTTTTGAAATACGTACACGTGCGAATTATCGGAGCTGTCTCCTTGTTATAAACTTCTCCTCGATTGAAGAGATTGCCGTGACGAGAAGGCAGCTTCACTTTTAAGAATCTCGAACGAACCGAAAAATACCATCTCACAGTCAGTCAAAATCGAATCGCTTCTGCCGACACACTATAATCGATTAATAATCATAGTAATGGATCTTCATTCGAATTACCGAAAAGTGGAGCTGCTTCCTTATTGCTGCCTTCGATCGTGCAAATCTTGAACTCGCTTTCGAGCATCGTAGCTGGCGATCGTTGACGAAGTGGCGTCGGTAAGAAGAGGAATGTTCCCTGGGATCTGGATCGTATCCACGCGAAAGGACACGACGTGGACCGATTTTTCTTGCGCGTGCTCGTTGGTTGGCCGGTAATTGGCCGTCATCCGGAACCGTCGGAGCGTCCTCGCGAGACGGACTAAACATCGGTAGAAGTCGAACTGCGCCGCGTCCATAAATCAATTAATTTTAGCCAGTTCGATATGCCAGGCTGGCTTAATTTAAATTCTTTCGGAAGCCTTTGGAATCGGTGGTGAGCTGGGGGCCTCGATAGAGCGGAGGCCAAAACCGCGCGTCCACCGACGTCGAACGACGCCGTCCAGAAGCCTTTGGTGGGGGTTGATTGGTGACTTACGGCCGGTAGAAAGACGAAGAGAACGGCAGGGAATAAAAGAGAGAAAGGAGGCAGAGGAGAGCAGACGCCACCTTAAGTATTTCTGATCGAATTCCAAATGGCTGGTTCGTCGTCCGGTCGGACGGTCGGTAAGAATTCAAACCATGACGAGCAAATGGACAAGAGCGTGCGTCGTTTCGATCGTGAAACACACAGAGGGGACACGAGGAGGGACCTCGGCTTCGCTCTGCGCGAAACAGAGAAAGACAGAGACAGGCAAAATAAGCAGCGGTGAAAATCGTCGCGCAAAAAGCCGACCAGAGCCGCACACGAGTTCCTCGGGCTAATCAGTTCGCGGGTCGATCGATGAACTCTGTCGATACACGCTTCGTTTTCCCTCTTTTTTACTCTTTCCTCGACTGTCGCCGTAGCTTCATGTACGAGATCGAAACTGCCAATAGTTCTTACGTAATTCTAACTCTCCCTTCGGTAAGATCAAAGACCCAATCGATACGATTATTTATAGGATTCGTTAGATAGCATTCGTTGGATGCTGTAATTCATCATAATGCAACGCTCTTTTAAGGTACTTTGGGAAACGATCGAGAATCGAACGGTTGGCTAACTATGGAGTAGAGGAAACTTCAACTTCGTAATCGGATGAAGCGTGTTTCTCTAGAGAAGTGACTTTTCTGGATCGTTTACATTCCCAACGAAGTTCTATTCACGAACTTTCGAAATGAAGTTCTTATTAATTTCAACCTTTCGTCGAGGGTCGTTCTTTCTAAATTTTTCAATCGAAAAGTAGTGAAATCTTAAATTATTCTAATTGTACATTTTTCCAGCGAAGCTCCGCTATTGAGATATTCATGCACGTACACAAGAACTGTAACATCGTACGGACTTTGACAACTATGTATCAACGACGTACGATTCGTTCAGATTCTTCGAAAGATGGTAAACAATCTAAGCGTGGACATAGAAGAAAGTGTAAATCATCCAAAACGCGCTTATCCCCGAAGTTGTAGTAAATTTCTAAACGCATAATAAATACGTAGCATTTTCTCTCGGACGGATAGATAGCTCCGAGCACGAGCTTCCACTTCGAGTATTTAATGACGCCCATAGCTGTCCTCGGATCACAGCCAGGGTGACAAGGGATGCAACGTCTGCTCTTCCATTTGGAAGATCAATTTTGCATAGGTCGTAAAGGGTAGGAAATCGCTTTTCATGAGAACGTAACGGGGATCGTATATGGAGCAAAATTCTCGACGATGAGACGTTGTTGCTGATTGTCGTTGAACATCGTCGGATGGTTAATTTCGTGGTAGGTTTCGAGTTTCGTTCGACGAATTTCCCGTGGAAACGTCTCGGGGACGAACGTTGGATTCGCTGGTGGTCGAAAGGAGGAGCAACGGTGAACGCCATTTTGTGTCTCATCGGCTTGTAACGGCCGGCACAAAGCGCATCGCGTGCAAGCTAATGAGAGTAATCACTTAATAAAGGCGGCTCGGCATCGCGTGACGCTTTACACGCTCATAACTGAGAATCAATATTTGATTTTCTGGTTTCTCTCTGCCGGCGCGGATCCTCACGTATCCTTGCCTTTTTCTTCATCCGGTAAACAACACACGAAGCTGGCTAGCTTTTTTTTCCCCCGGATAGACGCCACTTTACGAGAAATAACATGCATTTTACTGCTCACCGAGAAATTGATCGTTTCTTCTCTGTTTCAGACGGCCGCCACCATCTGATGGATGCTTCGACGGGTTCGGTCACGCTCATCGCCGTTTCCTTCGAACACCGACTAATGGAGACCCTTGTCAGCCAATTCGTCAGAATTCGTGAGTTTATGGACCAATCTGTTTATCTTAACAAATTGTATTTTACGATTTTTCGCCGAGGGAGTGCTCGCATGCGATTCCCCCCTTCTTTTATCATTCTCGTTTTTTCTGTATCCACGCGCATGTTTTTGAAACAGTCTGACGTAATAACTTCTCTTCTGTTGGTATTTTCGTTACTGATTATTGGAACGCACAGGGGCACATCGACAGGCCGTGTCTCGTTTAACGCGGAAAAGCTTCTCACTTGCGGACCTATTCGAAGATGGTATCCCGCTGGGGATACCCATCCACATGTTATTTGGCGATTAAGTTGGAAAAATTTACCAAATGTCCAGCTGGACAAATTGTAGTACAAATTAAATAATAAAAAACCTTGCGGACCTAACGAGGATGACGCACAAAGGGACAGTTCAGAAAACGTACACCTGTGTCAGACTTACAATTTTTTAATCATCACTTTGTAAAATTAAATTTGCATTTAGCGTCCTAAATACAGATTCACGAAGGTACTCGAATATTTGTAGGTAATTTTATACGTAGTAAGATCGTTGTTCATACTTTTGTACTGAACATATTTGCAGTGAATACCTTGCAATTTCCATACACATTTTCGAACAGGTTTCAAATTTTACCGATATAATCGCGACAGTCTTATTACAGTATTAATGTAAGTTCAAAATGTTCGAACGTTCTCTACAGTAAAGATTCAGATACTTCCGTAAATCGGTGTATCATTGTAAAATGCTGCGTTCCTTTCTTGTTCAGTAGCTTCCTTCTGACGTTAATTTCATTGTTTAACCTTCTAAACAATTACAATGGAAAATTCCAACACTAATTAATTAAGATGAGACCGCTAAAATTCCTCGGATAATATTCCAAGAAGCTTAACTCGTGCAGATCGTGTTTTCCTTTTTTTAACGATTCCATATCTCACGATCGAAATCGTACGGGTCCTGCTTTTTGTTATTCCGCGGCGATGAGATCTGGTAACGATCGGTTCCCACATGGTGGAATTAGCATCGTGTCGTCATCAGTCACTCGTTTTGACACGCCGAAAATAAATAGTCCGGTTGATCTGGCGGAGGACAGAGACTCGGCCAGGGCAAAAGACAGACGAAGAGAAGGGAAAAGAGAAAAAAGGGGTAGAAGGACCCGATGACTTTGATTCGCAGATCGTTTCTATCGAGATTCGTTCACGAACCATTCGTGAAAAGTTCGATCAACCGGCGATTCGCGGCGCAAATTTTCCACACATGATCGCGCCTCTCCATCCATCAAATCTCTCACGTGGTTCCCGTGGATTTCTAGCGGAGTATAATCGAGTCCAGAAATCCATTTGTCATTCCACGCGTCTAACTTTCTTTCGATCCGTAGAGAAACCGATTCTTTTCCTTTTTCACGTGAATCTGTACCATCGAAGGTCTCCCTTTCCGAATCAAGGTTTCTAGGTTCTTGGCTTTTTTCTTCTTTTTGGCGGGGTTGATAAAATTGATGAATCTCGAGAGTCTGTCGATCGCTGTCTGAGAGGGGAACGATTTTTTTTAATAATCAAGCGAATAAAAGAAACAGCCAGGAGTATCATTTACAGTTTCGTCCGGTGGTTAAGTTAAAGTTATTTTATGAGACTTATTCGGTGTATCAATATAGAAGTAAACAAGTCAAACATTGAGACCTTGAGCGGGTATAAAAATAATTCTTAACCACGTCTAATCTAAATAAACTTAAGGCGAATTTGATGTGATTTATTGATACAAAAAAAAAGAGAACAACCTACGTTGATAAATCAAGAACTAGCCAATTTCGTTCTTCTACGTTTACAAATATGAAATATATCTCTGTACGTATAATAGACATGAAACATTTTTGAGATAATCGTTCCGATGTGGTCATTCTTGCAGAAGTTTTGAAAATAATTGACTTTTTTCTACGTAATCCTAATGTAGTCGTATATCTACGTTTCTCTTAATAACTTTTTAATCTTCTAGCGAGTTTATTCGTAAGAGGATACGAAATAGCACTTATTTTTTCGAAGTAAGTTTGTAGGCCAGAAAAAAAACCTATTATCTGTACGTTTTAAAATTAGCAAACTGTGCCCGGGGGTTAGGGGATGTTGGAGGGAAAGGAAAGGGTCGGAGTCCAGGTGAAAATCGAATTTTTATCCAGCCGGTCCGTACAAAATTCTAATTTGACGTTAGAAACTGACGAGCAAAAGGGTGAAAAAAGAAGCGGGGAGTTCATTTCACCCCTTGGGAAAGGATTTTTACGTATTATGGCCACGTACCCGTCTCGCAGCCGTGCTCGAAAGGGTGAGACTGAGGGTTGAAATCGTAGAAAATGATAAACAGGGTGAATCTTATTCAAATAGAAAGACAAGATCCTGGATTTGTGCAAGGAACCCCAGGATTCTCTAATACGTACCTTCGCTTCTACCTGAGTCATGGGAAAAAGCCACGGGACATTCAACTTTTCTATCAGGTTTTTTTTTCTCCTTTTAACATGTTCACTGTGTATTACCATTACCGGACTAAGAAATTCTGTCCAATTTTATATTGCGCCATATAGAGAATCGATATGACATATTGAGACTTCTACGCGAAGAATTTATATAAAGATTCATCTTGCTCGTTAAATATCGTCCTACTTTGCATATTATATATTTTTTACGCGCTATGTTTACTGCGTAGATTAAAAAATGTAGCGAATAGATATCATCAGTCTATTTATTATAAACGATTCTATATACTAAAAAAATCATTTTTATTCAAAACCTATTTCTATATGCTACGACATTGTACCTCGTACGAATTATTGCTACAATTTCGTGACTTTTAAGCCATGTTGTAGGTTCGTGCCGGTACCATACGTGTAACATACACTCACATTCATGCACAGTGAACGCGTTAATCCTTAACCACACAAATACTATCAACTGTTGGAAACAATAAAATTCTAATTTAACTAGTTCTTACTTGGCGAACTATTAAATCAGAATCGTGAAACGTAATCCATCAGACCGTCAGATCGTTCCACCGATAGCTCTTTCGGAAATAATCTCGAGGAGTGGAAACAACGAAACGCAAGTGGCGAAGAGAAAAAGAAGGAAGACGAGTTAGGGGAGGAAAGGTTAATGGATCCTGGCTCGATCTTTCGTTCCGTTGGAACGCGATCGCCACGAACGAAACCGACACCGCGTGCACCAGGATATTCCGCCGCAGGATCGGACATCTCCGCGCGCAGACAGTATCACGATCTAGCGTCAAACCCGATCAAAAGCCACTGCTGGCTTTGGTAGGGTGCCGAGAACCGGCTCGAAGGACCAGCTAAAAAAGAAAACGAGCCTCTGCGTCGAAACGCGCGAGCTCCGAGTTGTGTAAGTTCGAAAATTCGGAATCCCTTGAGAAAACACAGCTGGTGGAGCGAAGCAGGTAACGCGCGCGAGGGTTCCGTCAAATCTGGAAGAACGCGCACGCACGACGACGAACAATGTTCAGCCAAGATCTGCCTCTGTGAAGTAGAGGGGAAAAATAAAAAAGAAAAAGACAGAGAAAGAAACTCTAGAATGGCCATGAGATGACATCTTGCGCAATTTTGTTTTTTTTTTCTTCTTTTCTCTTCTTTTTCGTCCCTTTCTCTGTCAACTGTACGTCTTCCCCAACTGGTCCTTCCTCATTCAAACAGCGCGACAGATTCAAAGGGTTTACAGGAGGGATATTCGATTTCCTCCTCCTCGATCTCGGGCCTCCCCACCATCCCACCCTTTCTACTCCGAACCTACCTGCCCTACTGTTTTCGCTTCTCGGGTTACTAAAGACGCGGAAATCCAGAAATCGCGAAGCTTGCTCAGAGAGATCTTTCATTCGTACCCCTCTGCTTTTGGTGATTCAATGGATCTTGCTGCTCTCTCCCCTTGCTCAGTCTCTCCCACTCTCCACCTCTTTTTCGTCCCTGTAAAGGTCCTCCTTCGATGCCCCCTTCTCTGCTTCTTGCCGGTGTTTTCTCCTTTCTTCCGTCGGAACTATCCGGGGTTCTTAACCCCTTTTTTTCCATCAGCTGCCACGTAACAGCTGTATACGCCGGGCAGGCTCGAGGCGGGCGCGCGCGTGCTTTGTGCGTGCTGCACGCGCGTGTGTGCGTGCGACGCGTGAACGTCGTTCCGCTCGAGTTTCGATATTATCCGCGGTCCTTATCTCGCTTTAGCATCAGCGGCCAACGATTTCCCGCGCTCATAGGTCCCCGTGAGCACGCCGTTCTATGGCTTTATGGGATTTTCGAGTTTGTTTTTCTTGTAGTTCTCGAAACGCCAAGGGAAGAGGGAAAGGTATCTCAGTCGTGCGTATTGTTTGCTCGAATAGAGCTGCGAGAGAGACGGAAAGGGTGATCGGTTAAATTGCGACGCTTGGATATTATTGCCTTTATAGGTCTCGAGTACGACTTTAAGAGACGGCGACAAATTCGGGTTTGCTTATTTAGCCTGGCCAGGCTGAAGTTTCTATAGAAACTCTGATCATTTGTTTCATATTCTTTTTAACAGAATCGCCATTGCGGCGGTTAACGAGAAGAACTGTTTCTCGACGCCTTATATTCCGATCTGATATATTTTCTAATTCTGAATAATTTTATTTCGATTCTCGATCTAATATATAGATAGGAATATATGTATTTGAGTTAAAAAATTACATCTAGTAAGAACTTGGAGGATCAAGGTTCAGAAAGAAGCTGATAAATTTCACGTTTTATTCTCAAGCAACGAACGACTTGCCTTCCTAGATCGTACATTGCAAGATTGCATAATGGTAAATGGTAAATTTCAGAGACAATGCTTGTAACGTTATCGTTTTCCTACTTTCTACTTCCCAATTTATGCAGTTGATCGACGTGGCTGCCAAGATTCGACAACTTGGTAAAAGCTTCAGAAAATTTATAATTCTAAAGTGACAGATTTTAATCAGCCGACGCAATCGCTACGTCGATCGTCGTATTAGCTGCTTGACATTGCAGACGTATGTATATGTGGAGCTGTTTCTCCGAAGTGGTGGTTCTGTTTAGTTATTCGAGGCATGTTCCATTTGTATCGAGCTGCCAAAGTGTTTCAATGGCAATAGCCGAGAGACTGATAGTTCTCAAGAATGTTCGTGTACTCCGTCTACGCTAATAATAATAAAGCTTCTATGAGGTTGGTTAGAGCGTGGATCGCTGGGAAACTCGTGGTGCTCCCACGCGAACATCAAAGGCCAGCCATTATCGCGGGCAAATATTTAGAGGGAGACGCGATGTTCGTTGCGTCTCTTCGTCACCGAATTGCCGGACGAGGCTCTGTTGTTTGGGTAATTGAATTCGGACAACTTCGAGTGGCCGAGAGGGACGGTTCACGGGCGGAGTGTCTGAAAAATCTCGAGTCAGAGGCCCGAGGCGTGATCCCCCGCTCGAAACGTGACTCGCGTGAAATTCCCGAGATCTTACCAAGGCCCCGTAGAAAAGGAGAGGCCTGAAGAAGAAGGAGAGGTAGAGGAGAAAAAAGAAAAATCCTGTTTCGGGGATCGTGGATCGGCTTAGTGTCGCCTATGGATCTAACCGTGTACGAAACGAAAGGATCCAGCTCTTTGAAAGGTAGGAGTCACTGTAAAAATAGGCCGAGATAATGGAAGCATTGAATGGATACACGTGTCTCGGAGAAAAAGATAGGAAGAAAAATCCTCAAGAATCTTATCCTCGTCAATGACTTCTACAATCGTCCTATTTATTCCTCTACACTTTCCATTTTTCTTGGTTTTACGTTGATTTCTGCGAGGTTAGTCGTTCCGTGGAATGAAACGTTCGAAGAACGATAAGAATTTGGAACACTTAGATCGTCATGAATTTGTACGTTGAGCATAACTCATATGTCAAATACCTAATCAAATATCTTTTGCCACATTGTTTTAATAAAAATTTGTCGTATGCTGAATTTTTTTTATTTACATTGGGACTTACTTTTATTGTGTTTCATGTTCCTTCAACGTGATTATTGCAAATACATATGCAGCAAAACGTTAAGTATACAACGCGGGTAATCACCCTAAGGATATAATAAGCGTCGAATATGATCTCGCTGAATGTTTCACTTTATTAACATAATGGACGGTCGATTATTTAAATATTTCCCATGACGGTGTTATTAAAGCTCTAAAATGTTTCGTACAACATATACGATACAATCGTGAAAAATGTCTACAAGGGTTGGAATCATCAGAAAACGCGTATGTTGGTAAATGGGCATGTTGGATGGACATAAATGGATATGTTGGTAAAACGTGAACGAATTGCTACAAGCGAAGTAACGTGTCTTGAGATTCGTCTCACGGTCCCAAAAATTGATCTCCCTCCGACAGACGAAAGTCACTGGAGCCAGGCCACGGTTCGAGAGTTCGTTGCACCCTGTCTCGCCCTTTAAATTCCAGGCGTCTCCCCTCGTTCTCTCGAACACCCCCGCGCCAACTTCTCACTTTCGTGCCGGGTCTAGTGGCTCTTCCGATTCAAGAAATCCTCCGCTTCTCCGATCCAACTGTAAATTTTCTCTCTTGCCGTGGCACTCGAAGCCTCGTTTCACAAGCACCCGGCAGGCGATTCAATTAATTCTACGGCTTGCCCTCGCAGTTTGCTCGTTGGTCGCTTTTGATCGAGCAGAAGTTACTGAGAACGTGGTAATTTTGGCCGCGCTATCACCCACCAGAGGCATCCTCTTCTCCGTCGTCTTCGTCATTTTTGGTGGCGTTCGGAGTTCAGACACCCAAAGTCGATGAGATAGCGACTTGAGAAACAGCAGGCACCGTGCATCCCTCTTTCCCTCTTTGACTCGCAGTCAATTCCTAAGAAAGGCACGCGCACATGGCCCGGCCCACTTATCGCACTCTTTTATAATTTTAGATTTCGGAATACCGCGGTGATTCGTGTTCCTGAGATTTCGTCTCGCGCCACTCGGCTTTTACTTTTACGATTGCAGAGCAAACCTGATCGTTGTATGCCTAAATTGGATAATTTTCAACGAACGTAAGAAGCCACGTACCATTTGCAATTACCTATTGCGATTAATTTGATTAGATCGTTTCGACTGTGGATTGCAAGCGTTTCGTAGGTTCTGTGATTGGCGGTTGTAAATTTTTCCACTTGGAATTGATCTGTTTTGTCAGAATTAATATCGCGAGTTTTAACGGAGACTTTTAATCGAGAGAGATTAGGAATGATTTGAGAACTGATTAAAATGTTGAAATCGATGGAAAATACGGAGAGCACGTAGGACGTAATAACTGGGAGATCATATCGCAAGGACAACGTTAATTAACTGTCCAGCAAACAGATTTATCAACGTCGTAAGCTTTGAATATTTTATTTCACAACGACAAAACAATAAAATATGAAGTCCCTTTATTTTGTCTGCTAAAACAATGAATAGAAATGAGATTGGATCATAAAAAACGGAGGACCACAGTAGTTTTATGATTGGAGTCAGCAAGGAAATATATCACAGATTATAAAGTCGAAGAAATTCTAAAACACCAGAATGTTTGGGCCATATATACACCTACGTCTATATATATCTTCCAAGTATGGACTCTTGTTTCGAATTCTTTTTTACCAATCTTCCGTTCTGCCTAAAGTTGGGAATCGAGGGCGTGACAGGTTGTGGGAAACGAGCTAATTTCATGGGTTGACAAGCAACCCCCGCGTTTCTCTGGCGCTTTCCAAGGGTTGCGAGCGGTAATTTCCGGTCGTCGTACGCGGCCAGCATATTTTTGGAATATACTGTTTTGGTAATTTGCGTCTGTATTTCCGTGGCCGGCGCAAAAAAAAAAAAAGAAAAAAACGCCAGCCTGCATGGGGCACGATAGAGGGTTCCGACGAAATCGGGGAAACTCCAGGGGGCCGACTACGATCCACGAATCGATTAATCATTCCCGTTTGTATTTACCTTCGTACCTGATCGCTCGTTTCGCTTTTTTCTACCTCTCTTCTCCCTTTATGGATCGACCTTTTCGAGATTTCTTCGTTTCTCGAATTCCTCGATTACGTCTTTTTTTTCTTCTTTTTCTTCCCTCTTTTTCACGCGTCCTACGAATCGCTATCGCGGGATTTTTCAGCGAGAAGGGAGAACTCTTTCTTCGATGGATTCATCGATCAGGAATTCGTGAAAGAGTTCCATGGCAGCGTGAAAATTCTAATGATCGAACGGCATGAGAACGGTTTTAATCGTTTCGTGAATTCTCGTAATGCGTTGCAACTGATTTTGATCGACAGTTTTTCCTTTTTCTTTTTTCTTTTTTTTTCGAGGAAACGTTTCTGATTCATTTTTTAATCCTGAGAATACTAGGGTTCGATCTTCTTCAGATCCTCCAGTAATTTTCTCACCAGCTTACAGCAAGTGTACGTTAAAATGTTGAATTTCAATCTAAAAAGTCGTAGAAAGATACGATAGTATCGTAGAGGGCAGTTAGAATGTTCAACCATGGAATCGTCTATAGAAAATTGTCACATCTTTTTTCTTTTGTGAATTTCGTTGCAAAACTTTGAATTCGTTTCTAATAAATTTGAGCGAAATACGTAGATAGCAAACGTAAAATATTCACCCCTGATTTATTTAACCCTTAGAAAACAAGTTTTTTCCTCAACACGTCAACCTCCAATTTACTCGATTTACAAGAGACAAATCACACCACTTCACGAGCTTTCCCTTTTCCCACGTAACATGCTGGATGTCTCGAGTCATTCCACGTGGCGATGCATTCGGTACCTGATTTCGTGTTAATTCCATCTGCCTACCGGTGTCTCCCTTCCCGTGGAAAACGCATCGCAAAGGAAAGGCAGTTTTTGTCGCGCCGGAAATCCTGATTCAACTGCATGCAGCCTCGCCTCTAAGAACGTAACCCTTCAGAAATTTTTTGTTTTTCACCAAATACACGCCATATTGTCGTGGGAACTGTATGGAAAAACGCGGCAACGATTTAACCGGGGCTCAGGCAGTAGATTAGTGTACTATATTTAAATATCGTCTGGTGGAGGCAGACGCTTTTTCGAGAAACCCATCGAAAACCCCATTCATATATTTCTCTCGAGCACGTTGCCTCTGTTTCGAGCATCTCCGTTAACGAATATGAATTTCTCTTTTTATTAATGAGCGGCCGAAGATCGTTTTCAGCTGTTGTTTGTACTTTAATCTTTTATAGAATGGAGAGCAAAATGTGAAAACAAACGTAAATGCAAATGAAGATTTCGGGCAGAAGATACGACGAGTATAATTTTGTCGATCTCTCTCATTTTAATGTCAGTTAATGATTAAAGGGTGTATTTTGATATAACATAGATGAAAAGAAGAGCAACTAATTCGATACGAAAGTATAAGCTTTTCGATTATAGACGACGAATCTATGAAATTTTGTGAAAAAGTCAACAGCGTATCTAATATCTAAAACACGATAATCGATGCTTTCGAAATTAATATTTTTCGATAGCGGTTGAGATCCGAACGTAATCTACGAAACAAGTACTCCTTCTTCTCGTGTTACGTCCAAAATTAGATAATCGGTCGTGCCGAGTCTGGTGAAAAATTGTTACTAATCCTCTTGAAATCGCCAGATCTAACGATAAGGAAACTCGCGTATTTTTACGCGCGTAAACCAACAGGCCAAAATTCATTCAGCGATAAGATAATGGCGAAACAAAAAGCATGAAAATCGACGATGAACAGGGAAACGTCGATATATCGCGTTGCTCCGTATTAATCGAACGATCGAACAATGTCCGCCACGCGGAATCCTTTATCGTTTATTCTCACGGGAGACATATTGAACAAATTTTTCTCCAGACTGTTCGTGTTCGACCTTTCGAAGATTTCTTGACAGTGAACGTGCTTTGGCTGATTCGTGGACTTGGATCGATCGGGATCGCTGTCGAAAGAGAGGCGAAACGGTAATCTGGCCAGGCTACACGTGTAGAACACATCTTGGCTGGCGAAGACCTTGAAGGGAGCCGCAGCTGCATCCTTGCACCGCCCCGAAGAGAAGGTAAAGGACAAACGTATAATATGATCTAACAGATCGTAGCCGCGCGGCATCGTGCGAATCGCGAAATCTCGATCCATAGATCCTCCACGTTCTCTGTCTTTCTCTTACTGCCCCTCTAGCCGGGCCCGATCTTGAAATTTTATCGCTTCGCTTGTGCTTCCATTGTTTCGTGCTCTGCCAACCGGTATTTATTATTTAATCTTCCTTTTCGTGGGAATAATTGACGCTCGCCAAGTCTCTGTACGAGACTCTCGTGTCATGTATTACCTCCCGCGCGTAATGCTTATGTTTCCTTTTCCTTCGTCAAAGATATATGTATATTACAGATTTTCGCGTTCCATCTTTAATCCTACAGAGGATGAACAGTAACGAATAAGACAGAGGGACGATGAATTATCGGCGCGAGGAATGATTTACATGGCGATAATGGCCGTGATAAAGAACCGTGAAACCTATTCGCTAAATAGGTCGTAAATAGATCGGCGAGTAGAAGTTTTAACCTGCATCGATATATATTAAATTACATCGGTCTTCGAGTTGCAATTGTTGGAACGTTTCGAGCGTTGTTGCCTCTAGATCGCTTGAGAAAGCTGGACGTTTTCTTGACTCTCTCGGTAACGATTTAACGCGATCGCTAGGCCCTCGGCAAAGATAATTGATCTATTAGTGCAGATACTGATAATTGGGCTTATCGTTTAAGCAATTTAACAGCGGCGTGGCCAGTCGACGATCGTCGTTCGTCGAAGGTTGATCACCACTGTGAGCATTCAGCGATTCAGGGTCTGTTGGGCCCTTCTACGATAATTACACGGTGCGAGCTGCGAGTCGGCTCAGGAATATATGTTCGATCGGCCGGTTTTTGAATTATTTGAAAAGAGACAGACCCTGGTATAACCGCGATATTATGGTATCGCGATTCCTCCTCCTCGAACCTTCGATCCCTTTTCTTCCTTCTTTTTCGACTTTTTTAACCTCTGCCTCCCGCTCTTTATTTCCTCTTTATTTACTTCTTTTGCATCCTCGCCTCTCTTTGAGCACGGTGCCCAAGCGCGCTTTCGAGAATCGCGAGAGAACGCTGCTCCGACTTTTTCGACGTCGTCATTCAATTTCCAGCATGAATCTTTCTCGCACTTGCTTTATTATTATTTCTTTTTTGCCCATTTATTAGTGGTAGATAGGCTGTAGGAAAATCACGAGTGTGAATTTATCTTTTCAATTAAAAATGAGGATCGAGAGTAAATAATAGACGAGCTGCAGACATCTTTCTGATTTAAATACTTTAACCAACGATTAGATTAGATAAGAATTGTATCAAATTCCATTTTTTTCCAGTCATTATCTTTTCAGTAGTTTCGATCCACGATAGTAATTCCGTCGAATTAATTAACAAGAATTCGTGACACGGAGTCGTTCGCTTATCGATGAGACGGTTTATCAGGTTCTGGATCGGGTTCGATAAAAAGAGCCTCTATGTTGGACATTGCGAATCGCGTGCAGAGATTTATGGCTCGTGATTAGCTAATCAACCCATCTCGATCACGGAGAGGAACGAAATGCATTTTCGAGGATCGATTTTAAACCCTCTTCCCGTTATTACCTGCCTCAGAAAAACAATGGTCCCCTATAGATGCGCTCGTCCGATCCGAATGGCCACGACGAAACTACATCCGTCCCTGGTTGCAGATGTTATAATTTCGAAATAGCATAATTTCCAGCCAGCGATGGAAGATCGGTTTTAGACGGGTGAAAAAAGATGCCAAGTTTCGAGTATCGCGTTCTCAACGACGACAGAGCCACACACGAATTACGGGAACGTAGATCGAATCAATCCGGCGAAACAGACTTCTTCAAAAACGTGATTTACAAGGCGAATAAATTACTCAAAAGCGAGATTACATAGTTGAACATTGTTCTCGCGAACTCTGTTAATCGATGCACCGATTCCTTCGTATTAAAATTTGATTTCCAAAAACGATTCCCCGCTCCCTTGTTCGTATTCACAGGCGCGATCAGTGCCCCCGTGTATAACGATTTTATCGCCTGCTATTAGTTGATTTACTCGTTGTAACGCTCGATAAGTAAAGATATTTCTACATGAATTCCATTCCGTTCTTTCATTTGTCTTCATGCAAATACGAATTTGCATAAAAATCCGCGGTCTGCTCAATTACAAACGTGGATTTCGATGCACGAGCCTGCATGAAGATACGAGCGAAGAGGATAAGCTCGTTCGACGAGCGTCAAAGGCGAGCGTGTTAAAACGACGAAAAAGGCGTAGCTATGAATTCTGGAGACAAAGGAGGAATGTAATCAAGAAATCAGGGAACAAGAGAGAGAACGGGGGAGGAGAAGGGACAAGAAGAGGAGAAGGACGCAGAGGAGAGACAAGATCGGCATTGGCAAAAGGCATAGGTACTGGGCCGGCCGAGATCGCAACAAATGACTGTGTTTAAACTTGAACGTGACAAAATTTAAAAATCCCGCCCGAGGCTCGTCGAATGGTGGGGGAGTAAGGGTCCAGCGGCGGCTTAAGGGGTGGGGAGATAAAGGTCTCCCTTTCTTTCTCTTTCTCCTCTCTCTCTCTCTCTCTCTCTCTCTCTTTCTTCTTTTCTATCCCTTTGGCCTGCTTTTACGTCGCTTCGTATTTCGCCTCTCTCCTTTTGTTCTTGGCCAGGCGCACGCATTTGCGCCGCGATTCGAATTTCTTTTCTCCTGTTCGCTCTCGCGCCAGCCAGACCTCTCGTAATTGGCGCGGCGACTCGGGGGTTGAATTGGGGTGCGCGTCGATTTGGAACGCCCGAGGCTTGCCCCGAAATTTTAATCAATTCCGACCTTCGCCCTTACCGTTCGCCGTTATTCTTCGTTTCAGCGTTCTTACGTTGGAAATTGCTATTAGGAACGAGGAGTCGGTTCGTTGATACGGACTTTATCGACAGATTCGTGGATACTCTGTTCAGGCTGTGGGATACTTTTGATCGATTCCGACCTCCTTTGCTATTCATCGTTACTCTTCATTTGAGTATCCTTGGTGTGGAAGCTGTAAGTACTTTCTCGAACCTGTTACGAGATAGTCGACTGATACTCGTAGTAGTAAAACTTTTGCACCTTTCAGTATGAAACCTAGGCCGTACTTTCTCTTCCAATAAATACAATTGAAATTTTCTATTCATATCTAACTTCAAGGCTGTAAAATTCGATTGAAATAAATATTAAAATATGTCGTTTTAAATGAATCAAATCTTCGTATCGACTCAAGGATTATGTTAAGCACCGGCCGATGTCAGTCGGTTCAGTATCCGATAACATTTGGACGGTGGGACCAGCCGTCTTAAAAGTTGATCGCGTGGTCGTCTTAGAAACCAGGAATTCGTATTCCCGTTCGGCGATGGACGTGGATCGTTACCAGCAGAAAAATCTCCGACAAGCGCGCTTTGGAAGTCCAGCTCGGGAGAAATGCCATGGTCGGGCAATTAATCATATTTCGAAAATCATTCCAGCAGCGCTGAGATCTGGCCGGTCAGATAGAGTCGGAGTGCTCCTCGAAACTCCAGAGTCATAGGGAGCCAACTATACGCGCAGGGTGTTTGACCGAGCAAAGCTCTTTCTCTCCAAAGAATCTTTCTCGTCTGTACCTTCCTCTTTTTTTCTCCTTTTACCTCTCTTCCTACGTTTTCTTCTTCTTTCCTTTAATACATTCCAACTCGTTCAGAGACTAACCGGAGGGGAAGAAAAGAAGAAAAATGAAAAATTCACCCTTGGACCGTCGGTGGTTCTAAGCCGGTGGTGGTGGTGTTTCTGTGCTTCACCAACTTCTCTTGGTTGTCGAACCATTTCCGCCGTACGAGATATCTTCATTTGATCCGTGAAAACGGGCTACGAAGACGGGCAGAGGCCAATTTCCAAGAAAGACCCGCGCGATCAGACGCGATCGAGGTGTCGATTTCGATCGCACCGAAGAAATAATAATTTCGAACTTGTACCGTTGCACTGCACGGAGGCGAAATCGAAGAAGAAGAGGAGAGCGAAGAAGGTGGACGGTGAAATAAGAGCAACGATTACAAGGGAGGAAAAAAGGGGAGGGATGCGATGAAGAGAGAGAGAGAGAGAGAGACACTGTCTGGTCGTGATGTATTAGTTTCAACGCATACAGAGAACCGTCCCGAGCCTCCGTGGCCATTACAATGCGTCGAGGAGCTCTCCAGTTCGAGATATCTCGAATCGGAGCGCGTTCGATTCATTTAAGAGATAAGATCTTTCGTTCGAAATATGAATATTATATTATAAGCGCAGTCAGTGCTGGTTTCTCTTCCTTTCGTTCGCTGGCCTTTTGCTCCAGTCTCTCCCCTACTGTTCCTTTCTTTTTCTCTTTCTTTCTCCGTTTCTTCTTTTTCCCCTGTTCCCTGCGCCTGCCAAACCGAATGCCTGCATTACCACAGCAACTCGACTGTTCCTCCCCCCTCCCCGCTCACCGTCTCTCCCCTTTTCTTTCCCGATCCCGATCATCTTCTCCGCAGACCGACAGAACGTGTGATTAATTAACACCTTACGTTTCCACTTTTCAGTTGCTTGCCTCTCCCTCTTTCGTATCTTATCGAGTACGCCCCCGTTCATGAGTACCAAGCACCTACGAAAAGTTACAGCTAATTCGAATCTCTCTTCAACGATCCTGTCGTTCGGCTATCTCGTATTTCTTGTCGTTTTGATTCCACGAACGTCGTGAATGAGCTCGCGAGCCACATTCGACCTGGAAATCTGGAAATTTCGTCCGATGAATCTTAGATCGCGTGGCCGTGGAACCGACGTTTAATCGTCGATTCGTCGTTTCTCTTGTTCGTGCAAATCTCTGTCACGTCTCGAGACTCGCCATTTTACACGAATACAAAATTCGAACGACGATTTTTCTTGTAACCCGCGTTAAACGTACGAAAGCTAACGGAAAACCTATTGTCCTCCTTAGTCAAGATCTTACCCGGAATTTGTTCAATTTTCAAGATATTGAAATATTCGGTCTCGTGTTGGTAGAAAAAGACCTTCGAAGAAAAATTGTACCCGTTACGAAACAACGAAATGTTGTAAATACTTTGTTCAGTCGTAAATACTAAATATATTAAATTGAAGGAAAGGCAGGAACGTCGCGAAGAAAATGATGGAACTTCAGTTTTTCAATGATAAACAGGCCGTTTCAACTAAGAGAGGGCTTATGGACGATGGTGTGTACGTGTACGCCGCTTCGTTAAATGAATTAAACTTGACGAAACCCCCGTGGAATCCGTGATCAATCGTCATGAGAGAGGTAGAGGCTACCATCGCGAATTCCATCGTGTGATCGACAGTCGTACAATAAAGCGGAGCGAGGGGAACGTTCACGTATTGAAAGTGTATCGAGAAACCATGCAAGAAGCACGGTTGTTGAGAGGGGGGTGTAAAGAGACTAGAGAACGGATCGTGGGACGTGGACGAGATAATAATAATAGATGATCGTGTATTACAAGCTATAAACGTCAGTCGGCTGCGTTTCGTCTTTTATTTTCCGCGAGTGGTCGCGTGTGCACGCGTAAAGCGCGCAAGAACCGCCCCGCTCGCGGTCCAAGACTTTAACATCCCAGTGTAATCACTTTACCGCAAGCTTTTAAACGACATTCTGATCGTGCGTGTATTCCATCTTATTGTTGCAAGAACCGAGTCGACTGTAATTTCACCGATGCTACCGAAGAGAATGAACCGTGGCCTCGCGATCGTAGCTCGCGCGGCCTCCGCCTTATTAGAATTTAGATTGAAAATTAAGGATTCTGTATACTTTCGACCCTCGCGGCTCGAGACCATGTCAGGATTCGTTTTCACGAGATGATTACTTTTCCATGTTTCTATCGTTGGACGATACTTTGATCGTACTCGGATCTTTTCTTCTTCTTTTTATTTTATTTTATTTTATTTTTTTTTCGTTCCACACGGCCCCTCGAGTTAAACGTTTGCGTGGCACTAACGCGATACGTTCCACTAATAAACCTTCTCGTCTCGATGAAAATTGAATTCTAAAATTATTTCGCACACTACAGTCCTTCCTTTAATCCAACCGCATCGGAGGAAAATAATTTGCATTTAGAAAAATATTATCGACCTTTAAATTGGAAAGAATTAATTTCCAAACGATTGATAAATCCAGGCTCATCCTGATTCTTATACCTCGTTCAGCTATGTTTCTTCTAGCGATTGTCCTAAGATCGATCCTTACACACGTGTTTCAATTTATGAAAATATCATTCCCTTGGTTTCATAGTTAATCGAGTTATATAATTCTACTCTCTGAAAGAATCGTTCGAGCAAACACAATGAATTTCTTACAATGATAAACGTAGGACATATTTTCACAAAATGACTTACAAATATGTACGAAACAGCGAACAGAACTAAACCAAACACTACTATTTACTGGCACTTAATTCTGCGATTATAGCTCTTAGTCCACCGTAATTAACAAATAACTAGATATTTGGAGGGAAATTATTTCACAGATTCGCTGTAGGGCTGGAAGGGCCAGCTGGCCCCGACAGATTGTTTTGTAAAATAATAAAATCCTCGAACGAGACGTAGTCGGATGATTTTTCGAGGAACGAGCCAGAAAGAATGCTCGGGGTTACAGAAAAGATTCCCGGTGGAATCGTGGCTCATAGGTGGAGGATTTCGAGCCTTCGTCGTCCCCCTCCACCCCTCCCTCCCGCCCACCGAAAAACCCGAGGCCCCGTTTGGTTACACGTCAGTTTGAAGAATTCTTCACGAGTCAGAAAAATGAGCATCGTCATGATTTTTGAAAGTAAAAAATGAACGACTCCTGGCCCCGGACTAGAAGGGAGAGAGGAGAAGAAAAGAGAGAGAGAGAGAGGGAGAGAGACGTATAGGTTGGGGCCCATGGACCCTTTTTCGAGCCAGTCTCCCTGTTTCCTCCCCCGCCACAACCCACCAAGACCCACACGGTTGTTCACACACGCGGTCGATATGAGTACACGCACGTTGATTTAATCTCCGCGTACGTCCCTTATATGTATGTTAATGTAACGTGCAGGAGAATCGGGATTAGGTCGGCCAGCGAAGGTAAAATGATATTTCGAACCGAGAGTGAGGTCGTCTTTGAGCATTCTGCACTTGCAGATACCTTCAAGTTCTACGGTTGCAAAAAAGGGATGTTTTTAAAATACATCGCACGGAATAGTTAGACGATCGTCGATGTGAACGACTCCATTGTACGAATCAAGTGTTTCTCGTAACTGAACTTCATTTCTCTAAGATACGTCGAAACGATTGAAGTTTAATTATTCAAAGGAAGGAAAAGGAAGATTATCCGTTTCGATCGACAAGTTCAGGTACTTGGTCTTTTCGGGTCGAAGTTCGAATGTCGTACAGACGTTGTTCGAGGAGCGCGCGAGAAGAAGGCGAACAAGTAAATTGTTCTAAATTACTCGATTTCGAACAGCTTGTTACGTTTGCAAATAAAAGTTTCCCGAGGATAGGCGATGACAAATCCACGAAGCTTCCTAAACGATCAATCAAAGGATGACATTTTTCGACGTCGAACAGAGTGCGAAGGTACGCATTTAACTGGACGACCAATTAGGAGGTCAGTTTCGGAAGTGATTATCGAATTTCAAAATTGCTCATCCCGTTTTTTGTCTGTGGTCGTCGTTTGAGATGGAGAAGCTCGCAGTTTCCACAGGAATCTCATCCTCGCGGAACGAGAACGTGATCTGGACGAAATCACTCACGAGGAAAGAATCATCGACACGCGTGCTTCCATAGAAAAGGAAGGAGAGCACGAAAAAGAAGAAAAGGGGAAAGGATGCCCCCTAATTTTTTCGCTACTCGACGAATAAACCGAACTTCTCCGTTCCTCTTTTTAATGGTCGCGTTCGCCCGCCTCGAAGCGTCCTCTTTCATTGCTCGGTCCTCGGGGGCATTATCGTGATTATGATTATTTAAATTTGTTTCTTTTGCCTTGCGGAGTCGAGAGCGGCGTTTGAGCGGCAGGCCCTATTGTTCGATTATTTGAATATCGAACGTACGCGGACGGACGGGAATCGATTCGTGGAGCCTAATGGGGATTACACGGCCAATCAGCCTTTGCTAAGGCCCAGCTCTTTCTCCCTCTTCGTTCACCTCCTCTTTTCTACCTCCTTCTCTCTCATCATCTCCCTCTTTCTCATTCTGAAAAGCATCTCTCATGGTATTTACCGATTAACTCGATCGAGTCCTTAACGATTCCATCAGAAGCATAGAGATATTGGAAACTGAACGACTTGACACACCATTAATATCAACGTTTTCTCTCCTCTTCTGTCGTGCTAATCTTCGACCAAGTTACGTATTGTACTAACCGCTCCAATTTTTTCGTTTGTTACCAGATTTCTTTTTTTCTTTTTTACAATATGCTCGCTCAAATCGATACAACGGTTGAACATTTGGACTCGTTTAGCACGTAGGCGTTGTTCAATCGGACTGTACCTGGGTTTGGGCCACTACAAACGAGGATCACGTGTTCGTTGAAGAAAGAAGGAGTAAGAAGAATCCGTTTTCGTAGGCTTTAGTATGGTTGTTGTGTACGAAATATTAGCTAGCTCCGCTGGATCATTTTTTCATGTCCGATTTCTTCTTCGACAGACCGGGTCCCTAGATCTTTTCACAGATTGTCATTACGATCAAAGTATTATTAGACTATGTTGTCTCAATCTCCGCTTCGATCTTATTTCGTGATAACGAACGTTCGACGAATTCTATTTCTGAATAATCGCGATATTGATAATGATGGAAACGAGCGCTGCGTGACGTCAACCGGTTGAAAAATAATATATACAGTCGGTTTCATTTTCTCGCGTGTCATCAAGTTTGACGGTTGAGATGAAATTAGAGTTGATTCGTGGTAATCCGGCCGATAAATCGACAGTTGGTTCGATAAACCATCGGTGCCCTCCTTGTATTTACTAAATACTCGCGAGATGCGTGTTCCTTTTATTTCATTGCCAGTTGCTCGAGCTCAGGCTCGAACGAGCGCCTCCTCGGGAACTCCATTTTTCACCTTTATCGTTCCTTAACGCTTTAACTCGAGCGTGGTTTGACGAGCATGCTTTAAAGACGTGTTAATTTTTAAACGTTGAAAGGTCCGCGGCTTCCAGTCGTGCAAACTAAGAAAGATTACCCTAGACCCGCTGATGATGAAGTACTTTCGCAATTTTACATGTCGCCTAATTCGAGAAGCAGCGAAGCTACTTCCTACTTTAAATCGCTCGATTTTCCAATTACGAATCTCACGATGAAACAGAAATTCCGAAAATTCTTCCTTCTTCGAAACTAAGAAAGATTATCGTCGACCTACAAAGATCACGTACCTTCTGAAACCTTACGTGTCACCTGATTCTAGAGACGAAGAATCTGCTTGCGATTAAATCGTTCAATCTTTGAACGAGCAATCTCTCGACGAAGACGAAAAATTTCCAAGGTATCGAGAATTAAGAAGGGTTACTATGGTCCTACGATGATTTGGAATCTTACGTGTCGCTTAATTCGAGAAACAGAGGATCCGCTCCCAATTAAATCGGTCAATTTTCAAAAGAGGAATTCCAAGTTGAAGAAAGACGAAATTTCCAAGGTTGCGCGCTCCGTAAGAAACAGTACGCGAAACCATTCAGCTGTTTTTCTCTCTTCTCGTACAAAGGTCCCTCCGCTCGTTTACCCAGCTCCCTCTTCTTCGCCGGAGCACTAGCAGTCGCGGCTGCTTATTAATTTCTCCGTACGGTTTGCTCTCTTTGTGCAACGTTATGGAATCTCTCCGCTGCGTTTCTCGAATCGCTCGTCGATTCTCGATCCCTCCATGCTCTCTGATCCATCCCGCGTCCTCCCTTAACGCGTTCTCCTTATTCCTTCTCTTTCGTTCTTCTCCTCTGTGTTCTGTGCGTGGGCAGCCAGCTCTCGACGTGGTGCGCCACAGAAAAGGAGCCAAAGGCGAAAGGGAAAAAGAAACGAACACGACGACGACGACGACGACGACGAAGAAGAAGAAGAAGAAGAAGACGAAGACGAAGACGAAGACGACGAAAGAGAGGAGTTTTTGTATTCCAGGAACGCTCGTTCGAATATGAATATGCATTGATTGACTCGTAATTGCGAGCTACTTCACCGGCCGCATTGTTCCCGGTTATTTATTATCCAACTGGACATTGTTTAAACGCGGTAACGAAGTATTCAGCGGTCCGTGGAAATTTATTTGACAGATCCCTTTGACAGCCACTTTCGGACCAACGATTTATCTTGCACCCGGTATACGACACGATGAAGCTCCCGAAATTTTTCTTTCTTCTCCGTTTCTCCTTCGTCTCGCGCACTGAACCCTTTTCTTCTGCGGCTAAGACTCGCGAATTTAGACTTTCGAGCGAAGAACCGAAGGAGAAAGAAGGATAGAGAAGGAGAAGGCTATGAATGTGGGATAATTGGGGATATCGACGTATTGTTGGCTTCGACAGAGAGAATATTCTACCGGGACCTTGTCCGTGTCGAGATAAAGTGACAACGAGATAAAAGTAACTGCGCGTTCGATATTTAAACGGTCCTGATGGGACCACGAACAACAGAAAGGGTTAAAGCGTGGAAAGAAAGAGAGAGAGAGAGAGAGAGAGAGAGAGAAGCGAGATCGATGTTTAAAGGGGTGCCAAGATGGAAGCGAGAGATCCATCGGGCGGTCGAGATGCTCAGGTTCCGAGGCATCCTTTAAAATTGGAATAATAATGTTCTTTCATCTCTCTGAACTCGAAATGATGACTCGACGCCTTTCAACATTGTGGGAACAAAAATCGGTTAGAAACGCGTCGGCCGGTTTCTTCCCTTTCTTTTTCTTCCTCGTCCTCTTCTTCGTCGTTTCATTTCGTCTTCTCGTTGACGAGAAGACAGATAGAAAAAGGACAGGGACAACGGCGCTTCTTTCTATCTACCGCATCGCGCACCATTGGAAAATTTCACGTTGCACAGCAAGATAGGATTATTTGATTCCAATAACGTTATTTGGTTAGAAAGAAAATAGAAACAAGATAATACAGGTATCCCGCTGAGGATACTAATATTCCTATTCCATGTTTTTATATAGAGTTTCAAAGAGAAGAATTGCAAATGAAATCTTAAAGCAACGATGACTCTTAACGACGATTCCAGATACAATCTGGTCGCTTCAAACGATCCTTATGGATAGAATCATCTAAGAAATTAGTCCGAAAAGATTCACCCAAGACGTATCCATCCAATGTTTCTCAAAATACGATTTCTCCTGTAATCTCCTGTCCGTAGATCGCAAAAACGAACGATCGATATTTCGAGTAAATCGATTTGATAGACGGAACGCGTTCGGAGGAGACAAGCTGCGAAGCTCGAGGCTAAGCGGACCACGGTACGACAACGCTTCGATCGTTTTCGTGAGCAAAGATGATTCGCGAATGCTTGCGCCTACCTCGACAAAAGATATTAACGATGCTATTGAGAGGGAGATGAAATTAAAAAGAAACACAAACGACGAGCAGATCGACAAAGGCAAGAGACGATTTGTAATTAATGCGAGTGTGTTAGAGGGCAGAAGAGGAAACAGCGGGACCAGATGAAGTATGGCGAGGGGTGGGGATCGGTAGGGAAAAAAATGACGTAAGTCATCCTACGAAGCATTAGATTGAGCTTGATTACGAGTAATTATTCTTACAGCACGGTTTCGTACGTCCTTATAACGGCTGGTAACGAGGCCGGCGATCTTTGATCATTGCCTCGATCGAGATACACATCGCCGGCACGTAAAACGCGTCGACCTCAGAGATTGATCAGCCTTGTCCTTCGATCTTGCGCACCTTTTGGAAAAAGATGGCCGCGACTGCTTGTCCGCTGGAAATCGAACAATCGAAAGTACGAAGCTGCAAGTATGTGTTGTATGCGGTAACAAAGCCGCAAGAAACTTGCTGGTGGGTAAGAAAGAGACAGACAGATTTATCGTTGATTTATATGTCATGACGTGCTCACAGATATAGAAACATACCGGAGACAAAGATATATGGCGCTAATGAGTTACGATAAAATGAACTTAACGAAATAGAAACGTAAGAGCGAAAAGCGGAATGCGATCACTTTGGAGAAAGTAAAGTCGTAGCGAGCGATAAAATATTCAGCTTAATAAGGAGGAATAGATAATGGATCTTTAGTCGGCGATCGGGCAAGAACGATCGAAATCGAAGAAGTCTGCTCGACACGTTCGATCGCACAGGTTCGATACACGCGTCCGTTGGTTCGCTGGCATGTCCCGGGGGGACACTCGATGAATAACGAACGTCTTTTCCACGCCTCCGAAATGTTGGTGATTAGCCGTGAAATATCGGTTTTCGTATACGAAGAAATTACACGGAGGGCGAGGGGAGTTCGTGACGAAAAATGGAGCGGAGAGAGGTGGTTCGTGAGAGTGAACGTTCGCCGGTGAAGAGGCGATGGAGGATTTCGAGGAGAATATAAAAGCTCGGGCATCGGCTTCCACGGTACCATAAATAATGGCGGGCGCTAATCTACGTTCATTAATTCGTCTCCGGGGGATTCATCTTTAGCGGTGCTGCAAAAAACCGAGCAAATAGATGGAAAATCGCGGTGGGTCGAGAGGGATGCAACGCGGCGATATGGGAGTGGCCTAAAAACACCGCGGCGAGAAACCGATTTGAGAACCAGTCGAACAATTAAACGTCTCCGGGACAACGATGAAGCCAGCGAAACGGGAGTGGAAGACGAGGAACGGATGGACGGCGACCGCGTGGACGAAGATGACGAAGGAGAGGAAGGGAGGCAGAGAAGGAATAACACGGAGGAATAACATCGAAAAAGCAGAAGAAACGAACGACGGAGGAGAGTAGAAGGGGGGTAGAAGAGAGTAGGAGTGCAGCCAGTCGAAAGTCCGGGAGGGAGAAAAAAAGGATGAAAATCGCGGTTGTAAAATCCACGCGGGTTGCACCAAACGCAATTAACCGCTAAACCCGAATCCCCATAGGGGCCTGGGATGTGGTGTATATAGGTGGAGAGAAAGAGAGTGAGAGAGAACCGAAGAAGGGACCAACGAGCGAGGAGAGTGGAGAGACGAAAGAAGAACGAAAGAAGAAGAAAAGAAGGAACGAAGAAGAAAGAGGAAAGAGAGCATCCATAGTTAGACAGGGAGAGGGGAGTGGAGAAAGGAGAAAGAGAGAAGGTAGGAAAGAGAGGAGAATCTGGCCCTCTCGACGACTACTTTCGGTCTGGCCAGCCCTGCCAGCCCTTAGGGCTCCAGACGGAACGCTTTTAAAATTTATTGACAATCATAAATTTCGAAAATAAAACCTTATATTCCCGAGCGCGCGCGCGCGCGCGTTCGCGTCCGCGTGCTCCCTGCCACTCGCATAACCTCACCGCTTGTACCGACTTGGTATCCGTCTAAGAGTGTTAGTGCCGGGTTTGTGACTCTTGCAGAGGCTGCATACACGGCTGCTGCAGAAAAGGTTTCGCAGACGCGAACGGGCCCCGAACTTCGTTTCTCCTCTTTCCTCGTCGCTGAGTCGCTCTACCACCACCGAGTAGTAGTCTGGGATCGTTTTCTCTTCCGTTGCTCCTTTTCTCGGGGTGCTCGAAACAAAAGAATTCGTTACGAATTTGCCTCCCCCCTGCCGCTGTTCCTCGCCTCTCCCCGCCGTTCTGTTTCTCTTTTCTCCTGGAACTGCTTTCGTTCCCTCGTTCCATCGTTCGCGTTCGTATTGCCTCCGCTTCTCGACGCCGGGGTACACTTGCCAATTTTTCGTCCAACATGTCCCCCTTCCCCACCCCTCTAACCACCCTTTCACCCCGTTTTGCTTTTCGATCTTTCGCCTTCTTATTTTCTCGGCCGGAGCTGTTATTATTTAGCATTGTTCTAAACCGAAGAAACGATCGATGCGTTTCCCTTTTTCGAAGGCCTACGTCCGCTTCCCCTCGAAGAAAAGAGGAAAAGAAAGAGTCAGTCGTTGGAACGATGCCTTCCAACGATCTCATGTTAATAAGCGGCTCCCCGGCTTTTTCTGACAGCTATTGTAATGACTTCTTATTCGATCCTTTCGCCTATCCGTCCTGGTTATCTCTGCTCCTGGTATGCGTCCAACCGATGGGATCATCCCCCTGGAAATTCTCACGATTTCTCATAGTGTCCACCTAAATCTCTTCATCCATCGTATCTCCAGAAAGCAATACGGGATTCGACTGGGATCATTTTTGGAAATCTATTCGCAATTTACACAATCTTCCTTTTATTTGTGTCGCGTTTTCTCTCTTTTCTTTTTGTATTCGGAAGAATATCTCTTCTTCTTCTCACAACATTTTAATAATCGGTATAAATTATTCTGGACTCTACCGAGAACCGTTCCAAAGTAAGCAGTGACACGGGGAATTAAGTCCCTGCGAGCCGACAGTTTCTTCAGTCACGTGTCCGTGTGTTTCCTTTACATATCGCCATCGATCTTCAAGGGCCGGGCTCTTCATCCGGCATTTGAATACGATCTCGCTCGCTGTCCATCGATTCCTGAAGAAGCCGTCTTTCTAACGAACGCCCGTTTTAAGCCCTCTTTTCTTTGGCGCCGGCTATCGTCCCGCGCATCGCGCAGAGCGTGTAAAAAATTTTATTGGCAGTTCGAAGGCGTACGACGTCCAGCCGGCGCGGTGGCGCGCAAGAAACAAGGACGAACGACTCCTAAATCGTCGCGTTCGATGGCTGGAAAGGGGGCCTCCGGATGGATCCACCCGCGCCTGTCAGCCGCGTCATTCACAGAGAATATCGCGTGTCGTGTTTCATTCGATCGTCTCGAATTGTTATTTGTGGTATCGTTGCACGGATGGATTTTTAAACACGTCGAATTCCAGGGCTGGCACCGCTTATAAACACCCGGCTTGCTCGTTCCTGATCGCGAGGAGTACGGCCAAGCACACTGAACGGAGACAGGCGACGACGAAGAGAAGAGACAAGCCTCGGGATTGTCCAAGTTTATTATACCCGTAAGCGAATTATCGATCGAAACGAGTCGGCCGATCAATTTGATCGACTAATGAATTAAATCTACGCTGCCACGCGGAAGTGTTTGCGCACTTATCGTAGGAGACTTTTACTCAGACGCAAATTTTAACGATTGTATTGATCAAATTTGAAGTCAAACTGAAAATGTAACGTGGAAACTACAAGATATTTATTGGAAATACGTATCCAATAAAAGATTGCTGCACAGCATTGATAATCACCTTAGGCGTGCAATAAGTGTTACATATCGACTCACTAAAAATATCGTGGATTATTAATATGACGAATAATTAACCGTTTAGATACTTTTATGATTTCTGAGAAATATATACTTTTATCAACTCGTAATATATATTTTCAGATTGGTTTCAAGCTTCACCGATACACTCACGATAGTCGAGTTTCATAACAACGCTAATGAATTTTCAACATGTTTCGTATAACCCACGTAATATATTCGTAAAAGGTGTCTACAAGTGTTGGAATATTTTCGCGAGTCTGTTTATGCCCGACGATAATGTTACTTGGTGAAATCTGGTTATTTTGTGTAAAGTTTAAAATTATATTTTAAGACGTGGAAGAAATGACTCGTTTAAGCTAACATCGCTGTTTGTATGGGTAGATACCTCTGATGGAATATTGGCCTCTACAGTTTCGTAACATACTCCTTACTTTAGCTACTCCATTTCAAACTTTTCTCTCGCGTGACAATTTTTGTCACATCGAGGACACCGTCTCGCTAGATTCGGAAACACGCAACGGGATCTCGTACGTGGATCGATCGTTCACGTTACACTTAGCCAAGCCTTTTTAATCTCCTTCCGGATCTAATGTTTTCGTCGCGTCTGACTCGAAGTGGCAAATTCCCCTTTGAGTTATTCAAATTAGTACATTATCCATCATGCGGATGTCGAAAGAACAATGTCAGGAAACGAAGTCTCGTAGCCTCTGGATTCGAGAACCTGAAAAATTATGCAAGTATAGTGAAAGGCCAGTTCGAAACCAGTCTCTAAACCTTCCTACTCTTAAAAAAAAAAAAAAAAAAAATGTCCTAAGTAAATCCATCGAACTCGCCTCGCCTTCTTTACTATTGGTTTGTTTTAAAAGTTTTAAAAATTTGGAGGTATTATTATTACTAAATATTTGAACAACAGATACATACATTATATCTTTTTGCAACTTCGCTATTTGTTGCGTAGCTTCGTGATAATTTATCCGAAAAAATAATCTCAGAAATGACTCGGTTTTGTATGTTTGTGGAGTATTGCGTTTCTTGTCATTATAAAGTGTCTTGTGAAAATAAGAATTTAAATAAGATGATCTGAGCATCGAACAGATGTCTTTGTAGAATCAATCTTCATCCATCTTCGGCCATTACTTTTTTATTTATACTAATTTTAATTGAAATTAGAGTCTCGTTAGAGTTTCAAGCATACTTCGTGCACTTGACATAATTTCACGGTATCCAAATACTTATAAACAGATAAACAAAGTGGCAAGGAATTTTCAATAATTGTTCAATCATTTTTAATAATCACTTCCGTATCATTAAAACTGTCCTCTTGAAAATATCAATTATTACTATACTAAATATACCCTTCGAAAATATCATGGATTTATCATCTATTTTTAAGAAATTTACATCTTCGAACAACTATAATTAGCGCTAAATGACATGGAAATAAAAGAATGAAGAAAAATGAACTTTCCACGTGTTTCTCTTATGCTCTACACTTTGTATCCATATTTGTGGCATATGGTTAGGTGGAGGATCGCGTCAAAACCTCTGGAAAGGTGGTCGAGCAGAGGCTGTCGATGGGAGGGAGGGTCACCAGAATGAAGGAGGGGGGTCACGAGAGCGAAGAAGGGGGTAGGGGGGCGAATTCATCATCAGTCCAAGTCAGGAATTATAACGGAGCGATTCATCACGAGAGGCCACCGATCCGTCATGCCGATCCACGTGTGCAAGCCGTTTTTGAATATCTCGCGGACGTATATCTGTATATCTCAGTTAACCCACGTAATATCCAGCGATGGTTTTTCAGCGGCGACCTTGGCACGGCAGGCGCGCGTTTTAAAAAACTGTTTCGAACAATGCGCGGAATTTTTGCGCGGCTCGTCGTTCGCGCAAAATGCAAATCCCCCTCGGGTTTCTTGTTATTTATATCTGCCCCGTGATTAATCGACCGCCTCATTAATTATGACAGTCTATTACGTATGCATTGCATCGTGATCGCGGCCGAACCTCGACCACTCGCCTGTAAATTACCCTTTAAGACTCTCTTTGTTGTTATACAACGAAATCCAAAAGAATTCTCTTTCGCGGATCGTTGTCCGCCATGCCAAACGAGTTAATAATCAGAGCCAGAAATTTGTCATCTTTAGGGTAAAGGAAACGCACTATGGCTATAGGAAGATGGTACTCGTATTTTCTAATGTACCTTTTTTTTTTCTTTATCAAGTTCAACGATTCATTATGAAAGTTTTGAAAGTACATGCCACTAACGATATGTGAGGTAAAATTCACTATACGTAGAACAAAGTTCTTTAAGTTTCATTTTGGAAGATAAACTTCGAATGTTTATGCATTCGTGGGATGATCTGGTAATAGTATTAGAAGAATAGACGTAATTCGGGTTTCACGAGAGTACGAATTTCCCTGAACATTCAACATTGTCTGATCGTCGATTCCAACGTAGCTAATATTAAAAAAAAAATCTAGAAACTGAAACTTTTGAATTTACTCAATTAGGAATCTGGCGGTGATTTTTTGAGAAAGCTCGAGAATGGTCGATAGATCGATTATTTTTCCGTATCGTGGCAAATGAACGGCAACAGATTAGAGGCCCCGAGCGTTATTACGACGTATAAACTATCGCAGGGCTCTGTACACCGGCGGTAACATAAATTCGAGCCACTTTTAATTTCAAAGTCATGACTGGAAAAGTGGAGGGCGCGATCGTGCCTGGATCTGATATTTATCGCGGTGGTTCGTCGAATCGCGCTCCGTTTTTCTCGATTAAAATGAACGACAGTGTTTCTCGACGCGACTGCGGCGTACCAGGAAACGGAAGTGACGTCACCCTCGACGAGCTACTCCTCCGTGATCGCGCGCCTCTGTGTGCTCGGTCGTTTCGTTTATTGGAATCGTTTGTTTGTCTTTGACCCCGATGGAATTTTATCGATGCGGTAGACTTTGCTCCCGTCACCGGTCGACCGTGCCGTTTTAAGAAACGATTTCTGTTTTAAAAGAAAATACCAGGTATGTAAATATGAAATCGGAATTTTTGTATAGAAAATACACGTTTATTGTATGAAAATGATTAAAAATATTTTATTCGAAGTATTGCCCATCGCTAGCTATACATTTTTCCCACCTGTCTGGCAATTGGTGGATGCCACGCCAAAGAAACTGTCGCTCTTTTGTGCCAAACCAGTCATCGAGCCATTTTCGTACATTTTCGTAAGAAGTGAAGTGCTGGTCAGAAAGTGCGTGTCCCATCGATGCAAATAAATAGTAATCGGACGGAGCCAAGTCTGGTGAGTAAGCCGCGTGCGAAAGTATTTCCCAACTAAACGCTTCAATCGTTTCCTTGACCGGTTTTGCTGTATGCGATGGTGCATTATCACGAAGCAAAATTACTTTGTGTAACCTTTTTTGATATTCTGGTCTTTTTTCACGCAAAGCTTGATACAAATCGATCATTTGTTGTCGGTAGCGCTCAGTATTAACGGTTTCGCCAGGTTTTAACAGCTCATAATAGATCACACCCTTCTGATCCACGTTCTTCGTTCCTCACGTCAAAATTGCCACTTCTGAATTTTTTAAACCACTCAAAGCACTGTGATTTACCAAGAGCATGCTCACCGTAAGCTTCGACAAGCATTCGATGCGATTCTGCAGCAGTTTTCTTCAAATGGTAACAGAAAATCAATGCTGTCCGCAAATCGTAGTTTCCAGGCACAAAATTCGACACGTTCAACGCTATTACAAACTATGCTGTTGTATTGTTCTGAGTCGAAAATGTCTGTGAGATGTCAACAAAGGCTTTTGGCATCAATGACGCAGTTTAGTGATAGCTACGTTATCAGCTAGGGCGATCCTTAGGCAAATTCCGGTTTCATACTTACAGACCTGATATGTCTCGATCGTGAAATTACTTTCAGAATGATAAACGATCTATACTTGTTTCAGGAGCATCCGATAACCGTAACGAACATTTTTTTCTACGTAGAATTAATGAATTACGCGTTTTAAGAATGCAGAAACTGCTCCCTATCTTTTTCCTTTATTAATGGTTGGCCGATCGTGCGTTGGTACGAACACGTGCCAGGGAAGGGACCTGTTTAAATTCTCAGATGGACACTGACCGGGGAATCGAATAAGGTTTTCGAATTAACCAGGGCCCATTCAAAGAACGTACGTGCCTTCTGTACGACACGGGGAGATAGTACGACGAGAATGCCTTTTCAAAAGTCCTTAAACGCATGACTGTACTTATGATACGTGTAAATGGCCCTTACTTCTATTACGTTGTCAACAACGACAAAGCTATCTCGTTGAACGTAATTTACTACGCCGCTACTAGTCTTCCCACGGAATTGTTCCAAATTCTTCGTATTATCGGCAAAAGGGAGTCGTCGGTCGAAATTACCTCACAACAGAGGCGAAGAAATTAGCATGGATTCAGCCAGTGGGCGAATTTAAATAAATCCATTAAACGTGCAGGCTGCCAACGTCACACGGCCATCATTTTGCTTTTTTTCCGTTTCCCCGATCGGCCGGTGGCCTCTGTATCAGCGGAGCAGCCTCCTTCACCTTCTCTAATTGACCACGATCCGCGATCTTGCACCCCCGTGGCCGATGGCGCGATGGGAGGGGGCCGGTTAGGCAGGGCGGGCGCGATTTTTGAAATTTCAAATCCGGATTTGCGTTGCAGATGCAGAAGCCCCTCGGGGCAATGTCGCGCTCGCGGAGTATAATGTTTTCCTCTCAATTAAGCCTTAATTAAGTTAAAATTAACATCGTGGATTTCTCCCTTCCCCACGCTCCCTTCCAGGGAGCACCCACCTCGAGTCCTCTCCAGCTTTGGGTGGCCTGAACCGCGTACAGCCGCCGCCAAAACACTGGCAGGTTATCGATTACACTTCGCTCGAGGAGCCGATTTCTCTCAAACGAATCAATCTCTTTCTCTCTCTCTCTCTCTCTCTCTCTCTCTCTCTCTCTCTCTCTACCTCTCTCTCTTTCTCGAAGAAGAAGAAGAAGAAGAAGAAGAAGATGATGAAGTAGAAGAAGAATTTATCTATATACTAATCCATCGAATAAAAAGCAAAGTATATATTCATTCCTAATAAGACTAGAAAAAGTATATGAAAATTAAGTCGCAAAAATGTTTACGACGAACGAATGGCTGATACCGTTACCAGTTAAAAATCTGAGTAACCGTGACGCCGAAAGTGCAGTCTGATTTCAAGGGGCTAATCGTGTTTAATCGATCCAGGATTTGCTCGTACCAGGGGGTCCATGTATCACTCCCTTCATTTTCCATTCATCGCATTCAAGCTTACCCACCTTCTCTGGTTAGATATTTCGTCGGAGAAAATGCTTCATCATAAACGGTCGCGATCCTCCTGGCCTGGCGATGATCATCCGTCCGTCTATCTCGCTCTGTTCGAAAGCAGTGGCTCGAAACGGGCTCCGACTTTTGTCCGAGGATGTACGAGTTGGTGGCTAGCACCACCGCGAAGGTGTCCACCACCACCACTGCATACGTGTGGTATGGGTTCTACTGGGAATCGAAAGCCTTCAGATAAACCAGCCTTCATTAGGGCGAGGATGATCAGACAACGCGATGGCCAACGTTGCTGGCTGCCGTTGGTGCTGCTGGTGCTGTTGCTGATGCGCCAAGGGCTTGCACGGCCCGCTCACCACGACACATAGACGTGGATTGACCGTGGACACGTTACCAAAGGAGACGATCCTACGGTCCCCGTGTGTGTCCTGCCTCTGTAGAGAGCTGCCTCCTGTGTTCCTACTCACCGTGGGTCCCTTGTCGACGAAGGATTATGCTAAAAGGACACACGGGGAGCGCTTCCACGTCTCGAATTAGGAAGACTCTTCGCGAGTTTTATCACTACCGGAATTGTGTCCCGGGACCCTTCCCTCGCTGCGTCAACCAGCCTGCTACCGCGTAATCGATGAATAAGAATCGACCTGCGCTCTTTTGCTCTTTTACAACGACCGTACTTACTCGCCACTCTCCTTCCTCTTCTTTTTTTCCAAGCTTCTACCGCGCACAGACTTTGTATCATACGCCATTGCTATCCTCAGAAAATTTTATCTTTTCGTTTAATCGTCGCTGTCAAGCAAAATTTTTCATCGTTGTCTCGACGATTTGCAGGGATTTTAAGATTCCTGAGAAAATATGCAAGGGGGGGATAATCGAAGCGTGCGATTTCTCGCGAGAAATCTACGCGAATAAGTACGTAAGACGACGTTCCCGTCATCGGGCCGACAGTATTCAATCAAAGTGGCTAAAGAACAGGCCGGAACGAACGGTCGGTCACGTGTGGTTGCACGCAACGTGACGCGCAATGGTGCGTGCCTGGAAGCCCGGAGGAGCATGGAAACAGGGTTGGGACAAGCAATTTTCCGGAACGCCTCGGTTCCAGCCAGCGATAGATTTCCAGAACGATTAGACTGCGCTGGTCTTCGTTTCAATTTCCTCCTTTTATCGGTGACCGTGTGGGACCACTGCCTGCCGTACTTACTCAAACCTCTCCAGTCACCGTTCGATTTTTATTCGATTCGCGAGCCAGCTCGTAATTCTATTGTTTTCACGGACTATTAAGTAGTCGGGTAATAGGCCACTTCCGGTTAAACGAGGATGCTCGTGAGCACCGGCAAGCTGAAACTCTTCGAATGCAGGAAAGGGCGCGGCCGCAGCCTAATTCCTTGAAAGATTAAGGAGAGGCATGGCCTGGCTCTCGACTTCTTCGACCTCCATTTCAACCGGCGACCTCCTCGTCCACCTTTTACCCTCTCGCCCCGTCTACCCTTTTGCGAGCCGACTATAACGCTCGTTATCCACGAACGAGTGGCTATTTCGCTTCCTTTCTCACGTCGTTTGTCCTCCCTCGCGATTCGACCCGGGCTAGATGATTTACGATCAATACTCGCGCGATCTCGCGCCGCTCCGCTCCCTGACAGACCTTCTTTTCCGACCGGCAGACAATCTTCCATACAAGATCAAGGTTTCTACTATTTCACCGACCTATTCGTTCTTCAGGAGCGCTTAAAACATCAGCGTTCTCTGTCAATTCTGTATAGTAAAAATGCCGCAAGCGTTTTTAATATTTTCGCGAACCGTCCATTCGAGTTTACGATTTTGTTCAATCGATTTTCGAGGAGATTAATATCTGTTGCAAAGAATCGTCGATCTTTAGAAGCGAAATTATCCCGTGAAGTCATCGATAGTTTGGCCGTTCTCCGTTTGTAAATATTCAGATATTTAATTGCGGTATTGGAGGGAAATATCCTTGGAACGAAGACGAGTAAACTATCGTTAGCATGTTCTTATATTTATAGCTTCATCATCGTATCCTTCGCAAATATCATCGACTTGTACCTACGGTGCTACTTTATCGAAACTTGTATAATCTTTTTGATCGCGGACATTTTCTCGATTTTACTGACATACAAACTCAGAATATTCTTATTTATATAATATTGTTCTATTATTTATCGTCGAAGAAAGACATCTGTTGTTATTACGTACAACTTCTACTTATTCGTCATAATTTCATTTAGTTTGGTAGCTGCGAGAAATTGTGTAGGATTGAAATTTACAAAGATCCAAGCTATTTATAGGAATTGCGAGAGAACTTGTTGTTCCCTCGGAGTTTGATTTGGCAGTTAGCGAAATCGCGGTGTTTTTTTTCCTTTTAAGGTTTGAAGGAAGAATGAGAATAGCCTGTTCATGATAATCATGAATGAAAAAACGTTTTTCCATTTCGCGTTTACCAAAGGAATATTGGTAGAATGCAGCGACACACGTTAGCGCGTGTCGACGCCAAAGTCGTGAGTAGAATGTCCACGACTGATTAATTTCCAGCGTTTAACCTACATGCGAGTAGTCTGGGAAGGTGCCTGTCAGACCGCGCGTATCATATCTACTCAAAATTTCTATACTGCCACGTAGGATTGCGTGACATCGATCGGTACTCGATCAACGACTAAATTAATGACCTATAAACACCTATGAAACAATGTCTGTATGTGTTTCGTTCAAATTATATTCCAAATCTTACTACTACTAATCTGCAACTTGTACTTGATGTACTTGTATTTGTGCTCGAGAAATATTTCAAGCTTGAAAATTCGCTAGAGGTTCTCCCTCTAGTTTTAAAATAATAGTCAGAACGTTATGCAGTGAATAATTTTCTGTATGCGTATGATTCGATCAAAGTTGTATTCCAAATTTTGCCAGTTAAAATATCAATTGTTCGTTTATATTTTAATATATCAGATAATCGTGCACCAAAGTGTTTTGCGCTCGAGAAGTAACTAGAAATTTCCTTAATTTCCTTTCTCTGGATCTTAGGTAGTCGTGAAAACATATAGATTTCCCATCTGCAACATCTTTGATTCGTCTTACATTCGTGTTGCAAAATACCCTGCGTTTGAAGGGCAACTAAAAGTGTCTAATTCAGAATAGTGGAAAAAATGTATAGAGTTGTCGTCTAGAATACGTTTATAATATATGTTATAATATTTTAACGTTCTTCTTCGACGTTCTTTACGTATTCCAAGAAATCTAATTGCAAAAGATTTCGCGTAACGCGAGTCTCGAAAGGGCCGGTCCTCGGTTGTACAGGGATGAAATAATCGAGACAGGGAGGAAGAAGTAGCGGAGAAAGACGAAGGAGAGGTGGAGGAGGATAAGAAAAGGAAGAAGAAGAGCGTCATCGACGGTAGGAGAACGTTGTCTCCGGATCGGAACGCGCGCGTATCGAGTCGTCTACGTAAAAGTGCAGCTATAGTCTTTGGGTAGAGCGAGCTTTGGAAGAGAGAAGGAGTTTGCTTACTCGGTTTCACGGAGTAAAAGAGAGGAGGAGAGAGCTAGAGAGGGAGAGAGCGTCCTCCGGAGGCCCTCGAGGTTGGTCGGAGGTGGCTCCGCCTCGTGTCCGCCTCCAGAACCCGATTGGATGGCAAATTCTCCCGCCTCGAGGCTCATTTGTTTATTAATGTTGTAATCACCCGCGTGATCCTCTTTTGTCCCGTTCCCTCCGTCTCTTCCACACGGCTCTTGTCCCGCGGAATGCGACCAGTTTCGACTCGCTTCTTGCAGCCTCTCCTCGTCCTTCGGCTCTCCCTCTGCTCTCTCGCTACTCTTTCCTCCTTTCTTCCTTTCCTCCTTCTCTTGTTCCATCTCCTTCTCACGCTCCGCTTCCTCTATTCCCTCTCTCCACCCCTCAAACGCGAGCAAACACACCATCTCTCCCTCCGAAGCCCTCGTTCTCTTTCTCTGCGTTATCGCTCACGGTCTCGCTCATTTTCTTCTTCTCATCCTCCCTCCCTTCTCGACCTCCTCCTCCACCAGCGTCACCTCCTCCACCCTTTCGCTGGTCACTCTGTTCAAGGGAGACCAGAGAGAACTTCGTTTCTTCTTCTCATCGCATCGTCGTCGTCGTTGTCGTCGTCGCCGTCGTCGTCGTCGTCGCGTCGTTCCCCTCGTTCGCTTTTCTGCGTCCTTTTATTCAGCCGCGGGTGGTTCCTTTTCCACCCGAGTTCGCGCCACCGCTCTCTCCCTTTCTCTCTCACTCTCCTCGCTCCTATTTCGTTCTCCCTCTTCTACGGATTCTCCTTCAGCTTCTCTAGACGCTTCTCCTCTCGTCTTCGTTCCTCTTCCATTCGGTTTGCTCGTTTTGCCCGCTGTCGATCGCGGTTCGAACGCGCTCTTCGAATTTAAACGCGACTCGGTGTCTCGTATCGCTTGGCAAATGAACGAATACCGTGGCCGCCGCTTTATTGCACGCCGCAATCATTTCCCGAGCTCTCGTTGGCCAGCTTTCCCGATCGCAAGTCTTGGACCACGAGTTCGGTGTCTGCCAGCGGAGCGTTTCGCTGCTTTTTGTCAAATACCATCGGCGAGGATTTCCAGCGTGAGATTATCGTGACGGCCTGTTTATTTGGCCTGTCTTCGACAGCGTGACGGCGACAGGAAACGCTCCGACGACGGGAATCGACGTTGAGGGACGTTTACTCAGCCAGTCTGACGTTCCGTATGAAATCCAAGATGCCGGGCTAACGCCGGGACGCGACGTGAAACAACAAGCTCCGATGAAAGCACCTAAATAGTCGTTCCAGAACGGGGGAAACCGTGTTCGTCTGGGTAAATCTTATTTTTGGACGATGTTCGATAAATTGTGAAAGCACGGATAGAAACTATCCTTTGTTTCGCCGTTTGCGTGCTATGATCGGCTACGTATAATTGCGTTCGAGGTTTTGAAACACCGGGTTTCTCTTCTTTTGTCTCATAAAACATAATTACGTAGGCTGTGCTATTGTCTCGCAGTGACTTCTTCTGCGAGTCTTCTACAATGTTGTAGAGCCAACTGTTTGCCCTGTCAACGTTTATTATACTTACATAATTTTTGTATAGGCACATTGTTTGTTATTCGTTGAAATACACCGATAAAAATAACACGACGATGATTTGTTAAAACCTAAGGATATACATGACGCGATTCAATTATATCGAATTATATATTCGTGAGACATTGTACTCACAATGTTACTAGTGGGCAATGTGAGCAGCATCGGGGAATTGCTAATGGACAGTCTTTTAATGACAGTTTAACCGACTCCCGTGACGATCCCTTTCGATTCCGTTCAATTAACCGATCGAAGAATAATCGACGACCATGAAATCGGATTTCACGTGAGGCCGGCCTACGTGAGGGAATTCTAAGAGGATCGAAATGATTGCGTTAAGTGTTTTCATGCACGTGCACGCGGCCATTCGATCCCGATGAGATCTAGCCGGTGAAATGGATTGATTAACGCGAATCTTACACGGAAAAACTATAAATTACGCGGCAAATACAGGCTCAAAGATCGCTTCATAGACGAAGATCTTTTTACTTTCTTTCAATACCAAATAGCCTTCTTCTTGCTCCTATCCTTGGTTTACTCGAATCACTCTCTTGCTTTTAATATCCTTTATCGTTCAAACTAAATCTATATTGTCCACTAATAAAGTATTATCATTATACGATAACCAGTTTGACTGTGACATAACGAGCTTGGTCGTTGTACGGAAAATTCGGGATTGAATTCTACGATGTTGGAGCTTATTTTAATCGATTAACCCTTTCACTGTTAAACGCGTACGTGACATGTATATATCGAAAAATATAAACCGTTACAGTGTACAGTAATTGCGATGACACACGAAGGACAGTGTGTTTCCTGTTTTAAAATCCAGCACACAAGCAGCAGCGCACGATAATCGATACGTAAATAACTGTAGCAAAAATCTGTTTACACGATCTTTTCGACAGACAAATGGTTTATACGATCGGAGTTCACATTCAGATAAGTGGATTCAAGCGACAGAAGTTTATTCGACCGAGCATTGTCTAAAACTTCGTTCCAACGAATGGAGTTCGTACAAAGGGAATTCTACCGTGCACACGTGCGCTATCAATTATTTTTACTTTAATCTCTAGCAAAGGGCTCGATTCCTCTAGCCCGCGTCTATAGTTCGTCCACTCCATAAAGCAAACGTTACTCCGAATTATGTTTTGCGAATTGTACGACCAAGATGGCGTGATCTGGTGGTAACACGAGCAGCTGACAAACCCACGCGAAACTCGTACTTTCGCCATCGATGAATTACCCCAATCATATTCGTTCATTAGAGAAATAAGAGGCAGCGTGGTCTTCCTACCCTGTTGTTGTTCTTCCGCCATCCGGCGAGAAAAACAAGCGAAGGAGATAGAAAGAGAAAGAGAGAGAGAGAGAGAGGAAAGGAGGGCCCGGCTCGCGGTGGAGGTTTCCTTCTTTCCGCGTGTGGACGTGTTCCAAATGTAGAATTCCTCGCGCGGAGGGCGTGGCGCGCCGGTACGCTTCGTTGTTATTCCGAAATGACGAATCATAATGTATAATGCCCGAGCCTTTTTCCTTCGCGGCGGTGTTGGTGCACGTAGGTGCACCTGTCCGTGAAAGCACCTTTGGTAGTAAAGTGATATGCCGCCTCCTCCCCTCATCCCCGATCTTCTCCCCGTGGTACTATTTCTATCCTCGTCGAACAGGCGAGCCAAGCCGCGTTTCGTTACCTCCTTGTCTCGTTTCCTTCGTTGCCCTCCCTTCCTTCCTTCTTTTCTGCAGCTCTGTTGGTTGGACCCTGTAACGGGGCCCACAAGCTGGCTGCTAGTACTTACACAGCTTATTCAAATGAAGCCAGGATTGCTCGATGTATCTCGGGACTAACTGGATTCTCAAAATTAAAAAAGGAGAGTAGGGGGCTGGTGTGTGCGCGCGTGCGCGCGCGCGCCAGCTCGTGGAACGAGCCCGCCGAAACGAAGAAGCGATTCGAGGAACGCTTTTGCTTCTTTTCTTTCACCGGCAGCTATATGCTTCTCCGACCCTTTCTCACTCTCGTACCCTATCTTCGTACTTGTTCCTCGTCCTCTCTTATTGCGTTTGTTGCGTCCTGCTCGCCACGTTTCTTTGTCTTCGTCTTATAGTCTTATCGTTTCGTTTCTCTTAACGTTCGCCTCGTCATCGTGCCCTTCGCCCGTTTAGCAATCGTTCTTTCTTCGCGCTCGACGACGATTCAAGGAGTGGCGCTGCGACAAACCGAAGATTACAAGTCCTTTACCGGGTGTTGCACCGAAGGCGGAGGTGCGACCAAGTGCATGGAACGGATGACTTAGAGAAACAGTCGGAAATCTTTCTTCAAACTTCCTTTCGAATCTCGTTCCTCCTTTTTTAACGAGCTTGCTGCTTCTCGTAATTGATAGATAACCAGCGGAACTGCGTTTAGCAGTAAACATAACGCTTTTTATTGTACGCAGGCAACTTTACCGATCGATCAAACGGTAAACCTATTTGTCTTTGGTAAAACGGATCTCAGATTGTGTGTTCTTTGTCTCCGATCTTAATACGCTGTGCGCTTTTTACAAAATCGTCGGAAAAGTGTGTCCTACAGGAACCTATTTTTCTCCAGAAGATTAGAACGAATTTCGTTTCTGAAACAGTAAGATTCCTCCGAGGATAAGTCTCTCGTCGATTCGCGTTGTTCGAAGTACGTATCTTAATCATCGCTATATCGATCCTCTTTTCTAACTTCGAATTCTCATGTTTCGTCAATTAATCACGGATTAAGTTGCTTTTACTCGCGGATAGAAGGTTCAGTGTAGGGATCGGTTCGCTTTATTCTCGAAAAGCCTCGCGTGTCTCTACTTTCGCGCTTATTTTCGCCCACGTTCGAAAGTAAAACTCAGAAACGAGCGAAATCCTCGCTTGAAACATCCTAATCCTTCACCCGCGTTTTCCAGGTCACAGTAGTCATCAAAATTTCATCGATCCACGATCAATCCTCGGCGTGAAAGCGGGCAGAAAGTTACGCGAACGTTTCAGGCTCAGGTAACGCTTATTTATCTCCGGTTCGGCGGCGAGTTTTCGACGCTGGTCGCCATTGTGTCCTAGGGGCACGCAGCTCCTATTCATCAGTAAGAAATTGCGTAACCGCAAAGCGGAGCAGGAGGCTCCTGTCGTCACATTAAGGACGCATTTAGCGAGTTTTCGGCCCCTAGAAAGGGTCGTGCGTGGAAATCTTATACGTTCTGGCCTCTGGTCCGAACAAAAAAAGGAAAGTAGGGAGCCGGCTACCTTCCGTCCTTCTACGAGCCGAAGATCCGTCCGTTGCGAATTTCACGATCGTCGTCGACACTTGGCGACGCTGGAAATCGGTTCGGAAATCGATCAGGTCGATCGTTTTGTCCCTCCCTGGCACGCCTTCCTTCCTACGTTCTTTAAAAATCCATTCGGCCACGTTGTATCGCGTGACTCGTCGCGTCTGCTCAGCTGCTCCCATTGGAAAACGTGTTTGGCCAGCGGATTTCGACTTTGATCGCGGCCCACAAGATCTCGGAGATTCGGAAATGCTAGTCTAGTCTGTTTACTATTAACGTCTATTCTTTCGCTGCGCCTCGACTTTCCAGCGATTCGAAGTTCTTCGAGATTACGAAGATTCATTCGGAACCAGTTCGAAGAGTCTCAGATCCCATCGCCGGCTTTAAATCTAAGATTCGTAGTTTTTCAAGACCATGAAGACTCGTTTAGCGTCGTATGAAAGCGTCTCGGATCCCGTCACTAGCACTGCTGCAGAGTACAACATTTTTCAGCACTCTGCAGATTCGTTTCGACTCGCTTGGGAATATTTCAGGTCCCGACGTTAGCGCCGAATTTAGAAAGCTAGTCTGGCTAAGACGAGCGATCCGCCGGCGATGAGGTAACGATCCGAATGACTGGTAGATTCGCGAAACCGATCGCAATTTAAATTCGAAAGTCTCTTCGTCTCCCGGAACTCCTGCATGGTAAATGACATTTCGTATCGATCACCGTGCTCGATATATACAGGGTGAGGCCACGGGGACCAGGTGCCACCGATCACTCACCGAAACCTTCGTCGTACGAGTTAATTTGTTCCTTTTATCAGATAAAAGCTTCGATTCCTGTCATTATAGAAAAAAAAAAATCAGGAAATTCGTGGTCAGCTTGCTACTGTAAGATAGATGTTACTTATACAGGATTAATTCGAGTGTTTCACCCTGTATACGTATCTGGGTGATCGAGACGAGATGAAACAGGCCTTGATAGCGCACGCACGATGAGAACGCGGAGAGTTTCGATGATTGAGCAACTGGTGGGATCGAATAAATCATTCGAGGCTAGCGCAATCGTGAGCTATGCCTTTGCTAGCTTCCAGAATTCTGACGAAAGTCGTGTGAAATATTTGACAGCTGGAAATCGATCATCCATATGCAAAAACATGGAGAAATTTTGAAATAGAATTGTAATATTCTGGAAAGGATAACCCAGGAAAATTGAGAAAATTAATTTCAATGTTAAGAAAGTTTATCACCTATAAAAATATCACGAAGGAAATTGGCGCGAAGAATTAAATAGTAGCGAAATACTGCAAACATCGAAAGATAGATCGTGCACTTTCCGCAATCTCGTGTTCTTTTTCTTCTCTTTATCCTTTCGTGTATCTTCCATTGCGAAAATGATTTGCATATCGCTAAGCTTCTTATTTTCCACCATTATCTGTGAAGATTCCAAAAATTACCTGACTCGACCGAAAGCACTGTCTATTCTAACAGCAATACTAGGAAAATTCCACATATTTTTGTTGATGTATTAGTCACGATAATTAACTAAATCGTATAAAATAATATACCTACGTAAAAAATTTATTAGTCACAAATGCAAGATGAAAATGGCTAAAACCACCTCTAACGTATCTAAAAATCCTCTCACGCCTTAATCATCCCTTCACAGCCATTCATCAACGAAACATCCGGCGTGAAACGATAACGCCGCGGGTCACGATTAATTTCCCAAAGATCGCTTCTTCTTTCGCTGGATGTGTTTGCTGGTGGTTGCAGTGGCCGTGTATCCGGTCCGCGGCTTGCAGACGCAACAGTTTCTGCTGGTGGGGCACGTTTTACGGAGAAACGAGTAAGCATAATATTGATATAGCCGGTGCGCGAGGCGACGTTGATATCGTTCGAGCGATACCACCATGGTCGCTGTCCGGCCAACCCGTAGGGTTCCATTCGTCCTGACGGCGCTCTCGTCCATGCGATCCCTGGAAACTCACCGGGGGCTTCTCTTCGCCCTTTGCCGCGCTCGTCTCGCATCGCCAGCAAGCTGGAGCCCCTTTTCTGTCGGGCCCCGAAGGCCCAGATAACGCGAGCATGTGGCGTGGGCGAGCAACCGTACGCTCCGATGCGGTTCGGATTTCTGCAATTGCACGCTCACCTTCTTCTACGTTTCGCCTTTGGTATTTTTCTCCCAGAGTATTCTTCTTCGTTGCTGATCCTCTTCGTCGTCGCGTCCTTCCACGCACGCTCACTGTGTGAGTCAGGATAGATGGAAACCTCGTCACTTTGATCATCATTGGAAATAGTAGATCGGAACTTGGTTGCACCGATATGATTCTAAAAAGCCGGCACGTGATTCGATATTTTGTGACTTTGGTGATAGTTCGATGTTGAAATTTCAGACGTTGCAAAGTAGCGGTTGTTTGGGTTAAATGTTGAATTTTTAAGTAGAATAGGTAATTTCGTGGAATATTACGTAGCTGAAAAAGAGTATAATTTGATGATTTGTTGATTTTTGGATGAGGTTTAAGTAAAGGGATATCAGTTGTCTGGGTTAAATTTTGGGTTTTTAAGCAGATGGTGTTAGCGTTTTAAGTTAGAACGGTATATTTAATAGTACATAGTATATAGAATATTTTCTCACCTCGATGATCATCGAACGTTGAAATATAAAGTACGAAAAGGTATTTGCCAATTATTCCATTCAAGTAGAATAGGTCGTTCTTTTTCAATTTTTCGGCGATTAATTTCAAGACTCATTATTGGAAAAAATTCGCAATTTGACATTTTGTTGCTTCAACGATCGATGAATGTCGAAGTTCGAGGTGCCCAACGGTATTTATTGCAGCAACTTTTAAGTAGAATAGGTTACAGCGTTAATTCCAAGGAGCATTACGTACTAAAAGAGGCACGCGATAATCTTGTGGCTAGGTATAATGAAACGGTCGAGCCGACAAAAGCACCTGGCCGCAACAATATCCGCGTTGGTAGCTTCTGCGGCTGCACCAGGTGGGACTGGCAGGTCACTCGACGGGTCAGTTTCTAAGGGACACGGATTGCTTCACCTGTCTGAGTGGCCAGGGCCTTGTCGATTGTCAAGACACTGCGATAAGTCGACAGGTAATCGTCTTTGATTCCATAGCCGATTCTCTAGTCTTTTTGGTAATTAAAATTAAACGTTTCAAAGGTAGAATTACCTGTGTCGTCATAGAAGTGTTCTACAGTCGCTATCGATCATGTTAGTACACGCAGATTGCAGGATATTTCGTCAAAAGGCGACCTATCGTCGAACGCGAGAAGCGCATTGTTTAATTTAAAATCCTCTTTTTTCTAAAATGGTTTTCACTCGGTGAATAAAAAGTATAGTGGATTAGATGGACTTCTCAGGTGTTCGTGCAACACTCGCCGGTAATTTTCCTGGTGAGTGTCCGAGCGATTGAAAAATCTCGCACCTCTCAGACGCAGAATCCGACCTGTTAATAACCCAGACGGATCATAAGTCAGCCGGGTGTCTACCTGCGGCGCGACATTTCACGCGGCCTGTTCTCGGGCAGGTACAATGCAGGAGGCGGTTGCCCACACAGGGCCCCAGCTTACACATCCGCCGAGCGATGTAAACTCGCTCGGTCAGTATAAAGTCCTCCGGTACTGTTCGCGATGGCGACAAGGCCAACGCTCGTATTTCAATTCGCCGTGAGTCGAATTCGAGTCACGGCTCCCTATCTATGGCGCTCGATAACGGAATTCTTTCGCCATTATCGCTCAATCTGTCCGCTTCGATGTGACACGCCGAAAGAGAGACAGAGAGAACGAGGTTCCGGTCCCGGTGTTCCGGTATCGGAATCGATAACCTCCGCAATCGTTGGAAATTTCGTGAATTACTGGCCCATTGTTTAAATCTCCTATTGGGAACTTTTGGAACGTTCGTATAAGTTGTTACAACGAATGAGTTTCGAGATAACATAAATCAAGTTAGATACTTGTTACCGGTGAAAGAAATGCAATGTTCCTTTCAGACATGTATATCTATCTAGAAGTATTAATCACGTGGACCAGGATATAGGAAGCTGAGCCAATGGTTAGGCAAAAGTAAATCTATTCGTCAAATGGAAATTCAAAACCATGCAGGCCAGTCATTTGGTAATTTACTGTTCTCTAAAAAAAGAAAAATAAAAAATGAAAGAAAGAAAAGGGATTAAGAAATAAGCGAATATAATACAAATAAGTGAATAAAAGAAATGTCAAACAAATTGCGTCAAATTTTCCATCGTAACATGTTGACGAAGTTTCAAAATGTTTTATATAACCCACATTGTTTAAGGGTTTCTGTAACTATCCGAACACTTATTGACTAAACCTACGCGTAATCGAGAGAACGTTACTCCATATGAATAAATAAACTGTGCACGAACTATGTACATTTTTAAGATGCGCAAACACATGCGGTGACAATGGAGCGGAAGAAAGTGGAGCACGTGTGTACCAACGGGCCACAATTCATTTCTCAAAGCGATGCAAAGCGGATGCTACTTAGCATGCCCGTCCCACGGAAGCGGTTCATTGATCATCGAACAACCTCCGTGCTTCTATTTAAGCCGAGCTGCTTTCGTTGGCAAAAGTTACCCTGCGCCATCGTAATCGGCACATGCGCCAATTGGCAGCTGCCATTTTCGTAATGAATCGGCAACCCGAGATGTCCTTCGCTGATTTATCGGCTGATTAGCATAGGACGCTGGGTTCGCGTGGGGTTCCATCGGGTACACGCATCCACGCGTATACCCGTCCTTTGAATTCGGCGCCTCGATTTGATAACGGAAGTGTGTCATTTCGAAAAATGGCTGATTCTTCGTGAGAAAATTGAAAATTGCAAAGAGAATGTTTATTTCTCCGGTGATGAATTTCTTCGTAGCGAACGTTGACACTTCAATTGCGTTGATTCGACGCTTTTTCACGAGGATGTAACGTGACGCGTTGACAAGGATCAGAAAAATTTGGAGATGAGGAATTAGGAACAATTTATAGTTAATGTCCAGAGTTGCGTAACATTCCATTTGCTATTTCGCTTTCACAAATGTATCTTATCGAGGTCTGTCTCGAAATCGAAAAATTGAAGTATTTATAACGCTGTGACGAACTATTGCTTAAACGAAAGCTTTGTGAAAATTGAAGGAACACTCGTCTTACGATTCGCAGTTGCTCAAAAAGCTTCCTATCGTTTGAATAATTTAAGATCGATCGGAAAGTGAGATTCGTCGTGAAATTGCGATTTTATCCGAAGAAATTATTCTATTATTCGTTACTTTGCACGATTCTCTCGTTCCACTTTTCGCAGGATTGAAACAAATGTTCCTGTCTTTCGGTCTTCCATTACATCGACTCGTTTCGAGTAAAATTCACTTATCGCGGATAAACGTTCGTCCGGCATGATTCGATTAACGCGGAACCGTGGCTCGCAGCGACGACGTCAGACATCGGCGATCGATTTATCTCGCGAGGTGCGAACGCCGCAGCCGTGTTCCCGTTAAGCAACAATTTATCAACCGACCGCGGCGTTAATGTATTCGTAAAAAGGCGCGCAGCTGCTCCCGATGGCAGCGTGTCGCACAATGAAGCAACATCGCGCAGGGGTAGATTCGTGCGAGACGATTTTTCTCGTGTTATATAATAAAAAGGCGAAACCTAGAAAACGTAGGACGAGAGACAGACAAGGACAGAGGCGAGAAAGAAAAAAAAGGGAAAAAGGAAAAAGAAAGAAAGGAGACAAAAGGTGAAGCGCAACGAGATGGGGTGGCGCGGGGTTTTCAATCGACAATCAATGAAGCGCGTCCGCGGGATTAAAGGTCCAATGAAGAGAGATAGATCTAGATTCGCGGTACTGGCTGAGCCAATCGGATCTGGTTCAAGGAACCCCGGGGACCGCGGCTGTATTTGCAATGCAAAGCAGGCGACCGTGCGTCGTAGCTACCGACGAACGAGGACCCCGCACACGCCATACGTCCTCTTCCTTCGAAAGGCCTGCTTCTCTTTGTCGCTCCACGACACATGGCTACGTTCGATTATTTAGATATGCAGATGATCCCGCGGAAAGACCGACCAGTACACGGAATATACTGGGATCCCCGACATCGACAGAGACGGAGAAAAGTGGGAAATTACTGTCCTCTTCAATTTTAAATCGTTATATATATGCGTGTTTCCGTGTGTTTGTATATATATATTTGTCGGGGAAATGTTTGTTTAAATTGTCCATATATTGCGAAATTGTGAGATCAACGAAGCCATCGAGAGAATTTTGCAGAATTTTGATCCAGTACGGATGCAGGCGATGGGAAATAGAAAAATTTCTTTCCTTTCGAAGAATAAATTTTCTGAATAGTTTCTTAGAATGATAGATTTCTTGGATCTCTTAGAAATGTTTGAGAAATATTATCGCGATGCTGTGAGATCGATGAAGTTAGGTGAATCTGGTAAACAAATTTATCGAGCTCGTAGTAAAATTGTTCTCGCGAACCAGCTTCGACATCGTCGAATTTTTCCCTAATCTTCTCTCTGATGATCACAGATATTCGTTACGTATATGATATGTCGAGTATATTTCTTAGCAATCTTCACAGTATTTTCATATCTGAGTTCAATTTACGAAATGAGAGAGAAAATGTGTCTGTGTAACTAACGCGAACCGAATAAGAAGGGGTTGCTACCCCCTCTTCACGAGGACAACCCATTTCCAACGAAGGGATCCCATTGTTGGCCAGAAATTTGCATGTCGTCGCACTTTCTGACGCGTGTTCATGGAAGGGCTTGTTCCTGGCGAGGAGTACGGGCGTAAAGTTATCCCCACCAGGCGAAGGGATGCTCATTTTTCGGGCATATGCGCGCGTACTTCGTTCTCGATCGTCGTATCACCGGGGTTCCATCGGCGGGTGTCATCGACACCGACCTCTACCCTACGTGGTCGACTTCAGGAGCGATTTTCTTGGTGATTTATCGTCCTTGGCTTCGTAGCTCGTTTACATATCGTTTCGAGCCGCTCCTTCTCCCTCCCGGTGACACGCGTGTCAGCCAGCGATTTGCAGTTTCGCAATGTTGTCCCCTTTCCTCGCGGACAGTCGATCCTTCATTGCAGTTTAGCGTCCAGAAAATTATAAGCTTACTTTGATAGTTAATATACTTTGGATGTTTGCTTCAAGTTATTTTTGGCGATATTTAATCATTTCTTTGCCTTTGAAAATGTTCTAAATTTTATTGGTCCGGCCGAGATCATTGGCCAACTCGTTCGTTTTAGTTTATTATATTTGTTTCGATGTATGAAAAATAAGAGATTCTCTTAGACCTAAGTTTAATAGAAACAGATTTTCAATGAAAATTATTTATTACAAAATTGTAAATAATAAAGATTTATTTCTGATTCGGGGTAAAACAGAGGTGGTTATCAATTGTTAAATGAACAATTTTCAATTAACAGTCGGAAGATTTGCTCGAGTATATAACAGGAATAAGGCTAACGTCATAGTCGGCGCTCTTTACCCACGTTGACAATTAAAACGCATTTATTGCCGGCAATTTGCTAATCATCGGGTAAAGTAAATGCTGAGCAATATCGTGGACGAGATACCGCTATAATTACATAAACGAGAAAGAGAGGCGAGGCAGCGCGCGCACGGCTTTATCATCTTCTTTTTTCACTTTTGTTCGTTCTTCAAGCTCGGCCGATATTCTTCTCGTTTTTTCCTTCCCTTTCCGCCGGATTCGTCTTCACCCAGCGTGTCGACTGTCTCGATTATCGATCGACCACCTTGACGACGGCTTGGGAATTAATTGGGACGACCTCGTTAGCGGCGGATATCGACGACCATCGAGAAAGAGATCCCGAGGGTTTTCGTTTGCACCCGTAAAAAAATCTTGCTCTTTTATTTGGCCAGGTAGGGAGCCGCGCCAGCGCTCAGCGCAGCTGCTCGAATCGACTTTATTGAAAAAACCATGGCCGGATATTTTTTTCCTTCGTCGTTGCGAACGTTGGAATATTTCTTGTCCGATTACCCGAAAGTGTGACTTTTAGAAGTCGAATCGATTAGATGAATAATCTAGATAAAGAAGGTTCGAAAATTATCCTTGAACGCCGCAGACTGGATTAATTCTGACTCATATTTATTTCCAGATTGTTACGCCATTATCTTCTTATTATTATTCTATTATTCGAAATTTCTAATTTATCCCCTTTCGGAATTCCTCAGTTACATTCTACAAAGAAATTGTACTCTTTATATACAACAGGATTTACATAAAATTGGCTATCTGTTTATTTCGTTACGTAAAAATGTAGAACAAAATGTTTTACAAACTTTAATGCGGCAATGTTTCTCTATCTCTATGATAGAGGTGCATCTAACGTTCGAGACGATATATTTATGATCCATCGGCATAATGATGCAGCCCCTACCAAACGACAAAACTCAAGCGAACTATATCTTGTCAAAAAGAGTCTGAATAATCTTCGTCTGAATAAAATTCAGGGAAATCGATCGAGTGGTGAGGCAAGAAGAACTGAGATATCAAAAGCCCGGTCGGACTGCATCGCCTGTATAATTACGATTCGCTGATTCGTGTTAGCGAATCGTATCCTCGGGTGGCGGGCGCGCGCGCGCGCGCTTGCACTAGCAAAAACGTGGCGCGTTGAAACGAAGGAAGAAAGGGAACGGGTGGCCGGGAGAATAGAGTTGTAAAGCGAACGACGAGAGCTGCCAGTTTTTCCGAACGTGTTTCCTCCGTGGACTCGTGCAGCAGCTCGTGTAGATCGCTCCGATGCACGCACACCAACGGATGCACGTTCCTCCGCACGACACGGTAGACGTTGGTGGTTTTATCGCGCTATAAAACAATCGTAGGGTGTCTCGTAATGATCGCGAAAACTTTTATAGACAGGGCGAAGGCCTACGGAGGCCTGTGCGTTTTGTAAATCTAAGTACCCACGGTGATTTTAATGAAACGTCCGCTTTAAACGAATAAACGACAATAAGAAGCGTTCGAAGTAACAGATTTAAATCTCGGAAGCGCAATCAGTAGGAACGTACCGGATACTCGGAACGTTCAAATTAAACCCACCCTTTCGATGATTACGCTGCACCTCCACTCGACGAATCGCAATTTATCACTGTGAAAACCTGGAAGATCGATACCGTGGCTTCCGTCGCTCGCAGCAGCTGAAGAACGCTTTCTAAATCATCTTCGTACTCCGGCCAATAATTTATAAAAGTCTATCAAGTTTTTCCCGATGTCTATCTGCTCTTTGTGGTTGAAACGGCCTCGTGGGAATAAAGTCGGATAAGGAGGGGGAATAGAGTCGTAGAGCTGCCAGTTTTTCCTCGGGTCGTGCTTCTAGCGGCTGATCCTCGCGTGGACACAGCCTATCTTTTCTTCATCTTCCACCGTCCTCTCTTTCTCTCCCTCTCTCTCTCCCTCACTCTCTTTTTCTCTCTTCCTTTCTTTCTGGCATGCTTCTCTCCACGAGATGCGTACGTGTGCGTGTCCACGAAGGGAGGAGACACGCGTGCACACGGCCGACTTGGAAGCGCGAACGCGAGGGGGACACGCGCTAACCTGGAACGTCCCGTGCATACGAGATCGTCGAACGTTTTCACGAACACGTCCTCGCCTTCTGTACACGTAATAACCGCGAGATATCGAGAAAGATCTTGTCATCGCACCTTCCCGAACGCTTGTCCGTGTGTCGGCCGATGAAGATGATTTGTCAATCTCCTGACCCTTCGCGAAAATGACGATGTGATTAAGTGGGATACGCGGTACTATCTTTGGGTTGTAAAACCAGATTTTTTTATGGATTCAGTAGAGATACTGTCTCAAGAAATGTTTGTTTCGTTAGCGGGCTGTGGACGATGAAAATGGACTATCCAATTTCGTTTAAAGTATGTACACGATAGATGTGAATGTATGTGCAGGGAATGCACGAATTGATTTACCACATTCAGTGATTACAATATCATTTGTAAACTGCTGATCTCTATGTATTCATAGGAAATTTGAAAGCGCAGAATTGCATAGATTGCACATAATATGAAAGGATATATGAAATAGCCGAATTGTATGCTGTCTGCAATACCCGACCGTAAAACAATTTTCTACCGAGATTCTGCTGTTTTAATTACAAAACTCCGCGATCTAATCATTTGTCTTCCCATCGATATCGTCAAGATTTTCTTACAATTAGCGTTACGTTCTGGACGAGAACGTTTGTTTATCGAGTGTGAAGTAGGTACTAGGTATCGGTGCCAGCCGTCTGGCTTCAAGGGCCAAATAACGAGATGTTACCCTAATTTTGCTAGTCTGGAAAATATTCTAGTTGAGAACTTCTTGGTTTCCCACGCGGTGGAAAAGTTACTTGGGAGAAATTGTTCTGCCTATTTTTGGGTCTTTGGCAAACATAGGCGACAACGGCTTCGAAGGGTTGCACCAAAGTACTCGATCAACATTGCGTAATGCCTTAAGCAAATTAGCTTCTCGCCACTTAGAAACCGCTTCTCAGTTTCACAAGTTCAGCTGTGAAGTCAGTTTCCTACGATAATCCAAGGCGGACACACGTACAATACTACAGGTTAGAGAATAAAAAGATTCAAGAATTCCTCGGAATTGCCTTACTGTATCAAAAGTATGTTTATTAGGTTTAAGACGATGAAAGTAATTCACAGATTCAATTTTCGCCTTTTTTAAAAACCTTGCCGTGAACGTGGAATTACAGACCCTTTCGGAAAGTTAAATAATCAATAATTCTCTTATATACGTACGCGATGCATAGATTAATTTAGCAATTATCTAACAATATCATTTGTCTTCCCATCAATACTTTATAAGTCTTTTTAAGAATTATTAAGAATTATTAAGAAAATTAAGCTTTCCTTTTTCACTTTAAAAGTCTTTTAATATAAGCATAAAATGTTGAACATCTACTAACGGATTAACAAAACGAATAAAAACTAAGAATCGTCTCATTTCATCCTCAAGAATTCTTAAGAATTATTAAGAAAATTAAGCTTTCCTTTTCACTTTAAAAGTCTTTTAATATAAGCATAAAATGTTGAACATCTACTAACGGATTAACAAAACGAATAAAAACTAAGAATCGTCTCATTTCATCCTCAAGAATTCTTAAGAATTATTAAGAAAATTAAGCTTTCCTTTTTCACTTTAAAAGTCTTTTAATATAAGCATAAAATGTTGAACATCTACTAACGGATTAACAAAACGAATAAAAACTAAGAATCGTCTCATCTCATCCTTCCAGTCTCGCACTACGTATCAAATTCGTGGATTAATCTACATTTGTTAATTACAACCTCTTTTGTCCTCCCAATATTCACCAATATTTTACAAAGTCGATCAGTACAACTTTTCCTACGCAAAATCTATCAGAACATACATTTACTCGATTATTTTTACTTGAATAACAATACCGCCTGCTTCGAATTATATAATTCGTGTGTCTCTTTCTAATTGTAGAAAGGAAACCGAAAGAAAGCCGAAGTAAACGGTCGTCGGAAATAATATTAGAAATTCGTCGTTAAACGACGCAGCGAATAACCTTCGGGATAGGTCGTAGATTTTCGCGACGTTACGTTTCAGTTTGCGATCGGTTATCGTGCGTGACGGGTCGCGTGATTAAATTCGTTCGCGTATATCCTAAACCTTGGTGTTGCTTTTAGGAATCTTTTCGATCCGATTCTATTGTGCATCCTCGTCGACCAGCGCGGAAACGGTGACCATCCAGGCGATGCAATCACGGACACCATATCAGCATGGTAAGTGAGATTTTTGGATATATTCTACGGTGGAGAACGCTCTCCCTCCTCGTGTACAATATGACGGCGTGTTATTGCACGAAGGCGTCGACATTGTATCGTTGCGAAATTCGATGTTTACTATCGCGCGTTTTAACGATTACAAATACGAATTTGTGAGATATGTTTCCGTGGTCTTAGAATTTAATATTTTTTCAGGAAATTTGTTGATAAGGATAGAGGTTTATTTTTAAAGGATGCGATTACATATTAACTTACGTGATAAGTATAATGTGGACCACTGCGTGTATTTATGGCAACTTTAAAAATACGAACAAAATAAATTTTATTGGCTCTGTTCGGAAAAATGTGAAATTGCATAAAAACCCGCAGTCTGGTTTCCATATTTTTGGGGATTACGAATGTCTAACTAACTCTTTCACGGTGTAATAAAATGAAGATGAATTCAGAGTGAAAATAATTAGTTTTAAGACTCAGGAAATAATCACGTATTTTTTTGTTATTAAGATGTCGTGTATTTCCGAATTCTTTCGCACAGTAATTCGCCAATAATAGTAGCGAATTGACGATAACTTACAGATTTCTCTCTTACAATTTTACAATTTTCAAATGATTCTATGAATTCACGTTCGCATTATTGTTAAACCTGTTACTTTGTTTCGGAAAAGAATTTATCAATGCTGATAACTTGTAATTGTATGTTTGTAAAATTTCATTAATAACTTTAATTAAACCGTACTCTCATAGAAAACTACATATTTCTATTTTTCTATAAGATTAATAATAATAGGATTAACAATAGCTTTAGGTATGATACATTTAAGACGTGAAGTTTATAATACTATACTTGACAGTTTACTATGATTTTTCTTACGCTACGAAAGAGTAAAGTATTTTAAAAATTATTAAATCCCATAGTTATCGTAAAATATATCAAGCGCGTTTTAACATCGGGTGCAATGAAATTCACGGTGCGCATAATAGAACGTTTAATACCGCACTGTGTACGAGCAAATAAAAATGATTTTAATGAGCTGATAATATTCCAGAACGAAATCAGTAGCCGAACAGCTACCATCTTGATAGAACAGAACGGTATCGCGTGGGTGGTTCCGGCGCTGCGTTCTCGAGTTATCGCGATTTAATCGAACGCGAATTACACTGGTTATTGAGCGATCTTTAAGAACCTAAGTCTTAAGTCTTGGCAGATCTTGTTTGTTATTGCTGTCCTTGGAGGCGGCCTGATAACGTGGTCAATAGTCGATACACCGTCGAGGTTGTAATTTGTGTATTGGTTGGATTCCTAGAAATGGAACCACTTTCCAATTCGTCGAATCCTATACGAAAACTCTCAAATAGCTTGTTTATTATACCAAACCAGTGAATCGAGAGCCGCCAGTTTGACACAAATAAATTGTATACTCTTTTAGTCTCTATGTTTTCTGTGGTTCGTTTTCGATTTAATTTTATGGATATACTAGAAAAGTTTTATGGGAATCGTAAAGTAGAAAACCGCATATTTTTGTAATTAAGACGAGAAAAAAAATACGAAGAATTTTAATTCTTACTTCATTATTAAATTATTTATAGTTTCCAGCTTTGGAAAAAATAAATTGTATGCTTTCTAGTCTCTGTGTATTCTGCGGTTCGTTTTCAACGTAATCTTATGGAGACTTTACGAACATTTTGTGCGAATCGTATAGTAGGAAACTGGATATTTCTGCAATTAGGAGAAAAATATGAAAGATTTCAGTTATTATTTAATTCTCAAATTATTTATGTACTTTCAATAATTGTTCCAATAACTATTTAATTATTTCTGTACAATTAAGTATTCTCGTTTAAATACCCGTACAATCTTTTCGTTGTAATTCATTTCAGTGAAAAATCATTTTATTTATTGAAACAAGATAAAGATTCGTCAGCATTAGAATTAATATAAATTCCAACGAGGGAATTCGCGAAACAATTTGAAACAGAATTTTCCTCTAAAAAAAGGAGTATTCGTAAAACATGAAAACTTTTTATTTCGCATCATTAGACCAATTTCCATCTATACTGGTAACAATTTCTCAAAGTCAACGCCCTTCTAAGCCCTCAAAATTCAATGTCAAGTACATGAATCGTTTCGTACGCGAAGGCCTCGGAACCAGTCGCTTCTGGAACTCAAATAAACTCGCATACATCGCAATAAACATTCATCCACATGTTGGTACGTCCGTGGCACACGCAGGTGGGTGCGTGCCAGTGTGTTCTGCGTTCCATTGTCGCCGATGTGTTGAGCATGAAAGAGGCGTGTTGATTCGCGTGCTGGTATCGTCATTCCAACCCAGTGTATCCCAATTCCTTCCAACCAACTCCTCTATCTACATCTAAAAAATGCTGAAAATCCCGAGACCTCGTTCCCTACATCCTTAAACGTGTCCTTAGAATATAGTTATTAAAGCAACGTGATCGTTAGAGATCTCCTTTGGACAGATCATCTATGTAACTCGTATTTCTTGGACAATCAACCCCGTTAAACGGTTTTATCTGGTAGAAAGTTATAAAAGTGTTATAGTAACTGGTAGCGATACAGCTCCATCCAGGTAGCATCGATGGTCTCCAAATCAGAAATAAATTCTACGAGTGTTTTCGAATAACAATTAGATAGAATATTCGGTACGCGTCCAATAATTTTCCTGAGAAGGTAAATACGTGTGTACGTACGTGTATACACATTAGTGTACCGTGAATGAGGTCAAAAGTTTCGGATCATTATGCGTTTTATTGAATCTACGGATTTAAAAGATATGTCAGCTTTAGAATTTTGTTTCGTTCGGATGAGTTCAGACAAGAATCTGTTTGTGAAATTTCCTATTTTTTAATAAATTCATACTTTACAGGATTCTAAGAAATATGTCACAGGAAAAATTCTCAATTTTAGAATGACACATAAAATGATGTTTAGTTTAGAATAGAAGGTTTGGAAAATAAATAGAAGGAAATTGGTCGTTTCATATGCGTGTAACACAATCTGATAATGATAAAATTAGGGAATGCAGTATCGTACAGCTAGAGAAGCGATTGCAAACTTTTGACCAATACATAGCGTATATTCTGTAGGAAATTCTTCTTAGAATTTATTTCTTGAAATGAAATCTTCACTTGTTTGAGATGTTTAGAATTCTTTGCAAATATTCTTCTCTCGGTAATTAATCCAATAAAGTGGAAATTCATGGCCGGTTAGTGACGACTAATACTACTGCGCATCTGGACTCTAACGTATTCCTGTAAATTACTCGTATTGTTCTCTAAGTACGACAAAATAACGCCACAAGCTGTGGTTAGTTAACAAAGCGCTATTGTATCTTCTTACTCTTTAGAAATTCAAAGCCACAGTAATATTACCAAAACAGGAACAAACATCGTTTTCTGCCTTATTCAGCTGCTTCAATAACCAAGCAAATTAGATGCCAATCCACGGCCAGTTAATAAAACACCGATGTACCTGTTAGCTGTTTACGAATTCACGGTAATGTTAGGCATAGTAATGTTGTCAAAACGAAAGCGTTGACACGCGTGAAAAGGCGGCTGTCTACTCCCAATCAATCTCGATGCGCGTTGCAATCGCTGCATCGGGCTCAGGCAATCGCATTGTCGTCCCTGAGACCGGGTCTATTCCCCGTTGGCCTACTCGGTATTCAATTTCAACCGGCTGCAATTTGTCCGTCGCGAAATCGTCGTCCGGCGACCGAATGCAACTTGGCTTGCGTTCACCGAAAAAGGTCACGGTTTTTCGCAAACTGTCTCGCCTCGGTCGCCGCGTTTTCCCTCCTACCAATCGATTTCCACAAAAGAAACACGACAGGGCACGCGCTGGCTGATAGAGTATGATACCTGCATTCCATCGGTTGCAACATGTGTGTCATACGAGACGTGCTTTGATTTTCTATCGTTTCGATCGGATCGCCGTGACTTATTTACGGCTCGCGGAGCCCGCGCCCTCGGACAAGCCGTAAAACGGAATTAATGAGCCGAGTTTAAGCTGATTTTCAACAGTCCCCGGCGCTACCAATGTTTCTCTCGCATCAGCTGGACTCCAGTTTCAGTTCCGTTTTGCTTCCACTTAGCTCATATCGAAAATCCTCCCCAAATATATTTTTGTTTTTTAATCGATGTTTAACGACACTCTTTTGAGATAAACGAAGCTTTTGCCTGCGTTTTTCATGATTTATCTATATGCTTGGTAGTCGGTGACAGGGTAAAGCGGGACAATTTGGCTGGGTGGAACTTCAGCATATGTTGAAATTGAACTTTGAACTTTGTATAGAATAATCATCGTGCGTTATGAAATATTGTTAACCTTTAATGTAACAACGAAAGAACGAGAACATATCGCGTGCCGTAGGTTCAACGAGGAAAGAAACGAAAAAATGACTGAACCCTGTAATAGGATGGAATAAAAATTTCAGATCTAAATTAAGAGAAAATACTGTACAAAAGTTGGGTTGAAAAGGTGGTTTTGTTACGATCGAACAGCCCTATAATAGGATCGAACAAAGATTTTAGAATTAAAGTGGAAAGAAGTATTGTAAAAATATCGATCTGAAGACACGTGTTGATTTGCGACATAAACGCAAGCTGCATTTGGAAGAATAAAAATAATACAGCGTTCGAATACGTTCAAATAAAAGAAAAATCTTGTATCTTCGTAATGTAACTCGAAATTCAAAAACATTTCGGAATCGAAATAGAAACAGAGCGTAGACATAATCGAGGCAATTTCTCTCAATTTTACACAATTTGTCGTTAGCCAGCTAGAAGCTGCCCGGTCGAAAGAAACGATATCGATGGTAATTCCTTTCTATTGAGGTAGAGAAACAAACGGCCAGAACTGGTGTGTTCCAATCCGATGTTATTCGCGTTGCTGGGCGCTGGGGGGACGTCGAATTTGTCGCCTCTAAGCTTGGCGATCGCGCGAGCAAGATAAATCGTTGCGAAACGAGCCTGTTGTTAAATAGTTTAGCGTCGTTGTTGGCACAATAACGGATGGCCGCGCATTTCGCAAGAGTGACTCGCCGCTGTCGTAAATTTTGTTTTGAAAAATAATTGCTTGCCGCGGATCCGCGACAGGGTGGCACACCGTCGTAGATCAACTCTTTCGGTCAACTATTCCGATTAAATATTTATGAGAGTGTCTCGTTGTGCTTCTTGAATTCCAGCAAATATTGCATTTCCTCGGCCGACCGAAGTACCCTCTGGTATTCGTTGAATTAACAATAAGTATTACGCCTAAGCAGGCCAACACGCGAGCGATTTTTCAACTCGAATAAAGAAACCGAGTCGTTATAAGTAGACTGTGGGTTTTTATGCATTTCTACGTTCTTATAAGCATAAAGAACGCGAAGGAATGGAATCTAAATAGAAAGTTTCATTTACTAAACACTAGATTAAACGCTGAATTAATTTATATACCTATATTACATTATATGTATATATATATATTAGTATATCGTGTGCACTGCGTGTATTTTTGCAGCTTCGAAATTTCCATAAATATATAAAAATGCGCAGTCTACTTCTAACGAAAAGAAGGAGAAACAAAACAAAAAAATTCATCAACGACTTTACATTTTTTCTCCATGAAAGAATAAAATATACATTAGGTTATCGAGTAAGATTGATTATAGGAGAATGGTTGGCAGCGTATGCACGTTGAACATTATAAGATTTGTGCTCGACATTGGGAGCAACGTTTCACTTTTCTAACTAGAAACGTAGAATACTGCAGCAACCGGATAGCTGATAATAATTTCCAATAACATGTCCAGGATAATACGAACACTACTATTCCCGTTTAACTACGAACCACGTATTTTCTACCTATATAACGAGTTTTTATTGTCTCGTTCTTGCTCGCGTTATTCAGGCATAATGGTGGCGCACGATTGCGACACCGCTTTCATGAACGACAAAAGAAATTTATGATCGTACATTTTAAACGACGCGAGGGGTTCGTTTTGCATACGTCACGGTCACGGTGAGTACACTTTTCCAAACGCTTTCGTTGTTGGAGATACCATTTCATTTTTTCAATGCCAGTCGTTTCATCCTAAAATATCGTTGTTTCGAGGAGGAAAGATGTAGGAACGTCATTTCGTCCCGCTAATTCCCATTAATTCGTTAGATTAGGCGTCGTACATTACGAGAATCCCATGGTGGACATTGCGACAGTGGAACACACGCGCGTGAAGACGTGGCCCGTGCCGTGGAAGCTACTCCGATAATCTTAAATATCACTAATTCACTAAATCACCGTTTACCGGAGCTAATCTGATGCACGACCAGCGTGGTGGCATCAATTTCATTAACCCTGCACCATCACGAAAAAATCGAGAGTCGTAAATTAAAAAGCAGACCCGAGAAGTGTCCACCAGTAGCGTCCCGACCCTTAAGACTCGAACACGCGTGCTCGAATAATGCCCCGTTCACGCTTCATCAAATTCGATCAGTGGATCACTAAATTGACTGCAATTCCAACAAATTCCTGTTTCGATTTATATGAAATTGATATGTACAAGTTTGTATAACCACGTGGCTCGCTATAACTAATTGCGTTCGAATTAATTGCGAGAAATCCAACAGAGTAATCTTCAGTGGATATTGTTTTCGAACTGACTGCATTAATCGTGCATCTAAAGACTGTAAGCTACGTACATACCAAACGAATGCTTTATTTTAACGCCACTTCTTGGCTGTTAAGACAAGCAGTATTTCCATATCTTGATTATTTGACATTTTTGAAGTTACGAAAAAGGTGGAGATATAACAATAAAAAAAGCAATTTTGGTAATACACAATTAATACGCAATTAATTGTCCTTCTATAAATATATTCTATGGAATATGTGACACGTCGTATACTTCATCCGCAGTCTTCAAATGCTTTCGCGGCACATAAACAGTACCATGAGAGAACGAAGAAGATATCTAAAGAAGCGGTCGAGTTTTGGAAATTTTTGCGAATATATTTGATAACGTAAAGTACGAAAGAGGCTTAAGGAACGTTCGTATCGGAGTTATACTTATGCGTACACGGTGTGTACCTGGCCGAGGCGGGTGGGGGAGGGTTGGGACCTCACAGGCACGATTAACACGTGTCACGCGTCACACACATACGCGCGTTCATCTATCTTTTCACACTTGCACGCGCGTGCACGCGCACATAAGCGACCGGCCACGTAGGTACGCGCACGCAGCAGTCCATATATCTACCTAACCCGCCACCAGTCACCATGTAGGACAATAAAGGACAGAGGTGGTACGTAACATTTCCATACATTCCTGGGCAGCAACGGGCCGGCCATTTAAGAATTTCTCGCCGTACTGGAACCGAAGTGAGGTCCCGTGCATTTCAATTGGCCGACACGCGCCAATTCTCGCCACGAAAATTCACCGCGAGGAAAGAAAACGCGCCACTATATCGTCGCCATACATTTCCGCCCCCTGTTTTCCTGGGCCTCCTTTCCGTCCGCTAGACGACCCAGAAAACGAAATTCCCGGACGAAGTTTCCTAACGTAATCCTGTCAGATCTTGCAAAGTCGCAGAGATCTTTCGACTTTTATTCGTGAAACACTCGAAAACACAAGGATGTCTGAAGCCTTCGGGCTTTTAATTGTTTCAGTCAATTTTTTGAAAGATCCAATATTTAAGAGGATTATCAGATACGAGTTTCAATGGTCATCAGACATTCGATGATCTCTGCACGTTTTCTGACGTTGAAGATCGGAGATGGAAGATTCGGTGTTTTTGATTTTTACATGCGAAATATCGAACGCGTATTTAACACAAAATTCATAAAAGAAGAAATCTCCGTACTTTATTCTCCGCCATAATTCTCCTAACCCACCTTCCAGCGTTAGGATTGAAAGATTTAGAATTCCCGGTTTTAGGATGAAAATATCGAGCGTATAATTACGAGAAATTGTTGAAACATTCGAAAGAATTGGAATAAGTCGAAAGTCTGCAGACGTTGGATCGTCGCAGCCCACCTTCTGTCATCAAGGATTAAGATCACCGATCGGAAGACAGTATTTTCCATTTTACGTCTGGAGTAATAAACACGTAATTACAGAAATTAGCATCAACTACCGACAGATGACTTATTGTTAGACACATGATTAATCCATCGTATCGACAGAAAGCGTCGTTTAAGAGCATCGGAAACACGCGAAGCTGTCGTTGCTGGTTTCCAGAAGGAACAGACATTCCTCTCTCGTAAGCGTTCGTTGCACTTGCCCGATTAATCAGCATAATACTAATTACGACAGGCCTGGCAGCTGCGTTCGTTTCAGCGTCAGCTGGAAATCAGCTTTGAATAAGTCGGTCGGGATGAAAACAATCAAGCGGCACGGTTTCGCGCGAAAATATCGACGCCCGTGTTTCCACGAGCTGGCAGCCGGCGATCTATATGCGAGTAAAGTTCCGCGGGCATGCTTCCATTCACGAAGAAATCATGCGCGGCTGCGGAAATGAGCGACGGTCGTCTATATTTAACCTGTCGACTGACGACAGGAAGAAGCCTCAACAACGTGCTCGTCACATCGCCACCGAACCGAACCACACGTTTTAAGGTTCTCCGCCGCCTTTTTCTCTCTTGGAAATTTCTCCGCGTTTGTCATACGAACCGGAGCTTGCATTTTGCCTCGTTACGCGTCCGCCTCGGCGAGTACCGTTTTATTTTCGGACGATACGGTATTTCTGTTCATCAACTTGGGACACAAAACCCGACCAACTTTCTTACCAAACTCTCGCATTCTCTATCTAGCGAGAAATAGGTGGAAATTTTAAATTCACAGGCGTGGAGATTTAATTGTTGGTCGTGACTCTCGAAGGGGGAACATTTTTGGCATTTGTGTATTTCAATATACCTATGTCGTATAACGTATAGGTCAGATCAAAGTAAATTGCCATATTTTATTATAAATTTGTTTTTACACGGAGCTAAGGGAAATTGCGAAGTATATGTAGCAATCAGCAGGAGATTTTTACTTGAAGGCTCCTAGCGTTTATTTATTTTCATGCGGCTACATCGCGTGTATTGCTTGCATCAAATAAATATAAATTGCCACGTTTTATCCCTCGAGCGTGGTGGAACTGGATCGTTTATGCGCACGTCTGGTTGTTTTATAATTGTAGGCTTTGAAAAAAATCGAGGGAAACTCTGAGACACTTAATGAAGTCTCTGCCACGTTATGTAATTAGTTCTCAAACCAAATATGTAAAGTGTTATTTAGGAAAAATAAAAATTCGTTGCGAAAGAACTTGCCCAGGATGCCTGTGGAAGATTAAAGAGCAGAAAGATTATGCAAGATTCCGAGATACTTATTGAAGTGACTACTGCGTTATACAGTTAGTTTCGAGCCGAACGTTAAGAAAATTCACGTTAAAAAGATTCACCCAAATAAATAAATTCTACCAAGCTGTCTAAAAAAACGCAACAGATTAAAAAGATCTTTTCACCAGGAGAGACGCAAGTTATTCGGCTATTATAAAAGCGGATAGTACCTGAAAAAAGATCGTGAAACACTGGTGCAGCGTGTGTATAAGGACAAGACATTTAGGAGATTTCTAGCACAAAGTTCATCGCGAACTTGTAATATAGAAAGAAAGGAGAAAAAAAAAAAACGAATGCAGACGAGAATGGTCCAGATCGTAGGAGATGAATTGCCAGCATTGTCTTCTTATCTGACCCCGGGTGTACAGCTTGAGCCGGTTTCTTTCGTCGGGAAAAAAAGCGAGGGGCATTAGCGATCGGGTTTTAACGAAGCTTTCACCCGCGAGAATGGACAAAGGAGAAACGATACAATGGGACGATTAGAGATACTTTGTACGCGCTTTCGACACACTCCGTTTCGTTCCAGCGCTAGCTGGCTCGTCCGTACCATTACCGTGGTCGTGTGGCTGCTCGCGACACGTTTTCACGCGACTGCGTGACCGCCAGGAAATACGTATATATACGTCGGGGCCCGCGCATTCAGTCACGCGCAAAACGAGGAAGAAATGTCGACGGAGCCGTAAGCACTTTCGAAAATTTCCCCGTGCCGCCTAATAAAGACGTTCGTTTCTTGGTTCGTTGCTCTGTTTGACTCGTGTCTATCGTGCCAACGTTCCTGTTTAGCATCATTTTCACACTTCTCCGCCAGATGTGTACAGATCCATTTTGCGTTTTTCCTCTCCTCCTCGCTCGAGAATTTGCCTCTCTGTTCCCCGGGTTTCGGTGATTATGCCTATTAATGTTCTTCTATTTTTTTTTTTCTTTTTTCGAGGAACATTATGTGCCTGTTTTCATTTGTAACACGTTACTACGTTTTAAAATTCGGAAAAGGCTTTTTCAACCTCGTGCCGATGGACGCTCGGTTGTACGTTTTACAATCGTCGATTGTATTCTATTTTATAGCGATACATAGCGCGGAGAGCTAAGCGAAAAGAATTTTTATTCCAAAGTTGCAGTAGAATTCTTCGTCCATCTTTTTAAATTGTTACTTCCTTATTTACCTATGTTAACTAATATTTCCGTACTAATTGCATACGATCGATCGAGATAAGAGTAATTAGATGAGAAATAATTTGAAATATCTTTCATGTATTTGCAACATTTTCGAAATGTTTAAATACCTATACACGGTGGCGTAAATGTTCTTTCTTTTTATTTGGTAGACTTTTTACGATTAATTCTCATTGAGAATTATAAGTAAATTATTTTAACGTGATACTGTAACTTGGATTATAAGAGTTTATAGTATGTTTGATTCTAGTTGAATCTAATGCTTAAATCTGAAGGGTATTGTCCCTTTAGTCTGCGGATCTGATCCGTCGTGTCAAGTAATTGGGTTTTGGTGGTTGTTAACTCTTGTGTTATATCCGTTATCGAATTTGTGGTGTAAATGTAAGACGAAAAGTGAGAAACGGGAAATTATATTTACACGCGTCAGAATTCAACCAGCATCCACTCTTCGAGGATTAATTTTTACAGATGGAAAAAGTGAAATAAGATTCGATCGGTCTTGGGAACCGGTACCAAAAGTACATTCTTAATACAGATATTATTAATATATTAATATAATCAGCTCGAATCGAGTTGTCCTTTCCGGTTGCGAATCGTGAGAAACCAGCCTTGAATCTTTCCCTTTATTAATCCCATTTCCGTGGAATCGTCTGAAAATTGGCATGGAAGAAAAAGGAAACAGATCGGCGCGGAGAATTTCACGTGAGAAGAGTCGATGAAGATCCACGATTTCTAAGAATTCTGCATTCGACGGATCTTCTTTTGACGAAGTAAGCTCTTATTAACACCTCGCCTCGTATTGTTCCCTCAGCAAACGTAATTTGCTCGGCTTTCAGAACATGCAACGAGCTAATTAGCCTCCGGTTGCTTATAATCTACGCCGTGGAATTAAAAGAATTCCTCGAGCCTCTTTGATCTGGCTATTTGCTGGAGGAATTAGCATCGCTTCAGATGCTTCAGTAATTACGATATAGATCGCGACAGAAATATCAACAATTTAAAACGCTATAAACCACACAATTTTCCACCGTTAAATTAGCCTGCTGCGAGCCAAACTCCTACAATTATCCTTTTTTTCCACTTTTATCCGAGTACATGATTGCTATTATGTTTCTCAGAAGACAAATGACTTATTCATCGCGGTGAGGCGATATAGGCAATTGCAAATATTAAATTCTAAATTAAACGATAAATATGTTTGTAACGTAATGACATTTTTCTATACATTTCCCCCTCTTACATTTGTCAAGTTGAACAGTGTGCAGAGAAGCGAGTTGAATTATCGAGTAGCACCATGTTTCTTCACAACTGATGTTTCATCACGTTTCTGTCGCGTTCATCAAAATTTACGCTTGATATTTCACCTCGATAAAACTCTCGCATCTTCTTAACTTCAAACTGAAACTTCACCACGTCGTGTAAAGTGCATCGACTATGTAATACAAATTTTTTCCTACTTTCAAGGATTCGCATCTTCACGCGTCGAATATGTTTGAAATCGAATTAGAAGCTGCTTGAAATTCCTTTCCTGAATAATTTCGTCGCTAATTTATAACGCGACGGAGATTTAATTACTGGAGATATATATATATATATGTGTGTGTCTATACGAGGAGGCGAGCTGGTTCCAACAGAATTATCTGCGCGTACGCATCGAAGTTTATAGGGCACGGAGAGAACCAGCCTAATACTCGTATTAGGTGTATTAGGTTCTTGACCGTTCTCCTCGGCTCGAGGTAGCCCCGGGCTGGCGAAACCAGAGCTCCGACAAGCTCTCAACCCCGCGGACCCCCCTTCACGTCCCTCGCAGGGCCCCGTGGCACACGCATTCGCAACACGCGTCCGTATCTCGATTCGATTCGAGGCGCACGCACTTCCAGCGCGCGTTTACACGTCCGAATCGAAGGAATGCACGCGCGTTTTACGCACTTCCTCCACGCGGACACGCGCTTCTACCGCCTCGAAAAAATATGCCTGTGACCCTCTTGACGAGAATTCTGCGAACCTACGACTCTCAGAATTACCCGCCGGATTTAGAGAAATCGTCAGGGAAAAATGTTCGCAGGAATATGCTATTTGAGTAGAGATGTATAAACGAATCGGACTGTTCCACGTACAGCCACGTTTCGCTACATTCAACGATCGATTCGTTTTAACGCATGCACTACGAAACTAAAATTATTTTACGCGAATGTATCGGGATATTTCGTTATCGTAAGAATGGTGGGGTCGTAGCTGGATTTTTTGATAGAAATAGAAATCGGAACCTCTCAGAAGCTAAACTGATGGCAAGTATTATAGTTTTTCTTAATTCCATGATTTTATTCTATACGTCGATATACGATTGATATTCAGTTATTAAGAAACGAATGACTGACTTGAACAAGTTCATTTATTACAGCAAGACGACATAAATGATAATAAATTGCAAGATACATTTAAGAAAATATTTGCAACATCATCGGTCTCCTATACTTTTCAATTTATGGAGTTGTCGGAAGGTAGCTTCCGAACGGTTCTAGCGTACCTGCAGGTTTCGCTCCTTACGTCAGCTTTTCTAAGGAGTTTTCCTTGAATCTTTAATTTACGATTCGTTCTTCCACGACGATGACGTTGACACATCGTAGACCGGAGCTCTCTTACACGCTAGTTTATTAACTTTGCACGTTAATTTATCAAATACGACGTGTGTCGCCTATCTATGATATCCTTCGTTCCAATATTTTCAGTCGCGATCATTGAAAACGGTTCTACCTCGCTGAACGTCTCCCATCGATTCAACTCACAGCGAACCCACGATATCGCGTTGAAATTCGATCGAGCGCTTCGAGCCTCTCGCCGTGTCACCGTATCTTCCTCTCATTCCCATTCTTACAATAATCAAAAGCTTTTCGAAAACTTGGAAAACTTGCAAGCTACTCGAAGAAAGAAACAAAACGTCGAGTCGTTCACATTGCAAAGCGAGAAGAGCGGATTGAAAAGAATAGCCGGGGGCCTCGAAGTCGATCCGCGAGGATGCATTCCCGCGGACCGAAGAACAACCGGGTGATTCTGGTTCTCAGTGTGTTGGTCTCTCCTTGTTGGCTCGCATGCATGGCCGAGTGATGAAATTATTTCTTCACCGCGTACCTGGCCGTGTCTTATATACATACCGCGGCGATTTTACTGCTCTCGGTCGGCAGGCTGAGACACACGCTCGGGATTAGGGCCTCGAAAGCGTGGAGAAGCGAGAAATGCTGGAAACTGGATATCCAGTTTGTCCAGGGCACAGCAATACCCGTGGAGATATTGCTGTCGAGCCGGGTTTGCTCCACTTTGCATCCGCTGCGAGTGGCACGCTTAGATAAATCGTCGGATAAAACGGCAGATAATACGGAATCGATCGTTTTACCGAGGCCGATACCCGTGGCCCGGTGCGCTCGCTTGAATTATTTTACGAGCAACCACCGATCTATCGTGCCAGATACAGGCTTTCCTCTCGGAGATGTTTAGCGATCTCTCGAACGCGGAAGAACCGATGATTTATATTTATACCAACGTTCCGAGTCGTGCTTGATTAGACCGTAGCTTTTCTGCTTTGCTTTAATCAAATTGCTTGGTACCAACGATAATAACGAAGACCAGACATGAAGAATACAACGAGTCATAATTTCTAACAAGACTTTTATACGGAAGAGCATTGTACACGTGTTTTTACGTCGGAATTCGATATATCGTAAGAAGTAATTCCACGTCTAAGCCATCTCTTTGTTGGATTTTGAGCGGATTATCTGTTTCTCTTGTCCTTGTGGATATTTCAAAGGATGTCAGGCATATTAATTACGCTGATATTTCGTATCCATCGGATTATTCTCCTTGTCAAAGATTCCATTCTGAAGTACTCGGTTTCGGTCATCGAGTGACTTAAAAGTTGGGAAACCGACAGAGATGGCCATCGTATCTTCCCGTGTGGTCTTCGACGAAAGCTGTGAACATTTATAAGCACGCTTCTTCGATTTGTCGATGCGAGAATGTAAATGGTTCTTGACAAGAAATCTGTGCATGTAACGAAAGTACCAAGATAATTGCTATTGCAGGGATGAGATTAAATTGCGTTCGTAAACGGTGTCATAATAGGCCATGTTCAATTCCGAACTCGTATTCTTTTGAAACATAAGAAACAGAACCTAAACGGAGATTCATTTCGTCGGTCAAATATTTGGACGAATACTTTCCTTTCTTTGATTTCGCATACAAACGTTCCATAAACGCACCAACATACGCAGTCTCCCTATAAGTGTGCAACTTATAAAAAATCTGAAAAATCTGTTAATCAGAGAGGACCATCGTCGAGCGGTTCGATGACGATCGTTTGACAGTCGGGCGGAAGGAATGCGAAGCCAGCGATCTCCTATTGCTCTTGATAGGAAAGGTGCCGTGGCGATCGTGGCGTACGATCGGTCAGGCACACGACCCGATATCTGCCAAGTGTCCGCAGACTCTTGGCCAGTCACGATATCCTCGAAAATCGCGGTAGTCGTCATAAATCTATGGATGTAAGCGGTCCCATCGGGCACGATCTGCGACCGATCTAACAAGTTGCGCGAATAACGGGTCCATTAAGGCCGATACCGAAACTCTGGAGCCGATATTCCCTGTGGCGTTGAAACCGCGACAATGACTTACTCTACTCGTGGCCACGGAACACAAGCAATTAAGATCGAACGAACGTTTGCTCGTCAACGCGTTAATAACTCTCTGCGTGTGCGATTAATGACGCTGAACGGGATCGTGATTCGGCCCCGGGACAAAATCCTTCCAACGCTACTTTTTTCTTTTTTTTTTCTTTTTCATTCGCAGACATCGTATTAGCGGCTCTGTCGATTTGTAGACGAAAGACGTATTCCGAGGCTCCTCATTCTTTACGGATAAAGTAGATTGTATCTGCGTTAGATTGATTGTCTCTGAGTTAGATTAGTACCACTTAATTAAAGGGTAAAGGTTTTTTTTGCGGTTTCACATGCTTCGTAGCCGTGAGAAATTAGTAATCGTTAGGATCATAGAGCGATCGTGATCCGGCTCGTTTTCGTGTAGGAATCGACGGTTAACTAACGATATGAAATTTTTCAAGAGGAAGGTTGGAGATAGTTTCATTAAAAAAAAAAAAAAAAAAAAAAAAAAAATTAGCAATCGTTAAGAACGTAGGGCAGTATGGAACTTGTTTGAGAATAGCAGTTGGCGGATAGGCTAATGATCTGAGACTTTTTAACGAGATTTCAAAAGTTTCGTAGTGAACGTACTTTAAGAAAAATGATTAACTCTCCTGGGATAATAAAGCGAACAAGTTTGTTTTAACGCGTTCACTGCGTGTAACACGGTACGTATGTACGTACAAACCGACACGTCTTTACGTTATCTCTAGCTACCTATGATAACTAGTTTGATCGTGCGCTGTAAGTGAAAAATCAGGAAATTATGAGAACAGAAAGTCACCACATATAATTTACATTATGTCAAACATAAATACCTATTCATGCCATAATTCGTGTTTAAATTTCTATCGTATAGAAGGAAATATTGTTTGAAAATTACTCAACACATCTCAAAACATCTTAAAATAGAACTCTGTTAAGGATCGAAGATTATTCGAAGCGGACGGACGAAAACAATCGCGACGAATGACAAAATCGCGAAAAGGTCTATCGGGATCGATTTATCGTGACGAGTCGATGGGATCATTTTTGGGAGAACATATTCCAGTTTCGTAGAACCATAGACGACATGGAGCTCGCGTGGCGGATCTAGATTTCACGTCTGAACAGCTAGATGGACAAACCTGATCCGCAATAACCGCCGGCAGAGACGTAAATTCTGTTCCACGAGGTTTCTAGATTATCGAAATACCAGTACTAGGTGGAATCAGGTTCCGTGCTCCAGATTACCGGGGCGAACAGAGCGAAGCTATCGGTCGCCATGACCATTTCAGGATTATTAATCTTGGTCAGCGTTGCCTCTGTTCGCGCGCCGCGAGATAAAGTCGAGCGCGACCGTGCCGGAAAAATAAATCTACCGGGCCCCGTCGAGAGTTCCGTGCAAGCTTCGAGGTCGGCGTGCGTGCTCTCCGTTCGACTTCGATTACCACGAATTTCCCTCCTCGCTTGCACCTATCCTTAGCCAATCCTCTTTTTCTATCCAATCCTATCGAATTATTTTCTATTTACATATATTAAATTCTACCAAACTGATTAGTTCTCTAATTGTTCAAAAATCGAAGAGAGGATAACGGAGAATTATTTCTATTTGCCAGAAACTCTGTCGATTTATTCTCTGTTGGATTCACACTTATGTCAGTCCCATAGCTTCTTTTTTTTTCTGTCGTGATTTTTATTTCCCAAATTCCGGTTATTCCAAGCTCGAACATAGGATCGCGGCGAATTATTCGCAGCTTGTCGAACTCCATGCAACTGTTCTCCATTTCCTGACCTAAGGAATATTGAAAAGGATGCCGACCAATGTCAGAGAGATTGCAAGCTGGCCCGGAATGGGATCGAGCTGGCGTCAAGGTTCGCAAGTTCAAGAACGCCAGAGCAATGTATAGTTTTTAATACGAACGTTAGCTAAAGGTACAAGCCTACACTGTTCTAGAGCGAGCTAATTATTCAAACTACCTATACAAGTGCAAAGTTGGAATATACATGGAAGAAAAGGAGCGAAATGTCGAGGAGAGCGAGGCAAGATTCCAGGATGGTTCCATTTAAAAAGAGAAAAGGGTGTCTAGGGCGAAGGAAGGCGAAAGCGATATGGAAGAAGAAGAAGATTTTCGTGGCCCTTTGTGCGCACGACCAGCCACGTTTTATGCACAAAAGAGGCTGGCCAAAGGGTGGAAGGAGGCTGAGGAGCGGCGGTTCGTTATGCCCGGTTCGCGAGGACAATTAATTATCTCCTGATTCCTTCTAAGAAACCAGTCCAAGTACAGTCGACCAGGCACACCGACGTGCTACGTCGAGCAAACGCACACGCACGCACCCACACGATCGTGTGGCAGCGAGCTGTTTTATAGACACATATGATGGAACACTCTCAGGCCGATCGTGTTTCAAACCACAGAGAGACTTAACTGAGAAACGACACACGTTGCTGCCCGGAGACCGGACCTCTCCGCCTCTCTCGTTCCCTCCAATCTTCTTCTTCTTTTGCGGTCCTGCCCGATTTTCATTGTCTATCACGAAAGAATTTCGCTCGAGCTGGATGGACCAGACCTCGCCTCTTCCTTTTGCACGCAGATAGAATTCCTTCGTCAATGATATTAGGGAGTTTTATACGTTCTTATACAGGTGACTTCGTTCGGTTTTTCTTGTTGGAGAATCGGAGATTGGCGACAGCGAAGGCGAAGTGCGTTTCGTTCTTCCTGGAATTTTGCGGATTAAAGGGTAGACGATTGTAACTGATTATCCATACTAATTAGCGACAGTTGCATAAAATTACTCCGTCTACGATGATAGTGAAATTTCGACGTCCCTGCGTAGATAATTCTGTTCGTCTGTGGGAATTTTAATGCGCCTGTCAGTGAGCATACAAAGAACATTTACAAAATGAATTGTGTAATGTATTTCGTGTAAGTAGGTAATTATCGGTTATAATGAAGGTACTTGAGATACGACCCATCGTAGGCGTTTTACTGCAATCCATGTTTTAGCGAACATGCGAAACGTATTTTACATTCGCCGGTATAAACGAAACATTCGAACGAAAACAAAATGAACAGACGAGACACGATCGAAGAAGACGCACGATGTAAGCGACAGGTTGTACGTTCGTGAATCAGACTTTTCTCGACCAGCTTCGCAACACATGTCCCAACGTAAATTCATCGAAGTTCTCTGACTGACAAACATCTCCGCTGAAAAACCAGCTTCTCCATCAAAATTCCATTGTAGAAGCGCATGGAATGATCCGAGAGAGACCGTCACACTTTCCTCCAAGAGCATCGATCTGTAGCGTTCGGTGGTCGATGCTCGCCATTCGACCGGTTGTGAGCCATTAACCCGTCTAATCGCACCAAGCCCACGGATAAAGACATCCATCATCATTAGAATGGATAATTATCGCGAGCAGTGAACTTTGGTGGCAACCATCAGTGCCACATCCCTTCTCCTCATCCCATTGGTCGTTTCATTAGCGTTGGCCAAAGGAAACTAACGGCTCGCATTCCCACCGCTATCTGGATTTCCAAATAAATCCGACGAGTACGCTCACGTGGACACGTGTACGTGTACGTGCCGCGCTGATCGGCCAGCTCCCTTGGAGAATCGACGAGGAACTCCATCGAGTTCTCCTTTTCCACCGCGTTTTTCCCTCCCAACCCGTCTCTCGTCCTCTAGCTTCTCCCATTTCGATTTTCTTTATTATTCCGTGGAGCCGTGCGGGCCGTGTGACACGTTCACGGCATCCGGCCGCGTACGTGACGTCATACGAGCTATATTCCACCGGTGAACCGTGCACTCTGCCCATATGGTCGCCACGATTCTTCATTCTTCGTTGAGATTGTGACGAGCCTCGTATCGGTTCGCCGATAATCGCTAGATTTAGCAAAGTTTCACGAGGCTCGTTAGCGCTCGGTACATTTCGTAAACTCGTTTCGTTAAAGTGCAATTGCATCTGGGGTTGCGTGTGATAGTATAGCGTCGACCGGTTGGCACTTTGCTCCGTTAAATGGCCATTGCTATCCCCGCCAGTTCTTCAAATTGACTCGTGTAGTGAATGTAGAATTAGGAAGTACAGTACGAGTTTCGTTTATATGGACAAGCTTAATGGCCAGTATCAAGTATAGAAATTAGAATTATAAGATAGCGGAGCTTCTATTACCTGAACCAAACGTCTTAGCTTTAGTTACACGAATGTTACTCGTCGATATCCCAGTGGCAGAAATTCCCGACGATGAAAAAAGATAATACTAAGATTTCCTAGAAATATACCTCTTTCCATGATCGTCCGGTAAAATCCAAAGCTAAATCCCATTAACAAAATGCTATCGTATCCTTTGTTCTTCCACCGTGCAACATTCTTATGCTGAATAGTAAACAAGCGCTTATAGATACCGTTATCTTGCCTTCTATTACGACCACTTGGTTTCTCTTTAAAGAAACTTCCAATTGACGTGGAAAAATAGAAATGTAGGCATACGTTGAAAAACTGTAGAAATTTAACGAGTTAAATAAGAAGAAGATAAGGATAAGATCGAGAAAGAAGCGATAGAAACATTTTTACGCGCCCTGTGCGCTACTCTCGCGAATCACCGTAAATCTTCGGATTGCGCATGATCGACCCTCGTGAAACCAACCCTGAATCGACGCGGAGTTGAGAATTCCGCGAATGAGCAAGGGCTATTCGGATTTTGCGCGTGGAGGATGCGTTGTCCGCCCCCTGGAACCTGGAAACCGACCATCACCACCATCGCAGCGTTGAGCGAGCCCCAGCAAAGGGGTGAAGGCGATCGAGGAGGGTTGAGATAGGCCAGCCAACCCCCGTGACACCCCCAGAAGTGGGCGTAACCGGTTCCTTTTTCCCCGATGCGACGGAGAACCGAACGTAAACGGCAAAGTAGACGAAGGTTCGCGAACTCCGGCAACTTCTGCCGGCTGTTTTGCCACAGGAAATTAGAATAATTCGATGATACGTAACTGTTGCGGCCAGAGACAACGGGGACGGGCTCATTTGAATATCTGTATAATCGGAACGCCGTTAGGGCGGATCCAGAAAACGGCGGAGCCTGTCGCCGACACCTCTTTAGTCCCCTTCGTTCTCTCGCTTCTCTCTAATCGACCTAAAAAGATTCCTTCCGGCTTCTTCTCTTCCCTCTCTCGTCTATTCCAGGCGAAAAAGACGCTGGTAGATAGTGTCACCTCGCAACTACAGATCTCAGGCTTCTTTTTTTATCGTAATCGTTCAGCTTCTTTTTGCGCGAACTTCATTTGATCGACTTAAGCGCGGGATGTAGAAACGTGGACGAACACGAGAAGGTACGGACGTTTGAAGAATTAACAAGACGCTCTTACGTTATCGTCTACTTGGAACTTTCGATGTGAGACATTTTCTTTTCGTGATGATTTAAAGAAACGTCCAATTAATACGAATACGTAAATGCCGACGAATATAGAAAAATACAGAACTCTCGCGAATTGCATAAAAAGAAAGCGACGAAGGCATACAATGACGTAGAGAAAAGGAAGAAAAAAGTGTTAGAAACCTGAATGCGAGGTATGTAACCTCGGGGAATCGAGCGAAATTCTGCAAAAGGAAGAAAGAACGAAGACGTTCTCTTTCAAAGAAGCTGAAATAAATACGAAACGTGGAAACGTGGACAGATATAGAAGATGCAAAAAATCGACAAATTAAATAAAAAGGAGGCGACAAAGATCAGGTAAAGAAGCGATAGAAATCTGGATGCGAGTTCTTGGCGGATCAAGCGAAATGCTGCGAGACGAAGGCCTTTTCGAACGATCCTTTTTCCACGAAGAGCCGGCAATACCGGCGAGGATCCTTCAGAGCACGGCGTATTTCACCACTAGCCGCGAGTTTGGCCGAGCAAGGAATTCATCAGCTAAAGGTTGGCGAACGTGCACCACCATAAAACCAAGTGATTTACGCTCGACACTTTATGGGCCCCGGCCAGACGCCCCGGCTTCGCGAATTTTTCGTCGATTTTCGGCCGATCTTGAACGCGCAAACGAGACGTCCTTTTATTCGTCACGTTTCTCACTTTTCATTGCCATCAATTTTTTTTCTTAAACTCGATCCACCAGCTCGTCGTCGTGATATCGACTTTAGCTTTTGACGCGGACGGTACGCCTTGTATCGTTTCGCCCGAGGCCAGACTCGAGAGAACTATGGAAAAATCTGTTTCATTACACGTTCGTAATGTGTACGGCTGGATGCTTGATGTATCTCTCCTTTCCTCGTTTTGTTCCTCTTCACGGCCTCCTCTGACTCGGTTTCGAGGGCTTGATTGCGTTCCACCCAAAAGTCTCCTCTCTTCGAGCTACTTTATTCGCCGCCTTTCCTTTTGTAAAATAAAATCAAGACCACAGCTGAAGAACACGGCAAGTCACGTTTCCTGCTTTTTGTGGGAGAACAATTTTTACCTTCAACACGTTGTCAACCGTTTAATTTTGAGATCAAACGCCTACGTGTTTTTGTCAGGATTCTCGATATTTCAAGAAATATCAACGATATTTATTATGGAAACTAATATTATGCGAGTTAGTATAGTATTTAAGCGTAAATTGGTATTATTAGTTTCTTACAAAATAGGGATTTATCGTAGATCTTGCCACCTATCTTATCATTTTTTCTAAATTATAAACTTCAATAATTGTAATAAGTTATAATCTTTTCCAATTGCTTCGTGTTGAAATATCTCTTTTTAGCCGTCAGACGATATAAAAGTCAGAAAATCAACAAAAATATACCTGTCATATTCTTCTCGCGTTTCCTTCATTGGTCAACTTTTTGCGTCACCTTTTTTCATCGTAACATCTTCATCCCCTGCTAGATGGAATCGAGAAATATCTCACACTTTCCCGTCATTATTGGATGAATTCTTGGCGACAAAAAATTGCGTTAACCACTCTCCTTTATAGAGAGATCGAGAATCGCACATCTTCGTTTACCAAAAAAGGAGGCAGCGCCCTTTGAGGTTTCGCCTTTAAAAAAGCACGCTTAATATCTTTCTAACTGTCTGTTTTTTCTTTTTTTTTTTTCAGAACCATATATTCTTCCAGTGTAATCGATAGAAAAAGCAATTTTCGCACGGTGGCCAGTGAACGAGCCGCTCGTCATAAATTTTACCATCGCCAGCTACTTATGGCTGTGGCCAACTTTTTTTTTCTCCTCGCCTGTTTTTGCGACCATTATCTCAGCTCGAACGCCGTGAAATCGTAATTCCCCTGTTCGAAAAATTCCCCTTCCCCTTTTTCAAGCTTTTCGACGCCAGAGGTCAGCTCGAAGAAAATCATCGATCGGAACCTGTCAAAATATTTTCGAGAGTCTCCGTGTCCATTGTGCGGCGATTTTCCGGGGGTTCGACGACGACCAGGGGGGTCCTTCAACAGGATCAGCGTTCCTTGGACTGTGTTCCAGGATCACGTGGAGGGGGACGGTCAGGTATTACAACGGCTCAATTTCACAGATGATCCCTTAGTAAATTCCCCGGAGAATTTTCTTCCTCTTTAAGTCACGTGCCACTGTGTATATCTTTTGCATAGAAGAAGCCGAAGGTTCTATCTTGGAATACCATAATTTTATTTCTTTCGGATTTTTTGAAATTTATTCTATAAAATTGTATGATAAGATATAATTGTTGCATATAATTTGAGATTGTCTGTGTCGCAATTTGCTATGCGGCATTTTTTTCTTATTTTTTGTCCTAACATGTTCTTTTAATTTTTAAACATTTCTTAATTCTTAATGAGCATCACTGAATCATTCAGCCGTGTTTTAATTCGGATAGGCGTATCTGGTCAAAAGTGATGGATCTGAGAAAAATGAGTATTTAACAAGGCATACACGTCACATACGTACAAAATATAAATCATCACATCTTTAGTTTCAATATGGATACGGTTTTCTTGTCTATTATACACATGGATAAATTCCACATACTTTTTATTTAACGCATTGCGGTTGATAAGAATTTAAGATTAGATCACTTAATTTTAGAACTTCTAATTTAGTTTAATTCAACCAACTGTTGCCATTATAGTCAACTATGACTCAACGAGAATTAAACATCTCTTTGGCGAAGGCCACGAAATAATCATTATCGATATTTATATTAAAATAATTTTTTAAAATGTTAAAAGTACTTTTGTTTTTTGAAGAATAAATTGCTTTTTGTTTAGTTAATCGGTTCTATTATCGATCTTTACTACACTTTTATATACTAAACTATCTTATGAAAAATATACCCAACAAAAATTTGTTCGTTGAACGGTTCACAGAAGAATTTTAAAAGAAATTTTCTACAAAAAGTTTCCAGCGATTCAGCTATTTGTAATGGATAGGTACTTGGTGAAAAGAGCGCCAGAGTCCCGGTTCACACTTTGAGAAAACAAGTCATTCATCCCACGAACGGATACATTATCCAGTTCCCCAATTTCCCTGGTTCATCCACTTCGCCCCAAAAGTGGCCACCGCTAGACGAAGAAAAAACCAACGACCCACTTCTCGCCCAATTTTCTGCCTCTCAAAAAACGCTCTGAAAGCAAAGAAAAAAAAAAAAAAAAAGAAGAAGAACGAAGAAGAGCACCAGGGGGAACTTTCCATTCATTCCACGGTTAAAATTTATGGTGACGAGGAAAAAGTTGAACCTATTTGTCCAAAACCTCGGACGTTCGAAATTTCTCAGTCATAAATCGTACTCGCCGCTATCGATTATCGATATCGTAGCGGACATTAATCGCAAGAGTAGCCAGTGCCTGTGGGTAGCCAAAGGAAATTGCGAGGGATCCGTGTGATAAGGAGAGTGTTGGCCAGTAAGAGGTCGGTCGCGCGTATCTCGTTAAGACGCGAAAGAACTGGCTCCTTTTCGGATGCAATTTGTTTCGGGTTCTTTGGGAAGTTTATGGGAAAGTTGAGAGAAAATTTTAATTTACTATAGTAGAGTTTCCCATACTCAAAAAAGCTGTTAGTAGGAAAAATTCTGGGATAATGAGATTTTTCGATAATGTTACTTGGTCGATGTTAAATTCGATTTATTCAAATCAGGACGAAGAAAATATTCAATTGGCTTGAAGATTTAAGGATTATACTTACGAAACGATCTAAGATAAAATGTGCTTATATCTTAGACTTCATTTAACTTGTAAATAGTTATTGTACAGGACTTATAGAAATACATGATTTTCCATCTAAAGATTAAAAACAATCTCGTTGAAATATCGACAAATTCTACACTCTGCTAAGGTCCTAAAGTATAATTTTTTTACCGATAATGATCTTTACCTGTAATAATCTTGCAATCAGGATCGAGAACCGCAGACGCATAAATGTTTCACGTCGGTCTGATCTAGTTAGAAATCGAATAAACGAGCTCGATGAAATTAAAAAAAAGCTTCGTGCAACGAGAGCTTGTTCAATTACCGACAACAATCACTGCAATGGAAATCAAGTGCCATTATAGAGGATTAACATCGACATGATCTTCCGTTTTGTTATCAGATAAACGATCTCGATGGAATTTGAAAAAATGCCAACAATGACAACAATCTTCTAATGAAGCTCGAATACCGTGGCTTTCATTGGATGAATCGGACGACTCATTGCATCGTGTCGTTGCGTCGAATCATTGAATCGTCAGAAAATGGTATTTTGGCTGCTTGCGCAGGAAATAGCTGCGAGTGTCTCGGTTGCTTCGATCGAAGAATGGAACGATACGCGGGCTGAGAGGGAAGGTAAAGGCACATCGAGGGGGTACATCATCGGTAACGTTAAACAATCTTAATTGACGAAGCGACGCGAGTAGAAAGCGTGATTATCGGAAGAAGGAGCAAAAGGCCTGGCGATCGACGAATTCCAGCCTGGAACGGGAATAACGATTACGATGCGAAAACGTGTCGTTGAATGTGAAAGTTCATGACAAACGGAATGCAACTATAAGGCAAGCTTTTAATGCAACGTTACCTGGCCGCGACAAAGCCCACCGGGTCTCGTTTCAACTTATTAGCCGGCTGTTTAACACATCGCGCACAATGTGCACGTAAACCGTGAAATATTGGCTGTTTCACGCTTAGCTTCGCGTTTCTTCCTACCGTCTAAAATGAGAAACTCGCTGAGACCCCGTGCAAAACTCTCGAATCATCCGCGTTTCTAATAAATTAGTAATCGAAGATTACGAGAGATAAGTAGATTTTTGTCGACCTTTCACTTTGAACGACGCTTTACGAGTAGAAAGGATATTTCGATATCGAATAGTTAGAAATCGGATACGTCCAACCAAGGACGTGTTATTGTTTTATTTTCGTACTTTCAGTGTGAGAGTGTCTGATTATTTTTAATATTTTCATATCGCGGCATTCTCTATTTTCTATCCTTTTTTTGTTATTATGAAAACGATGGGAAAATGCATATTTGGTACTCGAATGGTGTGGTTCTAAATGGAATTGAAACTGTGTAAAATTGATGGTAGTTTCTGAATTATGCTTGATAATTATTAAATCGGATATATCTCTGGCGGTTTCAATCGTTCGAAATAATATCATTTCTTCTCAAAGCTTGACAAAATCTACGCTATTACAGTGTCTTTGTTCCGAATATATTCACGTATAACGAGCCTTTGTGTAAAGCATTTGGTTTCCTACTTTGTCGAAACAACGTAGAAATTCCTTTAACCGAATCCTCTTTATCCGCATATTACGCTTACTTTAACTTTCGCACATTATTTCACGCTACTCAATCTCCGAAGTAATCGTCCAATCGTTCCGCTAGTCGATCCTGAAAAGTAGTCGTTGGTCATTCGCAACTTCTGATTTCCATCAAAATTCCGATTGCCGAAATTCGTCGGGAAAACGAGGAAAAGCGTAAAGGTATTCTACGAACGATCTCGAGGAGTGTCGGACGTTGCATTTTAATTTTGTCGTTGTTTCCACGACTTGCCAATTAAATGCCCCGGTGTCGTTTACTCAGCGACTGGTGCTGGCCATCGAACGTTCCTCGATTCATCCTCCTGCCGTTTCCCCTCGTTCACCTCCCTCCTCTCGTCGTCGTACTCGTGGCTGTGAATGGGCGAGCACGCGATTCCGGGAATTTAAAAACGGGAAGGAATTTCTAGAGAAAGGTAGAGAGAAAAGAAGGCGATGATGTGAGCGAGAAGGAAGAGAGAAGAAGGGAACGGGAGTAAGACAGAGATACGGTTCTCCGCGCCGATGTAGGCAGAGAGACACGTGGTGGGTGTGAGCTACTGGTATTTTATTGTTCGCTAGTGTGATTTGTGGTGTTGTTGTGTTGTCGTGTAGACGCTTGCTACACAGGGTGTACCGGTTTGCTTAGAAGGCCTCTGACTGACGTATGGGATCGTTTCGTCGGCGAGGCTGTCGCGAGCCTTGGAAATTGACAAGATCGAAGGACTCCCTCTTTTGTACTAGTAGAAATTAATAAAAATTCGCGATTCTAGCCTCCCTTTCAAGAAGAACAATTTTATCGTCTAATCACGATGAAACTTCGTTTGTTATTATTTGAATTTCGAAGACTTTCCCCCTTTTAACTAATGAAATTTTCGCGAATTTCTCAATTTCATCAGAAACGTAAACGTTGTTCGATTTTTAAAAAAATATCTAGAATAATAATCGTTACATAAAGGATCGATAGATAGTGGGAAGATAAAATCAGCGAACTATTTGTCCCTCGATAGATCCAGATAAATAGAGTTCCGTTGTCCATATGCTGTTAGAAAGAAGTACTATCGATCATTACTGTATCCTGTATATCATCATACCGGTATCCGTACAGACTACCTTTATCTCCCTTCTATGTGATCTTTATTGCGAACTTGTCGCATTTAGACAGTGAAAACCTTGAGGATAGGCGTGATATAGGTCAAGAGATCCTTGACTCGATAGTCGACTAATCTGTGTAGAAGTGTTGCTGCTTTCATTGCCTGTCATTGTCTTCCTTCTTATTAAATTCGATGGAATCAACATGCTTCGGATCTGTCTAGCAGCTGTTCTTGTAAAACGAAACGACGATTAAATAGCATACTCTGTACCTCTTTTGCGAGAGGATAAACGTCCCAGGATTATTAATTATCGAGCTGGTTGGCGAAAGCCGAGTGTAGCACAAGGGGAACATACAGGGTGTTAAAAAAAGAGAGGCTGAAACTTGAAAAGCTTGTAGAGCTCGCCGCGGGAAGTAAAAAATTCTCATCAACATAGGTTCTAAAAGCGAGTTTAGCTAATTCTCGGCTGGGCAAGAATAGATAATTGGATGGAGATTATGCCGCGCACGAAAAATAAATAAAAAAAAAAAGAAAAGAAAGGAAGTGAAATAAAACTTTAACGCTCGAAGTTAAATTTAAAAGCTTGCTCAGTTAATTCTTTGAACTTTTTCGATTACCTGTATACCTCTGCCTAGCTAGGAATCTAATTCTCGCACACTCGTCCAACTTTCTCATTTTCATCGTTCTCCAATTTTCTTTCGTTTCGAACTTCGCTTGTACCGCACGATTTAGGGTCACGGTGTATACATAGAATCGTGAGCAGAAGGAAACTTTGAAGCAGACTGTAACGATGCTCCCCGCCGAATAAGACTATAAATTCGTCTGTGTAAATCACGTGGGAGGGTAACGACAAGGGCAAAGGAGAGGGGTACTTTTTCTCGAGGGCCAGAGGATCGTACTCGTGGATGTTATTGGTGGCAGGTACACGTGTGTTCCCGAAGGGAAGCACGGACGTGGCCAAAGGGACAGGAAAGTACAAGTGTTTCAAGGAACGCGTAATTTATATTCGAGGCCCGTCGACGCGCACCAGCCAACGGTTTTATGTGCCTTTCGGGAAACAAACGTTACGAGGCAATTAATTTCGAAAATCGCGATTAACCGACCTCTCTTGTTCGACGGATCGTAATAAAACGCGGACACTTTGGAGAACGCGTGCCGTAGCTTTTATCGTTCGCTCTTGCTCGCGGATTTATCGTCTTGCGAAATCGCCAACCCTCCAACTTCTTGCCGTCTGGACGGCGTAAACTTTCCACCTTCAAAAGGATACTGCAGTGCAGCTCTATTTATTGTAACAAATTTTTGATTAGTTGCCGATTTACTCGACTTTTGCTGGTCGAATTTACCCATCCGGGCGAGAAATAACAGCGAGGAAGATCCACGATATTACGCGAACTACGATCGTTGTATAAAGCGTTTGTCCTGCAAGAAGTTCAAAGAAACGCAGTTCTATCGTACGCAAAGGACGCTAAATGTATATTATCGTTAATTATGGTCGCGCTCGGCGTTTGAACTATGACGTTGCGCGAGGATGGTAGCCATGGGAATTAGTTTAGTACGCGATTGGGCCAAGCTGAATTTTCACCGCAAGTACTCGCGTGAAAGTGGAGTTGTGCGTGAATGTACGAGCACAGCGTAAGTACGCTCGAGTATCGACTCCGTTGCTCTGGTATCGATTGTTTGCCGAGTCAGGTCGGGGATATCCCGTTTCCACCAGACACATAATACTTGCATACCGACGAGGTTACGCTCATTTCTTCGGGGTACCTTTTGTAGCCCACGCATTCATAGAAAGAACGTTTCCGAGAGTGCCATCCGAGAGACTTCCTTCGACATTCTGCGCAATCCTTGACCTATTTTCCAGCGATCGGTACTTTCAGATTCGCAGTGACTTCTTAAAGAAGTTTTTTCGTTAGATGGCATACTTCATTTTTATAATATCGAATTTTTGGAGTACTAGGCGAATGTACGAGGTCTAACGTAGCTGGACTTGACCAATGTACATTTAAACGCTATAATTAGACGGAGGATTTTTATAGAAAATTGATCATGTGTCATGACATATATTTGCCTCGTTTTGCTTCGTTTATACAATTAACGTAAAAGCAGGATGAACTTGCGCTACAGTTCGATATATTAAAGAGTAGATACGCAAATCTTTCTCGATCATAAACAAACAATGGCAAGTTTGTTTTCATAAATAGAATTCTCAATTATCAGGTTAATAAAGAGAAGTATTAAATCGTTTTCCGCGTGCAACGAGTTAACTGGAGTTTGAGATTTGGAAGTTTGTTAGATTCGCAAAGATTGTCTGTAGATACGCAAAGCAGAGATCTGTTAGTCCCAATCGATTTCTAAATGTATCCTACTCGAACCTGTCATTTTATTTCTATTTGAAGCGATACGGCAAGCACGCGATTATCATTCATCGCGATCTATTTGACATACTGTATACTGGAACAGAGACGAAAGAATGGAATTTTCTGAACGGGATCTAGAAATTAAATTAATAATCGAGTTCTCCTTCGCCGCGACAGAACGTGGAAGGCCGCGGTGGCTAACGATCGCAAAAAAACGGATCTAAATCTGCGATCCAAGAACGCTTCTAACGGTGTCCGTGACTGCGGGGCAAAAATCTTGGATTTCGGTCGCTTTTTCCAACCACGAGCATGGTCACTCTCGAGTCTTGGTAGTCGCAGAGGCAACAGAGGTTCTAATTAGCTTGGAAGTTCCCCCGTCAAATCTAACACAGCTTTCCTCCATTCCTCTGTTCTCTTTCTCCTAGCTCGAACGAGAAAATAATTATCCCTTCCCCTCGCTTTGTGGGGGAATCGGAGCCTAGACAAATATAGCGTCGAATCCTGTTTTCGTGTTGCCTTGTTGACCGTGTACCTCCACTGACAACTCTTTAACGTGAATTTACGTTCGAAATACATACATCATTAACACTATGATGACCATCGATGACGTCATGCGAATGTGTTAACTGTCAGCGTGTTATTGCTATTAGTGGGTTTTTTAAGTGCTCTTATAGATTTGGGAAATGTTTTACAGTCGGTGAAATTTTGTATAAACGTGACAACATTCGTGTTTTGTTAATCGTTGATGGAAATACTTGGCCGCGAATAAAAATAAGATTTCAACTAACCGGTCGTCATAATTGTTATTATTTCGTTCGGTAAGTTAGGTTACCGAGTTTATTCGCATACTCGCATGGGTTTGTTGAGGTATGTTCAGTAAGTTACGTTGTTCGCAAAGTCGTTATTCATCGATAACGAATATCGTGGACATACGACGCTACGATGTGATAACGTTGAAACGTTAAAACGTTAGACATATCTCGACAATTTTTGCGAAGAGACACGACGATCGAGATACGATCGAAAGAAAACGAGAAGAAAAGCTGAACTTGAGAATCCTGTCCGAGGATTCATCCTGCGAACCATTGCAACAGGATCGTCAGATTCGACCTACTATGTAAAATATTTTCGCGCCCATCACGCGTTCCTGGATAACGGATATCCGATGCTAGTCGTTTCTATCTTGTTTGCAGTTGTGGGAATTTCAAACACGTAAAAACAATAACGTAACACAGACACAGTAACAAAAGTATCGATACTTGGTAGATGAAACAAATCTTCGCGCGAGATATATTTCTCTAATTACTTTCATAAAGACGCGAATTTGTCGAAACATCCGCATTCTCCTTACGTATAACAATCAAACGTCGGTATATTTATTATGTGCTATAAAAAGAAGCATTTAAATGAGTCGAAAGAAGTGAGAAGTGATTTCATTTCCAATCTATTTCCGCGCGTCGTTATTTACACGGCTACGAGTATATTATACACACCGCTCTGCGAGAGATACGAATTCCAATTATCCTAAGTATATTTTATTTGCACGAGCGTAAACACCGTGACAATCAGCTTAATTTCTCGATTAAGAAACGTCGCGGTAGGAAGAAATATAAGACGCATAATGAGGTTGAATATTCGCGGTTCGTGCATATAGTCGGCCGTCCCGTAATACTGAAGCGATATCCAAGGCAGAAAAGCCCGGTCTCTCGTGGATTAAACGTGATTCATGTACTCGACGAATCCGGCCGATCGAGGGAGTTCACGGTTTCTCGAGCGCGCGGAGCGGAACGCGCGCGCGGAGAGGCTTCGAAGAAAAGGAGATCGAAGATAATTGGTAGGAAAGCGATCGGTCGCGAACCACCGACCGTAGACGTGCGTTTTCTGCGTGTGCGAGCATACCGCCGTCGGGTTTGACGTTAGCTTCGGCTTGCTTAACGTAGCTATAATACGTGTAGTACACGTAAGAGGGAGGCGAGAAGAAAGATGGAACGATTTTGCATAGCGGAGCGAGAGAAAGGAGACGGACGTGGCGCTGAAAGACAGCGGCTTGTTACTTAATTCCATGCGCTCGCTTAAATAGAACGACTTAGACTTAAGGCCAGTCTGGAAAAATCGGAGACACGCCGTTTGTGGAGAGGCAGCGAACCCGTGCGTACACGCCAGCGTAAAGGCGCACGCACACAACGAGTTTAACGTTCGCCACGTACGAATACACCGGCGGACAACGGCGTATTTGATCGTGCAATGTCGGGGGTGCCTACTGGTTTTGATATACGAGCACACCAATACACGATCGAACGGTGTTACACGCGTGAGTCATATTGAAAACCAGTCCTAGCGATTGCTCTCTGTGCCGCACACGCGCTCGCGCCAGGCCTCTAAAGCGGCCGAGACTTCTGAATATCTTCCACCCGTGAAGAGAGTAACAAACTCTGGCTGCTCTGCGTCCCTCCACGATCCTTTAACTTTAACTTTCCTTCCGTTGTACAGTTACATTCCAGTATTTACCTTATTCAATTCTATCCGAGCTTATCGCCAATGATCTCGTTCCGAGAATTTACGTAGAATCGTTGAAATTGCAAATGAGCTGCGATATCGATTAGAATCGCGATTTTACACTGTTTGCGTTATGAGCAACGTTCTATCATCGATGCCTGTAACATTAATCCTGCTACGACATTTTCATGCTTCGATATGTTGTTTAACGAGATTTAGAATTTAAACGATTAGAATGCTTCTATATTTTCTTCGAACTTGAGATATTTTTTTAACTAGAAAATGAACGAATGAAGGGTTAATTTATTGCAAGTGCAACTAGAAATTTGCTCCGAAGTCTGTGCCGTCTCCGGGAATATTGGTTTTCCACGCCAACCTAAGATTGCCAATATCCTCTTCTGGCGTATCTCATACATGGTAGTCGATAGACTACGAGAAACAATCTGGTAGTAAGAGCGGGACTAGGAATATTGTTTACTATGAACGTGATTATCGACTGATAGGATCATGACTGGCCTCGAGAGTACTATTCTCTCGATTTTAACAGGAATGATTCTTTTTCGCGAATAATAGAGGATAACGTGTAGGTAATGGGTTGTTCGGAACGGGTTGCTGTATTGCTTCCCCGGATTGCACGAACGTAAACTATTTTTACTAACCGTGATGGCATCGCGTACACTTTAGCTGCACGCTGGCCGTGGCAGAGAGTTAGATGCCATTGTGGCGGGAGGGAACTCTGCCAGTTGGCGTAGAGCGCATAAAACGGAACAATAATGACAATGTACCAAGACAGGAATGTATTTATTCATTACCACTCGCGGTACACGAATAAACTTCGAAAAGAAGCCTCTGGCCATCTTAGAAACTCTCCAACTATGGTACATACACGTGTTCATTCTGCTCTCTTTGCGTTTTATCTGCTCCCTTTGATCTGCATTCTCTACTCGTTATAATCTACTCTATTCCTTTTGTCGCTTATACCATACCAGCACCCTCCATTCACAGCTTTCATTACTATGCCATTCAATGTACTTACTATCACATACTTCACCGGTGTTTGGTTAAATTCCAATAAACTCATGGTCCACATCGTAATTCTCATGAAATTGATGGCGACTTTATTCTAGGAATACTTTACAGCCGCTGTATAGCAGAGAAGAATAGATATATATAGCAAGAACAAGAGAAGAGAATATATTCCTCGACTGCTCCCTATTCACTGTCCACGTCAATAAACATTTATTTCAATTTTACGCAACAGTTTCTCTCAAAGTATCAACAGCTCTTTTTCAACTAAATCGCTGACTCGACGAGTTTACGCTCTCCCCCGAGTAGCCAAGAATGATGGGCCTAGATAATTTTAATTTTGACGAAACAACTATCCGTTGGAGTCAATTATATTATTCTATTATCGGCGAAAATAATTAATTGAACCTAAAGATACGTAAAAATTCTGAATTCCGTGGATAAAGATATTTCCGAAACGTTGAGAATCTCCTTCTTGAAACGAGCGTAATATCGGGACACGGAAATTGGCGACGCTCGATAGATTCCTATAATTCCCTCCCCTTCGTCGATAATTCATATTATCGATATGCCTGTATTCCCCTATGACACCATATCCCTGTATCGTCTGCTCAGGATCGCCTATCTCAGCTTCATCACTTGCATTTTCTCAATTCCCTGTGTCGGCCGTATCAGTTGCACCGAGCTCGCTAAATCTGTTCAACCGCGCCATATATACTTCAGCCAGTATCAAGGAACACCAGCAACGCATTCCATCGAACATACTCACGAATCGTATCCCTTACAAAGTAGTAGATCGAGCGTGGTAGGAAAAATGGAAGAAATCGGTGCATCGTTGTGGGTGAAGAGGCAGGCGGTCCGCTGTAGAAGCGCGTTTCCGTGAACACGAAATCCGCGGAAGCGAAGAGGGCAACCGGTCTGTGGAAATCCGTATCGGAGACGCGAGCGCGTACCGCGGGCAGAAAGGAGCGGGCTGAGAGAAGCGGTCAGGCAGCGTATCCACCCACGACGTGGCATACTGTAACGAGGCTACAGTCCATTAAGTGCGTACGGCTATTATGGCTAATGCATTACGGGGCAATAAAAAACGGGAAGTATAGCACGGCGGGCCGCGTGCGCACGCTCGGCAACCGGACCACATTCCATGTCGGACGAGTATGTACGCGCTGCTCAATGCATTGCCTTCAAGTACAACGCTCGTAGATACGACGACGACGACGACACGCGCGCGCACACAGTCGATCGAACATCCAGACGCGATCCATCCAGTCTAGTCGGGACGAACGACCTTTTTTTAACCCTGCCACGCTCTTTCGGTCGTTTTCAACGTAATCGCGTGATTCTGGCGTCGAGAAGTTTCTGAAACGCGGGAAAATTGTCATTGGTACGCGTGATCTTCCCTTTTAATTTTATGTTAAACGTTTTTCCAAAATGGCAGGAGTTTGTTTCGACCGATGAAACGAGCAAAATTGGAATATAAATATTTAGATATTTTAAATTTTTCAGGCAATTTCATATTTCCACGAGTGTAACTATAATAGTGGAATTTATATTCCGTTTCTAAATATTAGAACGAACTATTTTACGTATTCTTGAATATTATGTACATTCTGCACGCTTTTACGTTTCCAATAAATGCATGAACGTATGCAATACAGCTATCGGCGTCTGAGGTTGGATATCGATTTGTGTAGATACCGATGAGCTTCTTCGATTTGTTTAGATTCTGACGTTGTATTTCCATAGGTGAAGAATGGCCCGTTTAGGTTTAAATCTCGACGATCTTTTTCAATGTTGCAACATCTGTTTGGATTCCGATGACGTTCTTTGATAAATAGAAAAAGGTTCGTTCGAATTCTGACGATTACTTTCGATGTTGAAAGATCTGTTTGGACTTTGACGACGTTCCTTGATAGTCGGAAGAGGTTCGGTTCAGATTTTGATTTTCTTCAATGTTGCAAAATTTGTTTGAATTCTGATTTGCTTCGATACTTGGAGGAATATTCTCCTTCTTCAAGCATAACTGCCACGTACTAAGCATAAAAATATTCCGCGTACGAATAGCCACGGTGTGGGAATTTTTTCAACAAAAAGGTCGTAAAAGTGCATAAGAGAAATTCTCCACGAAAATGGCAGGCGCGAAGGAAAGTTGAATGTTCTCAGTCGGCGCGGCACAAAGTTTAAAAATATCGTAGCTCGGCCCTTCGAGCGGTGAAAATATGAATTTTTTATCTCTCCCTCGCGGACCATATGGCCGGTGCTCATCTCCACGGAGGGGTGGAAAGACAAAAAAGCGGGTCGAAGAGAAAGAGCGGGTCGAAAAAAGCGGAGAAACCGCGTAGCTACGGTATTTTTAGAATAGAATTTCCAAGGTGGTTTCCGTGGTTCCGTGCGACAGCCAGGAAAGAGGAAAGGGTTGCTGCATCCTTCTCTTTTTTTTATTTTCTTCCACGGCCCGCCACCCTGTCGTTTCCGCGTCTAAATTCTTCTCACCCTTTTTCCACCGACTGGAACCCTCTATTTTCCTTTTCAGAGTCGAGCATCCTTCAGCTGTCACTGCATGTCGTTCCTTTCTTCTTTCTTATTCTTTGCCTAATTTCCTTCTGGTCGATTAAGGAAACTTCATCGAGTAGACGTTTTCCGAAACTTTTTCTTGTAGGAACTTTCGTCGCCTCGCGTGCCACGAACGTTCGTCTGCCCTGAACGATAAAGATCGGAGAAGCGATTATCTAGTTAATAGATTAATTGCCTTCGTGGAAAACCATCTGTAGACCAACAAAGCGCCAGACCACGTACGCCCGAGGAAGATTCGCGAAATCAAACGTTGGTCGAGGGACGTTCGATACGACGAGCCTCTAAATTGGTTTCTACTTCGTCTTCTACAACCAGTTTTAATACTGCAACTAACTAGAACTAGAACTGGATCTTTGACGTTTATCTAGATATGCTACACGCGAATGATTACAATAAAATGATAAGATAAATACAAACAGGGATAATATAGTCATATTTCTACCTCGCTAAAAGCCAATACTAATCTCGCGAAGAAGCATTTTATGGGAAACTTTTATAAAAGTAAAAGATCATTACGAATAATACTTTTGAAAAATTCGTTGCATTACTTTACGATAAACATAGTAAGAGGGAAGAAAGAATCTCCAAATTTCCATTGATTTCTCGAGACATTTTCAGATACGCGCTAATGTCTTTCTGCCGTTTTTTCTACTCTTTAACGTGAAAAGGCATTTCTATCAAATTCTGACTACCTGGAATCGAAAGTACCGATATTTCTTTTTTTCTCTCGATCCATCCCTCCGGGCAACGGCGGCTGAATCCGGTAGCCCGTTATTTAAAGGTTCTTTTTCGGCTAATGGTTTTCTCACATGAACATCGAAACGGTACAAACCCCTTCTTTCCGGATATTCGAAACCCTTCGGTAAAGCTAACGAGAAGGTTTCTGCGTTAGGAAGGAAAAAACTGTGACTCGGAATTTTAAAGTCTGTCAACAGGGTTACAAAGTAAGCAAGACATACATACAGTGGCTACAAAAGGAATATCGTTAAACGATACGAAATTTAATACATTTGGAGCTGACTGATTAGTACGTAAATGCTATGGTAAATATAATGCTATATTAATACGTTTTTCAAATTTCAAAAATTTCTCCAAATTTATATGTTATATTTATATGAAAAAATAGAAATATATAAGTAAGATAAGAAATTATTTCAAAATGCGAAAATTTTTCCTATCGATCGGCGAAGTATTAAATGACACACTAACGCTCGATCCTTATTCTTCTGGTACCATTATTAAATATATCATTGAATGGTCGATCAAATAAATCAAGCGTTTTTTCTAGTTAAACGATGCATATACCCGCACCGATAAAGTAAGGGCATTAACCGACAGGCAAATCTTGATTTGAAGAAACACGATATTTTATATGACGAGGCTAAACGGGTCTTTAAGGAAACGATCAGGGACCGGTATCCTGACCCATTTCCAAAGGGTTACGCAGCAACCCTTTCGCCAGCGGAACATAACGGGCCGCGACTCCTTTTTCCCACATTCTAGTTTCCACGAAACATCGACTACCTGACCTTTCGAAGGGGTGAAAAACAACCCTGGAATTAAGTGGGAATCCCTCGGAGCGCAGGTGACGCCACCAGCCAAGATGAAACGAAATTAATTTCCTGGTTTCTTCGTTTCATCGTCTCGAATCTGCGCTACCGTTACAGTTACCAAGCGAAATCGTAATTCGTGTTTAGTATACGTCAGCTGCGTTTTGTCTGTATCTTTTCAGGCTCCTCCGACATGTGTTAGGACCAACCCTATTTTCTTTTTCTATTTAAATTCAACGAAAATTATATAAATTTTGTGCTGGAGTTTGAAATTATCGTAGGTTCGAGATTGAATATTCTTCGCAAGGGAATTAACTCCTTGCTTCATAATATGTTAGTTTCAGTACTCTAAATTGAAGAATAATAAACATAAATCATACATTTACGAGCTTTGAATATTTGATATTCGTATTACAAATTATAGTAATCGACTCTGCTGTCGTCTTACAGTTTCTATGTTTCAATCCACAGCTTTGTTACAAACAGAAATCTTTCTTGAGCAAAATTTTGGCACAAAATCGGGACGAAACTTTACGGGTATCGATAACAATTCTTTTGTATTTTCCTCGAACGTAATTTACTATGTTTCAACAATAGAGAAACATAACACAAAGAACGCAGTTGCTCAAATAGCCGTTAAAAAGGAACCGAACCACGTGAAGGTAGTTCTCAAAGAGCATGTTCAGATTCTTTGTTTCCATAGACATCGCGACCACGGCTGCCGATAAAGCTCAACGATCGAGGCACGACGTCAAGAAATATCAACGTAAGAGATTGGCGAAGTGCCGTAATCGTGACGAACGAGGATGTCGAACCACCGATGAATCGAAAAGGAAGAACGTTCACATGACCGCGTGGGTACATGAAGGAGTCCCATTTTCGCTTATGACTCTTTTCAGCTTTAATTATCTTTAATCCGTGCTATAAACTACCCGCACGATGTAAATAGGCTCGGAAATGTCAATCTAAAAGTTGGAAGGGACCCGTGAATGGTCGGTTGTACCGAATACGAAAAGAAAAGCCAGCCGGCTCCTGGGAACACTGGCTCCGGATCGTTTTTAATCGTTCGTTGCCGCTTTTGTTTCATCCAGCGCCAGTTAATTCGGCACATTGTTACTCCATTATGTTTACGATTGAACCTCTACAAGAATCAAAGCTCGTCCATACGGGGCTCGCGGCGAAAAAAGGGGGAGGTTCCACGTTGGTCGGAGGGTGGCGAAACTCTCGACATTATTGGACAAGAGCTTACCCCTGCTCTCGTAGCTTCCCTTTGAAGGGCGAGCCTGCGCCCTGCCGCTCTTTTGTTTCCACCACTGTAACTATGGAAAACGGGAGAATGCTTCTTTGCATGGAATAACAAACTAACGACTCGCTATAGGGTCCGCGCTTTTGATGCTTTAGAATTTTATTTCTCCTGTCCCCTCTGTCTCACCAAACTCGCAAATTTATTCACATTTTTTCGAATTTCATCTTGCAATTATATTTTTAAACGTTGTAACCTTCGAGATATCAATTTCGATTTTTAAGCTTACGCCATACTCGTACTCTTCTTTGTACCATCGATTGGGTGTTAACAATTCGTTCGGAATCTTACTAAAATCATGGAAAGCTGCAATTTTCCGATTTCCATGTCCGAGCGATCAGATACAGAGGAAGATTTCGTCGTTTCACTTGTACAGCGAATCGCCTATTCGTGCTTCGCGGAATTTTATTTTCTAATGATTTCACCAATCGTCCAGACTTCCAATATTCGAATCGTAGTTTCCAAGTTGCAGCGTCGGATAAGCGAAGAGATGTCGTTTCGTTTCTCTTGGTGAAATAAATCACCTAGATCATTCTAAGGTGGTCCGCGAAAATGATACGAAATTTGACGATAAATCAGGTTTAATTACTGGAAATATCAAACAACTTGAACATTAAAATTCGAAAGGTCTATCTATGCTGTTTATTTATGCCACGTTGATCGTATGTATGCGAAAAAGGGACAAGGAACGTCGGTAGAAAGATTAGAGCATCGATCGATAAGGAGCCACTTTCTAATTTTCCCGAGTGAGAGAAGACTATGCGTTTTTCTAAGTGTTCTGTCTCAATTAACAACTAGCCGAGAAGAGAGCGGGATGATCGTCACCCCTGTGAAACGAATCGCCGATAAGCGATGACGATGACACGGGCGCCCCGTTTCAGCGAGTAAAATGTGGGAGGGTCTAACGGAGGGTTGTTGAAGAGCTTGCGTGACGTCATTGGCCGACACAGCACCCTGGCGATTCTGCGCGGGGTGCAAGTTGACTTCGCCGTATCGTGCGCGGATATTTCCAACCCCTCGGCACGACTTTCGAAAAATATTTGGTTATTCTGTGTCGGAGTGAGAGATCGTTCTTTCCACCCCATCGTTCTTTGTTTTCTTTATTAAATATTTGTTTAGAGATACACCGAGGGTATCGGGGGCCTGCGCGTTAGATGTTGGATTTCTAACTTTTGCTTTTCGAAATCAGACGAGGGAACGATTGCATATTTGTGCTTCTATTGTACTTTTTTTTAAACGTTATAATTATACATGGACTAAATTGGAAAACATTAGCTTGGTTATTCTCATAGAAATTCCAAGAAGGAACTCCGTGTGTATACGGTAGGTTACGATATACAAACACGTAACCGAGTCTGTATTATCTAAACTGAGACCAGGCGTAGTTAAACGAACGTTCCTATAACGGACATACGCAATCATTTGTTGGGCATCATGAATAAATTCCATATGCCAAAGAAAGAACAGTCGAACACGATACAGAAACGTCTGGTCAGTTTCAATTTTCCGAATATCAGCTACCATTATTCAAACTGATAAAGTGCTATTATTGAAACCGTCGGGTTATTCAAACCACTTTCCCTCCGATCAGTCCAGATATTATTATACGTGGTTCTACTGTGCTTCTACTTTCTCCCTAGACGATCGTAATTTTCCTTATAATTCAGAATCTAACAATAAATCAGTTTACTTTTGCTTCTGCGAATTCCAAAGAACACAAACGTGTTTCTCGTAATATCCAGCCTATTTCTGGGCCCACCCACAAACCCCCTCCACTCGCACGGACTCGAGGGTGAGTCCGCGATAAGAAGAAGCACGTGGACGACGCATCGAAAGCCGCCCCGGGGCGCAGCATGCCGCTCGCCAGCCGGTGGACGAGTGCCACGACAGTAGACGAAGAGCAGAAGAACTTCGTAGGAGCGGTTTGTGTGCGTGGCGGCGGTGGCACACACGCTTCCTTCTCTTTTCTTCCCTCGTTTAGCCTCGCGGAGTGCGTGTATCCGCGGTTCTCTCTCGGTAGGCTCCGGTTCAGTCAGCGGCGCGGCGAACATCGCAGTCCGTTGGTTCGGGTGCGAGCGAGACAGAAAAGACAGAAAACCGCGTGGGGAGAACGCGAGCTGTCTGGGTTGGGAACCGGGACGCGGAGAGGGTGTCAGAGGCGAGGTGGAACGACGGCGGAGGCGGGGAGAACCCGACGTGTCGTTCCGTCTGACGGGGTGGGGCATCGTTCCAGGACAGCTTTGGTGGGGACAACGAACCGCAGCGTTCGTTCCTAAGCGGCGAAGGAAGGGGCAGAGAAGTGGCACCGCTCCCCTCCACTCTGTCTCTCTCTTACCCTTCGGAGGGGTTCAGTCATCTCGCGCCAGCCGAGCCACGCGCACTCGCCTGTTTTACGTTCTGGGCTCGGTGAAAGATTCTCTCTCTGCTTCGGACGCCTCTACGTTCTCACGCGTTCTCTCTCGACCACGGATCGTCCGACGTCGTTCTAATAACCCCGTGAAAAACGGGGGTTGAACCGTCGGTTTAGCAGCGGACCGCGCGCGGTCTCGCGGGATCGTGCCAACGTTTCCTTTTTTTTTCCTTCTCCCTCGGATCGAGTCGGAGTCAGGATCGCCTTGGCCTATCAGCCCGGTCAGTGGACAGCTAGACACACGGAACCAGACCGCCTCCTCCGGACGGAAGCCACGGAACACCCCCACTTCTTCTTCTGGTCAACCTAAGCCTCCCCCACCAACCAGCCGGAGTGGAGTGTTCCGCGGTGTAGAGTGGAAGGCACACCGGGTAGCGAGTTTCACGGGTGGAGAACCCGCGGATACGTCGCGATCAACCCCCCAGAAGAATCGCCGGTAAGGTGGAGGACGTTTTTCCAACGTTTCGAGTTGTTTGAACGCGCTGCTTTCGACGCGAAACGTTTTCCCCCTCGTACGTTTCTGCGTCTTATCGTGATCTCGCTCGTTTCGTCCGGTGGACGCGCGCATACCCCACCCTCTGCGGACCATTGCCACCACCAGTTGGCAAACAAACCCTCTCCCCACCCCCTCGGGCGTGAGTAGAGAGAGCCGAGCTAGGGAAGAGAGGACAGTGGCATCATCGCGCGCCGCCAATTCTCGACTTCTCTTCGTGAATTCGCGCTGGTACCGGGGACTTCCGGTTCCACGGCGTCGTCGAAGGGTCGCCGGAGTCGTCGTTCGTGTTGCGTCGAATTAAGTGATCCGTTTCGTGGATGTCCATCGGATGACAGTGCAACTTGTTGGGGGAAAAAGAGAAAGGAAAAAACAACAGGGCCAGTGCTTTTTTCTCTTCGTGGACGGTGTGCAAATATACGATCGATGTGACAAGTTTTTCGTGACCAGTGTGACTCGAGGGAATAGATTACCGGAGACAAGCTTGGTGATCGATACCCGGCTCGCAACCTCAGTCGGTTCGAACTGATCGGTGTTAACGCGATGCCAAAGTGATACACTCCGCCACACGAAACTTTAGACAGAGCCACCGTACTATACGAGTGAGTGATGAGACACGGCGACGACACGCGATCGGGTGAAGTTTCCCTCTTCGTGTAGGAAAATCGACGTAAGGAAGTTACGACCAACGACTATCGTCAGACCCATCCACCTTTCATCGAATTCCGGGATCTCATCGCCGGCAGAGCGCTACTATGTTCACCAAACGAGAGACAAGAAGCGGAGGAAACGGAGATACTCGTTGAGAAAGGGAGAAATAAAGAGAGAGAGAGAGAAAGAGAGAGAGAAGTCGAGGTAAATACCTGAAGAGTCTTACCCTGTAACTAGACTTTAGAAGAATCGTCGAGAATAATCTCGCGCTTTAGAAAAAAGAGCAAAAAGGCGCGGAAATATGGCGAGTCTGCCTCCGTCTAGTAGAAATATCGTTAGCGAGCAGAATATTCCGTTGCTGAGTTTCGGGAAAGCCATTAAAACGGGTCGCGGAGCAGGTTTATTTATAATTTATACGAGCGAGTGAACATTGCCGCGCGCCTGCAGTAACAAAGTATTTGAATTATGTCAGGGAAGTGATGGGTTATTGCAGGGGAGGGCTGTAAAGTAGTTGGCAGCCACTTAGTCTCGGATTTTGAAAGATGCGTGCTTCACAGGCCGGATTTAGCATAGACGCATTGTTCTTTAGTAGCAGAAGGAAAAATTTCGCGGTTGACACCCAACTACGAGAATATTCTTTCCCGCGAGACCGAGCTCATCCGACTCTCAGGATTATATTCTAAAAACGCACATGTTACATGACTGTCGAATCGCGTGAATCCTCTCGACCTGCACAGATACACGTAATTGCCAGTAAGAGAATATCGCGTTCGGTTAGAGCGGAAAATTAGCGCTGCTCACGGTCAGGCCGGGTGGAAATAACCGAGAAACGTTGGCTGATTTCACGCGACGATGCTATCTTAGCGGGATTTTAAGAAACCAACCACGGAAAGAAACACGATATCGGTGCCGGGGGTTGGCCGGGGGTGAATTTTTATGGCGAACCATGCCTGACGATTTCTTCGTTCCGAGAGCCTGTAATCAGAATCACGGCCCTCGATAAGCACTGCCCCTGTTCGTTTTCAGAACTTCCTCCTTCGTGTTCGATAAAGGTGTGCACACCGAGAATTAACCATCCCGCCTTGTATATTTCCTTGGCTTTTTTTTTTCTTCTTCCTTTCTTTTCAACCACTGCTGAGACGTTGAAAATGAGGCTTGTAATTTGCCGTCTCGAGAGAAAGAAAAAAGAACAAAGAGTCTTGGAACAGGTGGTGTTTTCATGTTCCATGCAGTGTCGTTTGGAAATTTTCCCCTTACACTTATCGGATTCGATCTCGTTTACGCCGGCCTCGCGGGTTTATCGTTCGTTTCTGTTCTCGCGTAGCTGCGATCGATTTGGTAAGTGAAACCATATGTATATCTATGGTGAAATGTTTGCTGGAAATATTAGAAGGATTAGCGTGACGTATCTTCTTCGTCTCGAATCACGATGGATGACAAGCACGTTGGTCGTATGCCGAAATCTCTAGTGTTCTTTTCTAGTGCTCTGTGATTATTATGATTTGGATTTTCAAATGGATTTTCTGTTTCAATAGATATAATCAGATACCGTATGTATATATAGTTTCTATACGTTTGCTTTTAGTGTTTCTCGCCTTTCGTGTATTGCACGCTCTTTAGGATGAAAATATTTAAAACAGAAGAGATACAAACGCGAAGAAGAATCGGAGGAGAACATCAAGGTTGAATTATGATCTTTTTTCCGCTCTTTCGCTCGAAGCTCTCCTCTGTAAAGAGACTAAAAACCGGCGTGCAAGTTGAAGGTTTTGCGCGAACCTTCTTCCTTTTTCAGCCTCGAAATACGTGCAATCCACCCCGCGAATTCCTAAAGTAAATCGCAAGAAACAGCTGCTCGTCCGATCGCTGCGCCAAATTAGGCCCGCGACTCTTCTCGAAGGAATCTTTCTTATTACCCTTTAAACCGACAAAACCCCTCGCGATATAGCCATTTAGGATCGATCTACCGACACGTTCTAAAGTAAACAGGCCGTAGGAAGAAAAGAGAGAGAAAAAAAAAGAAAAAAGAGGCGCGTAAGAAACCGCGAAGGGGAGAGATCGGTGTAAAAAGACAATTGGCAAGAAAGACCCTAGATAAAGGAATGAAGAAATCAACGAGGGAAGAGTGCACACTTGTTGATACACACGGATGCGAATCTCGTGGAAAGGAGGAAAGGACGAGGAGAGAAAAAGAGGGCGAGGAGGTTGCGGTGGCTTTGGCGAAAGAGGGGAGGAAAGAAAACCTCGAAACAATTGGAGGCGCGGAGGCGGCCGCATTTCATGTTGCCTGGCATCGGCTCCCTTTAAAGAGTCTCTTGCTTTTTGTTAGCTCTTCGAAAATTATGATTGTTTGTCCGCGAGATTTACTGCTGCCGCGGCCCTCTCAGTGCGGTACAACGTAGCCGAGGTGCCCTCCAGGGGCACCCAAAGACTCTTGCCTCCTCCACTCCGAACCGGCGAAGAGGTTGGGGGATGGTTTGCAGAGATTAGAGAATCACGAACGTCGTACTCCACTATGTCGCGCTACCGTCTCCCGTTTCTGCCTCCGCTGCGATTCGCTTCCTTCTTCTTATCCTTTTTTCGCACCGTTGTTTAGTTATCGCCGCCGGTTCCGCGTAATCTGCCCGCGCAAATTAACGCTGTTTGAATTAGCTGATCTCAGGCAGTGATTAAAAATTTCCATCCAGTGACCGGGATTTAAGTAGGTGCTTTTCCTTTCCTCTTCTTGGTTCCCCCGTTTCGAGCATTTCTTTTCATTTCTTTTTGTTTCGTTTAAAGGATGCTTTGAAAGTTCGAGGCTTTCGTTGAGGTTATTGACAGGTCGGATGATTTGGAGGTTACGAAAGTTTCATCAAGGTGAAGTTTCTAGTGTTGCTATGTTCTTTTTAATTCGCTTTAAAAAGGGATTAGCCTGACGCGACGAATAAAAATGGTTTTCGTGTTTGATATTATCGGTGAATTAAGTGATTTGGAGATTAGAAAAGATTTGCCGCGGAAAGATAGAATAGGAGTACTTTTTCTTATTAGACTTAGAAAGTATCTGGTCTGGCGCAACGATTAAAAAATTTCCACCGAATAACCGGGCTTTTCCATACGTTTCTTTCCTCGTTTAGAGGATCAATGATAGTTCTATCAAAGAGAAAGACGATAAGAAATGGTAGATGCAAATCATTTCCAAGTAATTGCAGTTTATGAATCGCTTAAAAATAATAGAGCAGGTACACGGAGAAAGAGGATCTTTTAAAAAGAAAAAAAGAAAATGATCTTCAACACAGAAGAAGGGTCCTCTATTAGCACGTTTATTAACTTATTTTACATGACAACATGTAAACCGATTTTACACGACGACGCACGTTTCATTCGGACCCCGGTAAAAATAATCTAATGAATCTGTAATCGTTCGCGGAATATGTGATGAAATATTTATTGAAATCGATGACTGCGGTAAAGAGGAGTCGACGTGGAGAGGATGGGAGAACATCCCATTCGTGTTGTACGCGTATCACGAGCGAGGAAATGGGGAAACTGTAAAACTTGTTTCCAAGCTTTTTTTCTGGTCTCGATGGTGGATTCAAGGCTCGACGATCACGTTCGATCGTAAAACATCGACTTGCGAGCTCGATACTCACGGTATTTCCGTTGATTTATTCGGCATCTTATTGTGCCTCCGAACTAAACCCGGCCTGACCATCCCAAAATGTGACTTTCTCTCTTTCTCGCCCTCTCTCCTTTCGTTCGTCTTGCTCGCGGACCTGGCGATCGCTCTATAAATTTCACGAGTCTTTCGAACCCTATATTTTCTCGTTATCCTCGCGTTTTGCACGACACGTTTTATTAAAGTACGATAATTTTACGAGGCGCAGCCTCCATCCCCCGTCATTCGTTCTTTCTGCTCCTACCCGCCATACCTCGTTTCTCTCTCTCTCTCTCTCTCTCTTTCTCTCCATATTCGCCACTATCCGCCACCCAGGCGAACGCTCTTTTTCCCTCTGTTTCACGGTTTTGTCGGGTCACGAATTGTTGTTCGCGTGTGCCATAGCGGGAAGAAGAAAAGATAAGAAGAATCGGCCGATAGATCGGGTTTCGCGTGGAAATGAATTCTTCTTGGTCTAACGCGTTCCGAATCGCTCGAATTCTCGACAGTTCTGGCCCCTTTAGATCCTCAAAGAAACGGGCTACGTGTGCCGGATTGCGTGTTTGGTAAATTGGACCGGCGAAACTTCTTGCCTGTAATCTATAAAATCGAATTAAGCGGCCTGGTTTTCGCACGGGCATGTTACAATATAATCTTCTTGCTTCCGAATCCCTTTCGCCGTACATGTCAGTGGAAACTGCTGTCCTCTAGTTTCTTTCATTCCTGTGACTTATTCGTTTATTCATTTACGACGAATCAGTTACCATTTAACGAGACTGTAGACTACGACATCTTTTGAACGAAATTAGCGTGATCGGTCAGAAATATAAACTTCTACAAGCGTGAACCGGTAACGATGAAAATATCGAGAGATGGTGAGATACAGAAAGTTAAAGCAACGGCCCTCGGGTGTTTGATCGGAAGTTGCCGAACAATTATTCAATTACCATCGATCGACAAAGCGTGGGGGGAACGAAGGGAAGATCAGAAGGCATCAGAGAGTGCGTTCTCGAGGCGGGTCGTTCGTATACGTCCGACTGTACCTTCCTCGGGAAGGCAGCTCGGCAGTAAAAGGCCTAAAGTTTTTAATACTTTCAGTTGTTTTTATGGCGGCTGGCATTTGCTCTTTTTTATTGTTCGTCTCCTCTTTCCTTCTCCCTCACGGCAACACGCACACGACCCTTCAACCACGATCAACGGAGAAAGAGAGACAGACAGACGGACAGACAGACAGAGAAACAGTAAAGAAAAGAATGGAAGAGAAAACGAACGCGAACAAGAAAGAAAGAAAGAAAGGAGGCGATGGAACGCGCGTACACGCGGTGCAAAAGAGAAAGAGGGGGCATCCAAACGAGAGAAAGACCTCAGTCAGCCTTCTCTGATGTACGACTCGGCGGTCCGCGTGAAAAAAATCCCATAAACCAGTAAAAAAGCACGGGGTCTGTGGGCCAGAAGGGACGGGAGGGACGAAACAGTCGGGACAAGGGAAGAAGAAGTAGAAGAAGAAGAAGAAGAAGAAGACGAGGAGATGGAGGGCCCAGTATCGCTAAAGGAATTCCTCTTATGACGAACCACGCGTGATTTTCTCTCATTCCCCCCTCCCTTCGAACCTTCCAGTCCGAATGTGCACTTCTTCACCTCCCTTTACAACCATTCTCCCATTTCTTCTTCTTCTTCTGTTTCTTCTTCCTCCTCTCGTCCCATTGCCTTTCCGTTGTCTTTGTCGTTACGCGTGTGCTTCACTCTGCTCGGCCGTATTCTTCTTCTCCTACCCTGGGGCCGTGCTTCGACGCGGCCGTGAAACCGCGGCGATCTCGATGCACGAATTAAAAAGCGAAGACAGAAGAATTTCGAATGACTAATGACGGCCACATGTGCCGGCGTCGCGTCTATTCTTCTTCGTGCATCCTCGCCGCGATGCTGAACACGAGGATCTCGTGTTGCTTTGTCGCACCGAGAGAGAACACACTCTATCGATTTCGTATTCGTCGTTTTCCACGCCGCCACCGCTGGATACTCTATTAGGTGACTTAGGCCGAGGCACAGATCCATCGAGAGCGAGCCGTGTGTGCCGAGAAGAGGATTTACGAGCGTGGCGTACGTCTTTGATGCAAATCTCGCTTGACGTTGTCGACGTCTCGTCCATGAATATTCCCGTTTCTGTTTCGTAACGGATCTGAAAAATCCGACGTTAACGCTTCAACTACGAGCGGATAAGCTATAAAATATGTATGAAAGAAACCAAGGCGCAACGTGTAGGAGAAAGCTTCTACTTTAGGAAAAACCGATCGAACCTTCGAAAATGCGTCGCCCCAAAATGGATGAAATTTCCGTGAAAAATTACGAATTATTCAATTTGATTAATTTGGTGTTTCTAACATTAAGCGGAACTCTGCTTATGCCTGATGTTACGCGCGTTTTGGAGAGTTTTGGTAGCTACCTCGTTAGGAACCGAGGAATTTAGACATCGTAAAATCGTAGAATCTAAGTGGAAAGAATGTTAACGAAAAGAGTATTAAAGAAATCCTTGGAATTCTTTTATATAATCAGAGTGGCGGGAAACAATAAAATTGCAAATGACACGCTGAATTAATGCGACGTTGGTTCTTAATGAGTCAATTTGTGAATTGCAATTTTATAAATTAAGATTGAGATAAACGGAGTATTTGTGATTTTTGATAAATAGGTGACGCTTGCTCGTGGGCGTTTGAAACGATTAATTCAACGAGCGAAAGGATTTCCTTTTCGATTCGTTTTTCGTTTGTTCCACGTTGCGTTCGATGATTGTTACAACGCGTATATGTAAATTTACGCGAGTAAAACACACGCGTGTAATATTGGAAAGAGAATGAGAGGTAGAACGAAGAGGAGAAGAGGAAAAAAAGCGAGTCGAAACCAGAGAATACGGATTGTAGTTTTCTGTCAGACTGTAATGGAATATCGCCCCGCTCTCTATGAATAGTTATGGCTCCTTACGCATAAATTAGACCGTAGGAATTAATAGCTAATTCAACAGCTTTTCAATTATCGTCGAAGCGAGAATTCAGTAATACCTGCCTTATAAATATAGATAAGAAACGTTGTTGTTGCTCCCGCGAATGCAAATTTTACTAATTTTATCAAGAATGTAAGTCTCATTACTTGTTAGCTTTTCTCTTTTCCCCCTTTTCCTCATCTACTTAATCGTCTAATAATGTTTTCACCAGAAATTTTCATAATCGTACAGGAATTCAATTTTCCCAATTCCACTCTGCTTTACGATTTTTCCAATATCCTTTTGATTGTCTAAATTTGTGTAATTTAGTAAGTAGGTAGTCGGTAATTCTTCACAGTACTTAAATTCTCATTTCAGAAGCTGATACGTTACGTTGCGAATTTTTAAATAAATTTTCTGATTATCGGCACTCGAGTTTCTTAATTCGTTGCATTAATTTTCCGTTTAGTTACTGCCGTTTTATTTATATCATAATCAATCTTTCGTAATTTGAAATATCAAATTCACTATCACGGACATAATTCAACCTCGTTTTCTTCTACGTTCCCTTCTAACTCGATAGTAAGGCGTTCACAGCAAACCCTTTTATTTTCCCTTACAAATTATGTTGCTTCAGTTTATCTAAAAAGTACGAAAAATATTCCGTATAGATTATTCAAAACGCAAACCTTTAAACTCAAGAGAAAATAAGTTAAAAAGAAGTCATTAGCCATGCGTCGTTTTCCTTAAACGAACGTGCGCAACCTGCTTTCTATTATGGTATATGGTTCTGCAATTTGTTCAGAATAATGAAAACACTCCGTGCAAATTAATGAAAACTCAAATTTTCGAAGACACTACGAAAAAAGAAATCATTCTCCGCAGAATTGTTAATTTTCTTTCTTTGTTTTTCTTTTTTTTTTAACAAAAGAACGTCCATTCCGACTTTGAATCGTATATCGTGCTATTGTAGATTAAAAATTAAAACAACCCACGCAAATGGCCGAAAACGTCAATCTCCAAAGAGAAAAATGAAAACAGTCGTTCTTCATACGTTGTTTTCTTAAAAAGACCGTCCACGGCCGCTGTTGTAGCGTATCGTGGCGATCTTCGAACGGAGTTGGAAAAGGAGAAACGAGACAGAAAGAGGCCGAGATCGGAGCACCATCCGTAATTTCAGATAGAGTCGGTGCCGGGTGTTATTAAACCCGATAGGCCAGCGAATGTTTCTCCCTCGCGGGTGTTCCCCGACTTCAATTTAAATCGGTGACTTTGCTCTTCTGCCTCCCTCCGCCGTGGCCGGTTTCCTCTCCTTTTCCAGCAGACGTGCGTGGCTCGCGCATATTTCTGTCCTTCGAGGCAAGAATCCCTTCGGGATCCTTTCGGCCAACGAACGAAATGGAAAGCAGCGAAACAAGATCTACAGCCTATGCGATTCTTCTCTGGTTATTAAGCAACGATAATTATCAAATTGAATCGTCGATCCATTTGGTCAAGACTCTTTCGTTCTTCTTTTTCCAGGCCAATGTGTTTCTTCCTTTTCTGGTAGCTCGTTCGACAAACCAATATCCGACCCGTCTGTACTTTGAATCGGGCAATGTATCTCAGAAATGAAGGTGTCGCGAGGAATTTACTAGAAAGTAAAAAGGTTTGTCGTGTGTCGTTGTGGCAACATTGAAGTCAAATTACGCGTGGGGTAATGATACACGGGGAATAAAAAATTGTTAGCAATTTGGATCTCGTATGTCAGTGAGATTGGAATGTCGGTTTATCACCGCTCGATACGAAACGCAGAATTCTCCATGCAACTCTGTCAAACGTGTATCAATAACGCCATTGCGAGCCCGTGGTACTACTTACGGTTTAATTAAGATCGCTCGAGATAAATCTAGACTGGGTCAGTTACACGTGAATTAATGATTTCCATCGATCACGTGCCACTAAACGATTAATAACGGAACGTTGGTAATCGGCCAGCTATCGGTTTAAATATTCCTAATTCGCGTCATAGCCAATAGGTTGAATTTTTACGTACGTCGAACCAATAAACCGATATTTTTCATAAATCGAACTGGACTAAATTTTTCCGTAGATTGAATCAGTAGATTGAATTTTTCCAGAGATAGAACTATTCGGTTCAAGTGAATCGAGATGGACCATCAGCCTCGTTCCTTGTCGAGGCACGTCGAATGTGTCTCTTTTTTCGTAACATACGATACTGTACAATATTCGCAATTTTTTGTCAAATAAAGGAAGAGTTACATTATGTGCAAAATCTTTATCAAAACCCAGAACAATTTCTATTGCAATTTACATAAACCACAATCCTAAAATCGTACAGTTAACTGAAAGAGTATTTGCATTGCTTAGAAAATTTTTATAGAAACTCAGAAGAATTTGTGTTATAATTCAAGTAAAAGTTTCGCAATATGCACGAATTCGTTAAAATAATGATTTTGGCAACTCAAGATTAATATTTCCATTGTAAAACGCGCTACTAAAAAAAAAAAAAAAAAAATCATGCTAGTACGTATCATGCTTGAATTATAATAAAATTTATTCCACGAGATTTCCAGGTTTGTTGAAAATTTTGAAAAACTTTCCCGGTACAATAATGATGCAATACGCAATCCCATTACGAGCTCAACTTCGTACGATATACGTGGTACACGCTCGTAAACTGTTTCCATAAATATTTCGCTACTTTTGCAAGCAACTGTACTTTCAACCATTTCTGTATAATTCGTTTCTTTCCGCGATTCGTAACAGAAATCATGTCGGACGATGTCTAATTACGCGAAGAGGAGGAGCGTGTCGCGTCGCATCCGAGATCGTTTGTCACGATGATCCCTCCGACAAGTCAATGCCGCGTTCTGGAGTCAAAGAAATCATTCATCACCTCGTGGCATGGCGACTCGAGGCGGTTTGCTGCTCGCGTGCTTCTCCCTGTCAGTCGATCCTCGAACGACGACAGGATGCTCGGCTCCCTCGAAATCCACCACTCGACTCGAGACCTTCCGGTGAACACCCGGAATACCACCTCTGTAGGGGAGAGATGATAGGACAGACTCGAAGAAGTCGAGCCCTCGTGCGGTCGGCTCTTCGCACGATTTTACACCGCGCAATTAAGCCGGCTGATAAGAGCCGATAACGGCCTCGGTTCTCATTCCCTACGTTCAGGCTCGAGCGTTCCTGGGTCTCTGGGTTTCCAACACTAATTCTGGTCGGGGGAAGTTGCTCGAAGTCGATAGATAACGGGGACAATTTAGGCAGTTTTTGTCGCGGCATTCCTGAAACAGATGTTAATGGTCAGCCACGGTGTTCGGTTACGAATTAATCTGCCACTGGGAAATTAAGAAAGGTTTTTTATTATAGTTGGAACGGTTTGAAGGCTTAAGAGGCTGAGTTAATAGATTTGTTTGTATCGCCGGATTCGTGGAATAGGCGCCAATGGTCAGCCCAGTGTGTTTCGTTACGACTTAACAGGGCATTAGGAAATTGGAAAAGATTTTATTGGGATAGTTGCGAGATCGTAGATGATGATAAATTATTGTATCATATTAGGTGATAGATATCAGAAACAGACGTCAGTGGTTAGTCGTTGTGTCTGCTTATGAATTAATCTGGCAGCGGGAAATTAGAAAGGGTTTTATTGTAATCAAAGTGTTTTAGGTTTAGGAGCTGAGTTAGTAGATTTCATCGTTCATTTATTGGTAACATGACGTTGGAATAGTAAGCGCGATGGATGAAATAAAATACATAATGCAAATTACTGCAGCCTTTGATAAATGTCGTCTTAGATACAACTTCGTGCGAAGAAAGCGAAAAAACGAAGTTAAAGTAGCGTAGATGAATACACTCGATGTGTGTCCTTGCTTTCCTTCTCGTGCCCATAATTTCTTTGAGTAAAATGGAAAAAAAGCAGGTCGAGATTTGCCAACACTTTCTGCATATTAACGTTCCTTTTCAACTACATATTGGTATATTGTAACAAAAGTTGATCTTTATACTCTATTTTCTCGTTGCTGGAACATGGTAATGTCACAGCCTTGTTGCCACATGTGCGATTACTATTAAAAGTTCCGAACTTGTTTATACACTTGGACATTACCGCAGCATTTTGGCTGTATACATAAGCATAAGGCCCTATCACACTTATCAGCCAAACCTAATGAATTCAATTACATCAACATAAATTAGAATATCCATCACAGTACGTTTTAACATTTTTCTCTTTAGAATTTCGTATTTTCACTGTCAGACATCCTGATCGCGCCTATATGTGTATCGACGAAACACACGTCAAATCAAACATTGGACGACACCATAAGTCCAATTATGTTCATCCACGATTAGTTTCTACTGTATTAGCGAATTAAGAATCAAGAGATGAAGAACCACGAGTTTCTCTTGGACCTCTCCAAAAAAAAGCAGTCTCCATAAGACAAAGAAATTTTCTTTCCAAACGATAATCGAGAGAAATGAAGGAGGCGGCAGAAAATAGTCTTACCACACTGACGAAGTGAGAGATCGAAAACTGTAAGCCGAATCTGGTTTCAATCCGTTCGAGAAAGCTGCGCGAAAGGTTTAAGAATTTTCTTCCTGGACAGCGGCGGAGAAAAATGGAGGAAGTGACAACGAAACAGGAAACGAGCACAGAAGAGGACAGCACCGGGGCCGATGACGGTGTGCGACCGGTTCTCCGGATCGCGTTTTCATCGGCGAGCTCGTGTCGCACGGGTTCGACCGTTATTCAGGAATTAATTCATAATTAGAGCGGCCCACCTATGGGCAGCCTAACCCACATTCCAGTCGCCAGCTGTCCCCGCCAGCACAGCCTCGTTTCCAGCTTTTCTTTTCCTTTCTTCTCTTTTTCCCTCCTTGACTTCTTCCTCCCTCTCCCCCCTCCCACCCTAGCGCATTTCTGCCTTGCCACGTCTCCTCTCGTGTCTGCCTCACCTACACAACTTATTTTGCATGGCTTCAGTCGCGTTACCTGCGAACGCACACCGCGTTCCAGCGTTGCTCTCCTCCGGAGAACTGGTCCCAAGTGGATCAGCTGATTGCCGCTGTTCTCCGCCATCCGACGTCGGCTTTTCTCCGCAACGGGGACCTCGACCAGGTCCTTGCATTGTTCCTAAGCGGATTTTCTTCCAGATCTCGAGACTTTATACGTCGACTCTGGTTTATTTTCTTCTACTTCTTAGGTTAGCTTCGCGGTGTTGTTTCTGTTCCTTTTTTTTTTTTTTTTTTTTTTTGTAATTGGCCGATTCTTATGGACGAGTATCGACGTTACAAATATTAGGATTTCTTCTTGGTGTTTTCTTAGTTTTCGAAGGGAACAGCGACGTGATGTTATTGCGATCTTATCAGATCGTCAGTATGTGGTTTGACAGGTTACATGAAACTTCGTCATCTTCGTGTTGTCTCTTGAAGTAGATACAGTCTCTTACCAGATATAGTAGATACCTAGAAATAAGTATTGTTTCTTTTTGTCGATATGTCGAGTAGCAAATTTTTCACAGAACAATTTTAGATCCAGCTTCCTTTCAGAGCATCCTACATTCTCCGGCTACTTCTTCGATAGCGTTCGACCGGTACAATCGCATAGAATCGATAACGATCTAATGTAAAAAATTGGAAAAGAAGCTGTTTGAACACCATAAACTTTGTATGGTTGTGACGTTAGATTTGACTATCAGTGAAAGAAATAATTTTTGATCAATGATTGTTCGGTCTCTGATGGTCCATAGAATTGACAAAAATTCTATGTAGAAAATCAGAGAACGAATTTCTTAACGCATCAAAATTTCTATATGCCTGTAATGAATTGTCAATGCGAATTCGAAAGTCAAAGACAACGATACATTTATTTCCCTATCGTAAGATCGCTGATTGTCTAGCAGTCTATAGAATCGACAAAATTCTTACGCGAAATATCAGGAAAGAATCTCTTATTACTTTCTTCGTTAAGACACCAAAAATATGTTTCTATCGTCCTAATGAACGAGAGGGACGTTTCGCAAGGAACGCGTGGGAGGTTGGAGGTCTCGGAGGAGGATTAGAAAGTCGATTTCGCGGATCCAAATTCGTGGCGCTCGATCGAAGCTGGGACAAGAATTCGTATAGGGGGTCTTTGCACCCGGAGGATTCCAGCGGCGTCATTTATGGAACGGACAAGACACGCCATTAGATTTATGATTATGCAGCACGAGGCATATATTTATGAAAGTCACCAACACACGCTTCTGGCCAGATGTGACGTTAATCGGATTGCTCGGAAGAGACCGCCGCAGGACCCACTCGACTTCGATATTTGGTTCACCTGGTTTCACCAGCTTGACACTTTACCTTATGTATACTTAGCACACTCGATTAAAACTCTTATCTCGTACTCTCTCATAATCTCTCATATTTTTCTACTGAAAAGAGAAAAGAGGAAACAGGTATACCGATCGTCCGTTAGGTAATAAGACGGTAAAGTTACTTGGACATTTTTTAATATATCTCCGCTGTTCACCGTAGAAAATTCACCTTTCAATGTACAATTATTTGTACTATCTTGTTGCAATTAACGAGCTTGTAGAAGCAGGACCATTTGCTTAAAGTTGGTCGTTAATCGCGTAGAACTTCGCGCTATTGTTTATGAAAAGACGGAGGTATCTATCCATGAAATTTGAATATCCGGTAAAATGTCCAAAATCGGTACGATGTAATCTTTCACACAATAACCATACGGTTAACGTGTACCAACTTTATTCTAGAATCATAACGCGCGTTTATACTAAATCCCAAGCCTGTTAACTCTCCCATGACTTACGATACTATCAGAAAGTAGGATTACAAATGACAAGATGGAAGGAATTCAGAAAAATTGAATTCGTTTCTCACTCGCCATTCCGCGGCATAAAGACGAAATCGCCCTGAGGCCCTCGTACGATAATCAGGAAATCCAACGCGTGTAATCGAAACTTGGAACGCTGTCTCCGATTAGTTTTCGACCATTTAAACGGATAACAAAGCAGGCGAACTGATAAAACAGACGTAGAAATTTAGCGGTGACGGCGGACAAATCGCGGCAGTAAAACGTCCTCGTTTATATACATAAAGGAAAGAAAAGCGACAGGCTGGCCGCGTGTTATCGATCGAATAGTCCGACTTCTCCGACGACTGTTCAGTTCCAGTTTTCTTGAAACGGACTTTTTGGTCGCGGTGCATGGCGGATCGTAAAACGCGAGATACGCGATACGAGCTTGGAACGCGCTATATCGCGCGTGTACCTGCGCTAACGGCGACGATAGCGCGCAGAGACACTGCAACGGAAGAATGCAAGTGGCAAGTAGGTCAGCTGGATTCTCTGTTGCACGATCCGGCCTTTTATCTCCGCGAAATCGGCCGATTTCTTCGCGCGGAACGACCCGAGGGATTTTTCTCATCCGAGCAAATGTTAAACCTCGCTCGCTTCCTTGTTTCTGTGAAACGTAACCATGTGTTCGATCATTCGACGCTGGCTTTTAGTATGAAGGAGAATTTCGTGGGAGAATATTTCGGCTGTACCTGCTTACTTTCCCGAGAAGGATTTTTGGCATTCGCGCTCGTGAGAAAGCGGAACGGACCGAATGCGAAATTTATTAGGTTTATTAGGAAGCTTCGGTTCATTGAGATTTCTCTTTAGTTTTCCTCTCGATGCACGAAATTTGAACATTGCGTAGTCCGTTGTAAACCTTCGTTCGAGCACAGAAGAATATTATCACGCGAAGAATATAATCAGGCGATGTCACGACTGACGTATTAGTTCCACGATTCTGCAATTCATCTGTCAAAGTTGCGAAAACTGTTTTTATTACAAGCCAGTTTTACATCAGCGATACTATATCGATCACCAATATTGGTCACCGATAATCTTCTATTCTTGCACGTTATAACGATCGATATATCAAACATTTGGTACCAAAGTATTTCGTTATATTTATCCCAAAGAATTTCGTCAAGCTGCAACTATTTCATACGTTAATATACATTTATAGAGAAGTATCTTTCTAATACAAACAGCTTCGATATTCTATTGGATTTGGCAACTAAGTGATTGCGGATTTTGTAAATATCATCTAATGACTTAGTTGCCAACCCGATATACGAACAGGTCCAACAAGCTTCAACTTTTCGGTTTCTAATTTTTATTTAAGAAAACTGCCGATATGTGATAATAGCGTTACGAATACGTATCTGACTATCATGAAATGTCAAAGTCGAATTTATATGTCGGCAGAAAATCAAGACGATTGGTCTTTATTGACCATTCTGATTGCATAAAAAGATAGTAATTAGAAATAACAGGACGACGGTACTATTACAGAAGAATAATATTAAAACAAAGTTCGAGACGATGAAAAATGATAGTCTTTGAGGATCGGCGATGTTTAGGTTCGAGGATCAAGGTTGCAATACACATTGCATACACGTTGTATCGATTCAAATGAAAACTTGCGACTCGATCCTTTTTATAAAATATCTCTGAGCAGTTTCTAAGTGCACGATGTAACACGAATTTAATTCGGCGATCGAATGACGCTTAATCGGCAGGAAATTATTCGGCGAAAAATCGAAAAAAATGAGGCGTGTAGGCGTTTGAAGTGGTGGGGAGTCAATGGGGGCGATGACTTTTCCGCGTCAGCAGTAATCGGTCTCGCGTACGACGTAACGAAATAATCAGGGATCGATTGCCGTGCAAGCAATTAATTTCCGGTCCCCTCGTCGAACTCTCCGGTTTCTCGCGTACCGTTGCGGAATACCGACGAAAGGAAAGGAAAGAAAGGAAAAGAAACGCCGCGTGAACATGGACACGAAACGATATCGCGTGCGAGCAGCGTCACGTTCGGGCCGGAGATCCGATTAAAAAACCCTGTGACGATAAAAATTATCCGCGCGACGCGACGCCTCTTTTCGAACCTCGTCGATCGACCAGATTATTCTGTTTGGATTAACTCCAATGTTTTTATAAGCCGCGTACCGTTACTCATGCGCGTCACTGACGTAATAGTATCAATGATGTAGTTCCTGTGTTCAATCCTGTAAACGATTCAATTACAATCTTTATGCGATTGCCATATCGTGGATAATTATTTACTGAATGGAAATCTCGAAGGAAGTTTGGCAGAAATTTTATCGGAATTCGCGTGGCATTTAAAATAGATTTATCGCATCGGAGGGGAATAACATTATTAAGAATATCTTCGTGGAAATTCTCAACGACCTTTATCCTAATCGACGGAGAGAATTCGCAATTGGTAGGTTAATCTGATCGAATGAAAAAAAGAGTCACGTAATTATGATTGACGTAGATTGTAGAAGCTCTAGAATCTTAGGAGATTTACGTATCAAAGTCAAAAGGCTCAGAACGATTTTTGTCACCATCCAAATACAAGTTTTACCTCGCATAATTTCTATTAAAATTTACATAAAATCTTCACAATTTCGAGACCTATCTAGATCGAAACCTATTTCGAGATCTATCGAACGAAAGAACAATCGCAACATCTGCAAGATCCTCACAAAGTCTTACGACAATGTCATATCGTGGTTCACGCACAAGTCTCGCAAAATCTAACGTTTTCATGTCACAATTTATACGAAAGTTCTCTAAATCGCAAACCAGTCTACCGAACGAAAGGAGACTCCCAGCATCTACAAAATCTTCGCAAGCTCTCGCAATGACCTCTGTCGTAAATTACACAGAAGCTTCCCAATTCGCAGATCGTTCGGTCAAACGAAAGAAACAATCGTCCTCGACCAAGCACCGCGCACGGAACCGTCCAAGGAAACGTGATATCTGCGCCAAAATCGGCGCGGTGCCACGAGGGTGTCCTCGCGGCAAGAAATCGAAATTCTCGCAGTCCAAAAAAAAAGAGTAAGAAAAAGGAAAAGAGAAGCTCGGAAAGGGAGAAGAGGCGAGTGCACGGCGCTTTCTTTGCCTGGGACCAAGAGCCAGAACGACCTATTCGTCTCCTTATTGAGACGATCCGATGAGGACCGGCGATTGGAGGCGCTCGGGCCCTCGCGTGTTTCTCTTAAATATCCGAACAACTTTTTCCACCAAACGGCGGCCCGGGACAATTTACGACGAAAGCCGGTCAATCCGCGCCACATTTTGAATTTCAAATCGCAGCCACCGCACCGAGAGAACCGCCACACTTTTTCCCAACCGATTTGTTCGCGCTTGAAAACGGCGAAATCTGAAGACGCCCGCGTGAAAAGTGGGGGCGGTGTGCAGGCGAGCGCGCGCCTGCACCAGCCTCTCTCTAAATTTAAATTTACGATTTCTCCCGGCCGCCGCTTGTCTCCGCGGATGGTGCTTCTTCATTTCGCTTCGTGAATCCTCGTCTGATCTCTTCCCGAAAACGGACGGCCGTTCCAACGTCTCCGGAAATCGTAGCTCGTGTTTGAGAGAGGGAAACTTCCCGCTTCCTGTAATGGTAGATCCTTTAGGCGTGAACGGGTTCTTCGGTTCGGTGTCGAAGACTACTTCCGTTGTTCGCGTTCCCTTGCCGGTTTAGGTTACTTGCCAGCGAATCGTGAAATTATGTATAAAAGTCGGGCGAATGGAATATTCTGCTGGTGTATAAAAACGTATTTTGATTCTTCGGTGTGGAAAGCTGTGTATTCGTCTCTGTTTCTCGCGTTTTCTTCGATACTTAAGTTGTTGGACAGCAAATGTTATGCGGAGTATTGTCGTTTCGTTAGAGCGCGAAGATGTATTTGAATAATAGATATTTTACAAATTATTCTAAATTACAAATTATGGTCGTAAACGAATTTCTACGGTTTAAAAAAAGCCGTATTTATTATGATTATTATTAATTATTATTACACTATATACACTTTTATTTCTTTAAGAAGACAGAAGCGTTAAAACAAGTCCTCGAAATTTTCTCTTGGAACTTGGATATGGGAAACTGGGAATCGATAGCGTAGGTTGGAAAATGTAGCAGATGAAACCTTGATTCTTGACGAGTTGAGTACAATGAACTTGGTTTTTCTATTTCCGACATACCAAACTTCTTTAACTCGCTCGTCATTAACGAGATGCCTTTTTACGCATGGGAAATAGATTTTATGGTAAATACTAGAGACGTAATGTCTCAATGATTTCCACTGGACGGTGATTCGTTAGGAATTTAGTGGAATAACATTTCTTAATCGTCCGTGCAGAACGACGAGCCGCGTGGTCACATGTTCTTGATTTAATTTAATTTAAGTATACGCTCGCGCCAACAAATGACAGGCATTTAGAGGGGACAGTCGACGATGGGGCTCTACCGTTTTAACCGGTTTAACGTGAAAATAGCAAGGAGACAAAGCGTTACAGCGCAATTTCTCATCGTTTCGATTTTATCCCTCGCCCAGAAGCAGAGACAATATCGTGTAACTCTTCTTTCTCGTCATTCGTTCACTTGCATTTTCGTTGATAGCATCGACGAAAAATAAACCAGCTGAACGTTATAACCTTTCCGGACACCCAGATGAAAGAATATTTTAACGCCGTTTATGTTAATTTTTGTATCATAAATTTTGTATTTTACGTTTTGAGTAACGATGACTAACTTGTTTTCAACACGTTTAAGATTTTTTCAAGGGCATCTATTTGAATCGGTAAGCTGCATAGCAATATTTTACGAGTCCAATAACGTGTTACCTTAATTAACTGTTTATGAAAAAGATTTGGTTGTCGTAACTCGTTAACAAATGTCGAAAACAAATCAACCCGTCATTCGGATTGACAATCGTGTGAACGTAATGATTCGTTTCAGTCCATAAATCTCCTGTTCCTTTCACGTTCAATTTCTTTTAGCTATAAACTATATCCTATCGATATAAACAAAATCTAAAACACATTCGAACGATATTGATCTATTTTTATTAATTTCGAGTTCCGTGATTGTAGAAATGCTCTACCGGTCAACTCTACTGGTTATTGGTTAAGTCTACTGTTTAAACGGTTAAATAACGTATTGTTCTTATAGAACAGCATGTAGTAGCCACAAAAGGTATTAAGTATTAAGATAGTCTTATAGTCAGGATCGAGTAATCGAAGGAGAACAGGAGAAACTGTTAATCGATAATCGAGCGTTTCTTTCGAAGCGCGAAGGTGGAGGAAAACATTTCTCCCGGTCTCCTAAGCCGTTCTTAGTCGCTTTATCTGCGGCTGGTGGCGTTAATTGTTCGATACACAGCCACCCACGCACGGAAGTCGACTTCCTCGCGTAATCGCCAGGCGGAATTTAGTTTCTTGATTCGGTATTTATGCGCGGCACATTTTTCAGCGGAATTTCCTCGAGAAACCGGCCGCGATATAAATCCTCGGCGATAAAACGCTTGTTCCCGACAAATCCGCGAACGCGAATAAATTTCATTTATTTACGTTCTCTAAACCCGAGAATCGCTGTAATATTTCCTTTCCCTCCTGCCTTCGATTAAACCTTCCAGAAATAAGCACTTATCAGCAACAAGCTTTGTTTCATAATATAAAAATTGCGAAATTTACGAGTTTACGTTTGCAACCTGTTTGTATCGCGTGTAAAGATGTTAAGTGGATGTTTGTGGATTCTCTGTCTGTGACGTATAACGCAATCGAATAACGATTATGTTATGAAATTATGTTATAACGTACGTGGAATTGCACGACGACAGATGCAGCGACGATACGAAAGCGATAATCTGGTGGACGTAAAAATTGACGAAAACGACGATGAGACGTATGTGACAGACGATAAACGAGAAAAGAAATTAATCTGATCGTACCAAATTGAAGAGAATATGTATTCAGTTTATTTATAATCCACGGAGGAAGCGGCTTATTTGTCGAATAAAGGAAATTAATTATTCATGTCGACTGCTTACCTTGAACATTGACATCGTTGTGACATTCATGACCATTGTGTCAGCCTGATAATTCCTGCAATTCCCTATATATTTGCTATTTGTTCTCTGTTCAACGCGGTTGACAATTAATTCGCCTAAATAAATCTGTTAAACAAATTATGACGATTCGTTTTCAAGTACGCAATGTAGTTCTGATAAGCGTAAAATCATTAAAAAATGTTCAATTCTTATACAAATACGAGGCATAAGGTAGGAACACGACAATGTCTGAGGAGATGAACTTAAATAAAATAATGAAACTTTTTGAAAATGGATAATACCTGCTTTACTAAGCTATCGATACAATTTTGCTTTTTCTATCCCGAGTTCAATTCTTATTTAATAAAATATCCTGCGTTACGTTGGCTCTATCATTTTTCTTTTTTTTTTTTTTTCGTGAATATAGTCCTCTCTAGGGGAAAAATGATAAATTATTCCTCGGTATGGTGGCAAACACGGTACACCTCATTCCTTGTCACATTAATCACAAGATACAAAAATTGCAAATTATCTGACGTTTATAGTCATCCATATGAGGGCTGCAAATTTTGATGTGTTCATAGTTAGACATATAAGAACTGGAAATTAACGCGAACGTATAAAAATCGAATCGAACGTAGAAAGATAAAGAATTGTTTCCTTACTCGAGTGATTTAATTTGCAGTACCGCTATTTTCTACGACCTCGAAAATCGACTTGCCCACGATCGTGAATGTGCGACAAGACTCGACAGAAAAAAAAAGAAAAGAAAAAAAAAGAAAAAAATGACAAGCCGCGAGTGAACATGTAGCACTTAGTATTTTTAAACGTAACTGGGCAAAAAGATGTTTTGCGATTCACGACTCGCAGATATGGGTCTCTTATCTCGCTCTCCTATCTAATAACTACGCAATTCTTTATGAAATCGAAACGAATAAATGTTTCAATGTAAGCTCGGAATCTTTCGCGGCTGGCAAAAACGGTATGAAAAAATCGTGATTACAGGACAAAGTGGAACGCAATAATTCACGGTGTTGGCGGCTCGATCTGCTTCGCATCGTTTCCACGATTAAAACGTTATGCCAACAGCCTCGTAACGTTACGTTGCAAAATGATGTTTATCGTAATGTAAAAATATTCTTTCGCGATATCCATTAAAAATAGGTCATTTAAATGGAAAGATCTATTTACGGTATATCACATAATCGAGATATGCATCGTCCCTCGTGGATCACACTGCTGCAGAATAAATTGTCGATCATTAAATTGGAATTATTTTATCGCCTTACGAATGAAACGTCGATGTATAAGTGAAATTCTAGTTTGCCTATAGGAAATTACGCGATGAATGAATTGTTCCACTTAATTCAAAATATGATACGTTTTTCACATTAGGAACACTCTGTCAAAACGTTCGTCAATCAAAAACCAATTATCGATAATGAAAAATCTATTTTCCCTATAACTCGTTAAACGCTCGATTCATCGTTTCTTATTGCTTTTGACCGTGTTATGGATGAAGATTATATATATTATTATAATTACTCTTAATATTATAATATCGGCAATTATCTTCGACACATGAAATAAACAATGAATATACGATATATCGTTATCCATTATTCGCGTATTATTCGCCGTGCTTTGAAATAACTTGTCGATCTTCGAATTGGAAGCATTCTTACGATATTATCGCTTAAAAAATCGAGCCGATACCAAAAGTGCTGGAGTCAGGGATCGAGTAGGTGTAACGCGGATAGAGAACCACAAGGGAACAGCTTTTTAATGCCGTGGCTTGCATGTAACTAGGCCGCGGTGTTCGGGTGTGGCCGTGTCGCGCATTGTTTCTGAAATTACGATATTGTAGTTATTAATATTTATATATCGGCGAGCGGAGGATCGTCGTGGGGCTGGCAGCGTCGACTTTCTAAAGTGGTCGAATGCCACCGTGGCGCGCGACGATGTACCTTGACCCGAACCCGAGTAAAATTATCGCTTTCGCGGCGAAAACGCCTCTCGGAAGTTGCACACTCTGACGTTTATTGATTGACCATCGCGTCTCCACCGTTTACGAATAAATGTAACGATCAATCCTGATCTCGGAGAACTGGGCGTTCCGTCTCTCCCGCGAGACTTTTCCCATCCAACGATCTCCAATCGCACAAGATATATAATGGCGAACAACGACTGCTCCACCCTCACAATATCGTTAACCCTGCTGCGATCCTCGAATTTTTACGGTGAAACCTTTTAGCCACGTATTATGCCTGTTGTACGAAATATTTTAAATTATTGTCTTTTTTTTTTTAATTCAGGTTTAATATCGGATCAACTGCTTACGAGATTATTGGTGACACCATAGAAGAAGGGGGGTTGTACTTTATATTGCGTTATTCCATCGAATAACACGGTATAGTTGGTAAATGTTAACGAATGGTGGATCTTAAAATTTTGTTAGCTCTGCAGTGAAATGATCGTGGATTTTTGTTCATTTTTATATCTTTTCGTGAACATATGCAATGGAATTTAAATAGAAATTTGCTACATGTATTAAATATTACAATAAATATTCCAGTTTGTATATTACGCTCATCGTGCGCAGATTTGCACCTTCGAATTTTCCATAAATCTATAAAAATCAGCAATCGACTAGTGAGACTGGAGATATTATAATTATGATTATATCATTTCGGTATCTTATATTATGATTGATATTTGAGACAAATCTGAAAATGTATGTAGTCGTAAAAAGATATTTCTTGGCGCGAGAAGAATACAATTGGACCGAATGCCTCAAGGTTAAGGTGCACCAGAGTTGAAAATTATTACACGAACAGAGACATTTGTGCTGGATGTTGAAATCCCTCGTGTAACTGCTTAGTTGTAGTTTGTCCGTCTTCGTCTAAATATACCGACCATTCTGCTCCAAAACCGTTCGCGACGAAATATGCTTCTCTTAAATCTCATACAATGAAGCACATATTTTGTTACGGTCTTACACATCAGCTATTACTGCTGATATTTTAAAATATTACACTGGTTTGTCGTATTTTGTCATGCCACTACGAATCTACTGAAAATTGGCACACGAGGAACACACGATTTTCCTGAAGTAAACGTCGCGTCGTATCAACGAGTGAACATCGGTATTCCCTCGTCCGAAAAAAAATACTTAGCAATCGTCTCTGAAGCACAAAGAGTAGGATAAAGTAGAATCATGCCGAAAAGCAAATATTTTAAAACTACGTGAAATTTAATAATTTTCATTGAAATACAACAATCATTAACAATAACTTATTCGATTCATTGTTTTATCTCATGGGACCTTTTGCGAGAATTACACTGTTAACTCTGTCCTTTTGGTTATTTTCCAACCAATATTCGATATTTTGTAACATGAATAAATTTCATGTCGCAGTAAAGTACGAAAAAAGTTGCTACCTATATGCGCTGTTTCTCGTCTTAATTTTAATTAATTTTAAACATTTTCTTAAAACACTACAAGCCTTTTTCGTTGTTAAAACGAGAGCATGATTGAAGTATGAAAGTTCGACAATGGCAACAATGTTACAGAGACGCAGCTTCTTAATCATCTCGATAAGGTTCCCAGGCGAGACAAGGTGACGAGGTTTATCAGAATTTCGCTGATAAAGAACACAGACTGACCGGCCAGTGCTGTGGATCGAATTCCACGTGACTTGACTTGTGAACAGCGACGCAGCTGCTCGATATCTGCACGTCTAACCAAATCAGGTGGAGTGGCTCGGAATGCGCCAGTACGGTCGTTTGATTGACATTTCGGGGACGCTCGTTTGTCACAGAAAAGTCGAACTCCATTTGTTCCTCCAATTCCCTCGATCCCCCCTTTCCTCCGCTTCTTTGCCTCACCCTACAATTCCACCCCTCAGCATTACCTGTCTCTTATTTCCATCCAAGCGATTTACCCTCTCTCGTCGCGCCTTCCCTTCCTCTACTTTCTGTTTTATTTAATTATTCTGCGTGGTTCGTTCTCGTTTTGTATCGTTTCGCTTTCCGCGTGCGTTAAGATAACAGAGCGCGAGCCCATGCTGGGCTATCGGTCAAAGTCAACGAAAACGACGCGACACGTTCGAAAACTTCCACTTTCTACTTTTCAACCCTCTCCTCCGTGCAGCCATCCTGGCGCACGATTCTTGAATTATTTAATTACTGTTCATTGGTTGCCACTTTGGAATGTGTTAGAACTTAGCAGATAAAATGTGTATCTTCATAGCTTCCAAATTTTGATTCGATTTTACAGTAACAAATATAAAAACGGGATGAATTTATGTTAATACAATTAATAATAACTGATGATAAAACGAAACATAGAAAGTTCTATGCTACGAGAAGCCATGTTAATTAAATCCATGAGTTTCTCGAATATTAATCATGCTCGTAGTTGATGTGAAATTGTTAACTACACAAAAAGCGGAATCGGCCAGTGAAAATGAAGAATCGTCAGCATGGAACAAACCCGATTCGTCCGAACGTTCTAAGGGTTGAGAATCTTCGATGTTTGCACGTTTAGAAAGTTTGTATTTTATTTCTCCTGAAACCTGCCAACGTTATACGCGTGCAATTGTAAATTCGGTGATTTTGCCGTATTTTTATAACATGATGTCTGGCGACATCATGCGCCATCATTTTATACACGATCGTTCCAGTGCAGTGATACACGCATCCCTTGACCTCCTATACTACGCGCAAGGCTTTTTACCTCCGCTGCTAGCATTCTTATCACGAACACGTTAAACAACTGTCGAACGAATTTCGGATCGATGGATGTCATGGTTTCGGTGTATGGCTGTTTCGAACGTTTCGTCGAACGCTTATATTTTCGGCAAAGTCCGGCGAGGTCGGTCGCGTAGGTAAAATTGGAGAACCGGATATGCCAGCTGCTCGGTGCAGGCTCATTGACATTTCCCTCGAGTTCCGATGCGCGGCGATCGGCGGAACAACGGGCGTCATCGAGCGCACGATCGGTACGTGACATTTCCCCCGCTATAAAAATGCGCGTCCGGTAGCAATTGCAACCCGCGTGTCGCGCCTGTGTTGCTGCTCGTTTTAATAAACATCACGATGATCGGTGGCAAACCGTGGCTGGTGTCGTATCGCCGAAAAAGGCGGAGTTGCCTCCCTCGGCACTCTCTGTTCGTGTTCGCCTGTGGCGAAAGACAATGGAACGCACGAAAAAGGCGCGAAATCCAGAATGTCGACGGTCAGTCGGACGATTGCGAAGGTGGGACACGTTCGACGGGAGGCAACGTCTCACAAATAAATTATCAACGCTCTCCGGCATTCGCCGCGGAATCGACGATTCTATATGACCGGCTGCCGGACGGATGAATATGCTGCGGACACGCGGAACATGCCAAGCGTGCGATGCCTCTTCATTCACCCGTTTCGTCGTTCCTGGAGGGAATGTCGATCTCTCCTGGAACCAATCCCCGAGACATTTATCATTTTATTACACCGGGCCAACACCGTTCAACGTGTATTCGATCTTCTTGCAGAATGGAATATTTATGCGGCGCGTTGGAAACCGTAGCGATGCGACAAGTTCGACAATTCGGATTCGTTCGCGTATGCAAACTTCTTGGAAAAAAAAGGTGATCGTGTTCCTATGATTTTACGAACAAACGAGTTGGAGACTTGTGAGTTACGGCAGCGGCGCGTTAATTAGACGTCGCCGTAACGTAAGCTGTCGAAATTGACTTGATTAATCCATTTAATTTTACACGCGAGTAAACACCGGAGGTATAGTAAAGCATATATCGATGTATAGTAATTGATAATGTTAGGAAATTGACAAGTTAGATAGTAGGCTGGTATTGCGCAATTTTGTAGTTTTGCATTGAATAAGATCGTAAGTTAATTGTATGAAATTGACATTTAAAAAGGAGCTTGACTTTTTTACCCTCAAACTTGTCGCTGTCATGCAGCAGTTATTAGCACGTATCACCTGTGACTTGCAAAATGAACGAATGGATCGTTGAAAAACTACATTGGCTAATTGCCCAGATTGACAAATATAATAAGAATGGCCGTTTCTTTAAATTAACTAATCGTTGCTTTTACGACCAATGAGTTTACAGAAATTTATTTCTTGAAAGTCGAACATTAATCCTTCAAATCTACGAGACTGATATTTGCATAAAAATGAATTAGTTGCTCAGATATTCAAATACCTCAGATATCCATATCTCGCTCTTACACGATGAAAAGGGAAGATGTTTAAAATTCGCTGAAAGTATATCCGTCTGAATAATTCACCGGATAATTTGTTCACTTTGCTAGGATATCTGTTAGGATATGGCTCCGACTCGCGACCAGTTAGCGAAGTACCAATGTCGTGAAAATTAAAACTATGTTAGCAACAGCTTAGTTACCAACCTATTAACAATCAATTACATGATATCCTTTTGGTACCGGCGCAAGTACTACAATTTCTAACGATGCCGCGGAACGATGTCGGGAACAGCGGCTAGCGTAACTCATTCCGTAAGTTTTAGCCATTAATGGTAGTAGTATCGGCAATAGAGGTACAGTAACCGGTAGAACCGCTCGCGAACTAGTGGTAGCGCAACTATTATTAGCAGAACGATAATTATACTAGTAACGCACCTCGTTCCTTTTTCACCAGATGACGCACGAGATTCTCTCGCTTTTATCGCGATATTCCGCCTCGTGGTGGACTGGGACGCACGCGTATCGATTGATCGACAGGGCTCGACAGGCACGTGACCGATCGCGGAAAGGGAAAGTTCGATCGACGCAACGTGTGCGCGTTGATGACATCCGGAGTTCCGGTAATTATCGCCTGAAATCTTCGCTCTACCCTTCTCGAGCTGAATTCTCAGACACGAATCATGGAATGTTCCGAATTGCGATACCTCGTCTGATAGCGTTTCTTCAGCAAATTGAAGATCGCAATCTTTTTTTTTTTTGTAAGGAAATCGAAATCGTGGATTCTTGAAGGAAAGGAGTTTTTGTTTTCTGTGAAAGAATTTAACCCTGTTAAGAATCTTTATATTTCAATTTTATTCTCATTTTGACAGGTTTCCAATGTTTTGAGATGTTTAACATAAAATTCGAACGAGAAACCACTCACACTAGTAAGAATCTTCCTACATATTGTTGGATTATTTTGTAAAAAAAAACTGTAAAAAAAATACGAGTTATCTCGGAAGCAGAAAACTACAGGAAAGTTGGTATCGCGATCTCGATCTTTTCTATTTTCTGCAATCACCGGGTTATCTCGATATAAGCGACGATTTAATAAATATACATATAGAATAACAATCACATCAAGATATTTTCACTTTACGTTACATGTTCCAAGCCACATGAAAAATTACAGAAAAGGAGCAAAGAAACTAATATATTTAAGAAAGACTTTCCGAGATAAATTTGTATGACAAAGAAACAGCAACAAATAAAAGGCACACTCGTGGCGTACTGTCTATGCACCGAATACAAAAGGACGCAAAGGTAGATAGAAAATCGTAACAAGTTGACGTTGAAGGTTAATAGAGGAATACCAACAGAGGAATAAAAGCGGGGACTGTTATCTCGGTTCGAAATTGAGACGCTGAACTAGATGATACCGAGAGGAAAGGCGCGAGTTGACCGCGCGAGCACACAGCAACGTAACAACACAGGTGTAACCTACGTGCGCGTTTTCATTGTACGAGAAACGCGGCGACGTGGGCACAGACACGGAATTCCAACGAGTGGAACCCGACGAAAATGTCAATGAGTCGATCGCGAACGATATGAAGAATTCGAAAGCAATAACCGCGAATGCTCGCCTCCGGTGGATCTGGAATCCTGTATGCAATTCCACCTTCGTGCTCGTTCCTAGACAATTATCGATTAGCTAGACAGAAGAATACTACGTTCGATGGTAACAGAAGGAAAACTGTCGGCTATTCTTGGAGCCAGCCTTTTGTCAGACATTAGCATACGCGTGTTAAAAAGTCTTTCGGTGATAGAGTTACACCTATTCAATTGAATACTAGAAGAAATCAATGATATGACGAACGACTTATACTATACCGGCTGGCATGCAATTTTATGGAATATAAAAATTCATAGAAATCTAATATGTCCTATTTGAACTTTTGTCCAGTTTTCGAGTTTCTTCAGGCATCCGACCAGAGACGTTTTATCATTGATATTATATCGTATTACGTTTAATAATATTAATAATAATTGGTATTCTTATATCATATGCAACGAGACGTACGTGGATCGATGAGTTAGAGTTTTTTGGAAACTTAGGATGTTGGAACAGCCGAGAACCAAGGCGACGATATCATTTGGTTGTTGTTTTGCATAAAGGTTGTGTACCATTAATAAAGATATTTAACAATACTTTTTGTAGCTACTGTACGTTAAAAACTGGAGAAAGTTAAGATTAAAATTATCGACTTGTCCTGCGTATCTAATTTTACGCATGTACAATTTTCATGAATATCTTACGATAGTTTATTTAATAAACAGAGTCACATGGATATATCTGATTATCAAGGATTATCAGATTCGTGGTTGTTTTGCTCGAATGACGCGTTATTAACGAGTCTTTCCGTATAACGATAAATTTCAACAATCATGAGGCAAGCAACGTGATACGTGGTCCAGTCGATCATACTTGATTGTGCAAAAAACTCGTTTCGAGATAATTTACGAGCGGGCAGCGGCCACCGCAATTACGAATCGACGCGTTCTCGAAAGATTTCAATAAAACCGCGGGTAAAATTTACAATGCTGCTAACGAGAGGAAGACTGCAAAGACGTCGAACTATTTCGATCGCTCCTCCTCGGCCGATCTTTCGGCCAAATCCGTATCATCGTTTCGACGCCATAAAACCGATCATTCTCGTTTCTTTACTTATATTAGTTTCTACGCAACATTTTGAAACGAAAGCAGCTTCCTTTTATTAATACCGTTTGGCAGAAATGGAATTATTCCACTTTCGTTTCGATATCATCGCTGTTATATTAGAACCATGAAGACAGAAGGAAATTTTTGCTTCTTCTTAACAAAGAAACGACATAAAAATTATCTTCTTTGTTGGTGGACTGGTAGGGAAGACGGTCTGACAGGGATAGACTTATTCTACTTTACTGTCGGTCTACTTTGCTAGAACAGTATAACACGAGAAATGATATCGATAGTAGGAATATGCAAATTGTCGCCTGTTCAGTGAAGAAATAGGATGAAGATTATTTTCTTCGTTTTATGATTGATAGAAATAGGATTGTTCAATAGCAGTTTCGGTATCGTTCACGAATTTGCAAGTCTTCGTCGTTACAAACGTGTTTCTTTCGTTCGTCACTGACGATTTTAAGATCGGACGTTTTTGGGGCGCTAAGGAAATACTTTCTCCCGACGATTATTAATAATCGAAACACGTTTCTCTTTATTCATTCACGAGGGAGGCGTGACGCGCCAAGATTAGGACCGGTATCGTCAAAAATAAATGTATCAATTACTAAGTTGGTCGACAACTCGTTTAAAACACGATATTTCTTCCACGCAACGTTATGTATGAAAAACATAATTATACGAATTAAACCGTGACCTGATAGATTTAATAGAAAAATCTCTTTAGTGGCCTAAATTTCATTCATTATCTCGTGATTACTTCACGTTCAATCGTGAAATTCTAGAATCCGCCAACCAACGTGTTGCCCAATGCACGATGGCAAAAGGAACGGGAGGAAGCAGCAATCGTTGAGGGGTGAACGTGGCCATCGAGAAACAGTCGGAGAATTCCATTTCCAAAATCGTCTCGGTTCGATTCCTCGGCGGCGTACGAAGAAAAGAAGGCAGATTTCGATCTGCTTCGTGGTATCGCGAGGCCAACGCGGACAGAGAACATCGACGGAGTGAAAGAGAGAAAAAGAGAGGCAGTGTGTGTGTGCGTATGTGTGAGAGAGAGAGAGAGAGAGAGAGAGAAACCTGGCCAAGAAGTTGACCAGAGGGGGGTGTGGGAGAGAAGAAGGGGCATTATCTCCGAACCGGCCAGTGCCATTATCCATCGTCCATTTGAATTTTCAGCTCTCGTAATAACGACTAATACGAGACAAATGAACCGCGGGCGGGTGAAAGAAAGAGGGAAGGGTGGGGGCAAAACGGCCAGGGCGAACAGAGAGAAGAAAAGGGGGATAGCGGGAGAGAAAGAGGAGAGGAGAACGGCGTGATTAATGGAGTCTCCGCGGCGAGCGAGAGCTCCGCCAGGATAAGATCTCCGATGGAATTCCCGTGGCTTTTATATTGGATTTCTTTTAAATTCGTTACTTTATCCGGCACTATGTTAATAGCGGGCCGATATGAGAGCTCGCGGTTTAAGAGGAGTTCATTTATCATTCACCGCGTCGCTTCCATCCAGAGGATTCACGTACAACTTCCATCGCCTCGAATCTCTGTCTTGTTCTCGGTGTATCACATCCCCTTTGCCTCCCTTCGCGATCACCAACTCGCACCATTGTTGCGAAGCATCGCGCGACCGTTTCCACCATTTTCACGGCGCAACGGTTCCTCTTGGTGGCGCGAGTTCCCTCCGCGGGGAAAAAGAACCAGTGTCTTTGAACTGTTGAAAAAACCGGTTGGCGAGGGATAAGGACGACGCGATGTTGACTGGTGTGGGTTAGTGGGGAAAACAGGAAAGAAAAGCGAAAGCTCTTGATTTCATCGATCGACGGTCCGATCTTTTTAATCTGTCATCCCGTTTCTTCTTAAGGCACGTGCATTTTCTGGGTCGTTGTCAACAGAATCCTGTTTCTGATTAGAGCTGAAGTCGGAGAGAGGCATGAAAGAATCATTGTATGAAAGCGATCCGTAAAGGATTAAGAAAGTCCCGTTTCGATTGATACAGGAGCGAGATTGAACATCGAACAGAAGATTCGACGACTGTTGTTAATACTACTAGTTATTAATAAAGTAATATTTCTTTACCTGTGTAACAATTATAGCTTTTCGATAAACTACCTTTAGTTAAGCTTAGATATTTTCAACCATCGAATCGACACCTTGAAATTGAACGAATTGAGACGTCTAATGAAATCTTCGTATTAAATAAATCGAATTGAACTGGTTGAAACGTGACTGAAATCGTATTCTATTAATTTGCTGATAGAAAAGCTGCACTCGGAACTAGTCGGTCGTCATAAACTGAACGACGAGACGATAGTTGACAGGATTTTCAAAATATCTTGGAAATAGGTGGAAGAATCGCTTCGTAATTAGAGCCAGACAGTTGGGTAATTAATAAAGCTGAAAGAGACTTAGTGTTGGTCCTCAAAGTCGATGGAAAGACGGGTTTCCTCGGCAGTCCGAAACGAGGCGTCAGAATCTGAAGCGCGGATCGTTCGTCATCGGCTCGCAGCCAGCTCGACGGAGAAAAGCACGAGCGGATGACGCTGGAACACGTGTAGATGTCAAGGCGTTAATCCCTCGAGAGACGAAGACGCATTTCTTGGACCACGAGCATGGTTGTTCGATCGAGACCAGTACGAAACAATTCAGCTTCCACTAATGATACTGAAAACTCTCTCCTTTGTTCTCTTCTAGAGAAAAAGATTATCAAGGAATTGTTAGAAAGAAGATGTTTGTCGTTCTACGCTTATCAGTCTTCGTGCTGATTTTTATTTTCTATATTTCTCGAGCGTGTTCGAGGAATATTATTTCGTTGTATTTCAACAACCGTGCGTTAACACCGGGAGGACAATGCACGTGCTTAAGGAACGGCGACTCGACGCGACGTTAATGAGAGCAAATTAATCAGCCAGCCAAGCGAATCTTGATGCGAACAAGCGAAATCCTTGCCCCTTGAGGAAGCCTGTGCTATTCACTTCCGGTCCCTCCATAGCTGCAAACAGAGTTTTACATAAAATATTCTTATACCGTTTACAATAAAAAACTAGAATTTGTATATTTTCTTGCATACAAACTGCGGGAAGATTTCCCTCTTTTTCTTTAGAAAGTGGAGAATCGATGCAGCGATCTAGTTGCAAGAAATCTTCGGATGTTGGTAACATGATTAGTAAATTTTTGTATCATTTTGTGTGAATTGGATCATTAATACGATAACGAAACAAATGAGTTTTTTTAATTTCGGAATGTTGGAATATCTCTAAGAAGAGCTCTATAAAATATATAAATCTGATCATCTTGGAACAGGGCAGATTCCTACTAATAGTCTTATTAATTAAATCACTGTAATTGCAAGAGGATCCAAAATTTGTAAATTCTCTTTCATACGAACGATCCTTTCTGAGAAAAAATTTAAGGACCTCAGATGGAGTTAAAATGGAAAATCAAGTAATCTAAGGGATCGTCGTATCGCAACAGCGATGAAAAGAATGGAAAATTAGTAGAATCTCTCCGACAGTACGAAAAGTTCCCTCGTGAACGATACAACGATTGATGATCGACCTCAGAAGATTTCAAGCAGATTCGTGAATTGCTAACAAACCCGATCATCGTAGCCTTTTTAAATAAATTACAAATTCCATCTGGTTGTCAATACTTTGTTTAAGAATCGATTTACTTATATTCTCTTCGTTGTTCGACGTCAAACGGAGACTTGAATAAGACGTTTCTTTTCCAAGTTCGATCAGGCGAAAGTCGAGTGCCGGTGGCCAGGTGTAATCGATCGCTGACAGCCAGTTTATGTCTTGTTCGATTAGAGAAATCCGATCGAATCGCGTTTGTGATTTTGCCGCTCCGTGGAAAACTGGTTTCCCGGATTGTTCACGCGTTCCCATGGTTTTGCTTGTTGGCTATTTTCCGCTTTCGACGGAACCCACGCCGTGAAAAGTATCGTTTGGCGAAGAAAGACGTGTAGGCAGGAGACAGGCGAGCAAGTGTTCGCATCGTTCACAGTCACCTAAGTGTCTCCATCATCGCGACGGAATTCGGCTTCTGTCGGCAGCTTCGAGACGCCTCGAATTTGTCAGGCAAAGCTTCGAATAAATTTAGGGCCGTTCAAACGGAAAAGGTTCGAGACGAAATTCTTCGGCCAAATTTGTCTTATCCTCGCAATGTAAAATCCTCCGTTGTTTCGACCGTTCGGTGGTAATCACCTCCTTATGCTCCACAATGGCATTTTTTAATTTCTTAATATTCTTTGCCATTCTATTGCCAATTAAGTGGTAACATCGTTTACCATCTTTTAATGTTCTTGCAATATTCGCAGTTCTCTTGCTCTTTTGCGTGTTAAAATATTTGAAGTCGATCGTTCAAGTAAAATTATATCGTACAGGCTGTTAGGGAATAATAAATAGATATTTCCAGCTGAACGAAGGAAAGCAAAAATACGAAGAAATGAGAGAAAAGAAATAACGTTAGTTTTCTTTAATCTCGAAACGATTTATGGAAAAGGGATCATAAGAGAAATGATGAATTGTGTAAACTGTACTGGAAATGTTACTTCTGACTTTTTCAATGGTAGCCACTAAACTACTAGCTTGATGGTAGTTGCTCAAATACTTCTTCTTACTTACCAAGTAAAACATGAAAGTCAGGAAATGAACAAAAAGGTGGACTCGTCACGTATCTCCCGTGTGGTCTTCAACCTTGTTCTTTTCGTATTTACAAACTAAAGAAACATTTCGTGATAATTTTTTGCTACTTGACTACAAAATTCTTGCTTGCCATCCATAAATCCTTTTTCCGGAAAGACTTTCAATTTGCCAAAACAATCTTCCAAAGAATATCCCAAATGAATGATTAAGATCGATCTTTAAAACAGAATAGCTATGTGTATATACGTATTATATATGGAAAAGGAATCCACAAATGTTGGAAGAAGTGCGTTTAAAAGAGTCGCGATGGAAGCTCATAAAAATCGTAAAAGCCGAACGATGAAGGTTTTGGAGGAAAGCTTGGTAGCGTGTTCTAAAGCGCGTAGAAGGCGCTCTCTCTCCTGTGGGCCCGGCTCTATACCTCTTAATCCAGATTGAAAATATGTAAATAAATCCACTCGCGGCTCCGCAGGCTGGATGCCCACTCTGTATTCCCCGTCGAAAAAGTATTTTAATAGAAACGATTCATCATTCCACGGGGCCCCCTCGGAGCTTCTTTTTCTTCTTCAGAAAGAAGAAGAAGAAGCTCTCTCGCTGCTTCTGGCCCCCTTGGCTTCTCTCCTTCTATGCCTCAAGAAACGAACGCATCGGCAGGACACACGAATCTTTTCTCTTTCTCTCTTCCTTCTTCTTTCCTCTTCGGCTCCTTTGTCCACCGCCTTTCGCTTTCAATTTTTACCGGATTTCGCGGAATTTCGACCGAAAGGTTTTCGCTTTTATCTTGGAGACGCGGGCGCCCCGTGTCTCGGACTCGGCTCGTTTTGCTCGCTCGAAATTTTATGCGAGTGGATACAACGTTGGATTTCGCGGAATCTCAGCGTCCACCTTCTTTCGCATAATTTCTTCTTCGAGACCTCACCGAGCGTTCTGCTCTCTCTTATTCCGATGCTGCCAAGGGATTTTCAACGGTCTTGCTGAAACCTTGCTCGGGAGCCTTTTGTTTCCGAGCTTCGATCGCGATCAAAACCCTCTGGAGCTCTGCTCTTCGCGGCTCTATCCAGAGAGAAGGACTCGTCGTGCAGAAACGATCCGCTCGCTTTTTCTGCAGGCTTCTTCTCCGCGTTTTTTCGTACGACCACGATCTCGTCCTGGAGTTCGATGTCTCATTATGTCAGAGCTGCCGGGATTTCGGGGGAATTCCATACGCTCCCTCTGTGTACCTTCCTTCTTCTCCTCCTCCTCCTCCTCCTTTGCTTCTTATACCTGCTTGTTTCTCGTTTTGGATTGGACAAGGTCGTTCGGCTCTTGTATTTTAAACGACTCGAAATTTGAAGAAAACTTTTAATAAGCCTTGCTTCTATTGAACCAGATGAAATGAGATAGAGCGGTGATCTATTTCGTGACAGTCTCTGACTTCGATCATCATCATCGGAGCAGGCTAAAACGCTCATTGAAAGCTACTGTGCTATGTAAGGTTTTATGTTTGTACAAGACCTTTTCAAGGTGTACGTAGAATCGAGCGGTTGGAATGTTGATAGAATTTATTACAATTACATAATACCGTACATACAGTAGTAATGTATGTTACATGTAACTCTGTAGACTGTTATTTAGTGATTGGTGAAAGAAAACGAATGAAATCGTGATTACTATCGGAGAAACATATTCAGCCGCTGATCGTGGAATTAAGACCACACGCAGAAATTTCATTTTTCCAACTACGAGACGTCGTTGAAACATACACAGATGAAAAAGCAAATTATGATTGATCGTCTAGATTGCTCCTAAACACGTAAATGATCATGTAAATATAAATCGCAATTATTTCATTTATTATCTTCCACGATCAGGTAACGATCCACGATCGGATGATCTGAGAGCCATTGGAAATATCTGTAAGTCGCTGCTCGTTGCTCGCCATCGTTACGTTGCACCAGTTGGAAACAAAAATTCAGAATGTGCAAACGATATCAGCTGTAGCGAAAAGGAACGCGTGAAAATATAAATACTGACATATATGAAACAACTTACAGTAATTAACAAAATTTGATACTATTGATTTTGTCATTAGGTGGTATTGACAAAATCCGTAATCACTTAGTTGCCAACCCAGTAGAATTCCTGTACGTCTCTGAATTTCGCTAAAAGAATGAAACACGTCGAAAATTTTAAGCGATTCTAATTAACCAGTGATCAGAGTCTGTAGATGTATTTATAAGTTATTAACATAAAGTAGAGAGGGGAAAAATGACGAGCAAGTGTACTGGAACGAGGTTAACGGTATCGGCCAATAATTCAGAAAACTCGTGCTCGGATGAGCCGTGTCCGAAAGGAGAGCAAATTTTTCCATTATTCATTAGCCGCGGACGAGCGTTACATCTCGATTGGTTTCTTGTCGGTCGCGCTATTAGGAATCAATCAAGCCTTCGGGATCGTCGATGCTCTTCTCGACTGACAGGCAGCCTAAAACATCTGGTAAGAACGTAACGCAGCGATCTCCAGGACATCTATCCGACTCCTCCTTCTTCGATTCCTCCATAATCTTTCGTTTACGCGATATATTTCATCTCCTTGATCATGCAAAAACGATCGGCCGAGGTGATTTCAGACAAAGCTGTTCTTATTGCTTGTTTGTTCAATAGTAGAAAGAAAAAAAGAAAAGAGTCGATGACACAAGATGACGACGGTCCGCGATATTCTTTTTGAATATCTGTTTGAGCGCCGATAATAGATTATCGAGCAACACCTGCTTTTCTTCCTTCTTCAAAGACGACAGCGTTTGGAATTGATTACGACAGGCCACGTCTTGTAAAATTCTCTTCGAGCTTTCGTATCGTTTTATAAAGCAAAGATCGTAACACTTTACGTCCGACACTCTGTTCCTTGTATTTCGCTATCAGCTTCGTAATAAAGTGACGAGAACTTTCGAAAAAATAATGTTCACTGTAAGCTAAATGATAATTAATCAATGGTCGTCGAACGACGATTATAAACGAGCGTTTACATTGCAGATGAAAACGAAACAAGGTGTTCGCGGATAAATGGCCGATCTTACATGGCGTCTAGCGTCTTCTAGCGACTCGCGTATTTGGTAAAACCGTTTCTCTTCGTGCCGGTTTGATTTTTGCGAGTTACACGGCACAGAACTCATAGAGAGAGAAAGAGAGAGCAGACAGCAAACGTGTATCGTACGTTCCCATCTTTTCCATGTTTCATTGGCGTTCATCAGCCTCGAACACCAATTAGAGGCAGCCTGTAAACGTTACACTTGCCAAGCGAAACGATTGGCGCTTCCAGCGGGGTCTCTTTTTATGGACGAAACGTCTCCTCGGCTGAAGAAACGCGCGGAGCCTGAATGCTCGCTTTCTTCGGCAACTCGCAACACGATCGTTTTCTTCACCAGAGATTCCCTGGTGTCGGACCGACTATATTTCAGCTCGTCCCGGGTGCCACGACTCTGTGCAACTCCGATCGAATAACCAACGCTTGCGACTTTTCATCGAAATCTTCAGCACTAAAGACGATCGCAGAATCATAAAACTTGCAAATGTCGACTTTATTTTCTCGACACTGCCAGGTGTATAATTTTACAAGAACGATTCTTTACGGAATAGAAATAACTAGAAATTGCAGGGGTGTTTCGAGGAATCCTTGGAATTGTCACATCGCGACCGAGATGAAAAGACAATTGGTTCTCCCACGATCGTTGGAAGATGAATTGGAAGAATCCGACGATGTCAAAGAACTGTATTTCTCGTGCGAGAGAAAAGTTCTCCTTCGTTACGAGTTGAAAGAAACGCAAATCTAGGATTGATCCGAGTGATGCAAAGAATCGTCACAAGTTATATCGCAACAGAAAATTGATCCCTCCGCGATTATTAGAGAGTAGACTCGAAGAAATCTCCCTCTCAGAGAAAAATCATTTTTCACGCAAAGGCTATTCCTTCTTCGCGGAATGTAAAGAATTCGAATCATGGATTGATCGAATAATCCAAGGAATTATCGGAGGTGGTATCGCAACAGAGGTAAAAAGTATAAAGGATTGGGTCCCCCTACAGTTGCCAGGAGTCCGGATTATACAAGTCGCCCCGTACTTGCGCATTAAAATCCTTGGAACGAAATATTACGCATCCCCGATAGTCCGCCCCTTCTTTGCTCGTTACCAGCAATATGGCCCCCCCCTTTTTAGTGGAAGCTACCCCGAATCGAGCGAGGCCAGACCAGTCCGTGCCACTATAAATCTCGGAAGTTTTAATGCCTTGCAGGCTGCACGCTCGTCCCTTCTCTTCACCGACTGCCTCTTTTCTCTTCCCCCTTCTTCTTCTCATCATACTCTCTCCCTTCTTCCTATACCCTTTCCGTGGATTCGATCCACGAATTCATCCAGAACCCCGCCACCCCTTCCGTCCTATTTGCATATGCGCATAATAGCAAATGCAGAGCTACCCTTTACTATTAATTTTATAAAATCATTCAACCCGCTTTCTCCATCCCCCGTTTCGTCTTCTTGCCTTTTTTTCTTTCTTTGTGTGTGCGCTTGTGTGTGTGTGTGTTCAATTTCATCCTCTTTCCCTTTCTTCCTTTTTCGATGTGTCGCTGGTTCCTCTATACTCCGTACCCTCGGGACCCTCCTTATTTAAATAACGGATTTTCGAAATCTCGTTTTCGGACAGATCACAGGGGTCGCGACGGCTGCGCCAGCACGTGTGAGCATATTTCGCATGGTCCGTCAGCGTTCATCCACGCATCGAATTTTCCATTCAACAGTTTCCTTTTCGTTCCTTTGTTTCGCGCAGAAGGCAGGGGAAATTAGTTATTCGTTCTGTGTACGAGCATTTATGGATTATGATCTCATTTTTAATGTATCTATGTTTCATATACGTGTCATCGTATATAAATTGATCTATTCTTTGAATTTTCCGTTCATTAGATTTCTTCCAGTCTGCTGCCTTTGTTTAGAGCAGAGAGGAAACTCAAATGCAGATATCTGCGAATCTTAGTTTCACGTTCGATATTTTTATTATTCGCACGCAATCTGATCACCCCACGCATCTTCTTTTTATTATCCAGCGTTTAATTGTAGATCAGAAGAGAATTAATGATTCGTCCCATCTACGGAAATTCATGAATTTAGTTTCATTCTGTGTTTGACAGCGCAGCTGCCAAAATTGGCCCACCGGATTAAATTTTTCATTAACAACTTGTCAATTTTCTCCCATTTTTCTTCTATTACTAAGGATTATATTATAGAAAAAATTCATTTACCAATGTTCCTTTCATGCTTCTCGCGTTTATATTTGGTGCAGAAGTTCCTTGGGTTCCACAGCGTATCAAATTTTCCATTCACCATAAACAGCTTCTTATCTTCCTTCTTTTGTTTAAAGAACAGAGGATAATGAGTTATTTGTTTCGTTTAGATTCGTGTACGTAGGGATTCTTGCTCGAAGAACATCGAAAGTTTGTACACCTGGAGGATCATGAAACGACTCTCGTGGGAGGTAGAAACGGCCAAGCCTTCCCTGTCCGCACGTCCCCCGGTCCATCCATCGATTAATTACCCGGCGCTCACTCGTTAATTAGCCTTGAAGGCCCGCGACGTGCATCGTCCATGCAGAAATCGAATCGTCGGTCACGATAACAACGCCTCCATTAAACGCGAATAATTGAAACCCGAAAAAAGGCGGGCCTCTGTGTTGAAGTCGTGAAACCGGTCAATTTTCACGTCTTTTTACACCAGGCTCGTTAAATCGAAACATCTACATTTCTTCCGTGAACGAACAAATCAGATATACACACAAATATATATATATACACTAAAATTATTTCTATAAGAGTATAGTAATCAAGCTAATTTGCCTTGTAATTCGCTAAATCGATTTACGAACAATTTTTAAGCGATCTACATTTTCAAACAGGCTGTTGCATTCGTTCGTTGTTGGTGGCATGATAAACAGAGAAATACATCGTGTACTTACATCCAATAGCTACGCGGATATAATCGCGAAAAGCACGAAAGTTTCTTTAACGTTTTAATATTCTCAGTTGTAATTATGATAATTCAGTGGCGTGGATACGTCACTTTATTCCTGGAAATTATTCTATCACCGTGTTAGCTCTTGCGTAATGCCCGGCCGCTGAAGCAAACAATTGCTGAACTTGAAATTACATTACATTACATTAAAATACCAGTTACATACAGTTACATTAAAATACCAATGATGTCTCATGATATAGCTACGACAAGTTTAATCACCGCGTGCGAAGTTGATGAAGATCAAATTTTAAGACTAATGGTGCCGCGAGATGTAAAACAAGCATGCAAAGTCGCAGATTGAATTTTAACGTGTCTTAAGAGGTTGAATCTCGGGTTGGCTCGAATAACCCCAGTTCCAGTATACAGAGGTCAGAGAAAAAGAGAGAGAGAGAGAGAGAGAGAGAGAGATCTCGAAGTCGCGTTTTTCCGCGCGAGCAGCGAAGCCATTAAGACGTTTTAGCGTGTTTCGTGAAACGAAGAAGAGCGAAGGGAAAAAAGAAATAGAAGGAAGAAGAAAGAGTAGGAGGATAGAAGGTGATCCCCTCTGGTCCTCGTTGGGTTCTACTTAGAGCCGATAGAGGCGGCCTAACTACCGTAACCGTATCCAGGTCTAAATAGTTGGAGTTACGCTAAGTAGCCCTAACCAGATTAGTAAGTCGTTGCGTGCTCTATTTTTAACGGCGCGCCGCCGGCATTCGAGGCGTTTTACGTGGAACACAGAGAGAGCAGCAGAAGAGAATGCTGAACGAGAACAGCGTGAAAGCGAGAAAGAAATAAAGAGAAGGATGTAAAAGCTGGCCAGATAAAAAGCCAGCTGAAGCTGAGATAGAAAAGGACGAACATAAGGAACCGAGTAGTAGAAGAGGAAGGGCCTTCGTAGCTTTATCCTAATCCCCGTAAACGAGACACGTCCTCTTCGAAGCGTTTGCCCTTGTTTCCTGCCCCCATCTAGTCTTCTTCTCTTTGCCATCGCGTTTCGCTAGCTCCCGACGGGTTTTGTTCGAACCACGATCATTTGCATAGAGATTACCGACGCACGAGTTATGTTATAATGGCATGTACGTAGTTCCATCCAGTTTTCTAAGATTTCTTTCAATTTCCATCCTCATTACCGTTTCCATTCGCTCGATTCGTTTCGCTTTCCGTTCCACAACTAATTTTACAGTCGCGATTCCTTACAGTTAGGACAACGGTTTTTTTTCTTAATGCATTCGTAATGCAGTGTATATGTTTACTCGAACGAAATAAACTCGATTTATTCGAGGATTATTTTTCTTTATAAATGTCCGGATAGGCGAACATCTGTTGACTCTTTCTACTTGTCCGAATGTGAACTCTTATTTTACGAACGAACAGTCGCGAGTAGTGGGAGAATTAATGTATTCGAGTTACATATACAAACTAACTACTTGCTCCACTACAGGTTCATAGAGAATAGAGTTCCAAGTATTAGGAAATTTAGAAAACGTACAGAAGTTTCACCTTCTTAATTTTATTCATAGAAAGAATGAGTATTCACAGATAACAATTTTATTTGAGCGAGGTGTTGAGCGAATTTGTTGAGCAAGCCACCGTGTCTTATCTTCGATTCTTTAGAATTATGGTATCCTTGGACTATTAGTCCAAGATTCACAGATGGCGATTACAGTATCTTAAAAGGCATTACTTCCGTATTTTTCCTGCTTCTTATGCTGTTATTAAGTATGTCAAATGTCTCGTGTTCTCCATTTTTCATCTTCCTTGTTCGTTGAATATTTCATTTTTTTATTCCACACGTAATCGTAGAGTCTGGGTTTCTGATGCTGTTTAATTCACAAGTAATAATTACGATTTCTTAAGAAATAAAATTCCTTCTCTATTTTTCCTGTTTCTTAACGTCATCACTGTAATAACCTAATGACCTAGTTATAAGTATAGAAAAACGAATAAACATTTCTTTCATTTTTTCTACTCGTTATATATTTTCTATTTCCTAAATATTTCATCCTCTATCCTACCAATTGTAAAGTCTCAGTTTTCGATTTCAAGTCGCAGTATTCGATTCACAAGTATCATTCATAGTTTCCTGAAAGATTTCCTTTGTATTTCCCCTGTTGCTATTCGATAGTCGTATAGGGTTTTCAAAATATTAGAACATTCCTGTACGTATCGCTCTAGCGTTCGATACGCAAGTGGCTCTTATATTTTATCAACGTAACTTCCTCTATATTTCCCGTATTTCTCACGTGATTATTAATTAGGTCGCGACAGGAACGAGTAAACGAAGTGAATCTCTCCCTCCCACGGCGCGGCTCGATGTCAGTAATTCTTTTGACATCGTCGAAATCCAAATATTGGAGGCAAACATCGTTCTCTCTCCCGGTGCGGCGGCGGCGGCGGCGGCGGCGCTGCGAATTTATTTGCACGCCGCTCGAACCGTTTAAACGTTCCTCCACTTGTCGTATACCCTCTCTCTCTCTCTTTCTTTCCTTCTCTCTCCCTTTCTTCCTCTCTGTCGCTCGGCTATACGGCAGAGAAAAGCGAGAAGAAGAGGAGGGAACAAGCCGTTAGGCAGCTCGCGCGCGCGTGGAAGGGACCACGGGGCGAGACGGAGAGGAATTTTATTTCCGCTCACATTAATTTCAACGACGCAGAAGACGGTCGCCACAAGGCGCAGCTTGAAATTACGAATATTATGACTTCAACCAGTTCTCAGAATTCTATGTTTTTCATTCTTTAATCTCGGCCTCCTCGTGTTTCACACCATATCTTATGAACACACTCGCCCTCTTTCTAGCCCGGTAGCTCGTCGTCTCGTTTCTCTTCCCCGAGTTTCTCGCAAGAGAAGAAGCATGGTTGGTGTTCTCTCGCCGTCTTCGCGATCCACCTAACCGTGCGCGCACGTGAATCGTCTCCGCGAAGTCGAGAGAATAGTTAGAAAACGATTGTTGCACTTGCTGGCCGCTTCTACGTGCCTTCCGTTGTTTCACCACGCGCGTCCCTGTCCGAGACACGGTTCCGACTGCTTCGAATACCGTTTGAACTGGTTGAGGTAATGCAGAGATGATTGATGTCAGCAGTTTAGCGATATGGTTAGCTTTGAACTGCTATTCGCCGGTACAGTGACTTTAAAAACTGTTCAGTTTGAAACAGATAGGCAAGTGGGCCAGATGCTTTCATCTTGTAGGGCCGGAACACAGAGGTTCAGCACGATTTCTTCGTCGTTTCTAAGGTACGAGTATCGAAGCGCAACGAGATCTTCTTAAACCTGCAATCCTCGAATTTTTATGTCTGAATAATCATCTTGGTAAACAAGAGAATAATTAATGTCTAAAGACCTGTAGTAAAAAAACTGCAAAAAGTCATATCTTATAACGATTAAATATGATTAATGAGTTCGTCGCGGATCTGAGTCGCATGATGTGGAGCGACATAAATATACAAAATACAGGATTCCTTACGATGTTAAATAAACGAATCAAATCTCTATCAACGTCTCTTTCTTTCAATTATTTTCATAAAAGTGTAAATTCGTACAAATATCCACTCTATAACAGCAAGTGTACGATCCACAGCGAACGAATAGTAATCGGAAAGTCGAGTTCACGACGACCAAGTTTGAAAGTGCAATTTTACGCCAAGCATACTGATACTCGAAAGCAATGTCAAAAAAAAGTAACGTCTCAGGAAAACAATTACACGCGGACCAGAGGCAAACGTCGTTTTCCCGAACGATCGAGACCCACTCGAGGAAATACGTCGGAGAGATAAGCAACGCTTATTTTAAGGCTTTAAGTCGCTGGCGAATTTGAATAATCTACCGGTATTCCAGCAGACACTTGAAAAGCCACGAGGCCCGTCCAGCCCCCAGGCCTGGCAACATTACATTCAAGTGTTTGACGAACGAACGCGTTACGTCGCCTGCTTTTTTGTTTTCCTGCTTCTGGTATCGGCATCAGCGTCGAGCTATGTCGAGTGTAGCCACCACTCTCACGACTCTGCTACTGTCTCTTCTGGCTTGCCTCGTACACGCGTTGCCAGAATTCGTGATCGTTCCTTTCTGCTACAGTGCCTTTTAGACCAGCGATTTTCAATCGCTTTTTCTACCATACAAAATTCTCGGCAAAAAGTATATTGTAAATAGATACATTACAGTTGATTCCAGACAGGACATTCACAGCTATCGTTGTTTTTTGGCTGCTGTCATTTTTTCGTTTAACGATCGAAGGGAAAAGTAGTCGACGCCCCTCGCTAGATAGTTGCGTATCGCATGTTCCAAAAATATTCCAGTTACGGTATATTATTGATTATGGTATTTCCTGTGCAACAAAAGGTAGAAAAAATCGATAAGCATCGATCGACAGTTTCGAGGGTAAAATTAAAAAAAATTGCCAAATGCGGTGTTAATCGCATTTGGCTTTTGAACGATTCGTCGCTACTGAATTTAAGCAAAGCGCAGGAAAAGCTATGGCGTTCGTTGGCTTTAGCTTGAACGCACCTTGAACGATCTTGTTGCACGCGAACGTTGACCTTCGATCGAATTCCCTCGGGATCAGAACGCCCAGTGGCCTGTTTCTACTCAATTTTTCTTCGCTACGATATATGGAGTCTCTGGTCTGTTGAGTCTGTTAGACGCGGTTTCTTGTACAGATTCCAAGGGTAGTGGCGGTGATCTGCTCGCTCGACGAGATGATTTACTGGGAAACTGGCAACGACGGTTACGCTCCCAGTAATTTATTACGAATATTACAATCTTCAGACAGATATGAATATCTCTAGAGATAACTGATTAAGTCCACTTTTTGTGGATTTCTCAATTTCATTAACCAAGTACGTAATTAGTCTTCCGTAGGTAAATTGGATGGTTTGTATCCAAACCTAAATTCCACACCTCCAAAGAATCGTACGAAGTTTTCGAACACCTCTTAATGTTTCTAGAAAATTAGGCAACCGTTCCTTAAATCGACAGTTTGGTCAATAAAAACAGAAATCCAGGAGAAAGAGATCGAAAGATGAAATTTCTTTTGTGCCTTCAGCGATCTAATTAGTGCTCGATGTTTGATGAATTGATGAATGAATGATGAATTTTTTATTTGTCATGGAAAGATACCACGAATGATCGTAAGTTTCAGAGTTCTCGAAAGAACGATTTTTGTAATCGTCGCTGTTTATCTATATCTATCCCAATACGTAGAGCTTAGGATAACGAAAGAGTAATTTTTCAGAATTCGATGGAAAATTTCTCTGTACTTTGACAGATGGAATTGATCAACGTAATTTTTCTTCTTTTCGATCTTCTTGAAATAATTGAAAAATTCCAACTATATCTGCTATCGGCAAAAAGACAAGTTAATTGATAGAAAATTCTAACTTAAGTAATAAAGTTTATCTCGTAAATGACAGCGAATAAAAACCAGAATCCCGAAGAAACACCATTCCCGAGTTGTTTCCTCAAGTGTGACAACGTTCATTAAGGATTCTAGGTTTCAAGTTTTACCTCGGCGAAAGAAAAGGAAGGAGCAAGTCCTAGGAAAATGTCTCAATATCCATCGAGCATCGCGAGCCAGCCCTAACCGGCTCTTCCATTCGCGGTAACCAGCCTGAATTCATCATCGTCGAGGCGTAACGCGCGAATCGTTTGCTCGACTTTTTTTTTCCTAATCACCCCCCAGTGCACGCGCGCGTGCGTCTTCCATTCAAATTGAATCATTAGGAGCTCGGTCGTGGCTTTTTGCAACCGTACGCGAATAATAGTCCGAAGAATTTCAAGGTTTCCCGGCGTGGACACTTTCCGACTTTTATTCTCGATGGGTTCGAGACCGGCACCCCAAGAATCTAGGCCAACGAACCAGGAATTTCTCTTTCCTCGAAAGAACAGACGCAGCAGACAATGAGTTCTCAGGCGAAATTCCTTCCATGTCTATAGATTATCGAAAAGGAATTTTGAAATCCTTTTCTTAATGTTTTGAGTTCCTTTTACTAATTAACAGCGATCTAGCTATTCCTTGTTTTTGTTTTGCTAATTTCTCTGCTATCGCTTTTGCTTATTCAAACAAGATTGAAACATAAAGATTTATGAATCACGTCAGACTTGGGCTTAGTTAATTTTAATTCCAACGTTTCTTTAACACGTTGACTGCCACGCGAATTTTCCGTATCTTGTGTTGGGAACCGCGGTAGATTGAAAAAGAAAAAAGAACACCAGGACATTTCATCGTTGCCAAACATTTTATTGCACAATATCGTTTACAATAATAATAATTTATCCGATTTACAAACGCGACTTTTCTATTTTTATTATTTTCCTAGCCACGCACTTCGCTCATCCTTCCTTTGCTCTTATGCCATCCTTAGCCTAGTTGCTATACGCTACAAGTAAATATTATATCGCATTTGCCAACACCTTCTTCGACAATATCATGTGAAACATTTTTCGGTACCGTGTACCTTCTTTGAACCATTTTACCATCGTTAACGTGTTAACGGCGCGCAAGGGTAGAAAAATGGAAGGATTTCACGGAGAAGAGAAAAGATGTACCTTGCGCAGCGACGACAAAGACACTCGGATCCCATTGTTCAGGGTCGATCGCACTGCACTCCGATTCGACGGCCCGGTTCTACGTACGTACATGTGCAAACAGGGTGATAATGTATTCAAGGTCCGCCCCGTTGGCGATGGTGGGGGTGAAACGGGGCGGCCCGCTCGCTATACGTACTGTAACAGATGTTAATTATCCCTTCTGTGTATAGTCAGCAAAAAAAGAGCCTGGTCTCTCGCTCGGACATATCGTCCACTCGTGTTACATCCCCGTTGAGAATGCCTCTTGTATCCACGCTTCGAACAGACTCACGTGGCCCGCCTAGTACGCACGCTCCAATCGCGTTCAACTTCCGCCGTGCCCACTAGGGAAATTCACCTTAGATGGGATTCTTTTTGCTCAGTCAACGAGAATACAATACCACCTTCCACGTGTACTGGTTTTTCGGCTAATCCGAATGTCCTGTAGAGTTCGTTGGATTCCGACTGTTTAGAATGTGCGGACGAAGATAATTTTTATTTGACCCGATATCGACGCGGTGTTTGTTTAGTTCATTTCTTGAAATAATCAATGACGTTCAAACATTTCAAGCATCGCGTCATTTATGTCGAAGAAACGGAGATAAGATACCCTTTCCTTAATCACGAAACCAGTTTCGTTGTCGAGGGGTTAATTGGACGACGATGCGTAAGAAAGTCGAGAAAGGAGAATCGCCAGTGCCGTTTAAAGCAGACCGCAAATACCTGAATCTGGCGCGAATGAAAGGTCATTCAAATTGAACAGTTTATTAGAACGAGGTCTCATCTTATATGCATAAATTATTAAAATTATATGAAGTATTGTAGGAGTAAGAAACGGTAGGTAGAGGGAAATATCGGCGAGAATCGTTGACGAATTTACTTGCTGTACGCTGGTGGCAAAAGTGCCAGAAGCCACCACGACGCCAACAAATATAGTTCGTGAACTGCTTGCGTACCGTTCGCGAATAGTAACGTGGATCCAGCATCAGGGTTGAGTTTGTCAGTGAACAAGTAGATCAAGAATGACAGCTCGTGTCTCGTCCCGTAAGTCTACGGTAGAATGGAAGATGTTCTTGTCGCGGAGGGCAAGATGGAATTTCGGAGCGACCACGTCGGGGGAAAATGGTTTCTTGTGGCGCAGCTGAACGGTCGCGTTGCCATATTCGTCGGGGATCTTTAATGGGGCAGTTTTAGTGCGGAAATAAATAACCGATAATGAACCAGGCAAAAACGGAACTAACGATTTTCAGGCCGAATTAGGCAGCGAGCCATGGATGCCTCCGGCGGAGTCATCCAAATCGATTGAGAGAGCTAACTGGTAATCAACAGCCTGAAATAAATGATTAACGAATGATGAAACGAGAAGAACGACTGCCACAGCTAATTCAATTCCTGCAAACAAGTTTGTTGGCTTTTAATTGCTTCCACATTAACAATTCTATGTAATAATTGAGATCGAGATAGTGAATTGAAAATATGTATATATCACACTACCTCCATTGCATCGCAGATCACAGAATTATCTACCACGTTAATAGACCACGTTTCGGCTCCTTGTGAAATTTGTACGTGATCGTTAATTACGAATATTTCACCCTTCATAGATAAACTGGGTCGTTCGTATTTTTGTGAATATAACTTCGTGCATTTCGTGTATTTGCGTATCTCCAAGTTTCCCGTAAATGCGTAAAAATTCACCGTTTCTACCTGTCGATGCGTCTGCTATATTAATCCAACCCTTCGTAAGTTAAATGCTCGATGATATCTTCCTTCGATGGACTCTTTCAATGAAAATAAAAATTTAGCGGAAAGAACGTTTGAGGGTGAAATTACGCTCGACTCGTGAACTATCCAGTTCCAATTGCTCAAGTTCCACGAATTGGCGGTTCCGAGTGATCGACGGCTAATTCGAAAGGAGCATCGAGACGCTACGAAAATGGACGCGGTTTCGCCAACGTAGAAACGAATTGTCCCTCGTTTCATGTTATCGCAGGCCCGTCTACTCGGCTGACCGAGCAGCGCTCGTATATCAGCGTAGCTTTTGTTACGGCGACGTGCCTTTGTTTTCGCCTTGTTCTCGCGTCTCGTTCCAGTGGTGCGAACGTGGACGGGTTCTTGGTTCGGCACTCGGCAGCCTGTAACAGGCCCGGGCAACACACAGGGGTTTCGCTGAACTTGCTTTAACCCACTTTCGCACTGACACAGAAATAGATAACCGAGACGTGTCGGGGAATTCTTTCCACGTTCCGACGATTGTGTCAGCTGTGCAGGGAACCACCGTTCCTTATTCTCATTGGTGGTTTATTAACCAAATTTAGGGGAAACGTCGACTCGCGGTAGAAGCTGAAGATATCAACCCTCTGCAGTTTGAGCCACGTTTAACATTTTGCGTGATTCGTATTCTGTTTCTCGATGGATTCGTATTCGATCGAATTTCTCATAGATTGCTGCAGGCAAATTTGTTTTTGTTAATTACTGATAATGCAAATAGATTTCCTTGAAACATATCATTTCTCAGAAATGAACTGCGACAAAACTCCTATAATGTGACGTCGGATTATTGGATTGTATTTGTAAGACATGAGAGCGAGGATAAGTAATTTAAGAAACAACAATGATTGATGTAGCAATGCAGCATATCAACAAAAATAAAAGCTACATAAAATAAACATGTAATTTCCTTAACCACTAGAATCGCGAAATCAGTGAAAATACTTGCTATCAGATTCTTCGCTTCCGCAATTACCTAACACGCAAGTGTTCTTGATAATATTAGTAAGACAGAAATACAATTACATTGCTTCAATTCCAATTAACTATATACATATATCATACACGTACACGTTAAAGCGTTCGTTTGCTTCCATCGTCTAAATATCAAATGACGAAACACCATCGTGATGAAAACTATGCGATCTAACAGAATTCTATTGTGCATTGTCAAATTCAGTTCAATTTAAGGCAAGAAAAAAATTAGTCCGTTTAAACCGTCCAGGTGTAAAATACAAATGAAAATGACGTTTGGTCGTGTTTTTCTGTTACAGAATGCATTGAAGAGCCGGCCGATTGAGGAGATTCGAGATGTCCGCCGTAACCAGCCCGTATGGCCCCAGTAAGACACTCCCTTTTGCTAATGTATCACCGCACAGCAACCCCTCGTTACGATACTTTAGCGAGGAAACATAGCCAGCCTTGCAATTGCGTCATGCGCCGTCCCGTTTGATCGAATCGTAATAGCCGCGCTCGGCTCCTTCAACGATTCCAAGAACGTTCAATTAACGTTCGTACGGACCGGTTGAATTCTAATTAATGTTAAAAATTCATTCGCGACAAGCGGGCAGAACGGCCTTCGCGTTGCGCTGCAACATACTTCGCGTCCTCCAGTTAAACATCGCTCGATTCGAGATTCGCAAGTAACATTCGTAATTAACGAATTGGTCCTTTGAATTCCATCCTTTGTATCTGTTCGATCGGAAAAATATTCAATCTTCTACTGGATTAAAGAGAGAAGTCGAATAAAGCATCGAGAATTCGATTAATAAGGCCGATTAGGAAGAATCGAAGAAAACGAAATATATATCGAGTAACAGTTAGATTCGTCGCGCTGCAGCACACCTGTGTCCAGTTAGAGATCGCTCGGTTCGCGATTTGTAAATAACTTTTGGTCCTTTCAACTGCATCCTGTTCGATGAGCCTCGACCGATCGTGGCAACGGGGTCTGCATTCGCCCTAAAGCAAATCGATTCCCCCAATCGTGTGTCTCTCGGATTACGAAAATCGGATCTTCTACTGGACAAAGAGCGGATCTCTTTATCACGAAAAATTGCAATTTTCACTGGTTCAGAAGTAAATCTCTCTGATCATAAAGATATTCGATCTTTCACTGGACCAAAATCAAAAAGTAATTTATGACAAATAGAAACTGTAATAATTTGCCGAACAAGGGTGATTAAAAAGAATTAAAGAAACGAAAGATCGATTGTGAGCTAAGATTCCTCGCTTTTCCGGGTCCGTGGACCCAATATTCACCCCTGTATCAGTGTCTGATACTCCGGTTACTTTCCCATCAGCGGAGAGTCGAGTGTGAGCTAAGATTCCTCGCTTTTCCCGGGTCGAAGGACCCGGAGTCTGCACCTGCCTCGGTGTCTGATGCTCCGGTTCCTTTCTCATCAGCGGAGATGCTTTCCGACTCGGTGTACAACTACGCAACGACCCGGCGGGGGACCGCCGATCAGGACAGCGACTCCCAGTACGAGGGCCAGGCCCAGCTGCAGATCACGAGCATCCAAAAGCCGCGTAACAAGCGCAAGAACTTCAAGCCGATAAGCAGCCGGATGGTGGAAGTGTCCGATGAGTCTGAAAAGGAGGACGATGAGTTGGAAGCGTTGGAGGAGAGTTCCAGTGAGATATTGGAATACGAGAGGAAGACGATGCTGTTGCCAGCGGAGGATAGATCGAAGCAAAGGCTGAACAACAACGAGGTCAGCCCCATGGATCTGTCCGTTGCCACCAGGCCACCATCTTCCGAGGCTGACGATGACAGTGGGGATTCACTTAGGCATAAGTTCATCCTGGAACAGCTCAGATCTCAGAAACTTTACTCCCCTGGTACCGAGGTGAGTATCTTCGTGTATGGTGTTTCTTGTTTAATACATACGCTGTTCTTCAAAATTTGGCTATTCATATTTTATGCGTATCGATGACAGGTCTTTCGTATCTACTCTACGCTTAAGACACATTTTGGTAACGGGAAAACGTTAGCTGAGGCGAAAATGATACGAAGAACGCAGCAGGCTTAAAAGCGAAATTGACTTGACTCTACTTTTCATTAATTAAGTACACGATTAACAGTGAATTATCAAGAAACAAATGATTTTCACGAGTTCGTACATGAAGATGACTAAATAATGGTAAATTTAGAAAACAGCGTTTCTAACGTTATTCTATTTTTTAATTTACGGAATTGATCAATGTGACTGCTGTGCTTTTCATGAAGCATATCGAGACTGCGGATGTTTATTCAAATTCATATTTTTGCAATCATAGCTAAAGAAATGGAACCTAAATAAAGGATTTGTTTCACTCGTTAAACACGTATAAACGAATATCCGATTTTGAATATTTGCAGATCTGAAAATTTCTCATAATTAAACAAGCATCCATACCAGTCTAGGAATATTTTCTATTCAATTAATAATGTTCGAATTCCTTGCCCGAGGAAGGGGAGAAAATAAAACGAAGAACAAGAGAAACAAAATATAAATTTAAACAACCTGAGATTAAGTAACCTTACATTAAAGCACAACCTGTTATATGTGTTATTATCAACGGTACTAATTAAGGGTTAGAAACTAATTACATGTAATATTCAGAGCGTGAGATAAATTTCTGTTTAAGTGCCATTTCTTTAGCTGTATTATTAACCGTTTATATAATACGCGCGCAGCGGAATATTTCGTGTTTACTTTTACAACGCTTATCGGCGTGCAACGGGAAAATTTCGATGCAACGTCAAACGTTATGACAACTTTTAATGGTGTCTAGCGTGCTTGGTGGAATCGCACGTCGGTTAACATGCGCAAAATAACTTGCATAAGAATTCATTCGCGTCATTTCATTCACATGGCATGTATCGATCGCCCACAGGCCAGGAGTCCGAACTCAGAATCGTCGGAGAAAAGTGGAAGCGGCGTTTTGGATACCGAATCGGGACGATTGGACGATACTCCGTTCGAGGATGATCGAGGGCAGGACGGTGACGGTGAAACCGAGTGCGAGGAGAGGAAACCCTTCGAAGGAATGAGGGAGTACGCTGAATCGACTATGCAGGAGTTGTTGGCGATCTACGGGCTGGCGGGAGGAGAATTGGCCAAGTCAGTGAGCAGACAGCTACCGCCGACCTTTCTGAACCCTCCGACTGGTCATCAGCCTCACGGTAAGTCTTCCTCCTGCTGATCTTGCTCTTGTAACTTACAATGTACAGTTTTCTAAAAAAGAAAAAAAAAGGTTCTCTATGCATCTGTTATAGATATGAGATACGTGTCCATATCAATTTCTCCAATATCAGTGTAGTATTTGAATTTCTCGCAAGCCTATAAATATCTACAATCTGTTAACAAATCTCCGAATCAAATCTTTCGCATACCATTCGAATTATATTAGTACAGTATATCATACGCATTTCAATTTATCTATTATCGGTGTACCATTCTGAATTTCCCATAAACGTATAAACATCCGCGATCTAACGAATGTCCTAATCGAATTACAACTGCAACTCCATCACAGGCCAAGCTCGTTATTTGCAAACGTCTCTCCGGCCATGTACATTTATTTCTATCCAAGACTCACCTAGCGAGCAATTAGAAGTAAGCAGGTTAACAGTTGTTAACGACCGTCTTGCGAGAACAAACTAGAACTTGTCGTTCGCCGTACATGCTTCAGCTAGAGGCTATTAACGCGTGGGCGGTGCTCGAAGCTGAAGAGAGAAAGAAAAAGAGAGAGAGAGAGAGAGAGGGAAAGGATAAAACGGTTGGATCCTCGATTTTCAAGGATCCCACGAAATACCATCGGTTTGGAAGAGCATCGATGGTGGTCGCGTCAGGTTCCACGAATCGTTATTATTCGCGGCAGGACTTCGCACTCTTCGCTGAAGAGAAATTAAAGGCGCTCTCGGTGTTCGACGAAATCGTTAGTCGAGGCAACTGTCGCACGTTGGACGATTGGTTGGCATCGAATTCGGGGTTGGGCTACGAACAATTGACAACTGTAACTGGCTGGCATTCGTGATCGTACTTGGCGGAAAATCAATTTTATTCAAACGCACGGTATTCACGACCTCGGCTCTTTTAACGTCGTTTTATCGGCCGTCAGAGAAAAAGAAAATCTCGGCGTTAACGTGAAATTAGCTTGGTCAGATTAATTCAACTATGGAGATTCATTGTTTCTGTTATCGTAACCGGGCTTATCGATTATACGACTGGTTATTCTCTCCGATAGATTCTTAAGTGAAACGAGGTTACCGCGAAACCACTCTGATCGATCGAGAAAGAATCGACTGCTTTTGTTATTAAACCGATCTCCTGCGCTATTATTTAGAAATTGATGATATCAACGAATTGTCAAATTGGCAATTGTAGACTGTAAACTTGTCTCGTACAATTTTACGCCAAATAGGAGACCTTGTAAAATTTGTTTGTACAATTTCGTTGTCCCATAATCGAAGTTGGCGCAGTTCTTCTGCTTTGGCTCACAACTTTGGGCATAATCTAAATAGCGCTTCTAATTCGAAATGACTCCATCTCACTCTAATTGGCAATTTTTCCTTCTCAATGGTTCTTCTTCTTATTCCGACAACTTTGAACCTGATCTAAATAATTCGAATTTTAAATAGATCTTATCTTAGCAACTCGGTGCAGTTATGCAAGAGACGTCTTTTCTTTTCATTATTTATAGTCGTATCAACCGGTTGAATGGAGAAGTGGCAATTATACTTACTATATAATTTAGAGCATTTTAGATAATTTAATGGCTCTCGTGGTATCGACTTACGATCTTTTAAATTGCCCTTTATAGTAGTTTTTATATTAAATTCCCGTATATGCATAGGCAGGATATTTCTTGCGCCGAAGAACGAGATGTTCTATTCTTAATAAAACGCTGAATACAATTTATTGCTTCAATTGTTCGGGAGATGTTCCCTCCGTTTGAAAAGAACAACGAGTAAAACAGTCACTCTGGTACGTGGTTCGTGTTCCATCCGTTCTAATTGTATTTAACTTTGTCAAGTCGAACGCTCCGATAGCGAATGATCAAAGAATGGAAATGTTGGCGAAAGAAACCGTAGCAGCCGCTGCAGTTTCCTCGGCCGCTGAAAATTATTAGCAACGAGGGAAGTGACGACCGGCGGGCAGACTAGTTTTTAGATTAGACTGTACGTATGCACCAGAACAGAATGTGGCACTTACATATTGCCAGTGCATCGCATATGCGCGCACGTGAATATGCGATGGCTCTCGCAAGATGGCCGACTTATAACTCATAAAGTCGGTCGGACTGCGCGAACCGTTGACTGCCTCGCGATCGATGGATGCCTTTGAGATCAGCCAGCGTCATCGTTTCCCGTTGCCGCGCGTCTCGCGTGGGTTGACAGTCTCACGAATTCCTCGCGGTGTGTATTGTATGTACGCCTCGGCTTGACGCGCGAGCGAGCGAGTTGGAGCGCACGCGCGCGCGCCCTCGTCCACGCCGCAGACTAACGAGTCAATTTCGCTATTCTTCGTCCGGCTTTTGCCTCGAAGATACTAGCCGTCGAGTTTTTGAATTACCTTCTGCCAGAGCTGATTGATTCATAGCCGAAGTCCTTGCCAGATTAACGTCTTCCTGGCGAATTGAGTTTTCTTCATTCGCAAAGACGCAACTGGTTACTGCGTCTTCTTTGTATCAATGAAACGCCATCGGCATTTTTCTTGGTTAGATGGAAAATTGAAAGGCGCATAAATGTAGAGAATGCGGCTAATAGGAAAAAAGGTACATGAAACATGCGACGTGAAATACTGTTTATAGTATCTTCCATGATAGAAGAAATCTCCGCTTAGATTCTATCTCTGCAGTGATATTTCTCAAAGTCTAAATTTGTATAAACATTTGCGATCTATTATCTGATAGATACCACAGTGCAATATTACATTTATACATAATTTATTATCATTATGTATTTATAAGCACAAAGGCTCGATAATTAGATTATTTATACGAATGCATTAGTAATAGTTTGTTATAATGGTATAAATAATTAAACCCCGTTAGCTACTGCGTCCCCTTTCTATCAATGAAACACTACCAGCGTTTTCGTTGGTCAATAGAATATGGATATTTTATACATTTTTCATTGCACATATTTTTGAACATTACGAAGAATTAATTCTTGTATTTTTAAATTGCCTTCAAAAGCCTGAACATGTACAGTCTATCAATCACGAAATTTACTTTATTGATGACACGAGAAGTGTAGGTTAAAAGTGGCGTCGATTGTCGAATTCTAACACTTGGTGAAAATTCTTCGGCTATGACTCATCGTTTCAATCGTAAACCTTCCATCATAATATTCATACATTATGTAAGTTAATCTTACATCGATGTACGTAGAAGGACTGTCCATTATTGGTCGATCGAGTATATCGTATATCGCGTCGATTGACTCTTTCTTTGTATCGTCCCATTGTCCCATCCGGTTTGAGAATAATCTTTCGTCGTATTCGATTAAATTCACGGTCCGTTGTACGACGCCATCCTGCCAATTACCAGAAAACTGACCGCGTGAAATCGAATGCGACATGCCTCGTAACTCGTCACCAGAGTGTGTTCCCTTCTCCTTCTCCTTTTCGTCAGGAATTGGGAATCTTTGCTGACACACATCTACTCTTATCCTTTCTTCTCGCTTGAGAATCTTCGAGAGTGTGGCAAATGGAAGCACTGTCACGCGTTATTTCTTCATCAAGAGCCGGTAACAAGATTAGAGATTGAGGATTAACCTCGAAGCAACAGAACCAACCTGTGAGAAGAAGAAGAAGAGGAAAAGAAATTAATTTCTGTCGAGAAACTACGCTTGTCACTCATCGTTCAAGAATATTCTCGGAAATTTGAATTTAAATAATTTAGCGAGCGACCTAGAATCATTGAATTCGTTAGATTCAAATGCTGGATGTTGTTTCGAGTGGCAGTTAGCGACGAAGATGAAACTTGGCTGGTATCGCGGACAGAGTAGACGAAACTAAAACACGAAATTTCAGATTTGGTAATTCGGCGATTACACTTAACCTATGCCTAATTGAAATTTAATTCAAAAATAATTCTAATCTCGCAAGTTTTCTATCTCTGTATGCGTCTCCTCTAATGAACGAAACGTGAAACGATGAGGAAGACCACTTCTTATTTGAATTTGTGATTAAATACATGTTCTTACTATTGTCCTAAATAACTGTCATAGCGTTAATTACGTTGTTGATTCTTCTATAAAGGCCAGTAGATGTATCACCTATTTCTTTTTCTATTTCCTGCATATTTCATATTAAAATGTATCCCTCGACATACATCAAGTAGCATGAAAATCAGAAAATCCATACAGTGCATTTATATTTTTCATTCGCTATCTGTCAAATTTCATTTCGGCCAACCAATAGAAATTTATTAACGGGATTAATTGAAGGTTAACGCTAAGAAGAATGGAAACTCGAAAGGATGTTCCTAGTGAAATAAGTAACAGGTTCACAGCGGTAAAACGATGTCGAGTTGCCTCGGTTAAGATAACTTGAACGATTCGAATGAAATTTAAAACGAGAACGAGCGTGACATCGAAGGCGAGATCCGGCGAGAATCCCTTTGACTTTTCTTCATCTTCTTCGATGTTTCGTCTTCCACAAGTTTCGCCACCTACACACAGACACAAGATGGAACAAAAGACTACCTCTTGCGTTGTATCTTAGGGATTGATACGGAAAAAATCGGGCATAATTTATCATGTAAAAGCGACTCGAACAGAAACCGCGTGTCGCCGCGGTGAATCGGCTTGCCGGTAGAGAGGCGAAGGAAAAAGGAACACCGTGGTTTCTTCTGCCTCTTCAGACGTCCGTCTTTTCTATGAACCTTGACGTTCCCTCGAATACGCCGCGTATCCATTTCTTCCGTCAGGAATACATTAACCATTCACGTTAACCTAGAAAACGCGCGCGAGTTTACGTAATAATTCTAATAATTAGTTAGAGAAAAGATCCTTTGCTATCTCCGTCGAAGAAAGAAAAAGAACCGAGGAAAAAGTTCCCTCTATGAAAGAACCGTGACGAGTTGAATCGCGAAGCAAAGAACGATAAAGTGAACATCAACTATTGATCGATCTATACATCATTCCAACCTAAATACTTTAAGATATACGTATTAAATTATGACTATTCGCCCCTGAAGTTGCATTATTTCTCTAGTTTGATTCAGACATATGGAGGGTTGAGAATTACAGCGATGTGAATTACAGAGAGTTCATCAACTTCCAAAATAACTGCAAGATTATTTTATTATGCCTCGTTAATTTCCTTCAAACGCTATAAATCTTTTCCTGGATTGAACCTAAACAATTCGTCCACCCCAGTAGGGTGGTTAACTTCATCATTCTCCTCGCTTGCTCTTCGCGTCCGAATGCCTTCGGCGATCTCCTCCTTTACGATTTCGAGATACTTCAAAGGCGTGAACTACACGAGAAAGTAAGTGAAAAGTAAGATTTAGGTCTATCGAACGCCAGAGTCAAATACTCGAAAACTGACCTGTACTTTAATAACATCTATCGAAATATAAAATTTATATCGGGTCATGTGGTCCAAAAGAGGATAGAACGGATGCTCCTTCGTGCGTTTCAATAGCGAAATGAACGTGTTAAATCGGCATATTTATCGCGCTATTTATTTCGGGGGTGCGTGAGCGAACAACCAGCAACGGTTGAATCGTGTTAGAGGAGCGAAGCGGGCAGGGACGGGGTAATCCGGCGCGAAGAAAAGCAGAAAAGCTGCGTGTGCTGTTGCTGGTGCTAGTCTCAGGGCACAGTGGGGTGGAGGACAGCGATGCCTCCGTGAACCCATTAATCATTCCAGCCGGATAAAAGGCAGCAAGGATGAAAAGAGAAGACAGACAGTCGGACGGACGGCGAGCAAGGCATGCAGGCGGCCAGAGAGAGAGAGAGAGAGAGAAAGCTCTTCCTTTCGTTCCTTCTGTCGTTGTTTCGCTTCGATCGCCTTCTCTTCCTCCGCCACGGCCCCCGAAGGATCATTTTTTATTTTGCCTCTTTTCGAAATTCGTCGGACGCTTCTATTGTCGGGGCCCACGAGAAAAGAGAGAGAGAGAGACTCTCTCGGACGAGACTAAACCCGAGGTCCGACCAGCGCTCATTTCGACGGGGAGAAGATTCATTAACTGATAACGCGATTCTTTCTTCGGTCGTTCTGTTGTTGAAAATGATATCCCGCCACGAGAACTGGCCACGGCAAGGCTTTTGGACACCTGTTGGGACACAATGTACTTAGGAGATTTTTGTGCACACCTTTTGCTACTCGGGAAAATGTACAACGAGTGAAGTGGAAAGTGATTCATCGATGCGTAATACAGCGTTCTATATTTTGAATTCGTCAAAATTGAGAGACGCGTTGGATTGGTGTGTTGAACGATGGAATTGAGACTGGCACTTGACCAGTTTGGGAAGTTCCATTCGAGGTTGACAGAGTTTGGAACTTGGACAAGAGGTTTGTTCAGCGATGACGAAGTATACAAAGTTTGTTATACAGATGTTACGCTTCTGCTTTGAAGCCGATATACAACAGACGTAAATTGCTAGAGGAGGAATATCGTAGAAGAAGAAGCGTTAGTGTGCTAGCATTTGCATTAAATATTAATTATAATTAGACTGTGAATGTTACAATTTCACGAACATATGGAATCTGAATACACATTGGTCTCACCTACTATATATCATAACTTGTTCTTTGCTTCAAATATCTACAATTTGCGTACACTCTAAACGCTTCTATACTCCCCAATTTCCGGTAAAAACACTCAATTTACCCTAATTACGAAGATATCGCGCTAAGCGTATTAATGAAATTAATCCTCTATCTAACAAAAATACTTTCAATCGACAACTTTCACTGAGAACTTTCCATTACGATCTTCCACTGACAACATTCGGTTAAGAACGTCCATTACGAACGAAACCCTTTCAGTTAAAAAAATATGAATAAAACACGACGAAATCCACCAGATGCGTAGAGGAGCCGGAGAAAACTCGAAATCAGCTGGCTCGCTTTTCAACGAGCGTTACGAATCGCTTCCGATTTAATTCGAGACTCTGGTGGGCCCTGGATCAGCGGCATAAACGGAAGGGGGAGATCGTTCTGGTTACGAGCTTTTATGTCTCCACGTGTAGGCCACTTGAGCACGTAGGTAGAGTATGTACCGAGGAATAGCGCGATGTAGGTCTGCCACGAGATCGAAATCGGAGCTCCTTCTTCGTTGGGAGACAAAAGGGACCCTGGTCCGGATGACAGGAGGTGTCGAGAACCTTTGGGATCGGCGACCTGTTGAATCCCTTCACTCTCTCTCTCTCTCTCCCTATCTCTCTCTCTCTCTCTCTTTCTCTCTCATAACCTTCAACGAATTCTGCATTATTGTGAAAGAAGAAAAAACGAACAGGAGAAGAGGGACCGTGCGCTTCTCGAGAGGCCGAAATACGTTAACCCTTATCTACCGTTTCACAAAGAAGGATTTCGGAATAATCGCGAGACTGTGGCCCACGTGGCCCATTATTACCCCCACCAGAGTCGAATTTAATTCGTTTGCCATGGCAAACTCGAATTATCGCGAGGATAGTTAACGTCAGTGGCGGTAGTTCGACTGTAACTAGTTGGCTGATTTTCTGCGAATTTTCCAGAGTACCATGGTCACCTGGCAGAGAGTAAAGGGTATATTCTGTGGTGTTTCGCGTCGTTTAAATTAAGTTTAGAAACGATGAAATCGCGTAGTGGAACTTTCCACGCTTGCAAACTGAGAAGGTTATTAATTGATCGCAATATCCACTGTGCATTCATGGCGAATTTAAAGACGCAAAAATTTGCAGAATGCGCACAATGTCCACAGAGTAAGGCACCACCCGTACAGTATTTCGTAGGTGGAACAAATCTTGATTCAGGTGAACCTGAAAATTTTGATTACCTTATTCGTAATCATATAGGAATTTATATAAATGTTCAGTATCTGTTCGTTAGATTCCTAGGTTCCGATAATGTGACTGAGTTTCTCAAGAGACATTTCTAACACGTTAATCGTTACGAAATACACGCGTGGCCCATTTTTGAAATCAACAAGAGAAGTGTTTCCATTATGCAAATTCATACATTTTTACGCAATCTTAATAGAAATATCCCACTATCATTGGAAATATAACATTATCCTGCTCTTATCTCTACTTATTTCTATTTATTTTCGCCTATACACATGTATACATTCTTGCACCTTAAAATTTCTAAATGCATACAAATCCGCAATCTATCTATCCCCAGCCAGAATCTACATTCCGTCTATTTCAACTTTCCAATCGCCAATATATATAACGATTACTAATATGATCAAACAGATATTAATACTCCAAAAGCTTGTTAGATACACCGAATAATAAATCGATATATTGGCTTTGGTCGTGGAACGATCAATCATTCTCCCAAACGACGGGAAACAGTGACAAGTGCGGTCTAATGTGTTGGAATTTGAACGCGCGGTGAGTCGAAGGAAACCGGAGGAATTCACGGAGACGTCAACTGGAATCGCGGAACGTTTTATGGAAGCTTTTATGAAAGCCTTTACGAGCCACGTCCCGAACTAGGTCTGCTTCTGTTGAACACGTGAGGCCTTCCTTCTTATATATACATTTGCATCTCCTGCTTTTCTTCGTTACGTGCTCGATAACATCCGCGATGTTTATGGAAAAATCGAAACGTTGCCAACGTGGAGGAGAGGAGCGCGTGTGATTCGTCTTCTGGTCGAGTCTATTGGTGATGTCCGCTTCCGGGTCAATTGAATCTTCTTTTTTTGTTCGTCAATTAAGTTCTGAGTCAGAGACTAACAGAGAAAGAGGTCTTATTGAGGATGGTACGGCCATTTCTAGTCGAATTGTTTTTCTGCTTGTGCTTCTCGTGAGAATTCTTGGTTTCGTGGAATTACTGTAGGATTCGGTAGATCTCAAGCTCTTCACAGTGTAATAAAACGACGATGAAGCAGCGGTTTGAGAATGAACGATTTCTTTATCGTCACGATTTCCTGCATTTCTGTCGTAATGAAATTTAACTCTTTGACGGTGTAATAAAACGACGAAGAATTGAGAATGAACGATTCAGAAAATAATTCTTTCTTTATCGTCAAGATTTCTCTTTTTTCTATTTCTGGGCTGTTTTACGCAATAATTTGTTAATAATAATATCAGCGAATTGACGAGGTTGCAAACTTGCCGTTTACGATTTTACAAAATTACGAAGGGAATTTCATTCGTTTTAGCGCTAAATTCCTCGGTACTAACAATTCGTCATTTCTGACTTGTCAAATTTAATTAACGATATTGTAAGTATTACGTACGAAAAATACATACTTTCAGCTGTTTACGTGAAATATTAAATAATCGTATGTGTTACGAAATCCAAAATACGAATAGCACGATACTTGACGTTTCACTCGAATCGTTCTCGTTTTAACGCGAGAGAATTGTTCGCAGATTAACCAAACAATCGGTTGGTTTTATCTCAAGATCGCGGAGAATCGAGCAACTGTTCAATTTTCGTACTCTCTGGCCGATTTTAACTTTTGCGCGAGAATTCCGAGCGAACGAACAAAAGACGAAGGATGTAGAATTACCGTCAATTGTCCGACTTTTTGTCAAATTAACAACTTTCCATAAAACGAGGGAAAAAAGCGAGGGCCCCGCTGCCGTCCGTCCTCTTTTTCTCTAGCGAAATTAACACGATCATCGAGGTCAATGGGCGTTGAACGATGAAAGATGAAAACGAATATCAGACCGCGCCCGGGGTTTTTCACTCTCCACGATTCCCGCCTCTCCCGTTTTTCTCTTCTTTTTTTCTACTCCACCCGGCATCTTGTTTATTTTGCCCGTCATGTCAGTCCGCTGACACTCGGACATTCGTTTAAATTTAGAATTCAATGGGATCCTTTTTACCGGGGCGCACTTTGGTGCCATAACGGATTCCCTGGTTCCAGCACGGGGGAGATTATTTGTTTAATTCCGGTCCAGCGTCGATCACTCCTCCGTGTCTTCCTCTTCCTCCGACCTCACTCGAAACGCGATGTAAATATTTTTATTGCTTCTCCAGCGAATATTCTCTTCTTACACACTCGCTGTACGTATCGTTGCATTCGTTTTGGAATTTTTAATAAAACACGATAATAATAAAAATATTATATGGTTGCATTTAACGAAACTACATTGACTTGGAACTCTCTGTAAATAATAATTGCCGCATCTGGAATCAGAGATATTTTTCTGCTATTCAGAATAAATCGTGTTTGTATTACGTTCTACATAGTTTCTCTTTGATATGATGTATACTACGGACCATATTCTTGACGAGTGTCATCTTTCAGGTTGTAGGTTATCGAATATAGAGAAAACAATTTGTGACGTCTGTGTTTCTTTGCCTTCGATTTATTTCTATAGTTTGCTTAGCAATTTAATTTTCACAGCTTCTAAGCGATACTAAGTTATATCAATTATCTACAACATAATTCTGATTTTTATAATTCGCTTAGCAATTAGTTTTTCCACATCCCAAATGATACTATTATACGATTTATATTTATTCATAGCAAATAATCTTTTCATACAACGCTACTTACGACGTGATCTTTCCTCATACGAGCAACCATTTCTATGCTCAGTTAAAAAATTCTAAAAATTCCGTTTTGATTCTAAGCGTCTCGATTGAAGGAGTATTCCACGAGATCAAGTAACTTGCATATAAAACTTTCTTCGCTTTTTCCTCCACTCGTTCGCTATTTTAGCTTCATCCCCGGTTTACATGGCTCGTAGCGATCTTTCTCCGCATTTTGCCCAGATCTTATCCGACAGAACTCCACCCCGTCTTTTGTATACGATCGCGTTTCCACGTTCTTCGTACGCATGCGAACTCCCGCGTAAATCAGTGAAGCGCGGCGGACAGGTTCTCCCAGATCCTCGATAGATCGGCTCGAGATAGAGAGTTGCTTGATTTTCGCGTGAAACGCGTTCCACGGCTGGAGCTTAGACACCTCTGTCGATGCTTATCTGCTTGCTCGACGCGAGTACACCGCCGATCGATCGTCGATGATTACGTTATCAAGGATTCGACGAAACGAGACGATAAAAATCGTTGCAGCTGTGATTTACGATCAGAAAGCAGAAGAGTGTAGCGAAACGCGAGTATATCTGGACGAAGGTAAAGAGATTTTTCTTCGTTTATTATCGTATTTTCATTCATTTATTCGTTTGTGAGAAGGAAACTATTAGTAAAATGTATAAAGCATGCAGTTATTGGCGAAGGTATTTGAACACTTGTATCAAAGTAGATCTTGTTTCTGGAATTTCGATCTGTCTTTGCTTTTCTTTATTCGCGTAAATGATCGACTAGAAAGGAAACCGGTATTCGTAAAGATAAAGTGGTCTCGCGTGTCACGATCAATAAGGTGCAAAGAGGTGGCTATAAAATTCACGCTTTGTGCTCCTTGGGAAAAGGGAACCGACATTAAGGAAATAAAGCAATTGAAGGTTTGTTAACTGTCGGAAAATCAACATGTTTCAGGTGTCTTTTACGTCTTTTTTATTTAATGTAATTGCACCTAGGGCGTTATAATTTCTAATAATTTAACTAACCATTTGTTTCTCGATACAAAAGTTTTAAAATGTCACACGTCCTTTCGATTCCAATTTATTTGTCGCGTAGCTTGTTTATTAATTTTCCTAGCCTGTAAATGATACTTTTGCACAATTTTGCATCGTGATTTCTCCCAGTAACATCCAGAGCCCAGTAACAGAAATCGGATCCTTGGCAAACACGTTGAATTGAAAAAAACAGGGAAAGAGATTAATAAGATGTTGCCATTGTCCGCGACATTTCTGGCGGAGGGAGAGCGCGATCCTCGTTATCCCATGGGCGAAACGTGTCGGGTCAACGGGCTTCATAAACGATAGAAAAGACGACCGTGTCCATTAGCGTTTCCACGGAGGGCCGGCGCGGAGGGTCGATTAATTTTTCAAACAATCCCACTGGCTGGACTCATCGATTCGTGGCCCGAGATAGGGAGACCTGAACACGTCCCACGTTAGAGAAAGAGAGAAAACGAGAGGGCCCATTAGGCCCCGCGGCGCGGAGGCCCCTGCTGCCCCTTGTCAGTCTCCGAAAACCAGAAAGTCAGCTTGTCAAATTAATCACGGATGACCAATCCATCAGCAGGCATTCCTAGCCGAGGAGAATCTTTGCTTGGCTCTCTCTTTCTCTCTTTCTCTGTCCGTTTTCTGCCCAGCAGACCGATCCTCGTTCCGGACGAGGACAACGACAGCACCAGGATTTCGACGTAGTTTCTGCCCCCTTTTTTCGAGGAAACGTTATGGTATGCGTGTGTACCAGGCAACCTGACGCTTCTTCTGCGGCCTTCTTCTTCATATCTTTCTCTCTTTTGCTCGGTGTCTTCTGCTCTTTGATAGATAATGTTAATGCAGGGGAAGAGGACACAGCGCGCGACCACGATGCTTCTGGATGAGTAATGCTAACCCTTCTGCGTTGTCGGACCCGGATCGGGGGAAGTGTTTGCGCAGCCTCTAGGCCAGGGCAGAAAGGTTGTCGAGCTTTTTCTGACGGTGGTCTCTCGACGGATATCGGCGATTATTGAAATTATCGTGGATCGTTGGTTTTTAGTCCGTTGGCTCGATTAATGTGTGACGAAACGATTGATGTTGTGAAGCGAGCAACTTGCTTCATTTTTGCTTTCTACTGCGTAAACGTCTTTCGTGTAGGGATAATTTAGAGAGCAACCTTGTCGTTCGATTACAGTGGAAAGTACATTCGAACATCATTTATTGGAAATATTAATTGATGCTCGATTAACCGGACTGTTTTTCATTGGATACGTTCGACTTAACACCAAGTTCTATCGCGTGATAAAATAATTGGTAGCGGGACAATTTCGTAAACTTCTGTTGTATGAACTTGCCACGAGTTCAAATACGCCATAAATATTAAACAAATCTAAGGATACTCAGTAGACTATTGACTAGTTTACTATGTTTTATTTTCTAATTATTTTAACATAAATCCGTTACTTCCTGTCCTTAATATCCGTGTCTTACAACGTAAAATATGCAGTAAGATTTATTTATTGGAATTTCGGCTGTGATTGCTCCACAAACTTGAAATCTATTAAAATTTGTCAATAGATCTGTGTCTTTGTAACATTTATAGTCAACGGTATAAATGAACTTGTGTCGTATGCACAATCGGATTCTAAGAAGATTGAAATAATCTCCGAGCTCCAATTCTCTTCTTCTCTTCCTTCGAACGCGATAGAACGAGCGTTTGTAACGTTGTATATTTTCTCAGACTGCCGTGGAAAGTCATTCAAACGATAAAATTTTCGTATCTGTTTGTTGACGTGGCCGGTAATTACGAATCACTCGGGATTGAAGCGGCCCGTTTCTCCGGCAAAATTCGCCTCCACCAAACAGAAAGGGGAAATAAGAACGCAGACGTGTCGCCCCTTTCGTAGGAGTGCGCGCTAGACTCGAAAACACATGGCCAGTGTTGCGTACAGTCCTGGTGAAAAGTGCCTGTTGGACGATCGATGATCGACGAGCATTACACACGGAACGATCGATCGGCCGAAGATTTCTTCGTGCATTCCGTGAGAACGGTCACAATGACACGCGTGACACGCTTTTTTACTTGGCGATTGCACAAAATTTCGCCAGGCATTTGCCAACTATTTATTACAGGCAATTGGCAAATTAGCGGTCACGCGCCACGGTTTTAGAATCGAACGGAAACAATGGGATCACCGATTATATTTAAATCGGCCGCCTCCTCCCGATCCTTTCTATATCATTTTCTAGAGCCCGCTAGAATTAGCACGATCATTCCGGATTAGGTTAACGCGACTCTCTGGCCCTTCGTTTCTCTGTGTCGACTAATCGTTCACTTTCATCATGCGACAACGTAGGCGTTCATTTTTAAAAGTCAACGGACCATTGAGACGCTTTGAAAAATTTCACGATAAAGTAGCAATCGATTAACCCTTTGTGATCAGAGTTATGTTTATTGTTTCCTATTTAATAATCTGCTTTCGAAACTTGGTTACAGTTTCTGTGAAGTTTTTTGTACTTTCACAGTCAAAGGAATGTTTTAGATCGGTGCCGTATTGGTATTGGTAATTTTTGTACCATGTTGATAACAATCATCCGAATGATCTATGCTTAGGTATATAACACCCTTATTGTTACTTACTTTACCTACACACCTGTATATTATACGTATTCGTTGACTTATCAAATATAATTTCGTTTTGTAATATCATGATGCACTGTCTTATCGTTTAACACTTAAATTTTCCTTTGATGCATAGAAAAATTGTCTTTTGTGTATTTCAAATTTGTTTATGCATAGAAGAACGTGCTCTATGTGTTAAAATTAAAAGGAATTGAATGAAATGGAAAGTATACTTCGACATGGAGCCTCAAAGGATTAAAAGACGATTAAGCATGGAAAATTCGTTGATCGAAGGGAAACTTCACGTAATCTTAGTTGCACGTGTTCAAACAAAGGGTTAAGGGCCATGCAAAGTCGCATGGCTCTCTTATTCGATCCCGATACGCCGAATGATGCAGGGTACAGAAAAGACCCGCGAAAACCAGTTTGTCCAACCAATACGGTGACTGTGGCATCGACGATCTTAATGAACTTCTCTCTTTCCGATGCCCACCTAATCTTCACCTCAAAAACAATCACCGCTTTTCGACGAATCCGCGATTCGATAGCCAATTTGCATGATAGAGAGGAATACATGGAAAGAGGCTACGTATCGAAATCTTTTTTCCATTTCGTATATAAGAATATCGTATGACGTGTCCCGTGCTAGAAATAATTTATTCTCAAGCGTCTTCAATTCAAAATTTCCGTATTGAGTTCCTTTTAATTTTCAGAGGAAAAAAGAGATTACCCAACGCGTCTGCCGTTGGCTGTAAAATAATTTATTCTGAGAAATCTTCAATGTTAAATTTCCAAATATCCTACGCTTGAATATACTTAAAAAAAGTAAATTCTTTTTTCTGAGAATTTCTTTTTAAAAACTAAAATTCTTGTTCTCTCAATTTTCAATAAAAGAACATCTAATGACGTGTCTGCCATTGGCTCCGAGATAAAAGGAATTATCCTCGAATGCCTTGAATTTTAAAGTTAGAAAGTTTGCAAATCTCGAACTCGGATGTTTCCAATAGTCAACACTTGTCCGCCGGAGTGAACGATGTGCAAATAAGGCAGAGCAGAGGATGGCGATGGATAGTAGTTTATGAAAACGTTTTCGCGAGGAATCCTCGGTGTATCGGTGAGACGAATACAGAGTGGAACGGCATTAAAGCTAGTCTAATCTTAATATTCAAATTCTGCGGCGAAACCTCGCCGGTTCGACGGGGGTGGGATGGCGGAATGGGGTGCAGGGACGTGGAAGGGGGATGGTAAAAGTGAGCCGAGCAAGCGGAGGCCGCGCATAACCGATTCTCGAACTCATAAATTTTAAATTATGTCAAGCAAAAAGAAAGGACGCGCGGATGGGACCCGACCTCGGATAAAATAAGAGTAGAACGAGAGAAGAGCGCCCTCCCCCCTCCCCCTTCCATGATGCTCTAGAAAAAAGCAGAAAAGCCTCGACAGGCCCCGAAGAACCCAAATCAGGCCCCTGAGGATTATTAAGCAGGCCAGATTTTCGTGAAACAATATTTTGATAACCACGTTCTATAATATAGTCGTATTTCATAGAATAATACCCCCTACATCTTCAAATACGACATTATGAACATATTTCATAGAATAATACCTTTCTACATTGCCAAATACAAAATCATGTACACGTGGATGTATTTCACGAAGCAGCCATGTGCAAATCGCACGAGAAAAACGTAATTTTTGTTGATTTTCTGATTTTAGTATGAAAACAACGTGCCAGATGCAAAGAAGTAGATCATTTAAAAGTAGCTTCGATAAGTTGAAGTTTCATGTAATTATCACGTCAGATAATTTTTTAATGCACATTACTGCTGAATCGTTATTATTGTTAATAATTATATAGAAGATATTTATACACATTCGTATTTTTATGAAGATTGGAAAAATGAAATTCAGGTAAAAATTTATGTCACTAAGTGTTATAACGAGTACTATACACTGGATTGTGTATTTTTACATACTACGTGCATTCGGTACATAATTGCACGTTCAAATTTCCCACGAATAAAAATCCGCAGCCTAGTAATAATAATTTGTTAGAAACGATAACTTATCAGCAAAATCAAATTGATTTAGCCAATAATCTCGTTGATTCCAACGTTTACAACAAACATGCGCAAAATATAGTCACATCACGGTCCATTTACGGTTGAAATATCCCGGTCGTTTAAGTAACACCCTTATCTCGCCGGAGGAAAAAGTAGAAGAACGAGTCTCGCGCCTCGAACGTTCGGGTTTCTGCGTTTTAAATCCGTTTTAAGAGTGTCATATCGCGGTGGAAAGGGTAAGACGAGGATAGGAAGAGAGAGAAGGGAGACTTATTGCCCTGGCACGTTTTCCATACGCGAAACAGCTTTATGGGGGTCGCCACGAAATTTCGGGGCCCCCACCCATTACCGCGTCGCGAGGGGCCCCACCGAGTCGAATTTCCGGCATTAATTCGACATTATGCGATATTCAAATCGGGCCCGGTGGAATTTTTCGGTCTAACGAGCTCCTACCCCCTTTTTCCTTAACCCCCTTCTATCCACGCCCCCCGGCTGCATTTTGCCTGCGCAGAGTCACGGCCGTTCCTCTCATGTCGGCGAAGAAACAGCAGATTACGTTATTCCGCGCTGTATCGCAGAATTCCTCCTCGAATAGCAAACGCTGCGCCAATCTCGACTCGCGAATATTTGTTCCTTGTTTCGTTCTACATTATATTTATGCGTTACGAGTAATTTTGTTTCTTAATTTAATTTGAATTTAATTTTTATTTAGGGGTTGAAATTATTTTCAGTAGGCTCTTCGCTCTATTGCTGTAACATAATATGCTTCGTTCTAATGATGCGATAATGATTCAGCTAAATGATAATTAATCGTCAACTATTGTGTAGAATATTCTTTGCGACATTCTTCGCTGATTTATAGGTATTTCGTAAAAATGAACGTTCATTATAAGCATTGTGAACATTGAGTTTATCTCTATGAATGTCTCGCCGCAATATTTCATTCGCATTTCAGTTTTAATTCGTCGATCAAGTTATGTGATTGCATCCTGTTTTCTGACAAAATTCCATGCATCTGTCACCTATTGCTAAAAGACATATCTTCGCACCGGAAAGATTGTTCCCCTTTTTAAGCGCGCCATATGAAAGCGCGCTCTTTTAACCATTGAACAACATCAAAATCAGGAAATCAACGAAACTGCGCTCGTCGTATCTGTCTGCTGCAATCTTTCCTTAATATCCAATCATTAATTGAAATCTCGGTATCCTGTACTTCCATTCTCTTCTCTGTACAAACTTCGCATAACACGACTTTCCCTTGCCAAGATTCTCGTCACAATTGTTACTATTGCCATTTTAATGAACAACGAAAGGGTCAAGTCTCGGTCAATAATTAAGCGAAAATCGTTTACCTTCCAATTTAATGGCGCGTATCGAACGACGACGACGACGACGAGAGAGAGAGAGAGAGAGAGAGAGAGAGAGAGAGAGAGAAAGAGAGAAAGGGAGAGAAAGAGTGGTCTCGAACGAGCGGGAGGACAGAGGCTGCGTTTTCTGGCACGGTTCGGCGCGGCTCCTCTTTGTTCATGGCCGTTTCATTTTTCGAGTACGGCGGATAATTAATCTTGGGTGGGCATAAAAGGGTTTTCGGGTTCGGTCGCGAGAAAAAATGAGCGCAGCTCTGGCTTCGACCGTAGCCAGTTGTTCGCTGCCCCTTTTTTCTCTCTCTCTCCCTCTTTCTCTCTCTCCCCCTGTGCCCCGTTCCGCGGTGTCTTTCCGTCTTTATATTTCTCTGTTGGCCCGTCTCCCCTCATCCCCTTTCCTCCCTTCTATCTGTGCAGCTGATCCCGGTGGACGTCGCCTCCCACACCGTGGCGTTTCGTGGGGCACCGCGGGATTCTAAACCGGCATATCCCTGTTGCCCCCCACTTTCCTCTTTCTCATCCCCTCGTGTTCGTTCTCGTATGTTGGCCGCGCTGCTGCTTGCTCGCCTTCCACCCGGGTGTTTTTTTCAGAATTTGAGTCAATAAAAAATCGCCTGGAACAAAGGAACGAACGGCCGCCAATTTCTCACAGGATAATGTCCGAGGCCCCATCGTGGCCCGGCGGAACGCTAATCACGGCCGGGCATCTTGACTTCTGTTAGGTGTTAAAAATGGGCCCCGCGGGGCCCTTCGGTCTTTATCTCGCCCCAGCTCCGCTTCTTCTACCCTCCTTTCCTTGCCTTCGCACGTCCTATCTGTTCTACCTCTCCACGAACATCCGTCTCTTTCTTCCTATCCGTTCTTTTTACACCCCCTGCCCCCGCTATGCCGCTGACGCATCTCCTCTCTCCCTCTTCGCTACGGTCAAATATTAAAATTTGGGAAACGTTACACCCGGCCCCCGACGAATCCTTGTTTTTCGCAAGCCGCTGCGAGGCCTACGCTTAAAAAATTACGCAGATGGCTCATTAATTCGAACGCGGCTCTCGCTCCCCGTGGCGATTTTTCTGCCAGGGAATCTCGCGAGATCGGCATCGCGCGAAACCGAGAACCCCAAGGTTCTAGTTTGCCTTTCGTGGTTCAGTCCCTTCAGCAGGATGAGGCTTCTATGATTTGGTCGTCTTCTAATCTACCGCGATGTTCCTATAGGGTGAGTCAGGGTTATTCGAGTTAGCAGGATATTCGAGTCCGCCCTATTAATTTGTCTCGTAGGTCTTGTAATTCGCTAAATTTGGTTCTGAATCATCTTTAAGCTATTTTTAAACTATTTCTTAATTTTCTACTTACTATTCTACTAATTTTCTATTCTTTCGTGTCACGATTCTACTTTTCAGCTTTTACCAAGCAACGATTTTTGTAACGTTCCGAGGAAAACTTTGACGTACGCCGAAGATCGGAAATTCTGCGTATCAACGATTCCTTTATACTTGTCTCGGATTGAAGAGACTTGTGAACAATTACAGAAACACGAACGTAGTAACATTAATCTTCTTCGTAGGAAGAGCAATGCTAATATTTCAACGTTGATGAATTTTTCCAACTCTTTTATTAAGAGCATCGAAATCCGAAGATGGAGCATGAAAAGAGAAAGAGATCGGTCGTCATGGAAGCTGAAAAAGCGCGCGGTGAGGTTGGAACGCCTTAATGGACGGTTCATTTGTTAGGCGAAAGCCAAGGGGGATATAATCCAATAATTTCGCGGCTAGGAAAAATGAAAATCGATTCGAGGTGGCCAGGTACCGACACCTGTTGAGGGTTCAAGGTCGCGCGATAAAAGACTCGATCCATCAAAGAGTTGCACACGAGTCCCGCGAGGATCGCGATGGAAAAGTCGGCCTCGGACGAATCTCCCTCATAAATCGTCGATTCTCCATCGGCTCGTCATCGCCGACGACGATATATCGACCGAGGCGAATCGACTGCCGTCATTAAAGCCTCTCGCAGCCGGTTCTTCGCCCGTACCATACCCGCGTCTCGAAAACGTACAGCTGGGAGGCGTTCGAAACCGGAGAAAAACATCCACGATAAAAATGTATCTTTCTATTTTTCAATATATCAAAAACTGCGTTAAATCATTTAACGATTGATTTCTTGCAAAATATTAGGTCTGCCTACTAATACGAAACTAATATGAAAAACACAGAAGAATGGGACAGGGACTTTTAAGTATCAAAAATATCAAACAGAGCGAAAGTCGAAAATTTTCAAATAATATACTTTTCTATTTATTATATGCATACGGTATGCTTATTACTAAACCACGGTATTCAAACAGAATTGAAAATGTACGTACAGCTACGACATATTTACATAAATACGGTAAATACACTTCGTGCAGTTAATTAATGCAGTTAGTTAATGAGTTGACTCTGTATCTTCAGTTTAATCTGATCGTAATATTATATATATGTACATGTTCGTCAATTTCTTGAACGTTTCGAAGATATTGATTGTCATATTATACCATTGGTTCGGTATAAGATTTCTTTAGATTTAACGAATCTTATTCCCAACCGAAGAGAAATGTCGACATACTTCTAATCAGCAAGTAGCACCAAAATTTAAAACTCGACGTAAGTAGACTGGTCGCACCTTTTCCCATGGTGTCCACATAACGTAAAATCGTGTTATACTCAGAGGAATGAAATTCCCCATATGATACCAATTCGATGATCGAAGACTATCCATCGTTTCGCGTTAAAATTCCCGAATTCTTGAATTCCAACCGTCATCATCAAGATTTCCTGGCTGAGCGACGTTTTATCGGACAGATAAAAATGTCTCAATCCGCTATTCTTCCAACTGTTAGATCGCCAAGATACCGCGTGCCGTTTTGAGCGCGACTGTTGCAAAGAGAAGAAGAAGGAAAAGGGAGGACACTCAGCCGATAAACAGGGTCGTGGAATTTTATGCGACGCATTCCAGGAACGCGTGAAATCCTCGCGTTTCGATGGCTCGCGCGAAAAACGATCGTTGTCCCCGCGGTAATATCGCAATTAGCGATAAGTCCGGCGCGATCTCTGTCGAGAGCCAGGCCACTCCGTTTTACGAGGAATCGCGTCGTTATTCGTGATTTAGGTATTTGAAACGCGCCAGGACGTCGGATTACGAGTGGCCGCGGCCTCTCGGCTTTCTTGTTTCCCATTAGAATCGAATTTCGTGCGTATCGTCGTGTAATGAAACACGCGAGCGTTTATAGTGTTCCTCGCGTTACGCATGCCTAACGTGCATACGTGGAAATCGCGACACGGATTTCGCGATCGGCCAACGTCGCGTCTCCACTTCCCACGGAGAGTCTTCGATTTACTGTTCACACGCTTTATTACGTCCGTTCGTTAACCCTTTCTCCGTTCTCTTGTATTTACTTCTCGTATTTACTTCTCAACTTTCGTTCAATCCTTTACGCCGGACAGATAAGAAACACATTAAAAATCATATTTCATATCGTGTTACTTCTACCATATATTTTTGGATTCGTTTCAAACTTTATTAAGAAAACCGTGATAGCAGCTCTGCCTCGCTACAGTGTTAACGAAGTTTCCAAGATGTTTCATCCAGCACGCATAATATCGTGATATGAACTCTCTATCGTGAGTCATTGTATTAAAAAAGAAAAAAAAAGAAAGGAAAAGATCGTTAAATTCTCAGGAAATCCGCCTAGTCCCGACTGCTGGTAGATTGACCGATAACTCGCGAATCTCTAAAATTTCACCAATTTCTCTCACGCTGTTATGCGAGAGTTTGCCCAGAAAAAAAATACCCAAAGTCCCTTGCGAGGTACTCGACGAACCATCGCACCCGGAACGATTACTCAGATTTCTCAGCGAAAGGAGTGTCTCGTGTCTCGGTTTTCCATTTCCCGTTACGAAACGAAACGATGATCCCTTTCCACCCCTCCGGCGTGTCCCGTTCACGACCCCTTTCCGGAAGAGGAACTCACGACAGTGAGAAAAGAGAAGGAAGAAAAAAAGAGGCTCAGCCCTAAAGGAGCCGGTAACCCCGTCGGGTCACGGGGTGAATACCGTTTTACCGACTATTAACTCACTTTTACCCTGTTTTCTTACCCCCTGCGCCCTAGAGAGCGTGACAGAGGCCGCGTAAAAGGAACAGAGACGAAGAAGACGAGAGAGAAACGAGGGTTTCTTCGAGCTGTAAGGGCCAGCTACTACGTGTTTTCCTTCCCCTTTCCGACGTTTCCTGCGTAATCTCTCCCTTTCTCCGCTCGGCGCTCACCTCCCTTTCTGCCTTTTATTTTATTCCACCTTTTTCCCCTATTTTTTTCTTTTTTTTTTTTCTTTACTGGATTCTTTTCCGGGTTACTGGCGGACGTACGCGCGTGTTGCAGGTAGCTGCGGCTACCTGCGAACTCGTGGAGTGGATGAAGGGGGAAAAAAACGCGAGTTTTTGGGGGCCACGGTCGATTTAACCCCTGAGAAAAATCGCGCGACCCCAGACGTCGATCGGGGGTTAACCGATTTCTCTCCGGCGAATTCGGAAATCGGAGAGGAGCCAGCTTTCGTTTAAAGGCTTAAGTATCTCGTAAAAATGGGTGCACACGATCCGGAAGATTTTTCGTGTTTTTCCTTTTTTTTCATTTTTTTTTTTTCTTTGGAATGTTCGTGCAAGGGTGAGCGGGTCAGATGTCATCGTCATGGTTCTTCGTTCCGCGTTTGTTTCGCATTGTTATTTGATTCGAGAAATTACATTCTGCTAGCATGAAATTAATACTTTTACAAGCAATGTCGTATACTTAATAAAAATACATACAGTCAATAGTAGAAGTTTGAACTGTTGAATTAAATAATTAATATTCTTCAGCGATATTTATCAGTAGTAACATATAGTGTAATAATGAAATCTTTGATCGATGTATTTTTTTATCAGAAAACTGCGATTCATTGTAAATGTAATCATTTATCAGCACATCGTTCTTACTTCCAACTTCTACGTTATATTACGGACAAGTGCCCAGATACTTTTGTGTCGTAAGTATACATTTACCGTCTCGAAAATCATCAACATCTATAAATCTTTAAGATGTAATCAAAATTTCAGATAATGGGTCGACGTGCAATCATGTTTCTTCAAAGTGTATATATAATGTTTCGATTTATAAATCTTCTTCTTAAGTCGTTAACTGCGTCAATTATTTTCTTGGACGTTTCGATTTCACCGCCACCCTCAACCCCCTTTGCCATTTTTCTCGGGCATTCTTTCTTTCTTTTTTTTTTTTCTTACGCTTGATTTTTATCAATCGGCTGGCCAAGACGATATGTGGAGCAAAGATGAAAGGGAGAACGTCGCGAAAGGAAAAGAAACACAGGATCCCCGCGGCGCAACCTCCTCTTCGGGTTGGACCTTAAAAATCGAGTCAATTTAAGGATCCGGCTCGGGATACAAGCATAACGCGAGCGTGCATGCGATTCTTCAGGAGTATCCCCTCGTAGAAATCCATTTACCGTTGAAACGTGTACGAAATCATTCCAAGTCGCTCCTTTTTTATCGCCTACAACCGCAACATACACCTTGTATATTTTTTTAAGGTTCAGATATCAATAAGTAAGAAAGCAATAAGAAGCTGTTTAATTTTTAAAAGTTGCACGATTCTTAGTTACAGATTGTTCCTATGTCACATATTTCAGCATTTATATTTTAAAAAATATGCATTTATGGAAAATTCAAGAATGTAAAACGTGCACAGGTGTGGTGACTCCTTAATTCTTTGAAATACATATAACGAGCTGTGATAGCAATAATTTGCTCTCATCATTTCGCACTGTCCCTAAGCGATTAAACCTCTACAAGTTTAGAAATACCAATTTGCATGTAGTATTAATATATCATTTATATTTATAAGCTTTCTAAAGTTCAAGGTACATATTGAATCAATATTGACACTCTTAAGATTCTTCATTTAATTATGGCAATGAAAAAAAATCATTCTTTCAGAATATATATATATATATATATATATATATATTAAAATTCTTCGTTTGAACATGGAAATAAAATAAACATTCAATCCGGAATTGTCTATGATTGAAGGTTGAATATCATGTTAACTTTATTCACAAATGTACAGCCGATGAAAAGTTATTTTTTTTACCTTTCACCTTTGATTTTTAAAAAGAAGTATACTAAAATACCACTCCATTCAATTAAAAAAGCCAGTCAATCCGTCGGGAGCCTAAAAATAATTCCAAAGTATTTTCCCACACGTTCGCGCCAGTCTCCTAAATTATCTCGGAGAATAGTCATTTTTCATCGACGTCGACGACGGAACCGCATATCCGTCTCGTTAAACGACTCTAGGATCGTCCCGTGGTAAAAATTGTAGAGAAGGAAAATCCTAGAAACGATATAAAAGAAACGAAATAAGGGATGGTAGAGATGAAGCTTAAGGGGTTGCGTAATTTCGATAGACGTCATCGATTCGAGCAGAAGGGGGTCTCACGGAATTTTAAAGCCCTTTTCAGGGTTTTCCAATCTCCTTTTTTTTCTTTTGGTTCACCTGGTTCACTTTCTTTTCCTCGTTTCGCGGCCACGAGATCGACTGGCCAGGTCGAAAGCTGCAGGTAGAAATTTCCTAGTCCTAGTTTGATGTTCTCATGGATCCTCCTCGGTGCGAATAAACCCTGTTGGATCTACCTGAATCGCAGACTTCTCACCCGGGGGTATTAAACGCTGCCCTAACTCCTTCCATCGATTTAAACCCTCCTTGGGATGCGCTATCTTCGTTTGTCTTCTCTTTGGGAAAGAACGAGCAGTCATTCAGCTGTCTTTGCCCAGGATTTCGATCGCCAACAATCTTATTAATAACTGGGAATTTGTAAACAATTATTTTTCCAAGAAATAGAATGAAAGTGGATTTTCAAAAGCGTGAACTGTAGGAAAAATAGTGGCAACATTTTTGCAATACCGTTCTTTCTTTCACATTAGGATATGGTAGAATAAAAGAAGGAACAGATATCTTTGTATGGTACAACATGAAAGTGTTCAGAAGGAGGAATTCTAACAATAGAAAACAACGAAAGAACGCTTTGAGAAAGAAATTACACCAATAAAGTACGAAATAATGGTGTTTCGAAAAATTGTAATAACTTTAGGAATATGAAACAGTGCAGAAACACAGAAGAAAAATATTTAAATAAAAGATGTATTTTAAAAAGTACTATAACTGTCGTTTAAATGCAATTTGAAAGTATCTGGAGGGGTATGAAAATTCGTAACTGAGGGAATCAGCAGATGTACCTGCTTCCCGCAGTCGATTGCGGCTTTTTCACTATCGAGACGTCTCAATTTCACGACTCTCAGCCTCAACCGGCAAAAAACTTCCCCTCAGTCACTTTTTTACCTCCACGAAGTCGTCGCGTTTCTATTCGTTGATCCGTGTTCCGGGTTTCGACCAATCGACAGACCCGTTCCCCACCTTGCTTTCCAAAATCTTGGAAAATACAGGTCGCTCTGTCAGTCTCTTCGAGGTGTCACTGAAAGCAGGTCGAAGAGCCAATCCGATAGGTGAAAGAAGAACGTTTGGACCTCTACGGAAGATCTTATAGAATCTGTTAACCTTACTGCGTTCTTTTGGATCATTTTCGATTTGTCGTGCTTGTCTACCGTTAACAAGTTTGTCAAGTTTGAGGAAAGTGTCGTCCATCATAATTCTTCTCAATTTTATGCGAGAATCTTTTCTGGAACGATGTATTTAAAAAAACAGAATGAGACTGGGACGTGGAAATAAGTGGACCGCAGCAGGGTTAATTCACTAATCGAGTCATATTTATAATTATCAAAGTGACATTAACTAAAATTACATTAACATTTAAAAGTGAAACTTTTTAATTTATATTTATCGTCGAAGAAGTTTTCAAAGTGACATCAACTGATCAATCAGTCAAATTTCTTAAAGAATCCTCTCATATTAATCATCTTAATCATAAGAAGCAATAATGATAAATAATGAACAATTAAAGACACTATCCCAATTTATAATATTATGAAATTTATGCTAATCAAATGATGCAAATTTTTGTTACAGGGAAGGTGAAAGTGAAAGAGGAAAAGGATGCATCGTCAATGGCGCCGGGAAGTCCTCCGACGCCTCCGCACACCCCCCAAAGCCCACCGCGACACAATCCACCCCCTAGCAACCTGTCTCAGTCCTGTCAGACTTCGAATGCCAATTCACCAAACTTACAACAGCAACAGCAGCAGCATCAGCAACAAGAATCGAATCAACAACAGCAACAACAGCATCAATCGCTTCACGCGATGGCTAACACACCCCTCAGCCAGATTTTAGTGCAGAATCCGGCAGTTGCTCAATTATTGCAACAAAATCCAGCGATTCTGTCGCAGAATCCGCAATTGGCGCAGTTGTTGCAGCAAAATCTTCAAGTTCAGATCGGCAGCGTCCTTTTCCAGAACGTCAGGAGGGAGGAACCTGAAGAGCCGAGGGTGAGTCAGTCGAACAAATTAATTAGACGAGGGTCCCTTTCATCTCCCGCGGAGCGTTTCGCCGTGTCCCCTGCTCTCTCTCCGCCCTCGCGACGGAAATGGATTGTTTCGTTTCCTTTTTCCTTCTTTTCCTTCGCATCGTGCTCGTCGCCGCGGATACTTTCCGAGAGGAACACGTTCACAGTGAGACTTCTTTCGTAAATGAAATCTTTAAAATTTGTTTTTAAATGTAATGAAAATTGACAAAATTCCTTTCCAAATTTAGTATGTTTATTTCTTTTTCAAGAAACCCATTTACGGTGGAATTTTTTGGTAAATGTAATCTTTTAAATTTCTTTGGAATTTTCTTCAAAGCTTAATGAAAAGTGGGAAAGTTATTTTTAAAATTCGATGAAAAATGTTATACCTCATATATATTGATACTAGATTTTCCGTCAGTAAAGTATTTCAAAATTTGAGAACGAAGTATCTAATGATTACAAACATGAAAAGGAAATAAGCAACAAGTAGTAAAAATAAATTAGCCAAATAACGAAGAAAAATATTTGTTAAATGTTCATTAAATTTCACACAAACGACAAAGCGCTCTTCGTTTGCTCAACGTAGCTTATTTAATTATAGACAGAAATAATGTGATGCATTAAAGATCAGGAAAATAATAGAACGAGCCGATTATTTTTATCGTTCTATGTATAATTTTATGAGGAAACAAGATAATTTGGTGTAGTTATTCATACTTAACCCACTGTGAATCGAGCTTAACTCGTGACTCGAAGACGTAGATCGATTATAGTAGACCTCGTGGACACCGGGCCTGTTGATGATGACGTGACACCGGATTGTCAACATGCCGCGAGCATCTGCTACAGCGGTTGGATTTCGTTCAACTTGTTTCCACTTTAATGACCAACGCCAAGATCCATACACGCCGTGCCAATTATATGAAAATAATTATCTCAATTTATTGGTGACTGGCTCACGCAATACCCGAGATAACTAATTCACCGTGAAATCTTGTTCGCGGTTTAAAAGCTTTCCTTAATTGACTCGACCCGTTGATTGCCGTTTCCCTTGTAAACCAAATCTGCCAACTAATTTATTCTCATTGCGATTTCTTCGATGTTTTTACAAATCCCAACAGGTTTCTTTTTTTACGCTTCAAATGAAATCAGGAAAAGATTTCTGCCGCGAAAAAGCTGCAGATGCAGATATCGAATTGCAGTTTATTTTCATTTCTATGTCTTTTTGTGTAGAAAATTTGCCACGATGCAATATAAATCTAGTTGGTCGCGGTTCGTTGTTCCGTGAAATTGAACTACATCCAAGAGCATGTTACAGCACTCTGCATTGATGATTCGATGATGTATGCAGAGTTGACTCTGCGCGAAATCGTTTCGTTTCCATCGTTAGCTAGTTCTCGTTTCGTTTCTTCAACTACTTCGATGGCAATCGAATAGTTCTATAGAGAAATGAGTCGTATTTTAGCATCATATTTTAGATCTGGTTTAGAGCTACAGTACCTGCTGTGCACAGGTTTGATGCCATCTGTCAAAATGTTTTGCTGTTATGAATGAATACAAAGATACTCGATGTTGTGTTTAAGTTTTCTTATTTTATTCGAAGAAATGGCTAGTTCAAGAATTACTTCGTTGTTTGATGAAGAAAATGTTAATTAATTTGAGGTAAGCAACATATTGTATGATCTTCTGGTCTCTCGATGACAAAAATATCTGCCATTCTGTTCTAAATTTATTTACGTTTTTGACATCCATTTTTTTGGCTCGCTCTAAAATTGTTCTATATTTCTTGGATATTTAATTCGATACGTAGTTCGACACAATTTATTAAGATACTTTTAAAAAATTGACGACTCAGAGAAACTACGATCAAATAGCCATGAACTCGTATTAGTCATTCGTTTCTTGAAACTCGTACATTAATCGTGTAGATATGTAATAAGACCGAAAAATTATTAAAAAATAGAATTGATCGATTTACTTTTCGACAAACGAAACACTAGATGCTAGGTGGAATATTTTAATTAAGAAGAGCAGCAGTAAATAGCCAACGATTTTTGCGCGCTACTGTACCTTCGTCGTTTTAAAATAACATTCTTCGAGCGGGTAAAACATCGTAGTTCGCCTAAAAATAATTGGAAAATATTATCGACGAAAAATAATAGAAGGTTCTAGCGACGATGGGCAGTGAATCATCGTGTCTGTTTGATGGCTCAATGATGACTCGTCGACAGACTCGTAAAAGTCTGTGGCATTCCAGCGGGAAACGCGTAGCTACGCTAGAATAATTCAGGGGTTCCTGGAACCACGAACCAACTAATCATAATTTGTCCCTCGATATGCATTGCCGTAATCTCCGAGAGTCCCTGATTCTTGACCTTAATTCGTTCAGACGTGTTCCCATGAAATAATCGAGAGAACAATGATTCCTTTCCCCTCGATTCGCACTGCGCACGCGTACAGAATCGCTTCGAGGGGCAGGAAAAAAGGACAAGCAATTCGATTTATCCAACGATAAAAAGCCCCGGTCACCATAAAATTTGGACAGATTCGTCGGTTTATCTTATCGCGTGTAGGCTGCTAACAATCGCTTCGAAATTGAATTCGCTTCGAAATCGCTTCGAAAAATGATGGACGACCGACCTGAACGGAAAGAAACTTGGTTTTAATGTGATTGCATTTTCACAATGACTAATAAAACGGCTGAAGTAGGATTGTTCAAATCGCCGCGCAAGAAAAAAGAAAAAATCGCCGATGGTTCGGTTTGGGTGAGAAACATTACGTCAGGCGTCGGGGAATTAACTTTCTAAAAGAACAATTAACATTCTACGCCATCCTTCGACACACCCTACATTCGATATACAAGTTTCATACACGGGTTATTCCAGTAACTTGGAACAGCCTCGAGAATATCACGAAGGATCTTCATGCATATAGTATCGTATAGTATTTGCGAGTAAATAAAGATTCGCACCACACCTTCAATAGCCTAACAATAAGGAGCCTAGTATTTCGTCCTATGATAAAAATTATACGAATAACGCAGATGTTGTAGATAGAATTGTAGGGTTCGCTGCAACAAGGAAGCAGCTCCAATATTTAAACAAACACAGAGCGAAAACCAAATTGGATAGAATGGAAGAGAATAATTGAAAATTATTACGTCACTCGGTCTATTATCTGCACTTAGCGCGGATAAATTTTTTTTGCAGTCTGATCATTACAGAATGCCATAAAGGGTACAAAGTTGAACCCTGTAGAGAACCGCGAAGCTATAAATGAATATGTTACGTCAGGATTTTATCGATTTTTCTTGGGAGGAATCGAAGAATTACTAAAAGTTGCTCAACGTATAATACGATACCACAATATTTTAATAGATAAAACAATTCTCAATTTCGGCATTTTTATACAATTTATTCTCTTAACAAGAAATCTGCAATTGTTCTAAAATCTAATAATGCTAAACAAAAATTGGAATTTATAGGAACACGAAAGCAGTTTACTCGTGCGATGTATATTCCTATAATATTAAGAAATAGGAACGCAACAATAAATCGAACGATTTTACTAAAAAGATTGGGAAACGTGGAAAATGTAGTGGTGCAAATTCCTATGTAACTGATGACCAGGGACTCTAAATATAGAATGTAAACCGCTCGTGCAACCACCCCATTCAAACGATTCGCGAGAAAACCTCTGTTTATGGCGATGACTGTTCGAATGGAGGGAAATTCACGGGAAACGATAGGTCGGCGTTTGCATCGGTCTCGCTGTGTACCGGGCGGCGATGTGCAAGTCGAGCTAAATATACATGTGTACGTGGCCAAAGAAGAGACACGAAATGGCCCGGGAGGCTCGGTGTATCGCCACGATGGAATCCCATACGGGGAGAATTGAAATTATTCCCCCGATTTTTGTCGTGTCGTTTACATTATTTTCGCCTTTGAATATTAATGGGCATATGCTCTCCGGCGTTATGGCACAAGAAGTAACAACGGCGTATAATACTCGACTCTTAACGTTATTCTATTGTTTGCAAATCAGCTCTATTGTTTTCTCATATACCTCTATACTCTCCCGGTTCCCTCTTCGCCCTCCCCCCATGCGCTCCTCCTACCCTCCGTATTCTTCTCTCTCTTTTCTCTCTCCCTCTAACTCTGGAACGCTCTTCTTTTACCCTCTCCTCCTTCTCTTGCTCGATTCTTCGCTCATTCTTTTCGTGGCCGATCTTCTTCTTCCTCCTCTCTTGTCGTCGTTGTCGTCTTCTTAACCAACATGCACATACATATACGTATACATACGTATACACGTAACCGTTGTATAGTATTTTCTATTTGTTTCTACGATCGTTGCTTCCTTCCTCTGGCTCTCTTCCTCGTCCTCCTTTTCTTCTCTTGCCTTTCTTCCTTATACACCGAGTTTCGCATGGTACCTCCTGTGGGACTCCCTATGAAACCCCTATGGTGGGCCACTCTGCAATCGAAATCTGCTTTGTGGCGCACGTACTGACTTTTCGATGTCTGGAAAGGGGGCTGGTTCCTTTTCGCTGGTTTCTTTCCCCTTTGTGGCGGTCGCACGCTTCTTCCGGTTATCTTACATACATATGTTGTCTTCTCTTCTGAATATTCTTTTCAAACATTATCGCTAGCCATTAAAGGAAAGAAGCAACCGGGGGGACACGCTTTATGACACGGATTAGCCGAGTGTCTCATACGACAAAAATTCTCATGCTATCCGTGATTCCGTCTACCAGTCAAATTCTGTCACGTTTGCGCGGCATTCTGGCGACATGAATCATCCAAGGATAGAACGCAACTACTCGGTGGAATCTGCAGAAGGTCTCGAAACCTTAATTAATTATTCCCCGTTCTAGTCATTAAACTGTCCACGACGAACATATAAATCAAAATTGAAATACTCGTATTTGCCTTCTGCGCTTCGATAAATCGTCGGAATGTTCGCGATATTAAAATTTACTCGCTTCTTTCCGAATTTGTTCACTCATCCATCGATTTTCTCTTCTTAGAATTACTAAAAAAAAAAAAAAAAAAAAAAAACAAAAAAGAAAAATAATTCGAATAAATATGGATTGTCTGTGAGTTTAAAACTCATCGATCTAAAATCGAATAAATGTTCTTCCCAATACAATCTGGAGCATCAATCGATTTTCCGTAGAAACGGTTACGAAACATACTGTGCATCGCGTCATTCGCGATAAAGTATTCACTCTGTGCGCGTTGAAAAATCGTCAACAATCTTAGAATCTTGGAATTTCCGCGCTCTTCCTTGAATTTGTCGACTTATCGATCGATTTCCCGTGAAAATGGCCGCGAAACATTCTTTGCTGCGCATTGCCATGCGATCCGCACAGCGATCCGTAATATTGGGCATCGAAGGTCGACGATAATTATGAGCATAGAATATAAATGGTGGATCGTTGGCCACGGGATCGGTGGAACGCGATTGCCGTGCACGTGAGCCGCGTTCTCTCCGCGGGAAAGCAGAAGCAGAAAAGAAAATCGACCCCTTTGGCTGAAAATGGAAACGGGAGGAAAAGAAGACACGCAAGACAAACACGATGAACACACGATGTGGCAATCGCTTTATAAATTCAACGACGCCACGGATCGGCATCGCAGATACGGCTTCGGAAATCGTACAGGATTCGAATAATTTGCACCGCGATGGGGCTTCCGGACAACTGGCGTCCCTTTCGAGCATCGCACCGTCGTTATTCTGATTTTTTTCTCTCTTCCTTCGTTTGTCCCACGTTCAAATCTTTTACAACGTAGTTCGAGAGAGACTTGACCAAACAGACGAATATAGCATTATACATTTAATCTTTTACCCTCTGACGATACTTTAATTCTCTTCGAATTTTTCTGCCTCACTCTCACTCTCGATTCAACAAATAAAAACACATTCATATTTTGAGAAAATCTTTATACGTATCAACGATAATTTTTTAATTTTGCTTTCAAGCTTTTGAGATGTAACATATGTGTGTGTGTCATTTGGAAATTTCTAGTATGTACAACAAATACGTAAAACGAAAATATATGCAACAAAGACAGTAATAAAAGTAAAAAATGATATAAAAGTTTAAATTTCATCATACGTAAGTTCAATTATTTATATCTATTTCCTATAATGAGTTGAATTTATTATATCTGATATATGGAAATATAGGAAACTGTTGAAGGATTAGTCTGTAAACTGGACAGAAGAAGAATCGCGATAGATGTGGAGGAAAACATCGCTGATAAAATGAATTTGTTCTCCGAAATCAGAAATCTTAATCGAAAACGTGGTTTGAAACGGATTTTCCTGCAGTCTTTCTTGACACACATTTGCACATTGCATTTCGAAGGTCGACGACCCTATACCTCGTACTTGAAAGTTTTTGGGGAACCGGAAGCCGTTTCCGTTTCGCATAACGTCTCGAAGAGAGGATGTCGTAACGATAAAGGCGCAATTTCTGTCATCGCGAAAAATCGCCGACTAAAGGTTAAGTCCTGGAATTTCTCACAGTACCTATCGTACACACGAAACCATCTTTAATTGAAAATATTCTAGACAAATGAAAGTTCCGCTACGAAGAAGAAGGGGAGACGAATGGTCCACACGAAGCTCAATTTAGAGCAATTCAAAGATTTATTTTATTACACCAAAGTGTACCGGTCTTATAAAAGGAAAAAAGCCTCTCAAAGAGCATCCTTTATTTAGGGCAGGATGCCCTATCGTTTAACAGACAGAATTTATCATTGCGTTCTATGGCTATAATCAAAAGATGTTCATTGGAAATGATCATAAAGTGCTAAATAATAAATGATCATTTACAATTTCGCTATGAAATTATAATGAAAACACGAAATACAAAGAATTAATGCTCCTATTTCAATACTAATATCGTCTCGAATTTCACTATTTTATGTATGGGTAACTAAATATATATATCTTTACCAATATAATTCTGATAGTCGGCTGCCATTACAGTGCTAATAAAATTTCAAAGTGTTCCGTATAACGCACATAATATATGTCATAATATATTCATAAAACATTTTTACAAGTGTTCGAATGCTTTCATAACCTACCGTGCTTAGAACTTTCCCTCTTCGACTCGTATAATTCAGATAAGAAGTTTCTTAAATCGTAAACCAATTTCTTCAAATTATAACCAACACAAGTGTGCCTACTATATTAGTTTCTAAAAATAAACCTCATCGTGTCATAATATCCTTCGATGCACGATCACAATGGCTCGTCCTTTCCCTAATTTTGCCATTAGGTTACATCGTGTGAGAAATAAAAACTGCCCTCCTTATTTAAACCCTAGGACACCCTGCTGATCGATACGTAGAAAGTCGCAGCCTCCTAGTTAGGGTAACCAGGTTTTCCCAAAAGATCTCGTGCCCCTGATAATTTGGAGGCATTCAACTTTTTAACGACACGTGTCGCGGATTCATAGAGGCGCGCTCCGTCTCTCCCCCATTCGTGTTGCGTGGGCGACTCCCCCCTTTCGTCCCCATCGCGAGCACGGCCCTGAGCATGCTGGTGCATTGTACATCGTAATGTATTTTCTTTTAGGTACCGCCGACAATAGCGAGCCTGGCGGCGATGAAGGTGGAGGCAGCTGACCCGAAGGTTTCCGGTGAGTTACTATTTCCGCCTCCTTACGGAATTATCGGGATCGTAATTAGATTCAAATCGAGTCTCCGCCGTTCGACGACCCTGCGCCAACCGGCAAGCAGACAGGAAGGGAGGGATACAGAAAAAGAAAGGTGCAACGGGGAAAACAAAAGGAAAAGATATCGGTCGGTCGGCGACGCGGGGGTGGGCGGAGGGCAGGCAAGGGGTCGCGAGCGGTGCACGTTGAAATCGACAACGATCTGTGCTTGAAACCAGCCTATTTGTCCCATTCCTTTTTAATTATTCCAGAACCAGAAACCTGTTATCGCACCTAAGATGAAAGTCTTAATTCATTTACACTCGAATGTCCGCATACTTGTTTAAATCAGCCTGTTTGCTCTGTTTTTTAATTGTTACGATAAAATCCTGTTGCCATACGTTCGATGAAAATGTTCGTTCATTTACACTGGGAAATCGCGTATTTGTTTAAATCCATCCATTTGCTCGATTTCTTTTCAATTATTTCGATAAAAATCTCTTGTTACACCGAAGGTCATGCTCATTCGTTCGCGGTTTTGAAAGCTTCAATCGTTTTTCCAATAGTACGTTTGCATTTACTTCGTTAGAGGGATGAGTCAGACTCAACAGGTGGTTCATAATTTCGGCACCGAATAATCAAAGAGTATCCGAGTCTGTGATTTGTACAATTTTCTTGTACAAAATTGGACAGTTCATAACAAGAACTACTCTCGTCGGATGTTTCGACTTCTTTGATAACGATGAATTCTAGTAATTAGAAGGTAGACTTCAACGTGGTAGAATTGACATTACGAGATTGACAACTTCACTTCTTTGTTATAATTAGATACAATTACAGATACATTGGAAATTATTAACAAAAATTTTCCCATTGAAATATATTGAAGAGAAATTCGTTTGCTCTACTGGATGAAGACAAACATGCACAAGGGTTGTTCTTGTCATGAACTCTTCGATCATAGAAACCGTATCAGAAGTTCGTTTCCTACGTTGTTCCGAATCGCGATTTCCAAGATTTTGAAGCACACTGTGTTTTTCCGAAATTGTTCAAATCGTCTTGGACACGATGGTCCCGTATCCCTGGACCAATTATCAATTCCCACGGCCACGTGACCGGTCCGTGAATCTCGTCTGGAAACGAAGGACGCACACGCGCCTCGCCTTCTATTTATTCGATTGAATCGGTGCAGGCTCGTAAATCGTGTGCAACCTGACGAAACGAGTCGTGTCCCATGCTTTCAGCGTTTTGTGGCCTGGGGCTCTTCCCCCTTTATTGGAATATCCGCCCACAGCATTATGGGAATTATCAAGGAAATGGGATGAGCGCAAGTGGGTCCCACGAGGGGGCTGAAGGGGGTTTGCGTGGCCGCGGACGATCGGGAAAGAGAGGAAGACCGTGCGTGGAAACGGATTCATGCAGGTCCCCCATACACACCCACCACCCCAATATACTCCATTCAGAAAAATTATGTCACATATCGATGAAGAAACATCGTTATAGTCATTGACAATAGGGATGATGAGGATTTAAAAAAGATTCTATCTATTCTTAACGAGGCCTTTTATCGCCCTTTTATCGTTAAAGATTATCGTTGAACGATACGATAGATCATGCCGCGTTTGCTTACGATGTACAGTTAAGCTATTCTTGGATGATGAGGATTTTACAAATTTCGATCGATATTCTATCGATTTTTAGCAGGGTGCCATTTTATCAGAGAAATTTTCCTTGAATGATACGATTGAACCTATCGTCGTTACTTACGATAAGTGGATAATTGTTTAAATTTGCCTCTAAATTTGATTATTGATGATAGATGAAATGAGGATATCACGGCAATTTTGTCGATTTTTAATCAGAATTTTAGATTTAGAGGGAGGAAGACTAATGTTGCGATGTATTGTCGCGATTATCTAGGATATATAGTTAGGCTATTCCTCGATGAATAGGAATGTTTCTAGAAGAAAGGTTACGTCAGATGTTGGAGCAAAGAGATTCCTAAACGAGCTGCATGCAACGAGACGAAAAAGTCCCTAGCAAAAGAGGTCCCAGTGACGTTCTAACGACACGAGTTAATTTTAGATCGGCCACGAAGCACCACGATCGATTGGCTATAGAATCGAGAAGTCAGTGACTCGATGAGAATTTCATTAATTATAGGACATCGCGGGGATAGGATCGAGACGTTACGTAATCCCGTCGATACTCGTTTATAAATACGCCAGCTTCAACGTCTGTCTACCTATTGCGTTGTGTCTCGTTGATTCCTTCGTTTTATTAGCAATGCGCGGATTCCTTGTCGCCTATTTCTCTTTCGCTTATGCTCACACGGTTCGATGTCTGCACTCGGGTGTCGAGTCGCGCGCTCGACGACGAGGTTTTCAGTTGAAAACGAAGAAACGAATCAGAACTGACAGCGGAAATTATGGTAATCGTTTGACAAAGGAGGGCCGAAGAAGGGGGAGGGGTGTGTGTATGTGCGAGGGAGAGAGAGAAAGAGAAGAGTGGGCGGCCTCGCTCGGTGTCTCTGTTATCCAGAGACACATTCCCACAATTTCGGATCGGCCAATCAACGTCTCTCGCGCTCCCGGACGATATTAAGCTCGTCGCGAGATCCGCGGTTCAAACCGAATAAAATAAAATTGTGCGTTGTTCGCTCGGGTTCGTCGTTGTACTCGCCCCGCAACGAGAAAGGAAAAAAAGGGAAGAGGGAGAAAGAATATGAGTCGGCGGGACAGAGACGGTGCGACAGATGGCCAGAAGAGAAAGAAGGAAAGAGCGAGGGAGAGCGGCGGCGCAGAAGGAGAAAGAGGGAAAGAGAGAGAGAGGGCAGCAATCAAAGCTGATTAAGCCCACAACTGGGGAATCTGTGGGGCCAGTGTCTCACGCCAATCTCGCCCAATCAACCGGTTGGCCGGGGAGATTTAAAAAATAGAATGCCTACTGTCAATTGTCCCATAATTTAAATAAATCGAATAAATGGACAAAGTGGCCAATTAGAGTAGTTGCTGCTTGCTGCTTTAACGCATTATTCTCTCTTTCTCGCGGTGTCTTCGGCCCCTCTCCCCCTCCCCTCCCCACCCCGGCCCTCTTCTTGCCCCTCGTGTTACAATGTCTCATCGCTGGATCATCTTTTAGAGTCTCCTTCGAACGAGGGAAGTGCTTTCCTTCGCCCTCCTATCCATCTCGGTTCCTACCTCTCTGGACTCTCCGCGACTTCTCTTCACCACGTTGTTCCACGTTCACGTTACCCACCACCTTGCATTTACGTGCGCTCTTCAGAGCGCCGTTTACGCCACAGATGACTTAACCATCGGCGAGCGTGTGTGCAGCGTGTCGATGCAGTCGCCACGATAGTTTATCGCTTCCGTCGTTTCCTCTGCAACGACGTTCTCCAACAAACACCGTTTCTTTAAATTTACATTAGAATACGATTGTTTATGTCATCTTCTCGCGACGAATTTGCTTATCGAAGTAAGTCAATCCTTTTTTGAGAATGCGATATCAATCGTGTACTCCATGAGCTGGTAGTTCTAACGTACAATAGAATCAAGAAAAGAGTAGCGCGATTCGAGATACATCAAATTGTCGTTTTCGATGATTCAATGATGATCTTAAATGTCTAGTACGAAGAGAGTTCATTTTCGTTAATTTCTTGATTGCGGTTAACTCGCTCGTGAACTAAAATTTCTTGAAAACAGGTGAAACGAATCTGTGAAATTTTGATAACGATCAGGTGAAAAATCATTTTTTAAATGCAAAGATACGTGTTTAATATCACAAGCAAATAAAGGGATAGTTTTGGTAACACGAGTATAATCGTTTATCATTTTTCTTGCTTATAGTCTTTATATATTTATACATCGTTCATGGAGGTAAACGCGTTACAAATGCGATCGAAAAGTTTGCGAGATATCAAGTCGCTGTCAGTGCATGTAGTTTCGTTATCTTGATCTTTATCACGTAGTCAACGATGACAAGATATTACGAGGGATTCGAAGATCCCTCGCTCTGTAAGCAATTGTTCCACGTTTATATACGACTACCATTCCCTGGATGTACAAACGAAGCTTAATTGATTATCCGCGACCCGCTGGCCCTCGACTCGCCAGCCTTCGATTACGGTCCGCATCGAAATTTCAGTGAACACGCGTTACGTAGAATGGCACGGACGGGCTTTAAACAATTACAAGCAATTTACGACTGGAACAATTACCGCCGACATCCGTGAACCACGTCTGCCGTGCTGCACCTGTTCGACAATCATTTACGACGGATGGTTTAACAGGCACGATGATACGCGCGGTCATTAATTCGTATCAAATACAATTTAATTAACAGATCGCCGACTTATCCCGTGCATCCTTCTGTTGCATTAATATACCGAACATCCGCCGAAAATTGTCCCGGTTACGTACAGTTAGTGCGCGATAAGCATTAATTGAACAATTCCGTGCCACTTTAATGTTCTTTACGATCATGTTACGTAGTTCGTGTAGTACGCACGTTTCAAATATCGATTCTCGACACGACGTAAAATTCTATTAATCCAGATAAGAGTTTCCAATCGATGCACGATTTTACTCGTTGTCAAGGCGTATAAGTAACTAGACACGGGAGAAAAATGAAAATCGTGTTCCACATCGTATATCTGTCCGCTTTCCAAGAAAATCTCATTAACTTCGTGTTACGGTGATTAACAAATCAGACCCGCGAAGGATTTAATCATCGTGCACACACGGAGGAGAAGGAGGAGGAAAAAATTCTATTCGATCGGCGGGGTTGCACGTTCGTCGACCGGGATAAAAATGCACCGTATTAAGCGGCCAATTATGCGAATCTGGCTCATCTCGGCGAACGAACGGCTGTGTAACGCATGTCTGGAAGGTAGATAAGGTACCCTCGTAGAGGTTCTCGTACACCTACGTGGGCTGGCAGTCAAGCCGAGCCAGCCGACCAGGCAAATAACAAATAAAGCATAAACGGGAGCTACAATAAATAACTGGTGCACCGCGTTCTCTGCATATACTCGGAGCCACGGACCCTTCGGGGCCTTATTTCTCTTTCTTTCTTTCTCCATAGTCGTTTCTCCCTACCATCGTTCCCCGACGTTCCACCACCCCCACCAATGGGCCCCCCTTTAAGGACCATATATATGTCATAACGCAGTCGCCAAGAGAGCAGCCAGGCTTTGAGAAAAATCGTTCCTGACTTATGCGGTTGCCGTGAAAACGGATTTAGGGGACCACTCTCGCTTCCTTTTATTTGAGGAGCTGCATTTTTAAGGAATTACACCAGTCCCAAAAGCTGCTCGCTCCGGAAGAATGTAGTTCTGGGATGAAATGTGAATGACTAGTAGGATTTTCGGTAATCTTCTCCTTTCTGACATGCAAGTTTATTTATAGATTGGTTTATGCGTACACGGTGACAAATAATTCGTAAATTATTTAGTGTTTGAAAGGAATGTTTCACATATAAGATGAGTTGACGTAGAATTGTATCGAAGATAGATTTGATGTTAGTTTAGACGCGACGTGCAAGGAACATGCGAAGGTTAAGTTTCATTTTTTAAACAGTATCGCATATTTTTCACACATGCTGTACTAGTATCTTGTATTCTAACAGTACATATACGTTCCCAAGTATTAGATAAACCAAAAGTTGACGTATACGTACTCTGTAGTATAGAATTATGTTTATCCTTAACGAAAAAATTGAAATGACCAAGGAAATACCATTTTCCTATTAATAAAAGCTATTTCGTACTACATATATACCAAAAAATGCTCCCGATTTTTGTGCAGTGTTTCTGCAATTTGTCATTCCTATAAAACGATATTAAATTATGTATACGAAAATAACCAATGTTATTTCAACATTAAAATGTCCAAAAAGTGTTGTATAAAAAGTATAACAGGTACAGCAATTTATATGATAATATATTACACTATTTGTGCCAAAAAATAATTAGTACAAAAAATACTCTAATTTCAATATTACAAAATGAAAGATTAAATATACAAGACAGTCAAGAAATGATTGCTTAAGCAGCTCGATATTTAACAGGGACACCCCGGAACATGGAAGCGAATTTCATGGTTGATTAAAAACATCTCCGAGAAATATCTACGGGCGCCAGCCATTACTCGAAAAAGGGGGTTGAAATTCAGCGAATTAACGGTTAAGTAAATATTTGACAAGTAGATACCGGCGATTTCTTGTCGCTGGTTTCCTTCTCGCCTGGCTCTCTCGCGCCGGCCCCTCTCCGCATAATTGGTTACAGATGCATTATTCTTCGGCTCGGCTCGTTTCGCAGCCCATGCATAAACATTAAACTCTTACGACATGGGCGTCGTTCCTCTATTTTTTTTATTCTCCTTCTCTTTTCTCCAACCCTTTTTTCTCTCCCTTTTACCTTGGCCCTCGGACCGATTGTGTTTCTAATTTCGCTAACACTCGTGAACCGTCTGGGACTGATTGAAATTCCTTGCGACTGTTTGAGGAGGACCGCGTTCGAGATCTTTGACTCGGTTGGCCCCGAGGTGGATGCGGCGCGATAAAAAATAATTAAAGACCCTTTTGATCTCGCCAGCCACAGGAGATCGTAAATTCAAATGCACTTGGTATATCGCAAAACGTAGACAGCCTCTGTGTTCAACAAATTTATAATTCATCTATAATTTTATTTCAATCTTCGTACTCTCTTAGAACGTGAACATACAGAGCGGTAAGCGGCAAAGCAAGTGATGGCACAACCAATGCCAATGCTCCGCATGCCAATATCGTTACTAACCGCTTATCTGTATGTTCACAGCCTTGGTCGCAAAAAAAAAAGCGAAGTGGGACGAATTAATGAAACTCTCGCCGAAAATCTCAGACGTGTTTCGTTCATTGTCAACGAAGTAAAAAGAATTCGGAGAAGGGACAAGGTAAGCGAGGGTAGAACAGCGAATTTCACTGTGGAAGCGAAACAATGCGGTCGAGTTAGATGCATAGTCGGTCCCCTGGGAAAAAACTGCTCGAAAGCCAGGCAGATTGGAAATTTTATTATTTATATTTGAAATTTATTATCGCCCTGACTGGCCTGGTCGGTCCCCTTCTCGTTCACCGGTATTCTTTCCGCGGCGTCCGTGTTCCCTCCCCTCGTCAGCCGCTTCTCGCGCCGTCTCGTCGCCGGCCTAATTTATCGTTCCTCAACTTTTTATTAATTTCTTACTGCTCGCGGAATCGCGATCGCATTAAAAGGAACGTCCACGGCCGCTGAACGGTCACCGAAATGCATCGGTACACAAACGGAATGCCGTCCCTAATTTTTCGCTCTTCTCCATCCTCCCCCGTGTCCTCTTTCCTCTCCTCGTTCTCCCGTGCCGCGACCGCGAGGATCCTCCTCGTTCCGTTCTTTCAGCGCACGGTGTCCGCTGATCCCCTTACTAGCCTTTGGCCCATCGATGCTATCGGGCATACCGCCAAAAGAAACACATTTTTCCGCAAAATGCCGCACTGGTGGCGCTCCACCCACCCCCTCTTTCACTTCTCGTAAAAACGGATCCGGTTGGAAATTCCACGCGCGGATCATCCCGCTATTTCGTTCGACTATGTCCGCCCGTTGGGACTTTCTGGAATACGGTCGAATCAAATTAAATCCGCGGCATAGGTTGCACAGTTCTCCATGGATAGCTGAAATCGCGGATAGTAGCTGTGCATCTATGATGAAATTTACTTCTTGATCACCTATTAACGAGAATAAGTAACGACGATGTGTACGAGCCGCTTATTTGCCTAATCAGTTAATTGGATAAAATAGAAACTAAAGAAAATCGATGAAATTATACGCGTGTAAGGCAATCAGCATCGATCAAAGCTCGCTAACGTTTTAAGAATTTCAAAAAGCGAAGAGTTAACCACTTGGACCACTTAATCGGCTCGCACGCTATATATTATCGATAGAATTAGATTCTTTTATTATAAAAATATAACAGAATACTATTAAAAATAACGCGACGTTATATTGAAATCGTATAACGAGTTTCCACTGGCTGAGGCTAAAAAAACTCGATCGGAGATACCGGTTTCAAGGTTCGCGACAGCTCGAAATTAGAAGGATCGATTAGTTAATCGACTGCGCGGTGAGATAAAGTCGTGTATTCTTGGCGGCCGAAAAATCGCGAAACGTCGGCCAGGAAAAAACGAGGACGGGCAAAACCGAAACGAAGCATGATGTGGATGAAACGGGGCAGAGGGGCGTGTTGCACATGATCTGAAATACGCTTGATCGTAGAAGGGGGTTAGAAGAAGGCGTGAAGGGGGCGAAGTATCGTTTGATCGAGCAACGATGGATTCCTGAGTTTCGAGGACGGCATGCGATTGCCAATCGTTTGTTTCCCGATACAAAGGCGATCGGGGCCAATCAAGCGGCCAACTAACATTGCGGCATTCGCACTTGCTTTCGCAATTCCCTTTTCGAACTCGCCACTTTTATTGCCAGATATCTTAGTCCCTGTTACTCTCAACCCCCGCTCGCCTCCCTGGTCTGCCCTCGTGTTAATTATAGCGAAGGAACGGAGAAGCAAAGAAATAAAACTATTAGGTTGCTCGAAAAGCTTGTATAGCATTCAATAGTTAATATATCCTACGTCAGGATAGCTTTTGGTAGAATTCCTCGTTTGGCAGAATTGGAAGAAATTTATCATGAACGCACTGCGGATTTTTATGCAGATTCATGCCTTTGAGAGTATACAATTGATTTTTTTGGCAGCGAAGATACAGACTTGTTTCACCTACCAAATATAGAAAACATTATACTTCGGATATTTTATATAATCTTTTTTCATATTGTGTGCATTATCCTGTATCTTGTATCTTCAAATGCATAAAAATTCGCAGTGCCCAATCATGAGTTTCTCCGTCAAATATATCGTTTCTCGTTCGAAAGACTGACCAGTTTCGATTGGTTAAAAAGGTTTTGGTTCTCCATAAGACGACATTTGTTGGAACGTTCAACTGCCGGACGACGGCAGCGCAAAATGTAATAATGCATGGCTACGTCGTACCGTCGCGTATCGGTACTTTTGCCTGTACCACCCTACAATTAGAATTCAGCGTTTATTCTGGAAAAAAACCATGTAAAAACAAATATGTAAAAATCCTGGAATTAATAAACAAAGTTAAAAAAAAAAAAAAAACGGCGACAGCGCAGTCGTTAGCGCGTTAGGGTACGAATGTTCGGGACCCGGTGTGTTCAAATCCCCGATGCCCCGTATTTTTCCAAAGTCCGATTTTTCGGACTCATAGCGTGCTCCTTCTCCTAAAGGGAGTCGGGAATGTGGTGGTCGTCAGTCAACTTAGCGCCTGTGTTAACTGCCAATTTGGCACATATCATGGCGGAAGCCCACTATTGTTTGCTGAGTGTTGATTCTCTTCATGGCTATTAAATATTCCTATTTTCTGATGTGGAGAACCGCCGGATGAAAATGCCACCCGTAAAGAGAAAAAGAGGTGGGTCCCCGCTTTCCCTTTTATATGCTTTAAGGGACTTTTATCAACCAATTGGTTAATTGTGTTGGAACGTTCAACTATAACGTAGTCTCTTGCTTTTATTAAATTTTTCAACGGTGAAGAAATTAGAATAGTTGTAAGACTTGAAAGCTTGCATTAACTGCTTCGGGGAATTGGCATTGAGAAAGACAAATGATTCTTTGAAGAAGTGAAGAACAGCTTGATTAGTAGGAAGACATCGAAAGAGACTATATATTATTCAATAAAATATTGATTTTGTGAATCCTCTTCCATATCACTTCGATTTTCACATTCGTTTCTTTTGTCTATACATTTCTTTAAATAATCGTCTTAAAGTCAGTCTATCATGTCGCTCTATCATGTTTAGCAAAGCTCCGATTTTCTTCTCTCGAATGGTGCACCAGTATTCTTCGTAGTGGCGATCCTCCTGTTGTTTTAAACTCTCGTAAGTTGTCTTTAAATTTTTCTTACAAATTTTCCAAACAGCCCAACATCTTTCTTATCTTCGCTACTTTTCTTCCTCAAGTTATTCTCGAGCGGACAAAAGACCATCAAATGAGGGGAATTTCACGTTGCTGCGATAAGCATGATAGTTCGCCGGCACGATAATCGACTGTATCGAGAAGAAACATCGAATCCGTCTTAACGGGGAGCGAACCACCGTGCGCGGCTGAAAATTATTCACGATTATTCACTCTGCGGATGCCTAGGAATTGGCGCGAGATTTCCATTCGTAATCGATCGACAGGCGTATCATTACGTTCGCGTTTCTCCTTTTACAGCGCGTTTTCAACGGCCGCGGTCGAGCCAGAGGAGCCGTTTAATTACATACTTAAATATTTATACGCGCGGGAATATAAATCGAATCGATTCATAAAAGGCGAGCCAGCATGCTCTCGAACGTGGCCCAGGGAAACAAGACCATCGTCGAAGGACCGCGATCCTTTGGATGGTTGCTCGTGCGCAAAAAAGGGGCGAAAACGAAAGAGATAGACAAGAGAGGAACGAGAAGACCAGAGATACCCCATGGTCCAACTATATCCTTCTCTTGCTTCCTGGCATCTCCCTTCTTCTCCCGTTTGGCTGCTCTATTAATTAGCTCGCGGCAGCTCGTTCTCCACTCTGTTAATTTACTCGAGAGGGGGAGGGGGCGCATTTTATTTTTCGTACGGGCCTGAGAGTCGTCGATCCTCCGCGTCGGTTGGCTCCTCAATCCGGCTCTATTAATTAGCCGGGGCCCTTTTTTCCCCGCGGCCAGGCCCCGTAAGACCCGTCGAATCCCGTCAGGAAAAAGGGAACGCCGGACAACGAGAAAAAGAACGCGCGCGCGGCCAGCGTCCGTCTCGGATTCCAGAATCACCGGAAAGGGAGAAGAAATATTCCGGTTTCGAGCAAAACGATCCTTCTCTCTCTCTGCCCCGACCCTGTTCGCGAATCCCTCAGCGTTTTCGTTGGAACTCCAACGATCCCAGGTCGATTGTTATGCAGGCGGTTTCGTAACGCGTGGGATCCTGCTTGGACGCCCATTTCCAAGATCCACAAATGATATAATTGTATGACTAAGTAGGTCTGATATTAAATAATCATTTACCAGAACAATTTATTAGGGGGCAAATATGTCCATATCAATTTATTTAGCGTACTGGTGCTTGAAATTATTCTTATATTCTACTTATGAAACTCTATGATAGTTTAACGTTCCTTGCGTACAGGAAAAGTGTAACTATACTATAATCTTCGAAACATGATGACATTACGGCGTACTCCATAATATTGTGCCAATGTGTTCTTAATACGATGGAAAAATCATTTAACAATTGTCTCGTATTCGTTGATACCATAGACATAATGTAAAAGTACTTATCTGCTGGTAATTGCTGTCGAAGACACTACAGTAGAATTCTGTTTATATGGACTTTTGAAAGAACAGATAGTTTATGTAATTGGAGATCATACACTGAAAGTGATCCTCCCACTGTTTATGATTTTTCTTCTTATACTAGGAATTCACACGCAAACAAGTAGATTCAGCCTCTAAAAGTCCATCTAATCGGACAGTACAGTTTCGTTCAAATAAATGTCATTTATATTGGAGCTCTTCCTTCGTACTGTGAAATATTTTTACCAAGAATCGCTCGGCATTTCGCAAAGAAAGTATCATCCCTTTGAATTCTTTCCGTTTAAAATGCGATTTTTTTTTGTTATAGTGGGAAATAGAAATCGAGGTTAGATACACCAAGCAGTTTTGAACCGATATGGGTGGATTCGTACAAAGGGGCGATTTGTCAAACACTTTAACAGCTGCCGTACGCCGACAGCATTATGGAGAGGAGTGTATTATCGATTTTCACGAAGTAATTCAGACGCCATGCTCGTCCAGCCACGCGGAAAGCGCTTAATCCGAAACCCTTCGAACAGTTTTGCACACGTTAAACCGCATAAAACGTGAAGTCTCGGGGTACACCTACGGGTTCTGGGATTTCAATTTGCAATTTTCAAGCAGAATTCTACATTCGTTCAATTAGCACGTTAAAAAACAGAAAACGAAAGCATGTTAAATACACCGCTGGTAATTTTGTTTAATCATTTCCTCAATCTTCTACTCTGATTTCATGGTTTGTCTTCGTTTTCGTTGTATCTCTTTAATGAACCGAGCAGATGAATCGCGTGTTCGTATGAAGACATTCGGTAGCCATGAGTCCATCGTCATGGATGAACTTGGGACTGGAATCGAGAGAAGAAAATTACACGGTGCGTCGATCGAATCTTTCAATCCATGATTCTTCTGCAAATAAAACTCGTACAGATTCTTTTTCAAACTCTCGTTCCATTTCTTCTTTTTCCATACATTTTCCCATCTATATTGTTTACGTGTATTCTCAAACGATAAGGAGGGGATTGTTTCTTTCAAAATCGACCCAGTCGGTTTTCTTCGTTTTCGTTGGAAAAAGCGTAGCCAGAAATATACGGAATATCCGCGAGCTGTCGGCCGGCATCCGGTTGACTATTTCGAGAATATAATCGCGAAACGGGAGGAAAAGGGGTCGGAAGATCGCGAGCCGCTCTTGGAAGAAAAGGGGCAAACTCCGTTGAGAAAGTGTTTTTCTGCGTTTTACTGGATTACTCGGTATACCTTCGTTCTTTATCCACTGTACCAGACCAAGTAATGGGCCATTTCGTTCATTTTAAGCACGCGATGACAGGCCAGCTACCAAGAAACAATTTCGTGTACCATATATGAACCACGTACTTGAAATTCATGATTCTTTTCTGATTACTGTGCTTGCTATGGAACATTTTTATTCGCTACGTGAATTTTCATTTGCTTTCTACCGTGTTCGAACTTCGCCATTCTTCTCTGTAACACCACACTTGGTATGGAAGATTTTTATCCATCAAATGAAATTCTTCGTAATGGAAATTTAGAACGAATTTAAAGGAATGTATCTTTACGAAGTTGATAATTTATTGAAGCGTATGTACTGTTTCTTTGTTATTTATTTTTCTCAAGGGACTCGTTCTTTTGTCCATGAATTATTTGAAGTAATTTCTGCGCGTTTCTAATGCATTCAACGTATTGAAGATTGGAATATATCATAGATCAAACGATGGTCTATGACTAATAAATAGATATATCAGATGTGATTCAGAATTCTACTCAAGCTCTAGAATCTCTTGTTTGCTCCGAATAGATACATAAACTCTGTCATCGTCTATTTAAAAAATAATGCCTTTGCTGTTAATTAATTTAGAATTTTTCTCTTTCTAATTGGAAAATCTTTTCCAATCTCAACTGTTCAACAGACTATCGAAAATCCGTTTCAACATCTTCCTTTACACCACCGATCATATAAAATCTCATATAAAATCTAAAATCATATAAGATCTCTTTGATCTGTAATCAATTACCAATTCTTATCTCGAGCAGTTCATTTCCTCTCCCTCTCCAAATCACATTCCGCAATGGAATCACGCCGATGGCGAGGATTCACGCAAGAAGAAACGGGAAACATCCGTAATTAAAAGATACAGATCTTAACAGTATACGGATTAATAATTCATCGCGTTATTAGTATCCATTACGCTCGAGTTTTCCTTCTGTAAGTGGTGGCCGTTCGATCGAAGAACGAAAACAACTACGTTCTCTCGATGGTCGTTTCATCGAAGAAGGAAAAAACCACGTTCCCTCGACGGTCGCATACCTTCGTTGTCCATAACTTGGCCGAATTTCCGGCCGGTGGTACGATGATTCGGGGAAGTAACCCCGTAAATCAATTTCCTCGCCGGTCGAGAAAATCACAGAGAGCGAGAGAGCGTGGCGTCGCGTCGTGTCGTTAATAAATCGAGCTTTCTTCCCGGCTTTATCCCGCGTCGTTCCTCTCGGTTCGCCATAAGTCGCTTAAAGCCGTTGCTCTTCGGCGCTTTAGTAATTCGAGTTAGCTGTTGAAGCTGGCCCTCCGCCGCCTCTTCCTCTCTCGCTTGCACGGCCGCCGACTCGTCCCGTCCTCCTCTGCCCGCCTTCTCTGTTATTTCGCGCTTGGCGAAAAGCGAGAAAAAAGAAGAGAACGTCGCACCGTCGGTGGAAACGACCGAGCAAGAGGACCGAGACCAAGACCACGAACCGCGCCGATTGTTTTAGCCCTAGGCCAAGAACTAAAACGGCCGGAGAACTCCGGAGGGTCAGGGCCGTGACAGAGGGGTCTTGCAGGGGGCACGGGAAACAACCGCAGTCGAATCGTTCGACACATCGTTCTCCCCGAGGAAATTTCGATTTCAGGGAATATTATCCGCAGCAACTTGGAATTAAATTATAATAGGAATTCCATTTCTCTGAACTTGTCCGGAGGCGAAGGTTCTTGCAGCTGGAGTGGAGTTCGTATAATAGTGATTCATCGGCTTTCTTTATCATTGTTATTTTTTAGTCATGCAATACGAAGTCAAATAAATGGATTCCATTCGAACAGAATTTAGCTGGATGGATATTGGACGACGAAATATATCAATAACTGTATCAAAATGAATTTTCGATCTTCGAAATGAAAAGATTGTACTTAGTTCTAAGATTCTTCCAGCTTATAACCAAAATTCCATTTTTATTCCAATACATTGCATAATCGAGGCTTACCGCGTTCTTCATTGATCCTCCTGCTTCAAAATAAACTCTCAATCTTCGAATTGGAAAGAATTTATCGACTGAAAGTCGATCATCCAGAAAATAGATCTGTTTTTCTTGCGATATATCACGTGATTGAGGGTTGTATCATCCTCTGTTATTCGCAGTATTCCTCAAGTATCGAATTAGAGTCATCAATTTTTCTCATTATATACGTATTTATTATTCGCATAATATGAGTTTACGTTCAAATAAATGAACTCAATATCTACACAAATAATCCACGGTATCATCTTTTTTAAACTTATAAAGTTTATACGAGAGAATGACCATCGCAACAACTACAGAGATTTTAATTAGAATTTCGTTCCAACAAATGAGATTCTGCTACGAGCTCCTTTCGAATTAATGAAACTAGTGCGTGTCTGTGAAATTGGCCAGAAGATAGGAAGAAGAGTAACGCGTGAAAATAGTGCAAATCGTGTAGGTGTTAGTGAGTCATTCGCAAAGTCGCGTGAGATGATTCTTTTATTAGCTCGTTGGTTTGATATTGCGCAAGTAGTTCAGGTGTTTCGTTTAGGGAAAATTCCGTTTGCAAAATCGATGGTTACGCTACTGTCAGCACTCAACAAGGTTTTGCAAGAGGTTCGCGAAGAATCGATCCTCTGTTTTCCCTTCGCGCTTTTTCCCCTCCATCCGTTGATGGTTTCACTGCTTCTTTCTTCTTCTTCTTCTCTATACGAGGCGGAGACAAGAGAGCGACCACGTGCCAAATCATTCGAGTGGAATCGGAGAAATTTAAAAAATATTCTAAATTTAATTACCCCGACGCCGACCCTCGGTCTTTCGAAATCGTCCGGGCTGCCAATGGCTGGTTGAAAAATAGCCGATCGACGAACCGAACGGACAAGGCACTCTGGCGGGGTAGCATTTGTATCGTTGAAAAAAAGGGAAAGAAGAAAGAAACGCCTCGAATCTCTGAACCCTATCGTCAACGAATTGTCGCATCTAAGGGAAAGATATTTGGAATCATTTATGTTTTCAACAATTAGAAGGAATATTTTTAATTTGAGCAGAAATATCAGGCAACGTTGTTAGATTTCCTGTCGTATCTACATATATGAAGCACTAGTCGAAGGAAATGATTCATTAAGCAGAAAAGAGTTAAGAAGATTTAGGTCTAAAGCGAAATGTCTTGAATCATTTAAATGTTTAACATTGCAGAGGAACATTCTGAGAGTAAAAAGATTTGATAATACTATTAGAATTCTTATAATGCATAGAACTCACAAATTGAAGGAATTGAAATCAATTAAGAAAGTCCGATTGTCATCGAGTTGTCCATTTAAAGAAAATAGCTTATAAGTCTTCAACAATTAAGAGAAACGTTTTCAATAAGAACAGAAATGTTTTATTGTTGTATATACATATTGTTAAATTATGCCACGTATGAAGCACGAGTGAAAGGTTGAAGAGGGAAGGATATTTAGATTCCATTGTCATCGAGTTATCGTTCCAATGATTTTGACTTGTAACAATCAGACGGAATATTTTATAGCAGGAGCAGAAACATTCGAATGCAATGAATGGAGTGCAAGTCGAAGGAAACGACTTATTATGAATTAAAGAGTTAAGAAGATCGAGTTAAAAAGCGAGAAGAAAGAAGACCGAGTCCGAGCAATGAAGAGGTCAACGAGAGCCCCAATTTCAATTTCGCTTTCCCACGCTTGCCCGTCGTCGGATCAATTCCCCGACTCCATATTTCACTTAATAACTCCACGATCAAAGAGCTCGCGAATCAAACTCCTATCAAAATCAATCGTAATATTTATCATTATTTTGCAAGAAACGAAAATTCGTCGTACGGACACGTACTTGAATACGTCGTAAGAAACACATACTTGGCCAAATTCTTCGAGCACTCGCTCTTTATTCGCACTTTAAAATTCGTTAGACATTCGCTGCGCTCTTTGAAAATTCTCTCTTACCACTGTTCACCCTCGAGAACCCTCGACCACCCTTCCTATATATCTACGCTCGCAGCCACCCTTCATCCACATTGATGCACGAATATTCTCTATATCTTCGCTATTCAGACATCATAGTTACACTTTGCCCTTGAGAGCTCTATAGATTCTAGAGTAATTCCTTCAGATTAAAATCTAATTTCCGAAAAATAGTTCAGTCGCCTCTTTCTTTGTGTCTATTCATTCGCAAATGGGTCTTCTGCAGGATGCAGCTGTTATTATATTGGTGAAATGTTGATGTCGCTGATATTTATACAAATTCATATTTTTCTGAAAATAATTCACCGTCCAGTCGTAAATAATTACACAAAATTAAATTAAATTTCTCTTTCTTAAGTTTCGAGTGGTTATTAATTTCGTCCTAGATATTAGCAGCGTTATAAATTATGTTATTAATTGACAAGATGAAAGGAAAGAGTTCTGCGATGTAAATAATTGATTCATTGGTCGTTGAAAGAGGTGAGGCTCTTTAAAGGGTTAAAAATATGAGGTTTTTCCGGAAGGAGGTGATCGGAGGAAGGGTAGATCCAGTCTGTCGTGGCTCGGAACGGAGACAGAAACGCCACCGGGCATCGATAGAGCGTGGCGGTGCACTTAATAATAGTCCTCGCTCGTTACGCACTCGTCGAACTGCCTTGTTAAGGCTAACAGCCACTCGCTCTCGGGGAATATTCGAAAGTTATCGGACACGCGATCTCGTAAATCAATGCGCGTTATGGGACTTTGTGGAACTTTGGAGCACACGCTCTAATAATTTGTCATGAATCTTCGTTTCAAGCCAGCAGCAATATAATCGAACGGGCGAAGTTATTTTCAACGCGGTGAAACTAAATTCCTTCACCAGGAAGGACGTGTTTCTTTAAAGATAATTTCGCAATTCCATCGTGACGGTTGCTTAGCCAATCTGGAACTCGTTTGGTCCGCTGCGTTAACTAATTCTCCCAATTATCTCAAGTAATTCTATTAGTCCGACAACTCGGATGTTGCCCCTGACTTCCCTGTTTCGCGTGTCGTCGCTGAGATTCTGCGATTTAATCAAAGATAATAATGGTTTCTTAAAGTTTTCTTGGAAAACCAGGGCTCTGAAATCCTGGCCCTTCATCTGTGAATCGCCAATATGTATCTTTGGCAGAAGCTAGAAGATATAATTGGAATTTTATAATATAAATATTTCTAGCCTTTGTTAATTTTGATATAACTACATTATCATGTGGAATAAAAACAAATTACTCGTTTACGAGACAGCAGGTAAAATATGATATCTTCGTATACAAGTTAGATTATATTTAACAATATTATGGGAAAGGATTGTATCTCAAGAAACTGCTCTTAAAACCTAGAACAGCGATAAAAAAAAAAAAAAAAAAGAAAAGAAAAACGAACGTATTCATTCGCAGCCTCTTCCCCCAATTACCCCAAAGCTGATTAATCATTTACGTCATCGCCCCTGGAAAATTGACTCGGTTCAACGCTATCGTGTTTCCGTAAACAGCGTTCAATCGATCGCTCGATATTTCACCGCGGATACTATTTTATTACCGATCCATTTCGTCACCCCTTTCCTATTGCCGCTTTGGGAAATTTGTTGAATGAAAAATCGGGGTGATGGCGAACGATCGGGCATCGGATTTCGTGTTTTGACAGCGGATCGTCGATCCGTGGCTATTTTCTTTCCTCGTCTTTATCCTTCTTTTTACGTGGTTCCTAGGCCGAGTTTTTCGAAAGTCGAGCAAATGGGGTGCGCGAGGAGACAGGGCACCCTCCTCTGGCTATTTGAATTTGTAGAAAGGGTTCGATTCTGTTTATTTTTGGCAGCTAGGGTGGGGGACAGGGTGTGCGTGTATATGTGCTAAGGGGTAGGAGGATACGCTCACACGTGAATGGCCGATATTACGCGCGCGCTCTCTTCACCCTTCGTGAAAAGTTTACGCGCGTCCCACGTAAGAGTCGGATTGGGGCGGCGGCGTAGAAACCGGGGGTGAATTCGGGGGTCGCGACGATAAGTAGTACGCGTGTTTTCGCTCGAACTCAATTTACCCTCGCAACGCTGGAAACACCGGCAAAAGGGTGGCCTTTCCTTTGAAACGAAAAATCTTTATCCTTTGCCAGGATTTTTAAACGCCAGGGGCGCGTGACGAACCCCTTCGAATATCGCGCTAATAGGTACGCGTAGTTTGATAGATGTACTCTCCGTTTCTTTTTACAATGTATAATATAAACCATGGATTTTTCTTCTAATTTACTGAATTTTAAACGTAAGAAATACGAGTCTTGATTTAATTAAATACATGAAGATCTAAAGCTATTCATATCTTTCAACAACTTCGATATTTTCTAGTGACGATATATCGTATAAATTTGATCTTTAGTAATCAGCGAGTGCGTGACTAACTTTAGAGATTTATGCAAGTGTTTTCTGAAGATAATTAAGTGTGACATAGGCAAAGATTTGTCTCACTTATCAAATATTGTAACGAGCATTGTACTTTGCATATTTTACATATTCTTGGATATTACGTTTAGCCATGCACACTCGTGCACTTGTTGGACGACCGTGTAGCATTGATTGCCTGCACAGGGATTAAACTGAAAGTCCTCGATGTTTCATAATTCATACACAGTCCAGTGCACTTGAATCAGCGTTAAGAAGTATTTCCATATCGCAGTTGCGTGTGTGTGTGCTTTGAAGAAAAAAACCAACTCGAGTCGACCGGACCGCTCGGTCAATAATTTCGGAAATCATTGTTCTCCAATATTCCACGGAGAGGTTTCCCCTCGTTAAATTTAACGCGGCCGCCATAAGTAACAGTAGAGCGAGAAAGAGAGGAAGGGGTTGGTCGACCCACGACTCCGTGAAAAGAAGGGGGCGCCGCGTAGAAAGGAGTACGGAAAGAGGGGTGGTCGGTTGACACTAAGTAGTATGTCCGTAACAGTGGCCCGAAAAATCCATACGTCCGAGGGCAGGCAGGCTAGATTAAAATGAAAAAAGAAAGGAGAAGGAGAGATGGAGGAAAAAAATTCCGCGCCTCGCCGGAGGGGTAAAACGATACCAGCTATACGCGACATTAATGAATGTGCCTTTAGAAACGGCCACGCCGAGGGAGGAAGAGAGAACCAGGGAGAGAAAAAAAGAGAGAGCCGCGTAGCACGTGGCTCGATTGCTTTAACGACCGTTTGTACGCGCGCGCGTTCGTTCACGCACGCTGCGCCTCACGAAAGCCTCACGAGTCGCTTAATAATCGCCGTTGATGAATAATCTCGTTTTCGGAGCATCGACGATTGTTACGCGAATTTCAACACCTCGACGAAAGGGAAGAATTTCGTCGAACGAGGTAACGAGTCCCTTACGCCCTGATTCTTGGAAATCACGCGCCGCCTCTGTTCATACCGTGAACAGGTTGGAGAATGCGAGCAAGAATTTTGACACGCAGACGTTGGATAACTTTGTTTTCTGAGCGCCAGCGATCGTTGCACGAATTCTAACGCCTCGTAAAATTTTGTAGAATGGAGCAATATGTATAGTCTGTGACTGCGCCTTAATCGTTGGAAGTTATGCGCTTCTGTTCGTACTGTGAATTGATTGGAGGACGAAGGAAGGGATTTCGACAAGCAGGCGAACGAGTAATTCCATCTTCAGAGCATTAATGATTGTTACATGCATATACATAACTATTACTACTAACTAGTACTACGTACTATTAACTACCATTACTTTGAACAACGAATGAAACATCTGAAGGCGGATGTGCATACACTCGTAAGAATCTATATGCATATTTAGTTGCTTCGACGTATTGAGTTCATCAGAATGACAGCCAGAACACTCATCCGCTGTAATCATAGTCTAATTCTAGAAAATCATGCGCTTCTGTTCGTATCCACATATATGAGCAAATCAGATGATAGATAGAGGAATTTTGACAGGCGGCTGATTTATTTCTAACCAATCAAGCTTTCAAGTTGCCTCTGAAGAAAATATATATGATATTCGAGGATGAACGCACACGATCTACGTAGCCTGTAAGATTGGCGAATCCACGGATATCAGAACGCCCAGATCTATAAATACTGTCTATAAATCTCGCGGTACAGCTCGCTAGTAATAATTAGGAGGAACGAGTAGACAAAGGCGGGAATAATTCTATCGGCAGAACATGAAGGGAAGCTCGTAAATTGCCGGTTGGAAAGGGAGCGTGTCCAAGAATCTCGCCAGTCCTCTGGAAAGTGCCGCGCTGCTGTCTCTTCCCTAAAGTAGGAATCGCGTTAATTATAATGGCAGCGTGTAACCGCCGTTTATTCTGGTCGCGAACGAAACTTGATTTCCAACAACGAAGAAGATTCGAAAGCAGCAGAAGAAGAAGGGACGAGCTGGTACGGCATGAAAGAAGGTGCTAAACGGATAGCACCGAGAGAAACGGGACAGCAGAATGGCGACCATAACGTAATTTTGACAGAAATAACGCCGCCGTGCTCGCTAAGAGACAATAAGTCCGCGACACTCTCTCGCAGGGGATCTTAGAATAGTTTAGTGTCCGCTGGTCTCTTCCTCTCACTGTATTCTCCATCTCTATCCTCTGTTCCACCTTCGTCCGAGACTTTCCCGTTTCGTCTGCTTGCTTTGCGTGACCCTCTTGGCGCCACGATTTTCATGGTTGCGACCGGATTGATGATTGCGCTGTATACAGACGCTGCGCCATTTTAGTTGCACCCTTTCCGGGTCAACTTTCCGCTAAACCATGGTTTGCGTACTTTCGTAGAAACTTTTAGACAACTTGGTATATTTTCTTTTCTCTCCTTTTTAGACCTAAGCATTTTTTATACCCTTTTGACGCTTACTCGGAGGAAGGTCATTCCTATTGATAATTTCGACGGGACCAACTGTTCTAAGGGAACTTTTGAAGAACTTCGAAAGATTTCTTCTTCCTTCCCTTTAGAACCAGATAGCACGAACTCGTTTGTTATTTATCCAGTAGAAGAGAATTTTTATTGATAATTACATTGATGGTAACAACATTTTATTAAATTGTTGTTTGATAGCGTTCGAGGAAACTTTTGGCGAGCTTCGAAAGTTTTCTTCTTCTTTCTTCTTAGGGTTGAATAACATATTGTACCCTTTTGAGACAGTGGAAACGAAAAGAATCTTCCTATCGATAATTTTGAAAAGAGAAGGTCACTTTTCAAGAATCGATGGAAGTTTCCTACACAGATCGATGGAAGATTAACGCGATCCTTTCTCGGAGTTTCGGAAATATTGGCGTGCAACGTCAAAATATTCCCATCGATCACGTTTCCGCACCACTCCTCCCCAGAGGTCCGTGAAATCGACGCAGCATCTCTATTCTAGCTCATTAAATCGCATCTGGCCGGTTACTCCTTTAACGGAGCCGTTTTTCCGGAAACAATGTTGTGACGAGGGCCGTCGAAAAAGGGGTAAAGAAGCCGAGAGGGGGGTTGCCCGTTGGGATTTTTTTTGTCGGTATTTAGGACCTCTCGAGAGAGAAAAAGGAAGGAAAAGGTTCAATGGACCCTCCGCGGCTGCCACGCAGAACGGACTACGACGCAGCGGGCACTTGACGCATTATCCAAACACGCGATTTTGTAGGTTATGTTAATACGCCCCCCTCCCCCTTCTTTCTTTATAGAAACGTTCCACAAATAAAAACTACAAATTTGTTATGCAATGTTTATCATGAAGAAAAAAAAATGTTCGAATATTTTATAATTTATATTATATGTTCTATACAAAATATTCTTTTTATTACAAAAATGTCTGCTCTCTTTTACAAATTCAAACTTTATTTATAGATAATTTGGTAAAAATTGAGTCTAACATCTATCTTCCTCGCTATACCTATTACTTAAAACTACAGCTAATGAGAGTTTGTGAGTAATACGAAAGAAGTGAGTTGCAAAAAGTTTCGGAAGCCAGGAACGTATCGACCGGGAAGATAATCATGATAATTGATGATGAATTAAATAAAAATGAAATTTGCTTGGCTGTGAGGATAAAACTTATGTCATAATATTTGAAAAATTGTTTATTTCCGTCACGTATAAGCCTGTTCGAAGGTATGTCGCGTAGATTTGGTTGAAGATCGTGCTCGGGTCGAGGATTTTCAGCTCACCAGATCACGGGACGCGTATAAAGGGTTATTCAGCGCGCGGATTAAATGATAAAAAAGGAGGAGAGAGCCTGCGCGCTGAAATACGGGGCCTTCTTTTCAGGATTGGGCTTTTTGAAAATTTTAAACTCCCCGATCAGGGCCCGGGGTTTTTCATCCACAGCCGGATCGACCTCTCCCCTCCAGCCTATACGAGTTTCAAGAACTACGAATAAAAGGGTTCAGCCTTTGAAAGCTGCTGGATATTCGTGCAAAGGGGTAGAAAAAGGGGGATCCCGATTGCGCGTGTCGTTCCGTGAATTTCTCATATTTTTTAAGATTTGACCCTTAAGTCCCGTCACGTTTCTCGTATTCTTCATTTCGCTGCGCACTGTTGTCAGCATTTTTGTCCCACTGTATGAACGCCACTGCCACTCCCTTCCGTCTTAAACCTGAAACAGTTTTTAATCGCCTCGGCACTAGTTTCCAACGCAACTTTTACATCAGGAATTGACGAAATATGGCTTTTCTATATTTGTAAGAAGGATCAGTGATCTTGAGTATTTGGAAAATTGAACGATAAGAATGATAAATAAATAGACTGCGGATGTCTATGCATATTCATATTGTTATCAACATAATCATAAAAATGATCCTTAAATGTTTTTTAAGAATAAACGAAAGACAGTAATGGAGATTGTTCAATGTTCATTTAGAAATTTTAGTTCCCGTTTAATATTAATGTTTACAAAATAATTCTTATATAATATATTATACTTGTTCGATTATTCAAAAAATTCGACCATCTTATACCGTGATAAAGAGATTTGTAAGATCAATTTTTTTGCCTACTTTATTAACGTTTTCTCTCGAGTTTAACATTTCCCAATGCAAATACTCAATTGTTTGATCAAATTTACGATCGAATATACATCATTGTATCTTTTAACAAGATCCAAGGCCAGGTTCCCTTCGATGCCTAGCAGCCGTTTTGGCACGCTTCCTGCGACACGGTACGCATAATTAGACATCAACAAAATGTCTAACATTCCCGGATATTAAAGAAGAATCATGGACACTCTCGGTAGCGCTCACCATACTATGCGTTTATTCTTAATTAATAACAACTCGATAAGAGGAGCCTTGACCCCCAACGTTAGTATGTTTGCATCTTTCTCACACGTAATGAGTTACATGGTGGATGTTGGCTGCAAATTCGCGCGAATAAGAGTTTCCTCGACGGCTAGTAGTAGTCAGAAGGTGCTCTAACGAGCTACACAAAACACGCAGCTGTGTTACATAATTACTGCACCGGAGGATAGATTAACAGTCCAAACCGAATGTTACGCAACAATATGCATCAACGTTCCCGGTTCAGCTAAACTGGATAATTAATTTAAGCATCCAGAGCGAAATGTAAATTTCGTAATTTGAGCACGTGCTGTCTTCGGCCTAACCCCGTTAAAGAAGGATATGCTCATCTTATTCGCGAGAAAATCGCAGTATGATGCCACTTTTAGAATCCTAATTCTGTAATCACAGCTTCACGAATTCTTCATTTAATTTGTTAAATGTGAAGTCCGTGGAAGAATTTTAATATACCATAATTGGCAGCGAAAACCATCTTTCGGATCAATAAATGTCTCGAAAAATGTCTGTGTGTCAAAATATCTCTTAAATCTAGTTGACGAAGTTATTTTAATACTATTATCACTAATATTTTGATAATTTTGAAGAGGATGAACATACTTAATTCCGAAATCAAATACAAAGGCAACTTTGTAACTCACTTATCGCATTCTTCTTCCGCAATCCTCCTATGGGATAAATTTTCTGGACTTCGATTCCGTAATCGTAGTTTCGTGCGCTGCTGATTTCATTCACGAAAAAACGAGATCGATGCAGAAGCTTCGTGCATTTGAGAGAACGTAATATGAAAGTATGGGAAGTATGTATAATGGTTCGCCTCTCCCTCGCAACCTTTACCATTTCGTCTCTTTTCTCGTTGTTCCTTTTTCTTTCGTTTCCCTGCCACACGGGGAACCCTTCTTCTCTTTCGCGTACACACGTGCGCATAAAACTTCGCTGGTACCTATCCCCACCAAAGGGTCCGATGGGGGGAACCCCTAAGAGAAATATTCGACAATTTTTAAACTCGTTTCTGAACGCATTCAAACGTGCACAGTCGACAAGTAGGAATTTCTTGGAATCAACCAAGCCTTTGGTAGGGCACGCCGAACGTGGACCATGGTTTCCGGCTAACAGAGGTGGGGTCTTTGCCATATATTCTCCTGGTGGTTATACATATATTTCGCGGCTATTCGCGAAATTCTTGGGAAGAGCGTGTTATTGTCACTTAAACCGTATGAACACGACAAACATCCTGGAAACTTCTAACGCGTCATGACGAGACTGCTATGGAACTAGAGAACCTTGTTAGAGATTCAGAAGTATGTCGGTCTTGTAGACATGATGTGGCATAGCGATTAGTATATTTTTAGATCGACTATAACACATTCACGTTTGTTGGAAAATTCTAACAAATTTTAATTTATTTGGTGTATTACCAAATAGCGAAGAGTATTTTAAATTAAATATCAAAAGGTGTCCTAGGGTCTATGGACTTATGTTACTTTGGAGGTAGTCAGATAAAACTACAATGACGTGTTGCAATCATAAATCGCTGATAGTTCGATTCAGAATAAAATGTAGCGAATCTTGTCTCGAAAATGAAATTCAAAATAATAGGGAGAAAAGTCGTCAAGCTTTGGAAATCAAAATACCCAATTAAAAATAATTGGCAAGTATATTTGATGTACAAAGTAACTCCGTGCTTCAGGACTCCTAATAATGGCAAGTTCTCAATATGAATTACACGATGCCATATTGCATCCCTATATCGATAATATTTTTTGAAATTCATTGAAAATTCGGCAAAACGTTATAGTATCCTATAAGGACCTGTAATTGATTAACTAGAATAAGTCAATCATAAACAAGCTGTTGCAAATTGATAATTTAATGACTTGAAGTTGTAGGACCTGCAACGAAACTCGTTTTTATTTCACTTCTGTCCATTTGGTTTTGAAAGGCTATACTATAACTCATATCTGAGATACTACAGTATCATTACCAAAGGTTTTTTAAAAGTCATGGACATATTTATGATTTCTTAAACGTTACGGTTGATCGTTTAAATATTAATCATGTCACCGTTAATTGCTGCTGACATTTAATGAAAGACAAATTTCTTTTCTGTAATATCCATCAATTTCTTCGTGTAATTACACTTTAAACGTCTACGTCAATGACAAAGTCTACTTCTTACTAACCACATTAGGCTGTCGCAGATAGGGTCGGTAAATCAAGCGCGCACAGTGAAGCTCTTCATGAACTACAGAACGCTTCTTTACCAACCATCCGATTCTTTATTAACAGCAGACGATACCACTCGAATCTACTATCGAAAATTCAAGAATTAACTTGCCAGTTCAAACTGAAATTCCCTATAATATAAAAGAAAAAGTTCCGTACATTCGATCCTGCTGATCATCATCCCGTAAATCCTCAGCCCGAGAGTAATCCTCACCTCGTCTCTTTGGTTTCTGATTTCAGCATTATTGAGACAAAGCATGTCTCCGGTTGCGGACACCTTGATCGGTAGCTCGAAAAGCTCTGTGTCACAACCGATAATCGATTACTCCCGATACGTGAGGCGGTACACGTCGGGTCAAGAATGCGGTAGCTCGTATTGTAAGGAGCTCGGTTGCCGAGAGCATTTTCACTGTCTGGACTGCAGTGGTAGGGTCTTTGTGAAAAAGGAGGAAATGATCAGGCATTTCAAGTGGCACAAAAAGAGGGACGAATCTTTGCAGCACGGGTTCATGAGGTATTCGCCGACGGATGATTGCTCGGAGAGGCATCCGGGTCGTGCTTGCCCCCACAATAGAAAACAGACACACTACCACTGTATCCACGAAAATTGCGATAAAGTTTACATATCGACATCGGACGTGCAGATGCACGCCAACTACCATCGCAAGGACTCGGCTATCATACAAGAAGGTTTCCAGAGATTTCGCGCTACCGAGAGCTGTGCTACCGATCACTGTCCCTTCGTTGGCCAGCGGACCACGCACTTCCATTGTCGCCGACCAGGTTGCCGGTTCACCTTCAAGAACAAGGCTGACATGGGTAAAGAACTACTCGCAGTTCTCCCTTAAAATTAGAAATTATAGTCCTCTCTTTCCTAGATTATTCGTTGTGTTTGCCGTGACAATATTAGCGATTTCTGTTTGCTTGCCGATATCTCTATACAGTTAACCGTTTAGGCTGATCGAAAAGTTTTGTCGCCAGATTTTGCTGATACATGTATGTATGACAACTTCGTTCCGAGGGTTCCAGAGTTCCTAGATAATTAAAGTGTACAGTGACCTACTTTCTAACACGAGAATTGTTTCGTGCTTTAAACGAGACCGAGGGGACAATATATCAACAAGAAAAATAACAAATTCTACAACAACGAAGTAAATGAATTATCAGTAAATGAATTAACAATAGATATTATATTAAACGATTGATAGACATTTCAACTAAAACAATTCATTTCTATCCTTTCAAAGATCAAAAACGACAGAACTTTCCGATCTACCTAACACCTAATGCACCTAATACACCTAGTACCGATCTAGCCCAAAGTCCTTAACTGGTTTCTTTAATAAGTTCCTTTCTCCGTCTTCTTCTTACAGACAAGCACAAATCGTACCACATCAAAGACGAGCAATTATCCCGCGACGGGTTCAAGAAATTCATGAAGTCCGAGGCGTGTCCCTTCGAGCAATGTCGTTTCTCACGCGTCTGCAATCACATCCATTGCATACGACCTCATTGCAGCTACGTTCTCCATTCATCCGGTCAGCTGTTTTCTCATAAACGAAAACACGAGCGTCATGAAACGGAATTGGCTTACAGAAAGTACAAGCAGATCAACGCTGTTGGCGGTATTCGACCGCCAGGATCATGGCCACCGGATGATCTCAGCACGCAGAGTCTCTCCTTGAGTCTTAACGGCGAAAGCTCGAACGAGGATAGAGGCTCGCCGTCGTATTATTCTTTGGATGATTCCTTTCAGAGTGGTAGCGACCTAGCGATGGATCTCACCGCGCCAACAACCACGGTCACTGCTAGTGGAAGTTCCACTGTGACGGTGGATCATCAGCATCAGCAGCAACAACAAAGTCAGCAGCTTACTGCCACAGAACTTGCGTATCTGGTACCTGCGACAGCCGACTGTCCCTGTCACATAGGCAGGGAGCATCATCACTGCGGATTAGATCGCTGTGGTACAGCTCTGAAGGATCCTCGCGAAGTCAGGGAACATTTGAGAGAGCACGAGACTCAAGAGCGCATCACCGATGCCTTCTTCGAGGAAGGTGGCTGCGACGACAGTTGTCCATATGCTGATAAAGAGAAACATTATCATTGTAATTGGGAGAACTGTCGCGAAGTAATCCTTTCGACTGACAAACCCTTCCGTCGACTGCAACATTATAAGATTCATGAATATAGTCGACAGTTAAATCTCTCTTGTTCTTCTCACGCTCTATCCTCTGATGTTACGTTAACGCACTTGACTAATATCGACGCGATGTTCAGGCGGAAGAGAGGCAGGCCTCCAAAAAATAGGGTTATCGAAATTTGGTCCGGCGGCGACCCAGCTACTCATACTCACGACTCTCCACAAGCGATCTTCACCAGTTTCAAGCTACCCAAACCTCAGACACCTAGTCTGACACCCAATCCTATGATCGAAGAGAGAGAAGGAAGTATCTCACCTTCGAACAGTCTTGGCGAACCAGAAGGATTCTCCACCTACAATCCAGACGGTTGCCCAGATCCGGCTTGTGTTCTCAGATCAACGAGACACCATCACTGCTCGCAGCTGAGGTGTCATTTCTCCACCGATAGACCCGACCAGCTACTCATGCATAGCAAAGACTTTCACGATAACGTCGACATACCGCCCGGCTTTGCCTTCTTCGATAAGATGGTAGATTGTCGACTGGCTGGCTGTCACAGTAATCGCGTTAATCGGCATTTTCACTGTACCAGGCCGAACTGCGGCTACTCCTTCGTCAGATACTCGACGATGGCGATGCACGAGAAACAGCACAGTAGTCACGACGATCGACCTGAATGCTCGTCGAACCAAGAATGTCAGACGCAAATTCAACCTATGGTACAAGAAACGAAGCCGAGGATTCAAGTAAAGAATCCGGCTGAATTAATCGAGAAACCTGAGGAAAGCTTGGCCAGCGACATGGAGAACAGATCAATTATGGACGAAAAGGAATCTGAAATCCCCAGCCCGGATGTTAATAAGACCACCGGTAAGTGTAACTTTCAACATGGACACGAACCAGTGCACCTGTATAGTACTGTTTTATAGATGAGTTTTGTTTGGTAGTTACTTGAGATGTTTACCGAGACAGTTATCCAATCAATGCATGTCTTTTGCACGTACACGCACTCCAGCGTATATTACGACACACGTCAGCACTCCTTAATCCTTTCGATGTCACTATAAATTGTTAAGCTAATCATTAGACTGCAAGTATTTATGCAAATTCGTATTTTTATTTAATCCAATTAAAGAAATGCAATTTGGATAGATAAATGTTTTGTTTATTGAATATTATGATAGATATCATGTTTTGAATACTTTATATATTCTTGCATCTTATCTGCATTTTATGCATTTTTAATTTGTACACCTTTAAATTTCCCATAAGTGTATAAAAATTCGCAGTCCACTCGTAAAGAGACGATTATTGTCAAATTTTTCAATCATATCAATTTTTTTCTAATATTGCATTCTAATAGTGAGAAGCTGGACTCAGAACATAGTGGGCTCGATATTATAAAAAATCCTTTCTTTAAAGTTAAAGTGTTAAAATGTCTCATCTGGAATTTTTTCTTTTTTGAAGTTCCCCGTGTCTTTGCTGTTTTAAATAAAATTGTAGTACACGGACTGTTATGGAATAATAACTAAACATTAAGATGTAAAACTTTTGTTTCTTCGGATATCTCGAAGTAGCAGCTGGGACATTTTATGCACAGTACCGATGAATTAAAATTAATCGGTTAATATTAATATTAAAAGAAAATAAACTGTACTTTTGCTCCCCTGAAGAATATAAACCATACACAAGGCTCGTTTTAGTTATGAGCCCTTCAATTCATTTAGGCTGCTCTCGAAAGGATTACAATACATTTCCCAATTATCCTTTATTTTATCCTTTATTTATATTATCCTATTTTTGTTTTCATGTACATTATATTTTCTTGTTGCGTTTGATGTATCTATTGTACAAGGTGGTTGTAATTATAGTGGGAGGTATATTTGAAGTGTTGGTTGTTTGGTTGATTGTTGCTAGTGGTGAGGGCGGCTGGCACCTATTATCCGGTCAGTGGACCGCCGAGTGAACCCGCACTTCCGGGCGTCGTGCTATCCATGCGAACTTCCGTGCACCAAGGTTCGTGTCTCTTTCGACGACTAATTTTCTTGCCTTGAATTGTGTTCGATTAGTAATCAGTAAATAGTAAATCAGTCGTCGCTTTTCGCCTTCCGCATTTTTCAAAACTCGCACCTGTATTTACGCTAAACTTTTCCATTGCAGAGTCGCCGGTTCTTCCATCCACGTCTTCAGCGTCGCCGCATACCCTGTATGGACCAGAGCAGAGTTGTAGCAGGCCTTTCTGCAAATTAAAACGCAAAAACCATTACCACTGTAACGCCTGTAATCAAGCATTCTCCGAACTGGACCGACTGGTGGCACACATAGCGAAACATTCTACAGGCGCCATTCTTAGTCAACAGCAGCACGATCTAACCAGTCAGGCGCCTAGTCAGATGCAACACGACTATCTGGCGCAATTATCGCAGAAGCACGATTTTATGGCGCAGAACGCTCAAATGGCTCAGAATATTCAGAATTTCCAGAATCAAATGCAACGTCAGATGCAGCAGACTCTGGGTCAAATTAGCCAACAGACCCAAGTGAAAGAGGTGAAAATCGAGCCAACGAGATGTGGCTCGGATGTGGGAGTTCAGAACGTTCCCAATGTTAAGAGAGAACCGAGTGAGATATCGAGGGACGATGGAAACAATTCGGTGATGGATAACAACGAGAATGGCCAGTTGTCTCAGCCGAGTATGCCAACCAGTGTCCAACAATCCCCGGTTCCCACCAGCTTCGAACTCGACCTTAGTCACGGATTCCATTTTCCTAACCCTGCTGTAATGGCTGCTATGAATCAACAGATAGCCCTGATGAACCAAGCCCTGCCACCTTTCCTGCAGCATGGCGGCATGTACACTGGCGGACCAGGGCTGATGTTTGCTCCAGGTTTACCTCCGACCAATTTTCTACCTCCAACCAGAGATGAAAATCCTTTGGCCTCGTTAGCTGCGAATCTTAATCTCAACAAGAGATCCTTGTCTCCACCTGATAGCAATTCTCCGGAGGCGAAGAAGCAGAGGCTTCATCATTCCATGCGGATGCTGAAGGACGAGCCTGTACCGGAGGGATACGTCAGGTCTGTGTTATGCCTTTTCTAGGTTGAAATTTTTACTGTGTTATGCTATATTTTATAATACAGGGTGAGATGTTTAAGTAGGAATATCTAATTATTTTGTTATTTTATCAAATTTTTATGAAATTAATTTTACGAGAGAAATCCTTAGGACAAAGTCACATTGTTTAAAGGGCCATATGTAAGCATAAGACACTTACGCATACTTAACGCTTATGAGTCATTTCTATTCTAATTTCACCAAATTTAATGCATGAAATTTTATACCAATCAATTTCGACCCGAAAGCCTCGATATTTTGTCATATACAATAAAAAAGACAATGATATTCAGAGAAAATTCGTCCTATCGTTAAATGTGTCAATTTAATACAAATTAATAATATTTAATACAAATAATTAAAATATCTAATAATAATATTAGACATAACGATAGATAGTAATAACGGGATGTAAACTTTTATTTATAAATCACGTAAGTAATGATTTTAATTTCCATTTCAGGTTCAGATTCAACGAAGACTGTAGGTACCCGCACTGCGGCTACAGAGAGCACCAGACACATTTCCACTGCATGCGTCAAGACTGCGGCTACTCGTTCTGCGACAAAACGCGTTTCGTTCAGCATACGGCGAGACACGAGCGTCTCGACACTCTAATGGGCGGTGATTTCCAACAATATAGAGCCAATGTTCCCTGTGGAAGAGCACAGTGTGCCTACACCTCTTCGTTAGGCTCGATGCAGAACAAGGCTTCGCACTTTCACTGTTTGAAATGCGATTTCGTCTGCACAGATACGAACAAAGTGGTCGCTCACAGGCGACAGCATGCGAAATTGGACAGTATCGCGGCGGCCGGTTTTCAGAAATTCACGCCGAGTCAGCCTTGCGGTGGTGTCCAATGTCAGCATTCCGGTAAACAGACACACTACCACTGTCTTCAGTGTCAGTACGCTGTTCTGGGCCTAGCGCAGATGTCTGCTCACAAGTATCGGCACATGGATACATAACGACGTTCACCGGAGCTGCCACTCGTTGGAGAAGACTCAAGAAAGACAATTCTCTGGTCCCCGGTAGACATTCCTTGAAGAGTCCAGGCCCGAAGCCGAAGAAAGAGTAAGGAAGCAGCGGGGGGCTGGATCCAGCCGACAAATTCGGATCTCGCTGATGAAATCTGATTACAAGAGGACCGAGGGAGGAGTAAACTAAAAAAGACAATTTCATGCACCCTGTAGACATTCCCTGCAGAATTTCGCTCGCGATTGTCCATGCCCGATACGCACGACGCGTATGTACGTTTGTTCGACGAGGCTGGATGATTAGGAGCAGACCCCGACCGCGGCCTAGTCATTAATCTTCAGCCGTTCTATCGACCAGGAGAAATCGATAGCTCTTGGCGGCGTGTGTGTCTTCTTCGGATCGAAACAGCATATGTATGTGTATATATATATACATATATATCGGTCGATGCATCGAATGGAACTGTTCAGTCAAACTCGATGACTTCGTACTTACCAGAGGAGATATTTATTAACTGAATGACGATCTTTTTTTTTTAATATTTTCACGATCCTTCTCGAATCGTCTCGGCGATGGGCGAAGAAGTGGAGAAGAATTTTTGAAGAATTTTGAATGAATTTCGTGTCACAGAATGATTTCGTAATGAAAGAGATCTATGGAACGACGGAAGAAACCTGGCATAGAACCGTAGACAATAAACATGAACGACAAGTCTATCTTATAGCTTTAGATCGCGAGGATAAAAGACAAACTATAATATTTAAAATAGAAAAAGACCTTGTACATTTCGTTTTCCTTCTTTGTTTTCCTCATATTTTTTTTTTTTTTTTTTTTTTCTAGTATCACTCGCGTACCCTCCGCGAAATTAGTCGTCACGACGATTTAGCTCCTAGAATATAGATAGTTAATATATGTAAAGAACTGATACGCGAGAGAGAAAAAGCTCGAATCTCTTTGCAGAGAAGTTATTAATGAAATTTACTGAAACTCGAGTCCAGGATTATATAATTCAGACTGTTGTTTTTCTATGTAAATGATCACCGGCAAGAAAGGCGAGTTAAAAAGACAAGAACATTGTGTCTAGTCCATCGCGTCATTGACGATCGTTGCTAATTAATGCCGAAGAATTTTCCAAAAATTCACGGTAATTGGTACAATGAAAACATATAGCAAAGAGATCGTTCGTCAATGGTGCAATGATTTTTCTACGATTGTTCACAGTTTTCCTTTTTTTTTTCTTTTTTCTTTTAATGAGAACTCACAGTTGTTTCCTTAGTTCCTCTTTTATATCGACAAAGGAACTTGCATAGCCGAAATGGTAACGACTCGTACTAAAGATTATACGCTTTCTCGGGACACGTGCCACGACTAGGAGGGTATGCGTTTCTCATTAATCGTATTACAAACAGTATTGATAAAAAAAAGGATATAAAGTAATAAAAAAAAAAAGAAAAAACTGCAAGAAAACTGAGAGTTAACAAAAAGACTGCCAGCCAAGACGAGACAGGGCGAACACAGATCAAGGATGATTCAGTGACTCTTGTTCGCTTTTCAGGCAACCGTTGCTTGCTGTAATTTTAAAGGAGTTTTAAAGAAGAAGCATGTACGAAAGGTATACTTTAAAATGCGAATGCTCGAAATAGAAGATCGGCTGGTGTGCGTTTTAGATGCGGTGCGTATCGGAAACGATAGGAATTCTCGCGTTCCTGTTCCCAGGGGATACTCAGCAATGTTACGATATCGTTAATTTCAGTCTCAATATCGGAGCGATCGTACGCGGCAAATTTGAGCAGAAAAAGCTTTTCCATTTTCCGAAACATCAATTAAAGAAGCTTCGTCTCTGTAAAAGTTTATCCTTTTAAAGTTGCCAAACATCACAGTATGCGTTTGTCTATTAATTTAAAAAATTAATAATTTATAATTTTATTATTCCCTTGAATATTCCTATAGGATACCAATTTTAACAATTTCTATGCAAATTTTCGACTTTATTTATCGTATCGTTGGAGCTTCCTCCCCTGTTAAAAAAAAAAGACGATCGACGAGTAACACGACGGACCTAAAGAAGACAGTGAATTGCGTATTTTCTCGAGGAATACGATCAACTATGTAGCTTTTAGAGTGTGCATAATCCCACCGGGATGAAATGTAAGCGTGCGAGCGTTGGGTGACGCGCTAGGGTGCCTTTAGAGTTTTCCCCGAACTTGTAGGACCGTGCCTTAGCAACAATGACCGATTATTTACACAAATTCTTTTAATACGAACGATAATGAAGAGAATAAGAAAAAAAAGACACACTGCAACGATGTGAAACACGATCGTAGGAAGTTAGTGCCTTAAAGAAGCGCGTCGAAATACAAGAAAAACTAAAAAAAAAAAAAAGAAGAAGAAGAAAGAAAGAAAATGGAAACTCAGTCGCCAAGAATTATCCTGTCATTATTTTATAAACAATATCGGAAATAATATTAGTTTGTTTGGAATTTTATACACCAATAGAAATTTTAGATGCTTGTATATGCGATTAGAAGAGTTAGAAACTTTGCGACTGATAAAGATTCTTCGTTTTTTAGACACTTTTTTCCACGTGTCGTGAGTCGAGAGTCACGAAGACGAGAATTTAGCTCGTCATTTTGGAGACCCGCTTTTTGTACATTTCGTTCGAAGATTTTTAAATTCCACGCTTTTACGATTCGAGCAATTGAAAATTCCTGACATTCGAAAGAATCTATCACAAAAGACAGTCGTTTATTTACAAAAGAATTCGAGCAGGATTCTTTCAAACCTTGTACTGCTACAGAAAAATTCTCCCACGTATTTTAACGATTCACATGCCGTAGTTGATGTTAAAAATGAAATTTTAAGAAGTACGAAGAGAATCCTAAAAATTCTTCTATACGTTTTAACGATATTCTTAATCATTTATATGGAACGTCGAATGCCAAGAACGAGCAGCAGAGTTTTGAAAATTCTTACATTGTCACAGCAACGATTCTCCCACGTTTATTACTCATTGATAGTTCGTATCAACCATCGAGCTTTCACTATGTCTAAGAACAAAAAGCGGGTGCTCGGCGATCCAGGACGAGCCTTCCCAAACTCAGCCCCAATCTTTTCCCCTATTAGTCTCTACTAGTATATCATTCCACTAGCAAGGTTACGCGTGTCAACGAAGTCGATTAGTCATAAAACGGTCCCCGTCCTCTCGCGATCGAGCAAAAATCGCGCCAAACTTCGCCACCTCGATCTCTCGGTGTTTTATCTCGGTAATCGCGAGATTGTTCGAACTATTCGCGAGAGATCTCACGAATCGTACGTGTCGAAGCTTCGAGGAGAAGCGGAGGGTCGTGTATAAGCTGCTTGAGAGCCGAGCCATTATTAAACGAGTGCCATAAACGATGTAGAGTCTCTCTCTCGAGCGCCTGTCGCTTTCAATTCCTCTTTTGCGCGCGATAGAAACGCGCGAAGAACGACGAAGAACCTGAACCGAAGCTGTAAAATATTTATTGTAAATGGCGATACGAGCGCGTTTTGTGGTCTGGCGAGGACCGAAGGCGGCGAGATCGCGAGAGGATCGAGCGTTCAGAGGGTGAACCAACCTCGATGGATCATCGCGAGAGACTTGGAAAGAAATAAGGAGAGAGAGAGAGAGAGAGAGAGAACGAAAGAGAGAGAGTGTGTGTGTGTTTGGTGTAGCGACGATGAACTGAGGTTGCCTTATAACTATCGAGCCTATATTATATATATATATATATAAATAAATATATATATATATAAATAGAAATATATATTATTGTGAAGATTATCGATGACGATGGAGGAAAAATATTAAATAACGATGGAAGTATGTATGGGTATGTTTATGCGTGCGTGTGTGTGTGTGTGAGAGAGAGAGAGAGAAATTGTGTAAAAGAGTGATATATGTATACCAGTAGAAAGAAAAAAAAACGTACTATTGTTTGTGGAAAGTTGAGAGAAAAGGAAATTTATCGTACGGTCATTAGTATTAAAATACCTGCTGTATGGATGTAAGAGAAAAGAAAGCTATTATATAATTTTATCTATTATTATTAATTATTATTAATTATTAATTAATATTCTCTATTATTATTATTATTATTATTATTATTATATTATGAATGAGTATCGGAAACACACACCTTATGTAGCTGTGATTTTGCTTTCGAACAAGTAAAGATTAAAAATATTTATAGCAACGAGAAGCATTTTGTCATTTCATCAAATATTCTGGCTATCGAAGAAACGAAAATAGAATCAGATATTTTTCTAACAAGATAAGCCGTTGTGTTAAAGGTCCGCGATAAAAGATTCTTCGTTTGGAGCAGGAAAGAAGATGATATAGCTATCGATATGTTTATATATATAATTTCGTATCATCGAAAGGAAAAGCTGAATCGAAAGTAGACGAATTGACATTCGAAAGGAATTTCAAGATCAGAAGATCTGCTGAAAGCGAAGTTTGACAAAATATCTTCGAAATTCTTTCTCTAAAGCAACCACTTAGCAGTCGAAGCAGCTTCCAAAACAATTTTATTATTCAGCAACTGTTCGCATGAAATACTTAACTTCTATATACTCACGATAGCCAGTTTATATTCCAGAAAACCATCAATAAACTATACAAATTCAAAGCAAATGAAGTTCACAAGCAACGAGTAAAGACTCACATTTTTATTCACCTGTTTCGTTCCAATGTCATTCTGTGACTAGAAATTAGTAATTTAAAAATGTCTGTTTTCCACAAGCATCCTTTAATTATTCAGGCAAAGAATATTATAATATTGATAATTTTTATACTGTAAATTAGTGCCTGGTAAACAATATTTCTAAATTAAACGAAGAATGTTTCCCATGTTATCTCAGCGTCTATAAACCACTGTACGAAATTAATTTACTTCTATTTTATAGATCGTGCTCTCGGCAAAGGTACGCGAAACAGTTTAGAAATGACAAATAGAACATTGTGGTATATGATACACATAGAAAGAGGGGCGGAATTAATTCGAAGGGAATTTTCACCAGTTAATTAACATCGTAAAGCATCGTGCACAGAAACATTGAAGCAATCTTCGTGTCATTTATCTCCTCTAGCCGTTTACTCCGCTACTATATCGCTCGGAAACTTTAATTACAAATTGGTTTAATTAATAGTTACTCGAAGGGTAGTGAAACAACACAATTACACCGTCGAAGAGAAAGATGGTACATATTGGCAGAATTTTTCAGTTCTTATCTAATTTCAATGAACCAACTGAACCAATGAACGCTGAATTCCAATCAAATCGAGAACGAGATCGTAATTTTGTAAATAAATCTTCGTGAGGCGAGACAAGCTTTGGTTATCGATTAGTTATCGAAAGATTTTGCGCAATAATTCATTTTATCGAAAGTTTTACGTAATGACAAGCACATGAGCGAACTAGTTATTTTCTTTCTCATTTCTTTTCCTTTCTTTTCTCTTTCTCTTTTTTTTCTTTTTTTTGATGCTGTTTACCGTGCGGTTTATCAACTGGTTTATCGCTCAATTTACTAAACATAATCTAATGAATAACATTGATTAATCGCTTGGCAACATGAGCATGGTTAGCTCATAGCTATCTGTTAAAAATGTTAAGATAAATATACTTATTTATTGAAATAAGAAAATGTTTGTATTTCGTAAGGCTTTGGCATAAATAATAATATTTACTAAATACGCGGCGTATAGCAACAGCTAAACTTTGCCAGTACATTCTATGCCTTCAACTGAGATGGATACGTTGGATAAATGTAGAGATTATTTAAATCCAATTAAAAAGATATGGAGGACAAAATAAGTAAATAAAATAAATAGAAGAGTATGAAATAAGAATAGGTGCATAAGCAATTCTATCAAAATATCGATTTTATAATACTATTTTATTGTTAATATAGATAAAGAATTAATAATATTGATAATATGGCTGAATTAAAAACTAATTAGTGATAAAACATAGATAAGGAAATTAAGGGAGTATTATTTGACCAGAATTCTGCAATTTTATTTACGTACTTTTGTAATTTTATTTAAATACTATTATCTTCGGTGTAAATGAAATTTAAGCGAGTCAATATTCAATTACTCTATCTGAAATGCGAACATAAAAAATACAATAGCGCGTTGCTTTTAATATTCCGTTATCTTGACTCCAAATGATTGATTGAAGGCTACTGATCTCTTCTTTAAACCCTCCATTTATGGTGACTACAAAATCTTCTCCATTCTCAAATGCTAAAAGTGCATCTGCAAGATTCATACGAAATGCTGGAAAAATTTACAAAATTTACAATAAGTAACGATTCATTTATAGTTAATTAATTAATTGAGTATCCTATTCATTTTTGCCATTTTGCTAAAAATAAAGACGAAGTTGTAGTGCAGACTGAAACGAACGACAGCCACGTGTGAGGTGGGTCTAATCGATCGAGAGGAAGGGTCAGATCACGTGCAGCGATAGCGATGACGAAAAACGAGCAAATACCCTCGGTGAATCAAACTTTTCATTGATCTACTGGCAGCAAACGCTAGTTCTCCTGCGCAACATCGACTCTTTCAGGTCTTTTGACTTTCCAATATAACTCCAGCGACTTTATTTTGGACAAATCTCGGACGTATGAGGGTTAATCGTGGTGGTCGTGACATAAGGACAGATGAAAGTAAGAGATTTTGGAAGATTTGTTGAAATTTGTTGATGTTTCACCTTGTTTGAAAATTTCTACATTTTTTATGTAAAATGCAAAGGAAGACGACGATAAATCAAAGAAATAATTCTAACACAATAAAATGCAAATTAATAAATACAGACAAATCAATCGATTAATTACAGATTAAACCGATTTCACTTGCTGCAAATGTAAATACAATGTAGTTTATTCTTAACGGATATGAAACGAGCTATAGGAAGGGATTGGACTCGCGGATAGTGGAATTAATTGTATCAAAGTGTCTTGTATCACTTGTTTAACAGTTTAATGAAATTAGGATTGAATAATGATTAGAAAACAATTTTTGTATATTCTGCAAGCCTTGGGAACATAGTTTGCATTTTAATTCTACTCCTTTGGCCTATCAGCTGGAATAATAAATTAGAAATAAAGTATAATATAAAAATGTAATTGATATATATATATATATAAAATATATATATAAAGTATCAGTTTGAAAAATCCCATAAATTCAGATATCCGAGTTATTAATGACATTAGTTAATTTGCATTTAATGGCAGTTTGATTATAGGAGAATACTTGAATTACTTTTTACACGTGGTTTTACATCCACAACTCGTTATTCGTTCTAATTGAAGTAGAATTAATTTATGTTTCCTCTATGTTTACACTAGCATAATAGAGAGGAAGAGAAAGAGAAAAAGGAAGAGAGTCCCTCTTCCTACCGGCACTTGCGTCGTCTTTGCCGCACACTGTATCCTCTCTTTCTAGCATCGCTCGTCGTGTCTGTCTTCGTCGTACACTGTAGCTCTCCTTGTTTGGGGTCCAGTCATGTCAGGTCATCTATCGGATAACGAGAGAACTGAAATTTGAAGCGTTTACGCATAGACGGCAGAACATAGCTTGTCCAATACACGTTTCAAACCAAAGAGCTCGATTTTTGCGTTCGGACGTGCCACGTTCTGCCATCTATGCATGATCGTTCCAAATTTCAGTTCCGTCACAATGTACTAGATGACACTGCATAATTTGATCGCTGAGGAGGAGTGGAATAGATTAATTTTTTGTACTTATAATTTAATTTAATTGCGATTAGGATTATTCTTCGTGTTTCTCGTTTCTGTACTTTGGTTTAAAGCTTTTCAACGTTGCTCCTCGTTTAGGCGTTGCGTTTGGTCACTCTAGGATCGCTGATCTAGGATAGTTGATTAACTATAGTTTTTATTGTTTATTAAGGCCTTTTAATAATGTATATATTTTACAGTCCTATCACTATGATTGTGGTATGTTAATTTTGCAACGCTGCGCATCTAACAATTATTTTTATAAATTAATAATTCGCACAATTCTATTTTAAAATAATCGCCATATTCTTATAATATCTTCTATCTAACACAATACATTCGCGAGATATTCAGAAGATATGCAAGTTATCATATAAATATTGCAACATAATATTAGATAATTATTGCAAAATTATATTAAATATGTGCGCAATTGATTATGAAATGAATATATGTCCGGATATCTCATATGTTTCTTTTAAAACGCCTAATCTTATGCACAATTGCATAATATTATATATACATTTCCGCATGCTCTATGACGCCTTTAAATCCATCTACATCTATATATTTCCTTTTCTTTTTCGTATCTAAACCGTTGCAATAATTACAAGTTAAGTAATTACTATTTATATTTATCTTATAATGACCCAATGTTCATACAAATATCGTATAATATCATATACCATATAACACGAATGTATAAGCAATCCTTATTCTTGCTGAGGCAGCAAAGCTCTTCACATTTTTCTGGAATTAAACGAACTTGTAATTACGCAGAAATTATACAACGCAACAAGATCGAAGCGTTATAAATTAACAACGGAATAAACATTCTATATGGATAGAGAAATACAACATTTTTTAATACTTTATCTAGAGAAAAAATATATAAGAGTTGAATAAAACATATAAAATAATAAATATATAAGATTATAGTTTCTCTAACACCAGAACTATTGGGAGTAGTACGTTGTATCATATCGGCATGCCGATGATAGTATTAAAATACGTTGCCATAAGTGTTTTACTGTCGCAATACTTTGATAAACTTTATATTATTTAATATTACTCGCCATAAGACACATACGGAGTTCTGGAAGTCGTAATAGTGTAAGACAGTTCGCTGTTAGTTTTCATAAATTAAAATTTGATAAAAAATTAATTGTACCGTTACAAGCCATGAAAACGTATTGCCACGAAGAATAAAGTTATAACTTAATTAATTATGAAATTAAAGTGACGATACTTCTCAAGATTGAGATATACACATATATTTCATTGTCTAATTATTTAAATTACAGTGCTGAAAATTTTATATTATATACACCATTATGATTTTTAATTCGTCATGTGACGCGAATGAAATGACGAATTTATAATAAAAAAAAGGAAACTACAAAACGAAAAGAGTGAAAAAATATTCAATTTGTACTAAAAGCACGTCCTAATACTTACGGCTGACAGTGTGAAAGAATTAAAATGAGAAGTACGTGTAGAGAGAGACTATAATGTAAAATGAAGAATAACATTTCATCCGTGGGTTTTATAAAACGTCGCAAAAATTCCCTAAATACGTATCTTTTTAAAGGTATAAAATTTTGAAAAGATATATATAATGCGAAACGAGACAATATTTTGCATAAAATTCTCAAAAATGTACCGCTCTATATTTATAAAATTCCTATGAAAAATTATTGATTAGACATGTTCATAATTCTCGTAGTTCTAATATTAAAGTTAATTATAGCACGTTGAAGCTCGTTTCCAGTAACCGAGGTCATGGATTAATCGGAATTCCAAAGATCCCCGTCTATTTTAAAGAATAATTAGCGATTCTGCCAATCAGCTGACTCGAGGCTCGCACTCGGGAAAAAGCTGCAAAGAATAAAATACATCCAGCGATTCCTTATCACAAAATGCAAATTAGACGAGGATAAACAAGTTCGAACAAACGAACAAGTATCTGTAAACTAGTTAATTTTATGCCAAAAATATCTATGCCATTGGCTGTAACCGGCGATCTTTGCGCTTTTAATTGTACAAAAATGATTACCATGCGTCTTTCGTTGTTATCATAAACTACTCTGTGAAAAGAAGTAAAACCAGACAAGCTTAATGAGTTTTGTGTAATCTTAAGATATGGAATTCGCTTGATTAACTTACATTTTTCATCATGGAACATGTTTCAGCGTCTGTTGTTATCGCACGTTCCTTGCCATCAAGTTGTGGTTCTGTGAAAGAATGCAGATAAGTTTACACAGCAATGGCTGTGTCTTTTTCAAATATTCGATTTTACGCAAATAACATACGTGTAATCGTAAAAAATATTCTCATGTCTTCAATTATGACATACTCGATTTTCTGGAAAGATAAGGACCGAATAAACTTACAATAATCTCTGCTGTTTAAAATATGCGATTCTTACAACTCACTTACGATTTCTATCGTAGAGGATATTTGCACGTCTCTAGTTACGACACGTTCCTCGTTATCAGCTAAGGTGTTCTGAAAGTAAAACAAAAACCAAACAAAGTTGAAAGAATTTTAACTCGATAAAATATTCAATCTTTCTTACTATCTTCGAGATAGTACTTTTAATCACAGAAAATGTCTATACTATACTTGCAATCACAATCTACTATATTGATAGATGCTATACTAGATAGATACTATATATATCACAATATACTATCTTGCAATCACACTTTTGATTATTTGATACGAGAAGACTGCATAGTACTTGATTAATCTTTTCTTCTTGAAATATCCAACATATGCGATTAATTCACATGTGTCCTTGTCCCTGCCAATCTATATATTATACAGAAATTGCTTACGCACTCTCAGTTATTATATATATTCGTTACCTTCGACTAAAGAAAAGAAAAAAAAATGAATAAAGAGAATCAAAGAAATTTAAAATAATCTTTGTTCCATACAGTACCAAATACATGTTATCGGTTTATATTTGCATTTTTAATCAAGCAAAATATTTACATACTAGCATGCACCATGCGTCTTTTGTCGCTTCGATTCTTTAAACAAAGAGAAACCTTGTTTAAAGCAATTTTTACTTTTTAAAATACTCGACGCACAGCTCCGACTGAAATGTTCAATCTTCCATCCATTTTAAACGACGTTAGAGAGTATTAACATATTCACGGTTATTACGCGTGCTTCCTCATCATCTCGTACTTTCTGATAAAAGAAGAAGTAGGAAGATATACACATTAAACTTAGAAGAATTTTCCGCCATGAAATATCGAATCCACGCGATTAACTTACACGATCGATACGATATAACCGTTTCCCGGAACTTGGCTCGGTATCTCTTGATTTTTGCCCGCTATAGCGGCTCCCTTGCTCGTTCTGCCCGTCTTTAGTCTCTGCTATTTCTTCTGTTGGTACTCGGGTGGCGACGCGCGACCAACACGGAGCGGATTCTTTTTAACCGCGAGCGTAAACCGAGTCGCCGTGGAAAAATGCTGTTTGCGGGCTGGCCAGGGCCGTATCCGTGTGCCGTTCGTCGACCCGTCGACACATATAGGGACGAAAAAGCACACCAGAACCGTGGAAAATCGTCGACACGGGAATAGACGAGTTTCTGCGGCTTTGAAACCGAGTGCGAGGGGAGACCAGAGACGTTGACCGCGAACAGCTAATGATCCCATGCCGTACGATGATTCCCGGTGTATGTACGGAAAAACTATTACCCAGAAGTTCGTTCCTTTATTTGTTCTGTGAAACACGTCGACCTGAAAGATATTTCCAGGTAGAATATCAGATAAGAGAAGTTCAGTGGGTCTTGCTTTCTGCATACAAGAATCAATATAGTGCACTTGTACTTTTAATTTTCGAGGATTACAAGCTTGAATAGGAGGAGTAGACTTTGTTGAGATTATAAGGTATTGAGGTCTTGTCGAGGAGTAGAGATAAAACAAGAGGCGACACTGCTGAGAAGGAAACCACATCCAGATAGAGACGAAACGATATAACTAATTTAAATGTCCGCTTGGCAAACTTCGTTAGTGGTCGGTAACTTGTGGTAAAATTCTCCACCAATGTCCACTCGTGGCAACATCCTCGTGGTAAGAGGATAAGAGATCTGGTAAATGGTAATGCCAGACGGCTGCACGATTCATCGAACTTGAGGATATTTATAACAAACGAAACGAATGTTTGTAGAAAATACCGTAAGCGTTAAAAAAAACAAGTCTTTCAGGTGGAAAAGAAAACTTACTCATCAATGTAGTTGAAAAGTGTGTCTGTAGGAAGCCATCTCTTAGATGATCGCAGATAAAACTCGATCTTCCATTTATTCAGATAGATATTTATGTACTTTGTGATATATTTGCAATGAATTATTTAAAAAGCTATAATTGTATTATGTTTCTTATTCCCTAACTTTTTAATTTTATACAGCTGACATAAATACTTAGGAAACCATTATGGGTAACATGCGTAAAGTGTTAACACAAATAAATTGTTAATTATCAGCCCCTGTAAAACCAATTTAAAATGGCAAGACATCAAGTAAAATCAAAGGTGCCGCTGCAAGTGTCCACGTATATCGTGTAGTACATGTCAGAGAACTTAAAACAATTAAATAATTTCAATTTATTTAAATAAAAGGGTTCTTGTATTTAATATTATTAGTCTCTGTGAGATCAGCCTCTAAAAATACTTCTGCTCGACTTGCGATTAAAACAGGGAGCAATAACCCTTCTTTATTTCCCTAATCGTCTAACCATACCCTTACCTCAACAAAACTAATCTCCGTCTGACACCGTTTATGCTCGTGAGGTAACGAAACCGACAATAAAATTCTGAAAGAGCTGGTAACGGATAACGGTACCAACGACGCAATTAATTAAATAGACGATAACGAGGTAGAATTTGTATTTCGGCTCGATACACGTGCCAAAGAAAAATGACGTAACCCCGGCGAAGTGTTCTATTTAAAAAGAAAAGTAACGACTACCTTCTAGAACGAAAGAACACGAATCGAACAACTGTACGTCTCTCTTTTATCAATCGAATTCTTCTTAGATTAAATAAAAATAAATATTTCGTGACTGGTCGACAAAGTTTCGCGAACAATCGCAGAACAATTTTTTCCGGCCACTGGTTTGCGCAATTTCACCTTCTGCGATTTGTCCTCCGCGACGATACATATCGAGCATGCGAAATTCCGCGCAAAAAGCCACAATGCGAATTTGATACGAACGTTCGCGTAAGACAAGAGGGGGAAAAGTAAAAACGCGAGAATTTCCTCAAATGTCAATACAGAAGCGCGGAGAAGGCAAACAGTCGCTGCTTATCGTGCCTTATCAGCGATTGCTTATCAGCGATTGGAAAAATAACGATCTGCAGATAATACTGATCCTGCGAAAACCCGTTTCTATATCTTGGAAATCGAGAAATTTTAAGCTCTAATTAAGGCGCTTATCTGCCAACTTGATTAATTCCACAAAGCAAAAAATAGAGAAAATTGATAGGATTATATAAGAGAAGCGTGAATCAAATAATTTGGCGCTAAAATTTCCAAAATTTCACGAGTGGTGTTAATCACTTTAACCTATGAACGACTGCAGTTATCGTTGCAATTGTCGAAATTGGTAGATTATATGTAATTTTTATTCATTTTAAAGCGGGATATTTAATTTAGTTATCTGATTATCAGTAATAATACAATCGTAACTTTCGCTGTCGTTTTGAGCTACAAAAATTAAGAATAGAACGAGAGAGAAAAAGAATGACTCGATAATAGAAAACATTGAGTTAATACATAATAACAGACATGATTAAGGAGTATTAATTTGTATATCTAATTTTTACGTAATACGACTGAACCGTGATGGAAAAAAATCGCGATTATAGTAACATATGAGCTCGAGGTTACCATAATATAGCGCCTAACATAAAAAGCATAATTCTCGCGACAATAAGGCCACAGCGATATGTTATTTACCGAGTTATCGCTTCAGAACGAGACAGAGTTCAAAATCCCTTCAAATGGTTAAATGTAACGAATTCATAAAAATTCTGCAATTTCTGTTTCACTTTTGTGTTTCCTTAAATTCGTGTTCTTCCTTCTTTTATTTCAATTTGCTTTTTACCTTGCGACTTATCTTCCAAGAATAAGTAGATATCGGAAACAAAATTTGAGATTCCTTCAAATCACCAATCATAAAGAATCTGTAAAAATTCTAAAATTTCTACTCCATTTTCAATATTTGGAAATAGAAACAAAATGAAATTTTGCGCTCAAAATTGAATGAATATCCTCTTCCCTCTTTTGTCTTAATTTATTCTCTATCTAACGAATTATCTTTCAAAACTATTAATATTATACACAGAATTGAAATTTCGATAGAGCATTCATAAAAATTCCACAAATTCCATTCGATGTTTCTACTCTTGTTGCTTCCATCGCCGCAAAGAAAAAAAAAGAAAAAGAAAACAATAAAAAAAAAGTAATAACAGTCCTGTAAGTCCAAGTGCTTTCTTCTTTTGTCTCAATTATTTGTGTATTTAACAAAAGAAGAAAAACAAAGAAATACGTAAAGTAATACATTGCAATAATCCAAAGAAACCAAGAGCAAATACTGCATATATTAGCTTCCACGGGGATGACTAATATCCGGTCGGCATTCTTTAATTCGTATGTGTGATCGGTTTATTTCGGATGTTGTCGAGGTAATACGATGGAAACAATACTGTTTATAAGTGTCACTGCTCGTTATCTGATCAATGTGTTTACCTCGTGGAATGTACATACATACCACTCCATTGAAAAGACCGAAATAAGGCAGACAGCGTCTCTTGTGCAAATTACATAATCTACATTTGTATTTATTTTGTCTAGCGCTACGTGACCCAAATCTATGAAATTCTCTCGGTGATCTTTGCTCTTGGATGCTGCGACTGTCCATTCATAGACATCTAAATTAATTACAAAATTTTTGGGGCTGAACTTTTTGCCCTCGGCGTTGATTAGGTATAGGAATATGTATAGAAAAAGGACGACAATATCACTGCTGTTTAATTGATTTTGAGCGACGAATCGAATATTCTAACTTACTATGCTTTTATGTGACGACTCTTTAATTGCTACTGATTACGAAATTTCTGGAAGAGCCTCGTTGTTGGCGTTGACTAGATACGAACTAGATATGAATCAGCCGCATGATTGTTACCTTTCAATTACAGTTAACCTAATATACTAAATTCAAATGCTGGCTCCTTCGTACGTATCGTTTAGATAATTGAAAAGAAGGATCATATTTGATCATTATATTGCTATGTAATGTTACTATAAGATAGAAGACGTTGTCTGAGAATTATTTGCAAAATTTCACTGGCAAAATTTGGTACTTTTTACTAATAATTTTTAATAATGAACTAAAGTTCTTGACATTTATCGATTCAGAATTCTCGAGAATTTTCCGGCCATTCGAGATATACATGCATGTATATACGCTTGGTATATACTAAATACATACTAAAGGATATAGCGAGATTGTAAATTTAATCAGACTTGAAAGAACACGTGTTTTGATCGTCGAAACAAGAATTTGAATTACCGAGATAAGGTGCTCGAGTTTCGACAAGAACGTAAAGTATCGACTCAATTAGAGCTGTAAATTTATTTTGTAGTTGCAGGAACATTTTTATCAATTAACCGTAGTAGTATTATTAGCTATACTTAAAGTAGAAATTGATAAGGAGTTGATATAATATGATCTTCATAGAAGATTACACGTACAAATTATAAATATCAATTCAGAAATAGCCTTTGCAATCTAAAATTTATCTTTTTTTAATTTACGACTTCATTATATCCATCACTCAAAAAGAATATAAAAATTGATCTGTTTTAAGTAATCCTTCGTAATAAAACGAATATTAAAGATCACTTTCATTTTTTACTGTTTACAAAATTTCAGGGAATGTCTTTTTAATCACCGTAATCCGAAAGTTATATGCAAAATTTCGTGAATAAATTGCTACTATTTTTAGCTAATGATTAATAGTGAGTAACATATTGCAAATTACTTTATTTCATTTGAATGGCGATTTCTTCATCGATTGCAAAATTCGTGAGGCTCATCAGAACTTCTTGCTCATCATTGCCTAATCGATATCTAAATAGAGAATTCCATAATTTAAACTGAAATAATTTATAATACCGAGTCGAATATCCTTTGCCTTTTTCAAGTAGATAATTTGCATGATAAAATAAAACTACAAAATATATAATCAATGAGAACTAAAATTAGAATTTTAATATACATATTTGCCTAGTTCATTGCTGTTTTGCATAAATAGCAAATTTCACAATCGCTTACAGTAATAGGTACATATTTACATAGCCAATAGCAAAGTTCCAAAGACCTCTTTGCATCACGGCTATATGCGCGTAGAGAATTTATTTCGTGAGAATCAACCAAGTCATCATCAAGGTTCTTTATGATTCTTATATATACATCGTTTGATCGCTGTATATTAAATATCCGATGCGCTTGAATAACAAACGAATGAAGTATTAAGAATGCAAGTCAGAACGACCACAATTTAACGAAAGATTATCTATCGTCGAATCGCCCACTAGTTTCGAGAATCGTTGACTGGGGTTATTGGCGTCTAATTTTTCGCTCACCCACGTTTCTTGATAGGAAGACACGCTAGAAAAAAGCGTAGATAAATGGAGTCCAAGTTTCGCCGGAACCTCTCTTCGTTACATGGGCCAATGTCCATACATAAATGCGATTACTCGATAGGAAATTAGAAAATTAGCGGACTTCCGTAGGATTTTTTTCAAGTATCCTACTCGAGTACACCCGTGTATCGAGATGGAAGAAATATACGTAGTGAAATCGTAAAATATTAGGTTGTGTACCTAATAAGCCAATTGCCATTCCCTCAAAAAAGCCAAATTCAAAGATTGTAATTTTTATGTACAACCTAGAGAAAATTATATGTATATATGTTTTCATGTAAATGGGTTAAGTAAATAATTTGCCCTGTTTTTCTAATGATTTTTGTATAATTTCATAAAAGATTCTGATACATTTAATTTTATATTCTGAGAATTATTCAATATGAGTAATACAGTAAATAGTCTGAAATGTTGTACGATTTTAGTTTCTCAATTGCTATCATCGTCAAGAGTCCAATGATGTGTTATATAATCGGTATTTACAGAATAAAAATGATAAACGAGTTACAATTATTCCTTTTCTCAAGAAGAGAGTTCTTTTTTAAATATACTTCAGAGGAAGAACTGCTTTTAAGTTGACATCGAACAGTCTATAATGATGCTCTAGGTATCTACTTATATCCCAAACTATAAATAATTAAAATATTCCAAACTATTAGGTGAAAGAGGTACGATCAGGTAATAAGATTATTCAGGTATTGATGTTAAAATAGGGCTGAAACAATAATTTAAGACATATAGGAACATTAAGAAGTTAGGAACCTCGTTCAAGATCAACATCCAAAATCTTTTTACCAGATTCGTACAACGTTAAGCGCGTCTACCGTCTAATTAATTTATAACCTTATTAATATCTTTTCCACCAAATATTTACAAAAAAATATTTATTAAAAGTATTAATATATCATTGTATTTATTGCAGCACTTACGTACCAATTAATTAGATCCAAGTATATTAAATTTCATACCATTTGAAATTTTTACATAATTAAAAAATTTAATACCATAAAATTGAAATATATAAAAGCTGACAAAGAAAATCGTTTAACTGGAAGATAAGAGTATTATATATAATTTTTACGGCCACTCTATATATCGGTCTACTAACCGATTTTTTACAACCTCACTATGTACGAAGTATTCCGCCTCCACTTTCCTACTATAATCACGCGAATAGAGCGTGAAAACTGGATACGCATCGCGAGCGGATGTTTTGCTGTCTACGCTCCTGTAATAACCGCCCATGTGATTTTTCCGTCTCTTCTACCTCGCTTTACACTGCCGCTAAGCCAAAGATCAATGAATTGTTACGTAATGTTAGCGTTTATCGGCGTCAACGACACAATTTTTCATAGTCAAGAGCTAGCATACCTCTTCGATAAAAGCCGTGTCTTTGATAACTGACGATTGGCAAAATAATGACTTGCTAATATACTCGACGATTGAATCAGTGGCAAGTCCATTAGTTTTTTTATTTACGGATAAAAGTGCGCACATTTACTTGAGACATTTTTTTACTTGAGAAGCTTCTTTCAGTATAGTTCAGGTATTCTCTAATGTTACCACTCTTTTATTATTTTATAAATGTTTGGCTCGATCTATGTTAGAGTATGGTTATGTAATACGATCTCTCTATATTAAAAATCGTATCGCAACAATTGAAAGTGTGCAGTGCAAATTTCTTACACTTGCGTCGTGTTATACCGTTTCGCCCATGTCAGCCTATTGCCATAATTACGATCCTATTATTGCTCACTTGGGTTTGATAGCCGCTCCAACAGCGTTCTACCTTAACCGATCTCTTGTTTATATACACTGTAATCAATCAGCTGATTGCTTCTCGAGATATCCTGCACATGCTTGACTTTCATGTCTTCGCACATTGCCTTAGAAGCCTCTTAGAAGAATAGTAGTCTTAGAAGAATTAGTCTTAGAAGAATACTCTTTTCAAGTTGGAAACACACCGAACTTTGTACGGTCAAAATAACTGTTTTAATCGGATTTGTCTATCTGCAAACCGTTTTTCTGATGTGCCCGACCTTTTTAATGACTTCCTTTCGTCATTCAGACGATTTATTATCCCTGTCGTTATTTAATTTATAATACAGGCTTAACTTTACGTTATAATATAAATTTATATGATATTTAATGCTGAGTTTGTTCAATCGTATTATAAGCCTAACTTTACTCTATGTTAATGATAATTGTTTACGTTTTTCCGTTAAATTTTCATCAATTGTAATTCCCTACTGTGTAACAAATAATATCGACCCGTTGATACTATAATAAACGATATTGCGATAGGAAAGGAAGTGGAATAAGATAGAAACATAGAATGTAGAAGATAGGAAATAGAGTAAAGAGGTAACTGACTCCGCTTCGTCGAGTCTATGTTTCTACATAGTAGTTGGAAAATTTATTAGTTTCGCGAGTCGCGAAGAAAGTTGTACTTTAGAAGTATGCATTATACTTGAGAGGCTTACTCGAGAAGCTTCCTTGAGAAATGTAGTTCAAGTATTAAGCTTCCTCAGGAAAGAAATCGAAGAAACTCGATGGATTTCCTGTTTTTTTCCTAACGACGGAGTCTTTTAATGAGAATAGAAATTGGAGGCAATATAAATAACGGTAATACATTTGGATGGCAAATGACGTTGATACGAGTCAACGCCGTATGCCACGTTCAATTCCAATACTTTAATAAACACACTTGTGGTGGACTTTGTACACTGATACACTATTATAATTACGAATTTTGTAAGCCACAAGGCGACTCACCCACATGGCTTTCACTCACGAGGACAAATGCTAGGCCGTCTCGTTTTTGTCACGATCACATGCCGTTATTATATTCGAATCACGTTTACGACTTCGTGGAATAGTTAAGCTTTATTCGACATAATCCATAAATTTTCCTACCAGCGAAACAATAATTTCATCACTAAATAAATCTTTACTATACTTAAACCGTAATAAATCGATATCCTTTAAGCTTCCTTAAATACTCTTCTAAGAAGGCCTAAGTAAACTTTACTACCCTCTAATAGAACGAGCTAAATGCGGCAGGACCCTCTCGCTGGAGGTCCCAAACAAGAAGCTATTGTGACATGAAAAGCATCAACGCCTGTACTGTGTGATTCATTTTGGAAGTTGTTTTCGTTTTCGCACATTTATTTACAGTCGTTCTATATGCACACGTACAATGACCATAAAAGGTATTTGTACACCACTGTATTTACTACGTCATTTATATATACCAATTAACCCTTAACCTACGATTTACGTTCGTGAATTTACGTTTGGTCCGATCATCTACTGCGGGCTATGCCCGTGATATTTACGTTTGGCCCGATCAATGTACTACGGTCTATGCCCGTAATATTTACGTTTGGCCCGATCATCGTACTAAGGGCTATGTCCGTAGTTGTAGGTTAAGGGATTATTTAGGTTCAAGTATTGTCATTTAATAGCACCTCCGTATGAAATTGGTACTGGGAAAATGAAATGTAGGACTTATTTAAGGAACATTTAATTGAAAAATGAGAGAGTATGTACAAATACTTTCTGTAGCTACTGTATGACGATAAGCAGACCGTAAATACTTATGCATTTATGTGAAACTTAAATGAATTTATGCAGAATTTACATAATGTGCGAAATATACAAAGTATTAGGTAAATATTAGGAAAAGTATTCTCTATACTATCTGTCATCGATCCATCTTTTTATTCGTGTTCATGAAAATATGAATTTGCTCGGCGTCTAGCGGCGAGCCAACACCGGCTTCTCCTTTTGAAGCATCTAACGAGGGAATCATACTTGTATAGTATGTCAATACAACAATCGGACGCATCGGTAAATTTGTTCCCAATCCTTCACCTTGACACAGCAACGAAAGTTATTAGTGGCGTTCTATCGAGATTGTCCAAAGGGCCAGAACATTTCGAAAGATCACGTGCAAGCCTCGTGATGTAACTACGTGACTGATCTCGCGTTTCCGTTTAAACAGCTCTTTTGTTACTCCGCAGATGCTCCGCCGTAGATTCTTTTAAGATGCCACCCAATTGGTTGGGTCACTTTCAGAGCTGAAGTGAACGACCAATCAGCTGTTAGGCCGCGCTACGGTTGCTCGAAGGAAACGTGAGGTCGCTGCTCGTGCTGGCTTCAACGATGCGCCCCGCTCTACCCGTGAGCTCCGTGAGCATAGTCGTTGTTTGTGTTTTGTCGCGTTCGAACGAAGTGGTGAGTCGTGCTCCGACCGGATTTAGTTGTTCTCTAACTCTCGACGGAGGAAGTATGCGACTCTATTGATCTTTCGAGGAATATAGTCGCTGAGGCAACGAAGGATGGGCATATTCCGTGAATATCCGCTCGTTTTTAATCTCTACAAGAAATATAGTTAGACCTTCGACGAGGAAAGAACGAAGAAACCGCTGGAAGAAAATTGTGAGTGGGTTATATGGACACCAATAACGCTTCACGAGGTTCTACTACCACAACGTTCGTGTAAATATCACCAGCGTTCCCCGAGGTGAGTTAATAAAGTCGCAGAATTTTCCAGGAGAACATTCGTTTAATTCATTATTCCCCATCGTTCGATAATTCAAGCGCGGTCAATTGGTCTCATGGTCGATCACAATCACGCATCGTTTCCTCTCTAGATACAATTATCTAGGTAACCATAGCGTACATCGTCAAGGGCTAGTCAACGAGTTTTTTATCCCTCTTGTTTACTTTGTCGCGCTAATCAACCTCATGTATGGTATGTATCCATGGGAAAGAAAATTATCGAGAAGCTTCGTAGTGTCACTTACTGATGTATAATACATTGCGTTCCTCGAGTTTCAATTACCATAAGCTCACAGTGACGATTGTCATCGACGTATCGATTCGTTCAGCCCGTGTTCGATAGGGAAATCGACTACGCGGACATTTATACAGATCGAGGGGGTTTATGCGTCAGCTTTGAGAAATTTGCACACGACGAAACGCACGTTCGCAGTACCCTTGAGATTCGCGTTCACTGACTGTATATACCTACAAACGCGGCCAATTTACTGTGATAAGGGGCGCGCGGGAGTGATGCAGGAAAGGTATATTATGATCAGTCAACCGATCGGCGAGTGTGTCATAAAGTTTGTGTCGTTGCAAAACAGTGAATCGTTCCGTAATATTTCTTTAGTCCCGCGTCCATCGACAAATAAGAATCTTGGAATTCCGTCTGGAAGGTACGATGTTGGCCGATTTAAGGAGCATTCGGACGATCGATATTATTGTCAATATTTAGGTTTTCAACATTATCGTACATAAGAGGTGGTTCTCTAAATGGTCAATATATATATATAGCCAGTACAATGTGGAATCTTTGAATTTTAAATATCGAAATAATATTGACAAAAATATGGATCGCCCGAATGCCCCTTAAGGGTCGAAGTTGAGTTAACCCCGAAGTTCATTTTTTTCTTTTTTCTTATCGAATTGTTTTTCTTAACATTATGGATGAATGGAAGTTTCCGAGGATTCACTGAATATTTGTTTCACTACTATTTCGTCGCCTAGATTCTGCAATTTTACGGAATATCAAAGAAATTGAAGCACCTATAACGTTATGATAAAGTACATAATATATATGTTGCCTGGCTATTAATAGGCTAACGCGCTCTTAAGTTTGTGAGTACTTGAGATTTTTTAAGAAATAGAAAACCGAACAGTTTGATCCAATATCTAAATTGTACATGCTGGAAGAGAAAGAAAGGTATAAAGGTTTTATATTCGAAAGTGCAAGAGTTTATTATTATCATCAATGTTTCTTGTAGCATGTTTGAAAAAGTCATTTGATTTTTATTTGAGTTTTGTCTTGGTTTACTCATACTACTGGAAAGTGGAAGCGTCTCTTTATTGCAGCAGTTCTTTTAATTATAGAATCTAATTGGAAATGGAAGAAATAGCGACGGCGAAAGTATTCAGCAAATTCTTGCAACTCCCTTTCATAGCCACTACATTGGGAAACGGAATTCAGTAATTGATTAAAAATAGTTGTAAATGTAATACCAAATTAACGTAGTATTGGCCCTTAATGGGTTAAAATACACGATTTGATTGGTGGAGATATTGGTCGAGATATTCGTTGAAAAAGCAGCTCGAGCTTTAATCTCGGGTCGCAAGGGCTATCGAAACGTGGCACTTGTCTCTTTTTGCCACTCGGCTTGGTAAAGTCGAAGGTCTGTTCAGTGCGGATCGAAGAGTTCCTTCGCGATTCTCGTCCCGGGCAGAGGTTCTAGAGAAAAAGAGGTAGAACTTGCGTTCGAGTCCATCAAAGTTTTCATTCGCGACACGAGATTCCCGGCTTTATATACTAACGAAAATTCGGCCCACGTCGAGTCATGAAAAATAATGATGTTGTAATTGTCATTTTACAGAGAAAATTAACAAATAGTGCGAATAACAGTCTGATCGAATCATCGGAGAGTTGAAGGAAGGATATCTGGAGTAATTTACAGTTGTTGTTTCTACCATTGTGATAAGCGAAATGACCAAAGTGTCAGGAATGATAGAGACGGAAGACGCTGTCGGCAAGCCAACTCTGGTACGACGTATGTCCAATATGTTGAAAGGTAAGGGAACCTGGTTAAGTTATATTAATTAACAATCTTAAGATTAATCGCTTTGTAATCGTTTCCGATAATCTCATTGTTAGTTTGTTAATAGAGCCTGTGTGAGCTTATATATTGTTTTTATTCTCAACAGATGGAAGTAACAGTGGACCACCGATGCTGTTTCGCCATGCCTCGATGCAGAAGATTCGTCATTGCTGCCAAAATCTAAATCTCTTTCCATATCTGCTCTACTCCTTCGGTAACTCGAAATCGCATCCAGTCGCACGAAAGGTGCACCATTGCCTTGGCCAATTTCTTCAGCTCATCACCGTGAGGATCTTCTTCTTATGCAGGAGTTTCCGTCAGTCGCTGCTACACGATATTCGTTCGAAGGAGTTTGAAGTAGCGGAGCCAGCAAAGAGCGCCGAATTTTGCAAGTTGACGCCACGATTCCGAATGACCAGGCTACAGAAACGAAAACAAGATAGCCGCCTGTTCTTGACCCTAGCTGTATACTTCGCCCCTCTGGTGTTGGTTTTCCAACTGATCGGACTGGCCAGTGCGATGGTCTTTGGAAAATACACGCCCGGTTTCATTTTTCTGATCTCCGCCCTGTTGTTCCTCGGATGCATTTCGCTCAAGATTCTCTTCCACGAGAGTGCCGAGGAGAGCCGTAAAAGTGTGAAAATCAAAATGGAATGATCATGATCCGGCTGTCGTTGCCTATCTCAGCCATTACTCTGCGATCAGACTGTTTATCAGATAATAGACCAGAGAGTATTGAGAGTCTTGGTCTCTTTTACAGTTCCCCATTGTCGCATTTGATTACTTAAACGACGCGATGCCAGATAGAGCTTACATATTACTTCTGTATATCGCATGAAACTAGTTTGTCCATGCTTGTTCATACCCTTTTTTTATTCCCTCATACTCTGCCTTTCTCACTCTCTCTTTCTCTTTCTTTGTCTTCCTTTCTCTCTTTCTATGATATACATATGTATGTTAGTTGCCCATCGATGGCTTTCTAGTTAGTCTAGAATTTCGAGTCGATTGGTTCGCAAGTTCCACGTTTTTTTTTTTTTTTTTTTACATTTCGTTATTATCGGACTGATACATGCAATCGTACGCGTAAGTAACGTAGTTGCAACTTTAGAGGATAGACAGTTTGTAACCACGTGCTTCAGATTACGAATGCGGTCTTTTTTTTGAAGAAGTTCGTACAACATATGTATTGCTTTTATCTACGCATAATCTTTATTCTTCCTTTTATTTCTCTTTTTTTTTTAACTTCTTTTCGTTTTCTTGAATTCCAACTTCCGAGAATTACTTAGCATTTTATAGGCGCCACATGAACACTGTGTACACATGTAAATGAAATGCAATTTACGAGTTACCTGGATAATGTATCGCGTTTCACCTTATCCTCTACGGCAGAAGACTGAAAATCGTTTTAACTTGTATATAAAAGAGGAGAAGATATATATTAAAATATACTACGTTATATATGTATACATAATGCGAGAAAAAAATGATTTATTCTATATCGTAAGGTTATATTAGCTGTCGCTCGTCAAAATGACTTGATGTGTCCACTAAAACGAGTTAGGGTAATCTGTGATCAAGTGGATCCAAGTGTATTTTTCGCGGCCATTCGCTATCCTACTTACTTAAGTACGATAAGGAGACATGTAACTTTGATCTTTTTTTTTTTAAATATACATTACATGTTACGTAAGACGTTGTACTTTTCTTTTCTTTTAAGATTGTACGCATTTGCGGTTTAATCTATTTTTATCGTCAATGAAGTAAAAGTAAGAGGAAGAAGCAAATGTACATGGAAATGTCAACCAGACTATTGTATTGCTTTCCAGCGCTCCCATACGCTTTCGGCTGCATAGAAGCAGCGTGTGCAATCACACGGGCGACGTAACTTTGTTCGTGCACGCTATGAAACAAATGTGCAAACGGTCCTAAATGACAAAAGTTTGTCGATTAATTTAATAATTATCGCGTTACTTTTTTTGTATGTAATTTATAAATCATCGACGCGTTATACCTATTGCATAGACAGCGACATCACCGCCTCCGTGATAAGCTTCGTCAGATATGATAGTTGCCTGTTGACTGTACGTATATGCGGTTGTATTTTTTTCGGAAGGATCCATCCTGACGACAGAACCATTCTTGAGCGTGTACGCCATGTTATTCGGTCCCCCTGTGCTGTACGTCAACGTTGTATATGGAATTCCATCGTACTTGGACTTCTGAGCTATACCTGTAAAACGAATGAATTATTAATTCATATTAAAATCTCATTTGAAATGTATTTAACATTAAAGTTTTATGGTGTACTTCAGTAAGAAAGTTTAATTAGTTTGAACAAACAAAACGATTCGTAATATCTTAAAAGATACTTTGCCACAGAAATGAAATAAAGATTCATGAATATAAACAACGATTCTTTCGTTTTCCCTACAAATTTAATAGACCTTTTAACAATAAAGGAGATAAAATTAAGTCGGAAATGGTTTAAGAAACGCAACAGGATTTAGAAGAAATACCTAGAATGTGCGAGCCCCTATTGCTGTAGCCATTAAAACTCATAGAATGAGTATGATCGCTGGTCACAATAATAAGAGTGTCTTGAGTGTCAACCATACCCAAGGTCGTATTAATTGCGTCTGAGAACCTAACAGTTTCTAGCAACGCCTGTGCAGCGTGACCACGATGATGAGCATAATCGATGAGCCCGCCCTCCACCTAAAAATTACCATTTAATATATCTATTCAAAACGACATACTTTTTTTTCAGTCTAATAAATATAAAGAAGAAGATAAGAACTAGACCATAAGAAGATAGCCATGTTTTGACTTTTGCAAGATCTTCAAGGCTGTCACGGTCATGTTTTCGAGACTTGGCTGTCCTTTGGGACCTTTTTCTCTATTCCAATCCATACTGATGTGGCCATTTGCAAAAATACCCAACAAATAATCAACTTTATCAGTATCCACGCGAAACAATTCTTCGTTATTTTGAACGATCTTGAAGGAAAGATTTCTAGCAGCTTTGTCCTGCTTCCATTCCTCTATTAAATCTCTACCATCGTTTCTTTGGCCAGCCCAATTGTCTATAGGATCGAATTCAGTGCCTGTGGCATTGGATTTCAACATTTGTCTACCTCCTCCCATGATTACCTAAACCAAATACACTTCTAATTAACATTTCTTATCGTAATCTTCACTTGTCGCTGTCCAACGTTTCAAGCAATTGTACTGAAGGAAACGACGAAGAATATACTTAACAATCTCTTAAATTGAAGTGAAACATTTTACTGAACAATCGCGATATATAATAGTTTGCCTTGATATTTTTCCCTGGCTGATCCTCCACGAGCTGTCTGGCGATGTCTTTGCACTTTTTGGCGATCTTCGGCATTGTCGATTCGCACTCCCATTTTCTGTTCGCGCTGTGCGCGTACAAGGGTGCCGGAGTCGCGTGAGTCACCCTGGTGGTTGTCACGAATCCTGTAAAAGATCACAGTTTAGATTAGTTTACTCTTAATTTAAAATCGTTGAACCTCCTTATTAGAATATATGCTGCATAACAGTACACCTTCTGCAAATTTGATTTTGCATCCATCGCTTATTCTCCGTCATTTTATCATTTTATTAAAAGGTCGAATCAATCCAAAAACACGATACATATTCGAAAAAATCTTCGCGACAAAGAAATAAATATTATCCAAAATTCTTAACATTTTGATTTATGATATCCATCCATGTGGATAAAAAAATCTTCAGATATATTAAGAAGCGACTTATCGCATTCCTACGATCTCAAAATTATTTAATCTATTCCCTCCGCAAATTGTTGTACTTGAAAAAGATAAAAATTATGAATGCCAAATCTGGTATTATAGAATCCTTTGCTAATGCCCGATCATTAAAAAACTAATGAAAATATTCTTCCGTCGACATTAGAAGCGCGGTTTACCGACTTACATAGTAACGTCATATTCGTTAATAATATTAGTGGCATTTATATATGAACGAAAAGTTGGACAACAACCTAATATGACGACTTATCGTTTACAATTTTGGCATTTGTTATCGCTGACCTGTGTCTTTGCCAACCGCCTGCGCCCACGAGATTATAGAGTCCACGTGGTAGTCAGCATTCAAGCTTGCAGAGCAATTATTCATTGCTACGTTTGCATCCACGCCGACTACGTTGTAATTTGTCTTCACTCCGCCGAATAGAGCTGTTGCTGTCGAAGCTGAATCTGGTACTTGCTTGTCAGTATTGTACGTCTATTTCAATATATTTTAATTTCAATTTTATTTTAATCACATTTTACTTGTAATATTAGTTATTTATGTTTCTATAATTACAGAAGAATTTTCTATACGTAGAATATATGCTATAGTATACAATTTGCTCTAATAATTATTCGACTATAGAATTTTCTGTATGAACGATATCTTCTATATTATAAAATCTTTTATAATCATACGATCATAAAAGAATTTTTCTGTATGCGTATAGAATACATTCGACATTATAGAATTATACTACGATTATAGAAGATTGTGCGACGTAGACCTTAAGAATTCCTATATGAGGGAAAGTCTCCCAAGACAAATGGCTGGTCTCACCAGCACGAAATATTCTACTAGCGGTAATTGTATCAGGACTCATGCCATCGCCCACGAAAATGATCACATTCTTCGCTGTATTCACATTCCATTTGTACGATAAAGCCTTCTCCAATTCTCCGTCAGCTAATTCCCGCCAATGTTTAGTATCTGAATACCGAGGAATTAAGTGATTCATTAAAAATTATGGAACGATTGAGCCTCGCTCCTTCGGGAATCTATGCACGTATACATGCAGTCGTGGGCAGAATTAAACGGACACTTTTTAAAATGGAATAACTTCTTCAAAATTGGAACAAACAAATTGATTTTGTTTTCGACCAGGTGAAAGGACTGGTTTACTAGATGAGGTGTAAACAAAATTTTGAAGACACTGAATTGGAATTTTGAAAATTGATCGGAATTGGGAAGGAAAAAAAGCAAAGGTTACTTTTTTATTCGAGTCTGTAATAAAAATTTAAATAACACGTTTTGAAGAGTTATGTCAGTTATATACGTGCTGAAAATTTAATGCTCGCTTCCGCGTCAATCGACTTTGATAAAATTTTTAACACATGACTAACAGAATTCCAATTAACATAAAACGTGTAATTTAAATTTTGATTACAAGACCAGATAAAGAATGTTGTAAAAAGTAAGCTTTACCTTCTTCCTCGCAACTCCGGCAATATTCTACAATTTTATTATACGTCATTTAATTATTCAACTAATTGTCAACTAATTCTTTCAACTACTCCAAAAACAAAAAACAGAAGAAAAAAAGGAAAAAGATCAATTTGTTTGGCTCAATTCGAAAACAGTTATTCCGTTTTAGAGGACACTCGGTCAATTCTATCCACGATGTACGTACGAAGCACTTACACTTTGTATACTGATAAGATATGAAATTGACTGCGAACAAAATTTTATATTCTGACTGGAGAACCATCGTTGCTATGCATGAAAATTATTGTAAGCGCCTGACGAGATGAATGAGAGGAAATGTACGGAATATAAAGAAGCTGGAGAATTTTAAAGATAAGTATCGTTTGAATTATGTTGCCATCGGCAGAAGTCAGCTGTTTTGATGACTCATGGAAGACCACTGACGATCACAAAATAGATACATGCACGAATCGGAAATCGATGAAATTATTATACCTTCTTTGAGCGTGGTACTAACGATCCCAATGTGAAAGAAACTGATGTACAACGTGAAAAGCCTTATTTTTATCATATCAGTGAGATACATCGTTGATAGTTGCGTGTCACGTCACGAAGGAGACGTTGATAGGTATTCATGCTAAGAGCGACTAAATAAACGAGCAATAATAAAAGCAAAGTGCATAATTATCTTGTTTACTTCGCATTAGAACGCTCTCTATTGAGAAAAAGGCTGTATTAAGTCGATCATGAAGAGCTCTGTTTTATTTCTTCGACTATGAAGATCTAGATTATTCTAGATCGTAGATCGTTGACCGAATATTGATAAAACAGAGAACGATCAGGAGGATTTAACCCATTTGCACCATGGCTCTACTTTGAAGGACTGGCCCTTATCACCGCGCGCTGTCTGTCGTAGGTGCAGTAAATAACATCCGAATTCTACATGGAATTAATAGAAAATTTGCTGTTCAAAACGATTGGTAGACAATGTTACTTCGCAAACATCGCATCTTACATTCTTTATAACAGAGGAAAAAAGAAAAAATTATTTATTAAAAAAAAAATAAAAAATAAGAAATTAAATCATATTATTTCTCGTGGAATTGTTTAAAATGGTCAATACAATAAACTGATATAGGCGAGATGCCGACAAACGGGTCAAACGTGAACTCTCACATTTGAAGAATACTTAGCGACTGAAATAAAAAATAATAATCCGCGCTTGGTGATAGAAGACAATCGTCCAATTGCGAGATAATCCGCGCTTGGATGCAAATGGATTAATATAGGGTATTTCCAATTTTTCGGGCAAATTACAGGGACATAAGTTTGTAAGCGAAAGTGAGAAGAAAATAATGTAATGTTATAATAAGAGAAAAAAGTATTTTCTTAGAAAGTTACAAGCAAATATTGAATCTAAATAGAAATACCTTTACGTATTTCAGATTAAACTTGACGATCTTACAATTACAATTTTGCAATATAATATTTCCAAACAAAACTTCATATTTTTAAGTGAAAATTATTTTCCTGGCGTTGGCTAGGAAAGTTGGAAACTCCTTAGATCGGTGTAGCGGAAAAATAGTAAGGGATTAGCTAACATTCACTGTAACGTTTTATTTGATTTTTCTTCATATTCGTCGTCTATTCGTACAGATCGTAACACGTCGCGTAATACAATCCTTTTAGAAGTATCCTTCACCTCTTCTCGCGTGTCTCACATTTACAACGAAACTAGGAAAAATAGAATCGATAAAATCTACCATTCCAAAATGTCTCTGCACGCTCTTTTCGTCCCTCTTAGCTCGACGTCTGATTTTACTTAAAAACGCACAGTAAAAAAGAAACCAGATAATCTACGAATCTAATTATCGAACCTCGTTCTATCCAAGTCTTCACGCGTTCAAAACGATATCCATTAGAGGATTCACGAAGAAGCAAAGTTCCATTGCGTCTTATTCATTATTATTCTAATATTATTATTCTAATCAACCTCTTATTATAATTAGTTATATAAGTCTGTAAATTTTGATTTTTCAGCACACGGAACCAGCTTCTTGTTCTGATGAATCCTTGCAAATAAAATAATGAAAATAATAGAAAATCATCTATTGGATAAACGAATCACGTTTACTCTAAATTGATACTAAACACAGTTCTATTAATCTATCTTTGGCCAAGAACAGGTATCTTGAAAACGAACGAAAATTATTACTACGTGTATACGCTCTTAACTGACATTTGAGGTATCCTTTGATGGCCTTAATGACCATACAAATACGAATTCATCTCGTCGAGGCAATTGTTACGCGAGTATTACGCTGGAACGCGACATGATCTCTTGTGGCTGTAGATGTGGCCAACTATTTGGGCTGCTCGAGGTCGTTGCGTCACTTTTAGCACTTTGCTTCGTCCACGTGATGCTATTTCTCCAATTTTTCTCGTCGATTATTGAGCGTCGATCGATCGCAAGCTTCGTGGATAAAACTAGGGGGAGGGTAGGGGGGAGAAAGAGAATAATATGAGCTAAATAAAACGGTAGATCAGACGCGAAGCAAAACGGCGTTTCTTTTCGATTGGGAACGATTTTGAATAGTTGGCCACGACTGTTGAAGAAAGAACATCGCTATCGTAGAACTCTCGCTGTGACAATTGGCCTAATATAAACTCTCTACAAATCTCTCTTATACGATAAAGTACAATAAAGTTGTCCTCTGTACGCATTGAACGCGATACATGCACGTCGCGCTGTATCGACTACAGACGCCGCACAATTCGTCTCTCTCGTCTCACTTTCCCTTTCCCTGCTTCCTTATTTTAAGTTTTTTAAGTTGAATATTATTGCCAACAATTTTCATGTCTCTAGGTATTTCAGTTTACTCTCCTTCTTCTTTCAGATGATTCTTTCGTTCATTCATGCGTGATGAACTCTTGCAGCTGAAGCCTTTCACAGTGTAACATAAGAGAGGCCATTAAATATACTATGAAATATGGTACTGCAAATTTTACACGTTAAATATACTTATCAATGCAATTGTTAATATTTGTTTCTCGTAAGAAGTGTTTGTATCTGGTTCTATAAACGCAAGGAATCTTGACGATAAACAAATGTGTAATTATTTCTTAAATCGCTCGTTCTGAATGTTTCGTTAAACTATCGTGTTATTAAAAGGTTCGATCGATCCGAAGTAATGAATTCCAAAAGATCTTCACGATGAAGAAATAATTGCTTATTATGATCGTTCATTTTCAATTTCTCGTTATTTTATCACACTGCCAAAGGATGTTAAACTCGTCCGCTTTGTTTCTTCATTTCTTATACAGCATCGATCGTATTACTGATCAAGGCTAGCGAATCATTATATCTGTGCATTGTATCTTCCGGTCGTTTTGCTTCCAGATCAGTGGATCGAGTAAGACGTAGAATTCGTCATCACAAAAGGACCAAAATCTTGTACAAACACGTCAGACCCTAGAAGTCCAAATTATAGTTAGATCGTACGACGCTTAATCTTCTGCGATCAAACTATGGCAATAATAAAATCGCTGGACTTCGACGATCAGTATTAACGTCTAGTCTATTCTTTCCTCGTTTCTCGTCTGTTTCGAGTTTCAGGCCACGTATACCGGAGAATCGTCCGCTGAATCTCAGCAAAAATATCCTACCTGCAGCGTCCGCTTTATTGGATGCGCGCGCGCGCGCATTTCAGACGATACATATACATACGTACACGATAAAATTGACTTTACGATGGCAGAAAACACTCGCACACTCTCTCACGCACGCACTCTCTTCCTTTTCTTCTCTCTGTTTCTGCGATCTCTTCTACTCAATCACTCTTTCTCGACACTTTCATCTTCCTCGTCTTCTTCCTGTTGCTTGTCCATCGCTTCTTTTCGTTATTCGATTCGAGAAAGTCTCGCGAACGCAATGAAACGATCCGTGGTGTGAACGCGTGAAGATTCTCTCGGTTAGACCGCGGATTTTTATGTCAATTTATATTTTTTATGAACTTAATTAGAGATGAGAATTGAGCAGCAATGCCAAAGTGATTAACTTTGCTTCTCGTTAGTTTCTTTCGACGCGTACGTAGACGAGTAACATCGAATTCTCGAGAAATGAGTTACTGTCCGAATTCGAATGAGTTACTTCTATAATTCATCTACCGCAAGAAAATAATACAAACCACGCTAAATATTAAAGTAAATTTAAAAAACAGTATTTATAATATCATCATTTTCCAATACTTTTCAGTTTACAGGGCTGATCCGTGTCATTTTTGGATGACTTTGATAAGAATTTAAAATACTTGATTCCTTAACACAATTTCTTACACTGCAAATGGATATTTTATGTTTTATGAGATATATATGTGTTTTTTTCAATTTTTTAATACGCATATAAGATAATCCTAGCTCTTGAACCCATGTTCCTGTGTCATGTACGTTAAATGGTTGAAATATTTATGATAAATGAAAATATTTATTCTATGTATTTTTGCACGTTTAAATTTCGCATAGACACATAAAAATCCGCAGTGTAGTCTTGACACTCCTCCATTAAACCCTAAAGAAGCGTGCTTCTGCTTAACAGAGTTCGAGTGGTGCTCGAGTGGTTACTCAGAGAATTCGTCGACCACACGATGTGCTTGTTCTCCAAAATGCTCGAGACTCGTTTACGGATGAAACCGATGTAACAGGTAATAATTGACAGTCTACGTTACACGCTAATTGGCAGCGTCTTCGACGTTGTTAAACTCCACTGTTCGCAGCCTGACGATGAAGATCCGACCTTTCGCTGGCTTTTTAACACATTAACTGCCTTTTATAGCGACTGAAATTTTTGTCATGAAACTCATCGACCTCTTACCGACGCCAATCGAAAATCATTTGCGCGTGACGCTAACGTGGCATCATCGGCAGTCAACATGTTAACCAGACGATTCGACGTTTGAAGTTCGAGCAAAGACGCCAAGTAAAATTGCATTAATCACTACTGATATGTGCGCGATGTTTTTCTTGGATACAATAAAGATCGTCTGTCGAGTTTCTTCATCGCATTCCATCGAATGCGTCGCGATTAAATCAAAGGAGAGTCTCTGCATCTTCGCTGAAGCAACAGCGAAAAACAATTCCACATTTAACGTCCGATGTTTCTCGAAATGTTTCTCCACGTTTCTTCGCTTCTGTTGCCGGTAACAGAAGTTGTTGCTTGCTGTTGCCTGTTTCTATTCGAAATGGTAAAGATCAAAGGAAAATAAGAAAGAAGAATTCCACTATTGTGTGCAATTTGTGACTTGCTTCACGATGCATTGAAATTGAAATGAAACTGAAACATTTCCGTGCTTCGGTGTTGATAAAATGTTTCTATTAACTTTCATAGAATAGGTTTACCGTTCAAAAGTTCACCAACAACAGGCAACAAAAGATTCCTCGTTATCGCTACAGAGAGGACGCAGTTTGATTCTCGTCGAGATTCGTCTGTACGCGAGTCTTGCACGAGCTCGTTCGAACAGAGGAAAACTGGAGACTTTCTCGAGAGACCGTTTGTTTGCTCTGTGAGAAAAACCTTACCTACGCAAGACGAAAGAAAGATAAAGGAAAAGAAAGTGAATGAAAACGATCTGATCGGAACGACGTGATTCCCTCTCCTCGTCGAACATGATCGATTTTTTTTTATAGAAAAGATAACGGTCGACTAAACTGGTTCGAATTCCACGAATGATCGCTCCTGGGAACACACCCTTTGATAACAGTCACTTTTCCCTCGCAAGTTCGATCGTTAAGAAATAAAAAAATTACCGGCAGTGCATAAATTAGGTCAAGTTGGAGGAGGACGAACAACATTTGAACGCACGCTTCATACGTAACAAAATGACGCAAGAAGAACGAAGTAGAGTGTAATTTACAAACGAATTCGTATCGAAAAAATGAATCGACAAATCTCTTCCTTTCCAGAGACTATCATCTACCAATAATAGATGTCTGCAACCCTTGTTCTCTTTGTTCTTTACGATTCTCACGTCTGCACGCTTCGCTTCTTCATTTTCGTATATTTTTGATATCGCGTTGTTTTTCTTCTTTTCTTTTTTTTTTTGTAAATCATTATCGCGCGCTGTAAAAAATTGCTTTTGATTTTTGGCTGCTTGAGCTGGCTCCGGAGCGATGCTGGCTTGTTTTCCAATCATCGTGAGACTAAAACGAAAACTCGAAATTCCAAGTAACCGATCTCGTAGCAAGGACGAAGTGCCATCTTATCTAATAATAATATAGAATATCGATTCAAACATTATTAATTCTACCCCGAGCATCATTTTATCCAGTATCGCTCATCGAACCGAGGGGTTGAAAAAGTATGGGGGCAAGGGGCAGAGGGCGAGAACAGTTTCAAAGAGGTTTAATCGCGGATTAGTCTCGTAACCGTGAATCGTATACTCGTGATATTCAACCTACTTTCTCTCCTTCTTTCGTTCTTCTTATCCGGGTATAGTAGGACATTACGTATAATATTTAATATGTATACAGTTACTCTTTCTCTCTCTCTTTCTCTTTGTTGTATGTCTTTCTTCTCCGTAACCCTTTGACTGAAGCTTTAACCTTCCGATAAAATCACAAATTCTTAGCTTCTTATTTGAATTTAGTGAAAGCTGTTTTTGATACAAGTTAGAGAATAATATCCAACGAGTTCTCGAATTTACATGCACAAACATCATCACACACGACTGGTTACTGTGAAACGAGTAATTACCTTGCCTCCGCCCAGTGAAAGGGTTACAAGGGTAAAAGGGGATCTCTGAAATAGCGTCTAGTGTAACGTGGCGAAGGGTAATAGTTTTGTAAGTTATAGTTCATCGATTAATTAAGCTTCTCGAGCCGCGTCTCGAGAGAGAGAAGAGGATTAAATGAATCGATAAAACTCTACGCATCTACGGTAATCACGAAAAGTCGATAAACGAGGCACGCACTGCACTCGAAACTCTGCTTTCGTCATTTCTATCTATCGGTATTGTACTATCATTATTTTTTTCATTTTCTTTATTTTTTTCTTTTTACTATCCCGTCGTAGACACACTTTCGCGTGTTCTTCGATTAGTCGGAACCGTCGCTTAGGCTTATCGTAGTGTATTTACGCGAATTGTTCGTCTCCCCCGAAGTGAAACGAGTACTCGTCTCGCGAATATGTACACATACACGCACACGCGCGCACACACACATATACACACACGTACGCACATGTGCGCGAAGAAAAGGGTGAAATAATTCAATCGGCAGGGATGAAAGTGAAAAAGAACGTACATGTGTATCTGTTTAGCTGTCGAAATTAGTACTTTTAATCGGTACTCGATGAAATACCGCGGGAATTTTTTCGCGTTCAATTATCCCAAATTTTTCCACGTTTTCGCGTTTTTGTTCTTTCTTTGGGGGTAGTTTCAGGGATGAAGAACGGAAACAGGAAATGTTAGAGTTCCTAACGAACTAACGATGATTACTACAAATCGATTGGAGGAACAAGATTATCAATTTCATGATCGAATGATTGGAGATTGCTAACGAGCAAACTGCGGATGTTTATTTCGTATTTTTACGAACACAATTAAAAAACTGGTCTTTCTAAACCTACGGAATATTACAAAGAGTACTTTTTTGTTTTATGTTATACTTTATATATTTCTGCATACAACCTGTACTCTGTACATTCTTGCACTTTGGAATTTTTCAGAAATTCATAAACATCCGTAGTCTACTGATGAAGAATTGTTTTACGTGTCTCTTTTTTTCATTTTCTTTTTTTTTCTTTTTTTTCTTAGAACGTGACAAAGGGGAGATTTAACTGCGAATTAAACTACGTTTTCTCAAAGTATTGTCCGTGAAGCGGAGTCGAAAAATAGGTCTCGGATCGGTGTGTTCGTTAACCGCTAAAACGACCGACGATTCAAGTTACGTTTAGTCAGATCGATGAGAATGATTCGATGGATGATCCTATAAAAAAAGTAACGACAAAACGTCACGAGGTTACTGTTCCTACAAAAAGGAAACGCCCAGGATAAAGGGTAAAGATTACGCGATAATCAAATAATAGCAACGTAGCGCTACGCTTTTCTCGAGTCTTCCTATCGATTAGTATTATTAGTCCGCGATAACTCGATATGACAGGTTACTAAGTTTGGCCGCTTCTAGGTTATCTTAGATATACGTCTCTATATCGCCGCTATACGTTCCTCGCGTCCCTCGGGATTACCTTTGGTTCAAGCTGTCTCGCGAAAGCCATACCTACGTCTCGCGCCCTTTTTATAAAATGTTAAAACGCCTTATCCTAATTGTTTGTCAAATAAAGCGATTAATATAGTCGATAAATAGACCCTTCCTCTCCGGAATGAAACGCTATCGTTGGCGACACCGTGCACTCTTCGATCTCAAAGAATCGAAAGAGATCGCACGTGCCTCGAGAAGAACACTAACTAGACTCTAAGAATTACAAAATGCTCGTGAATTCTTTGATTTCATTTTTTTCATTTTTAATGACTATCGCGTTCGCGATACAGCTTGAACGGGGCCCGAGCGCGATCAAGATCAATCGTATTGAAAATCCTATTGTTGAGGATTTTCGAATACTTTATTGATCGTTGTGAACTTCTACTTGTCGTTCCTATTCGACTCGAAGACTACTTTTACTCTCTAAGGAGAGCTTCCTCGGCCTCCTTTCGCCTCGCTTTCGCCTCCTTCTTCGCTCTTTTCTTCTCCTCCTTGGCCAATTTCTTGGCCTCCTTCTGTCTAGTCTTCTCCGCCTTTTCTTCCTCTTTCTGACGAGCCTTCTCCGCTTTCTCCCGCTCCTTCTCCCTCTCCTTCTCCTTCTTCGACTTCTGAATCTCCTGAACCACCGACAGCTTCGGTGCTGACTGAGGCCTCTTCGACGTGGACTTCGTCGATGATGAGGACGTCGAGCTGTTCACGTTGTTCGAATCTCTCGAGGTCGGCGACGTTTCCAATTGAGTCACGATTTTTTGAGCACATCTGGCGAACAGAAGTTGAACGTATATCGTATATTATATAGCAAACAAATTTAGTAATAGAGAAATTAAATTTTCACGAAGCAGTATTATAAGATACGAACTTGTGCATAAGTATTAGACACTTACGAAAATTTTGATAAACGTGAATATTTATTGGGAAATTAGAAGTCAAAGAATTACTATTTAAAGAACTGTATGGATCATTATTTCATTTGAAATCCCAATTGATGCGTACGAAACGAAGAACCTTGATGCTCATGAAGAAAAGATCGAAAATCTGTATAAAAGATTTAATAATTTATTACCTTATCCTAGTTGATGCTTTTCCTGCACGATAGTCCCTCTGGAATTCCTTAATCGGCGGCAACCTGCGATCCCGATTTTCCCTCATCACTTCTTCCTCTTCCACGACCTGCTGAATCGGATCTTGATACTCCTAATAACAGTAATAAACGAAACAAATTGAACTAACATTTTATCAATATTTATTTTGTTATTCTATTTTTTAATATACGTATATAAATTCGATTATTAGAATTTCCAAACAAATTCAAACAACCTGAATTCTCATTTTCATGGATTGCGTCTGCGAACGTCTCAGAGTCGCGCCAGAAGGTTGCCTCACCCTCGTTGGTTTCCCAAGGTTAGAGCTTCCAGTGCTACTTGCAGAAGACGAACTCGAAGAAGATACGGAAGACACTCCTAAAACATTGAGATAATGTTATAGAAGAGGTAATTCATTTTGTGATTTGTTAGGAACATGGCGAACCGGAAATAGAGGATGAACCACTGGCCATAGAGTACAAAGAGGCGGAGGCTGGCACATTTCCGGCGACCCATCTACCGCCAGGTCCAGTCACTCCCACTGGCACTCCTGTTCCCATGTTATACTCTGACGCGCTTTGTGGTAGAACCCAAGACTTTCCAGACATCGAGTACTATAAAATACAGATATTGCGAGATTTATCCTAAGATGTTATAAAAATGTATTAAAGTTTGTAACAGTGTTATAAAAGGTATTATGAAAGATATTATAAAATGTAGGTAGTATGTCAGGAAGGATGAGAAGGTGTAAATGTTTTAAGCGAAATAAAGTTTTGATGCTAAAATAAAATTAGGATTATATAGATATATTAAAACTACGAGAGTAGAATGTAACGCAAAAAGAGCTCCTCAAACACGGACTAAGTAGCATGAGTCGCTCGCTTAATCCTTAATTCAACCCTCAATTTGAAGTGAATTAATTAATTACACCCTAATCTCAAGCACTTGGTCCATACAATATCTAGCGCTTGAAAGTCAAATGTTTGTTAAAATATTCAGAAATTAATAAAATATCCAATTCACATCGTCCAAAATTTCCATTCATATGAAACTATCATACTAGCTCAAGAAAGTTTCATCGATTCATTTTTATCGAATATGGCCAACGAGCAATCGCTTTGAAGTTATATTATAGAAACGAAATATCGGTTTCAGCAAGGTTGTACGAACAAAACCAATAATTTACGGATGGTATCCCATGTTCGTGTTTAATATTTCACGAAATTAATTGCAGAGCCGCTGGTGTGAAAAGAGAGTCGGAATGATATTTATTAAAACTGTTCCAAAAAAGAATGGTCATATGTCATGCCTTACGAGGCCATTTGGCCTCGCTAGCACGGCGACGAGTGCTTTCCCAGTTCGCTCCAATTAACGACGATTTTACACCCCTGCAATCACATCGGCGAGCACGGAGACCGTTTTATTCCGGTTGCATACGTTTTTATGAAACTCAGAGTGAAAAGATTGCATCAGGAAATAATCGTAAAACACAACATGTCGTTGGGTGTTCTTCGACGAGGGTGAGAAGTACCTAGGTAGGTAGATAGGTGGTAGGTAAGTAGGTAGTAGATAAATAGGTAGTAGGCAGGTAGGTGGTAGGTAAGTAGGTAGTAGATAAATAGGTAGTAGGTAGGTAGATGGTAAATAAGCAGGTATAGTAGGTAGGTAGATGGTAAATAAGCAGGTATAGTAGGTAGGTAGGTAGAAGGAGAGAGTGTGAGAACTAGAAGAAAACAATGTTCGTTATTTGTACTACTTACGTCCCGAGGGATGAGGGTTTGTTTCAGGCGTAGGATCTTTGCCCTGCATATGACGCATCTCAGCGGTAAAAGTCTTTGTGACACCGCCATTTGTATCGTTTTGACGAAGCAACGTCTGTAAAATGATTCAAAGAAAAATGTAATTAAATTTGGTTGTAAATTATTATTACTCATTTATGTATTTGTCTTATTGATAACGAGATAATGTCGAGATAATGAAGATTCTTCTAAATTGATACAAAAACTACCAAATAGTATTTCAATCAGTGACATCTAGAATGAATGATGACATTGACAGAGAAGGTATATATATATATATGAATGCGAGAATATTGTAGTATAGTATGCAAGATATAGTACGCATAAAAGGATGCAGAAAAAAAATCATTTTACCTGCAAACAACCCGATGGCCGCAGGGAGCAGTTTGCATCGTGGCCCTGGCATTCACACAGATCACGCACTACGAGAAGGGAAAGAAGAGAAATTAAAATTTAATCTCGACAAAGCGCATTAGCCTGATCATTCTTCACCCCATTTGAGATTCATCAAGCGATTCGCACGAGGAAACGAAAGATAAATCCAATGAACTCCCACTGGGAGTTTCTGGTTGGTCAGTAGAGACTTTCAGTGGCTAAACAAGTAACATTTGATCCAACAAAGGATTACAAATTTCCTTAAAGAAGACAGTTTACATAAGGATCAGGATCTAAGGTCTCAAAATTTGGTTGATGATATTTCAAAGACAAGTTGTTTTTTTATCAATTGATTTATTTCAACGTGCTAATCTACACTACATCAGCAATTTCATAACTATTTCTAGAATTCCATGTATCACCTTAAAGCTACGGTGTTCGTGAATTTATTTATTCCATGCCACCTGTAACATAATAGTGCTCTAAAAACGTTCAATCTCATTATGATCCTCATTATTATCACTAGAATTACCAAGCTCAATGAAATTAGCTGCTTTGTAATTAATAAAAGATGCACAAGCGCTTTTGATAAAATGAATGTTCACTTTTATCAACACAGAAACATAATTATCATGTTTATAAACCGTTTCCGCGATAACAAGCATATAAATAAGTAAATTGTTGTTCAACAATTTAATTAACTTTATTATAAAAGCATCATGTACAGAAACGAAAATAAAAGTTTTCTATAGAAAGTGTTCAAATATAATTTCTCGATTCGGTGTAATTCTAGTGTCAATTTATATTTTATTCGCGCTTCTTAACCCACCTCAATGTTGACCTCCAGCACCAACGTTAGCACCCATGCCAACTCCAAATCCACCACCCATACCACCTCCCATATCACCACCTCCTCGCCCTCTTCCTCTACCACCGTCTCCACCTACTCGAGTAGCCCTTCTGCTTCTCTTCATATCTCCACTCACGAATCCAGAGGATCCAGACTGAGACATCATTGTGTGCCCCGATTGGGCCATATCGTCAGGAGACATACCTGGGGGTGGTCCTGGATGTGATCCTGGAGGTGGCCCGCATGGTGATCCATTCGGTGGTGGGCCGCAATTTTGAGAGTCACCTTGGGGGCTGCGTTTCTCTCGGTCGCTGTAAAGGCTGGAAGAACTGGAGGAACTAGACTCCGAGGGAGCTCCAAGGACCTCGAATTATTTTTAGAAATAGTTTAGTTTAGGTAGTTTGGATTTTCAGTTATTATTCTGGTCATGATATAGCGAGGCAGTAGAGTAGGTAAAATAAATTGATTCTTGATTTGACAAAAATTAATTGATTTCACATCTCGAGTTCTAGGCTTACTTAAGCTTGGAAATATATTGGAAATACATTGGAAATACATTTGGAAATACAAATAAAAAAGATGACTGGAAAATAGATGTAATATAAAACATTCAAAACGAGATATGTATTGGTTTATGATATTTAAAGATTCAAGCGAATCTCTTATCTTTTTATAGTTATGTCCATAAAAATGAAAATTTATATAGAAATCCATACACTGTGGATGTTTATGTAAATTCACATTTTTATGAACTATAACTAACAAAAAAACAGTATCAATAAAGGTTCGTTTTATCCATTGAATACTACAACGAGTAATTTACTTCACTTTATGCATTTCAGCATATTCTGTGTATTCTATACAATTTGAACTTTTAAATATCTTATAAACGTATAAATATCGCAGTCTGCTTATTGACTAAGTACTTCAGTCGCAAATAGAAAAGCAGGAAATGTTTATTACTACCTTTTTAAATTATCCTCTCTTAATTTTTATGTCAACATGCTACAAAGAGTACATTGATCCTGTATAAAAGATTTCCTCATACGACCCTAATGTAGGTTTTAGGTCCATTCATATTGCTATCAATTCGTCGATTTAATGTATCAATTTAATTTAATTCGTGCAACCTCGGCATATACATGACCCAAATTACATGTATAAAAAGATAGATGTAAAAGGTTAGTAGAATTGAAGAAATAATTAAAATAATATCTTCTGTACTCGAAGCTTGATAAATAATGGGAAAAGTTTGCTTACAGAGAGTCCCAGCAAAGCGACCACGCTGCAAACGAGGAGATACTTCATATTCACTGATATCTCGACACTCGACACTGTTTCTCTCGCTTTTGGCCCGTCGAATAAATAGTCACGACGTGATTACATGAAAAGGGGAGATGGAATGAGATGCATCAGATATTGCACAGGTGTATGGAAAAAGGATTCGCTGAAAAGGAAATGATGGTTGGGTGTCATTATCAGCTACCTCCATTGTCGCTTATTTTTCCACAGAAGCTACGATTCCTATCTTTTTGTTTTTTTTTTTTTATCTTACGTTCTTTGTCGCAATCATAGCCGTAGATAATGGAAGAATTCTCTCGTTCGCAATGTTAGTTGAAAAAATATTATTCTACAACACAGATGCACGGAAGATAATTACTGTAACTCGTCCGAATGTTATCGTTTGCCGAATCGTTTATTTAGCACCGTGCTTGATGACAGCGATAGTTATCTTCTCAGGAAACTAATTTGCTCACCGACGATAATAATGTCAACCACTGTCTCCAAATTATGTAATCAGCCGACTTAAACGAAGCCTGTGTGCTTTGTTTTTCTACAAACAATAATCGATTATTTCCTCTCGTACGATGCAACTTGCAAAAGTTATTTTCCTAATGTTCGTGAATGATTTATGATCGTTTGGTGTTCCTCGAAGACTTCAATTTTTTGATCTTTTATTTCTTATATTTCATATGTAACGTGGCAGCTATTATTGATAATAAGTGTGGTGTTGGGATATAAATATTATTCAAAATATGTTTCGCAATGTTAGCACAAACTACGTCGCTCCATGAAACCTCGAAGTTCATACGAATACATGGTCCACTTGAATTTAAATAAATGCAAAATACTCCTTTTTTAATAAAATTTCAAGTAATTAATCTTCTTATCAATGAATCGTTCTTCTCAGTCATTAGGATTAAGTCTTTATTAAATCTCGAACCAACTGCTCGATGACATTTTGATACAAGATGATTTCTTTAAACAAGAAATTTTCCTCGTTAGTCAATAGAATCGAGTCCAGCTAATACTTTAATAATTTAGAATATACAAGATGATTTCGCTAAAAAACGAATTTTTCATCGTCACATAGTAACATCAAATACTTCGTATAAAATTAACAATATCAAGTTGATCGGTTCTTTGATGATACCAATAGAATAATTCTTCCACATGATAAATTTATTTATTTAATAAATTACCCATTTTTGTATAATAACATAAAATTGTTCAAGCATAATTACGAATAAAATATCCCTGTTTACCTCTTTGAGGCGTTATCTCCAGAGACCTAGAGGATTGTAATGGACATAACCAAATGAAGCGTCGATTAAATTGGAATATTAATAGCTGCTCGAGGGTGGACGAACATGTCAGGAGTCGCAGGGTCGTAGCAACCACTTTGTCAGCTTCGTTAATCGACTTTTTCAACCCATTGAGCGACCTATTCGCTCGGAAATTGCAACTTTTCTGGACCAGCGGCTGTCTTTCGAACGAACAGAAAGGCTTCTCCTCTCTATGCAGCGTCCATTTGACCGTCGAAAATTCTCTCTGCAGCCCTTGTGTCGTCGCTCGTTTCGTGTATTAATTTCTTTCTGGGTCACTGTACCTGCCAGCTTCTCTTCCTTTTCTCCACTCCGATTTTGTCGTCGTTGAAAATAACTTGCATAGTTCAAAATAACGCGGATTTAGTTTTTAAGATCGAGGCCAGTCTCGAAATGCCTGTTTTCAAGCTTTTCCTCTCGTGCAACGATTTTTTCCCTAATGTCTGAAATAGTCCGCGTTCGTTCACCTCAAAATTTATTCAAACTAAAATTAAGTCTGATATGAAGTTGACTGGAAGACCCTGACGATCTCATTGTTTGAAAAGAAAGAAATCTGTTTTCACTGAAATTGTTGTTAACTGGTCATTGATATTAATACTATTCATTTTGTTCATTTATTTCGTGGGAATTCATTTGTTTCATTGCTATCGAATTTTTCGTTGAAATATTTTTTCAATACCTCTGTAGTCTAATTTAATGTACTGAATGATTTTCCTATCAAGAAGATTTCGTTTGATAATTTGATAATTTAAACAAACCACCAGTCTATCTAAGAAATAATATAAAAGCTGTCTCTTCATTTGTAACTCTTAAAAAATATAGCATCTGTAATATACTTTATTATAAAACACTTAATTGATTAAATTAATAAAAACTTAAAGGTCTTGAACTTGAATAAATAACGAAACTACTCCAAAATGTTTGACGCCTCTGGCTGCCGATCTTTCGATTGCATATTAATTTCCAAAATTAAATTGCATCGTGTTAACAGCTCTGATAAAGAATAGAATCATCCAAGATCCTTCCATTTGTAATTTCGTAATTAAAGTACACTTTGTCAAAACTAGACAACTTGTCGCGTACTATCTTCAATCGTAGTCAATTACTGTCTCGTTTATTTATGACAATCTCCAGACAAAGTTACAAATATACAAAAAGAAAATTTAGCAACAGAACTTTCCAATTAGCAACGCTTCTCGATTAATTCAGATTCATGAGAGATGATAGGTAGAAAGGGATGCTGCGTAAAAATGATGGAAATCTCATTGTCAATCGTGATTGATTCAATAAAATCTTTCCCCAGACATCAAAAGAGAACGATTTCTTTTATTCCGCTCTCTTTCCTCGCGAGGGTACCGCGCAAATCTCATTCCCTCGCCAATCATCGTCTCTCCTTCTGGCAAAATTACGAATTAGGCTTGATTATGCCTTGTCCCTGGCAATAAGGAGGAAAGTAACGAGGTTACCTCGAGCAACCTTGGAGAAAAAAAGGCGAAGGCAAACGCGTAAGAAAATGCAGCTGACCTAATCTCCATTGGGACCAGTCGGGGCACCTTTCCCGCACAGTGTTCCAGAGGTATTAATTAAATCGAGGGTTACCTCGGCATTTCACTGCAAATTTCTTTCATTTTACGCCAGAGTTAAGTGGTAATTTCTCCCTCTGCGGCTTCCACTGAATCGAAATATCCGATTTTTATGACCAACTACCGAGTGGGCCGAGAATTCTCCAAACCTGATTGACCAGGGGAAGGTCGTGCACTATTAATCATTGCGAGTATTTTTTTCTTACTGTAATGTGGTTGATAGTCGATAAAATTGAAAATTTCTTTAAGTAGTTTTGCAGTGAAGATAAAGCGAAGCTTCTCACAGAGTGAGAGGCAAAATTTTTTCTTAGAATTTAGCAAGCATTGCTAATTCGTGAAAAAAGGAATATTGTAGTTTATATTACAATTATACTGTTGATTTTTAAAAAGCGTATTTACAGCATAAAGTGGAATTTTATAAAAGAAGGGAAATTTTCTCCTGAAATTTGCCAAGGATTAATAATTCGCAAAAAGTGGAATTTTGCAGTTTGCATTATAACTAGACTGCGGATTTTTATGAAAGATTTGAAGGTGCAAAAGATGCATAGAACATACATAACGTGCAAAAATATATAGCGTATATATATTTACAAAATATAGTACACCTTATAATATTTAATAAATACAAATGTCTATCTAGATTCCATTTCTTAAGTTATATTTATAAAAATATAAATTTGCATAAGTATCCACAGCCTAATTATCATAATGGTAAAACGATTGACATTCGATTGACATGTTTAAGTCTAAGTGATTATTAACATTAAGAAAATTAGGCATTTGAACTTTAGAATTGAATACTTTTAAAAAAAGTATAGAGTATAATAAATATGATAAAGATCTATCGAAAAGAATCGTTTAAACGCTCACCTCGTCTTCCTGAGAGGACGCTAACTCCGGTTCGTTCTTTTCCAGCTTCGTCAATAGTTTATCCTGAAACAAAAACATATTTGCTAGCAGAGATTTCGCTGAAAGTGACAGGTTAACAACTAACGTGAATCGATTTTTTCTCTGGAACAAACATGTTGAAGGCCTGGGCGTTTTCGTAGAAGGCTGAACAATTGTGATATAGTACTTCAATAATAGTTTCCGGTGCTATTATTGCACCGCGCGTACTAGGAATCGATCGATATGTTATGTCTTTATCAGTTCCCTTGGATTTTTCTTTTTTACAAACCACTTTACCTGATTAGATTTCACGACTGCAAAATTTTGTCACTACTACTCCCTTCGTTTGTTAATTACGCCTAAAATAAAATTAAAGGGTTCGCAACAAAAATAACCTTTGTCAATATTGACTTTATTTATTTTCATGATATTTGCAGAACTTTGGTCCTACTTTTCTAACATTAACAGCTATCTATACCCAATTATTTATACTGTTTCCTTGTGATAAATAAAATAGAAAGTCATTTATCTTTTCCAGACATTGAAAATTAATTCCGGATAATAAAATTGCGAAGTTTCTAAACTGATTAGTTTAGTTCCTGAGAGACTGCAAAGAGAATTTCGTAGAAATCAAACTGGTCCCCCGGAAAATTGTTAGGACGTCGATTGAAAGGGACGTTCTTGAGCTAGGTTTAAATAGAAAATTAGGCGGCCCGTGATTCGAGATGGTCCACGACTAGTGCGTCACAGTGAAAAGTTGCTGTACCAATGTTGCACGGTGGTGGGGATATTTTGCGCATCATCCCCCTAATATCTAGAAAGCACCCTGACCCAGATACACGTACGTGCGGAACAACCGGACGGTCCTCTAGCAGGATCATCCGACATCAAATGAAAACCTCCGCGACATTCGCAATCGGGTTTTATGTCAGGCGTTTTGTAAGGATTGCCGCAACGAATCGTACGTGGCAATGTTCGTGGCGATACATCGGAAATTTCGTCCCAGTCAATTTCGAATATCTGCTTTATCGTCAGCGAAATTTCGAGCCAGTTCCAATCTTATTTATCGTTATCGTTAGCGATGTGGTCGAGTTCTGCATTTCCACGATTTCGAACCAATCGTAATCCTAATACGAAGTTCCACTTTATGATGTTTGATTTACCAGATATTAGATATTACGTTTTATTTTTGTGCATTTATGAGATACTTTGATCTCGAATTTCAAAGCGAGCATGAATAGGGTTCGACTACGTGCGACAATTTTCAACATTTGAAAACGTTGCAGTTGGAGTACAAAGGCTATAAAACTATCGTATATTAATCGTTTTTTAGTTTAGATAAATTTCTGGAAAATTGAACATTAATTATGCATATCGTTATTAAAATAAAAGAATTTTAAAAGAATGAAGTTGATCGATTTGGGTATCGATTGATTTAAACGATTCGTGTAGGAGATTATATACGATGTATTTTCAATTTTATTCGCACTCGGTATTATAAATAGGAAATTATCGCAAGAAACTTGATCCCATTGCTGTGTATTGTTCTTTTGGGTAGTTTCGCCATTTCTGAAAGTAGTTCGTAGCGTGTAATCACAGTCGATTAAACTCCTCAAAATTCTACAATCGTTAGGATAATGGAATTACCGCGAGGAAATTGTGCAATTTCTATTCGATACAGAGCCGATCGACAGCGTATTTGCAATCGTTTCCATCGGAGTGAAGAAGTCCATCAAGCATTCGATTAGTTTGCAATTTATTGCTTCCAATTTTCTCGGTAATTGTTATAGCGCGTACACCAAATCGATCGAGCAATAGTCTATATACATATTTTCTCATACCGATGAAATCTTCACGAAAGAGTCAATTTGTCAAGCTCGTATCTAAATGATCGTAGATTCCGGTTGACAAACTGCTCCTGGAGAAAATAAATCAGTGGTGTAAGACTTTTTCCAAACGGGAGAAAGGTATTTATGTTGTGCGAGTTTAGATCGACAGATTAGTGGTAATTATGAAACGCTTTTCTTTAATTAAATGTGTTTTTCTCAGAACCGTATTCTTCGATGTAGCCTACACGATCGCTCAGGCTTTAATCGGTTTTCATTTCATTTTCAATCTTTGCGCGTGTTTTCGATGGATATATTATTTAACAGATAAAACAAAATGATCGAAAAACGATTTTTTTAGCATAGAAAACACAATAGAAAAAAATAAATATCTAAAACGTCATTTTCTGTATTTTTAATATCTTTTATTTCATTCTGGCGTTTGGTCAGTATACTGTCAGCCAATGGAATTCTTATTTTTTCCAACGTTCATACTACTATACTACTAATAATAGTATTTTATTGTGTTGGATTTTCGTCCATTACAATCTTAGAATTAGATGAACATTCGATGATAATTATACTTATATTTATTATCAAGACTCGTACTAAGTGACATGTTTCACACAATTCTGATTATTTTTGCTTCAAAATGTTAATGAATATTTCTAAAACGCAAACAGATATATGCGCAAGTAATATAATCGATGCCATAAAATTTTACGGTTTCTTCGTAAAAAGGTTGCAAAAGAATGTAAACAATGGCACTTTAGGCTCAAATATCCTCGTAAATCTGATTGCTTCGAATTGTTCATCGGACGCTAATGGCCCAGAACAATTTTACGATAGAAATTGTCTAAAATTGGAAGAAAAACGAGGCTGGCGTCATGCTCGAGATCCTCCATCAGAGGTGCTATAGATCTCGACTCTCGATTTCTGTCAGTTTTGCTGCTGCAGCTATCGCTGACAGGAATCCGGTTCTTTCGGTGATCCTCTTGTCTTAAGCTTCTTTTATCGACATGATACCGCTCTTTCTAACCTCTTTGCTGTGTCGTGTAATCATCATCAGAAGAGGTAATAATCAATGAATAACGATCGTTCGTTAAAATTCTCGCGAGTGTTCGATGATTATGTGAATACTTTTCTATTGATCTCGATTAATTCTACGAGCTAATTAGTTAATTGATTCTATGGTTCGTTCGAATGAAAGTGGTAGAGTATCTTTCTTCCTTCTTTGTTCTAAAAGAGGCACTTTTCTAATGCGCGCGTATTCGGAACGAAGGAGGCGAATAATGGTGTCCATTTGAATTTTCGGCGGATTGCCTTAGCCGACCACGCTCTACATAAAAAAAGAGCCCCTGAATGGTTCTTTTCACGAACAGAATACGACGTCTATGGAAATTTCGGTGCCTTTTGTATGTTAAAAAATGTTATTCATCCGTCGAATTTTCTAGTTGAAATATATTAATGTTTAAAGTTATCCATTTGCCTATTTCCGACGAAGCGTATTTTAATGGTAAAATTTAGCATAAAAATGGAACTGTTACTATTCTATTCTGTATAATCGCCATAGTTTTGCACAATAGCATAGCGACGGGAATAAACTGATCTTTGGAAGGCGACATCCAATATCGAAGGTGGGGATTGTATCATAATTATCAAATCTTATAGAACTATTTTATCATTCGACACGCTCTTTATCATCAGATTCTTTTTATTTTCTGAATTATAAGTCGGATCTCCTAAATTGATAGAGAGAGTTCCAGTGTTACTATTTATAAGCGTTGCTATTTGAACGATACATATATGTATGTAATAATGCAATGTATATAATAACAGTAAAATTGCATTGCTGCTCTTTTTTAATAGGTAGTTTATAGTCGTGTGTAGTCTAAATTTGCCGATTTTTACGAATGATGGTGTATGTAAACAATGTCTTTCCTAAATATCGTTGTAGCTATTTAATACCTTAATTGAATGTCTTTTAATAAGAGGAAAGTTTTTGACAGGAAGCTCCAGAATAGGAAAGTTGCTGGGAAACAATTAAGGATATTTCCAAATAGAATGATCAAACTTCGAACAATCTAGAATGTTTCGAAACAACTTAGAATGTTTAGGACAGAAAACTTCTTGGGAAACGATTTAGAGGAGTGTTTAATGCACCAACACATGTAACGTATGTACTGCTGTACTTTCACTTTAAAGTTCGAAGAGTAGGTAACAAGCTACACGAGATTCAATGGGAATCCATTACCATAAATTAAACGCATTAACTAGAGCGTGCCATGCACCAGCTTTCTAAGATACTATTACTAAAAACCTACTAATCGACTAATAAATTCGCCCGAGCGCTGTTATCACGTGGAATAACGATTGCACGTTACGCTGTCGTATTATCGCGATGGTCGTAGTAAATAATTTCACGTTACAACAAGATCACGGCTATCAAGCCACTGTGTCGTATTAGATTAACAGTACTAATCGATATTACGACAGCCTAGCTTCCTCCAAGCGATTCCGTCTCGCTTGACTTTTCACACCACGGTTTATCGTCACGTCGCAACAATACTTGCAGTTGATTAACTTCTTCTTAGACTTTCGAACACTTTCACCGTCGCTGAAGAAACCTTCATCGGAGTTAGATAGACCAGGCTTGTGGAAAACGATCAGCTGTCAATTTTGTAGACATACAAGAGAATCAGTTTACTATGATGTTATGCTACAATTTGTTTAATCAGTTACGTAATATCCATCGTTTTTTTATTGTCGCAACGTTTTGGAAGCCTATTTATATCACCGTTGTAGGAAGAAGTTGCTTTTGATACAGAGAAGAATAGAATAGAATATATAAATAATCTTACAAAGAAAAATGGTGATAGTCTGGTGCTATGCCTAGAGGGCAGGCATTTTTAATAATGCGAAGAAGAATTTCAACTAGTTTATACCTATTTTGAAATGTATATCGCATAACTAACCAAAAATAGACTTCGTCTTCTTCCATGTCTAATCTCTACAATTGCTTGATCTACATTAATTTGTAAATTCAAACGAGGGTCAACTATCTTAGAAACATACAACGCTATTCTTATAAAACGACTGCGGCGTATGATCCAGCTCGAAGCTGATTTTCTCGATACGATGCAAATCTACGCTATTTTTTCCACCAATCGAAAACCTTTTTCGACTTCAAAACGGAATGAAATTGTATCTCCAACGTAGGATAAAAAAAGCAACTTAAACGAGTCACGTAATGACATATCGTTGGACTAGGACAATTCACTGTGACACAAAATCCTTCGTCGTCCAGCGATCCTGGAATCAAGGTGAACATTTTATTGCACGTTTATTCTGCTCGTAGACAATCTATTATTTGGTAAGTCTAGGGTTGAAGTTAGAGAAACATTCATCGTCGGTGCGGTCCGTTTCGATAAAAATTTAATCGCCAGGAGGCACGATAGTGGATCACGCGATAGATCGGCCTGTAACGAGACAGAACAGAAACACTGGGTATCCTTCGTCCTCGGCCGAAATTACGGACAGTATCTCGGGACGGTAAGCGACGTGGCAAAATTTACCAGGCCATAAACGCCGTTGCTGATTTACGTTCCACTCGCGCATGGAATTCCGGTTTGCGACGCTTTGTGAACGTTCGTCGTTTATGGTTTCTACTGAAATATTAAACCACGCTGCATCTGTCACTGTGTATCCTGTGCGTGACGTTTCCTTCCTTTGACTTGATGAAACAACGATAAATTTGCAAGTGGATACAAGGAAATCATGGTCGATGTGATTTGCAATAGCGAAGAGAAACGTTCGCTAAACGTATCAAGTGCGCTAATTTTTATTATATTTGTTTCCCAGCAACGATCCAAGTTAGTAAGTTTAGTGTTTCCAGTGTTGCTTTGAGTATGCGTGCAGCCAATATCTTCTCAATAAATTTGGTTGAATACAAAAATTCATGGTAGCCTCAATTAACAAGACGGCCGTAATGTGAATTACGCTTTCAACCTGGTCGTTCCATCAAATTCGAATGTAAGAAACTGTTTTGGTTTGGTTTGGTTTGGTTTGACGTGTTCTACCTTATAAATCTGTTGTTCTTACAAATCATGCTGCCGTATCTCTAATGGAAATAGTGAAAGAATTTCTCTGTCGGGAGAAAGGAGCACCGAACAGGAGAGAGGAGAATTTAGATCGTGAAGTGGAATCGGTAATGCACGCGACATCACGTGCCGTTTTCAGGTTCAATGACGAAGACCGCGACGATTGGTCGAGGCCAAGCGTCGCCATGCAAAAACAACGAACATTCCAAGTTACGTTCGCTTTCTGCCACCAGGTGAGAATCCATTGCACGTCACAACGTTGCCAGCTGGTACCTGTTCTTATTGTTGTCCTATCGACGTAGACCGAGATATAGAGTACCTGCTTTTTACCAGGTGCGTCCGTAATTAATCAACAAATTCTTAGGATTTGTTCAATCTTACTAACGACAATGTAGGAAAATAAAAAATTGTTTTATTAAATTATTATATATAAAGTTCATTAGGTAGACTAATTTTCAAGTAACAATTTTACGATATAAATAAAAATATTCTACTAACGACGGTATGAAGAAGCCTCAAACTTCATTATCATTAATCATTATTCTCTGTTATATTAGGAAGAATCCAACTTGTGGGACGACGTTAAATATTTCAGACCCGTATTCCTTGCGGAAGAGTAATTTTAACGACAGATATCCAACGGTAATTTTCATTCACGGATACAGCGGGAGTGCGAGGGCAGGAAGTGCCACGGCAATAAGAGACGGTACTCTTCAAGTTATTCATGTGTTATAGTCACCGTCGAATCATTTTTAATTAAATCCTCCTCCTCACGGACCATTATTGTGATCCGTTTTCTCGTTTAAAATTAATCCCCTAAACTTTAAGACATCTAACAACATACGCTTGTTCTTTAATTCATATTCAGTATTTATTTCCTACTCGAATAATTTTTTACTTTGAAATTGTGTCTTACAATTCAACAAATTCAGCGAAAGTCTACTTTTTGAAATTAAGTTAAATTATATTTAAAAATTCAGGAAATTTACTGACTGCGATAAAACAATTAGCATACATTGGGTCAAATAATATTGAAATATTATACAACAAGTTTGATCATTACGTGCAAAGTTTAAAATTGAATTTTAAAATGTCGAAGCTTGGGTGACACGAATAATCCTACTTTGCTATATTGAACGTATTTAGTAATCGTCTCGTAACGACTAAATTTAGATCATTGAACATTATCGATTAGCAAAGTGTTCGTTTTACAGACACAGAATTTCTGAATGAATTTACGTGGAATATTCCGATATGCATACGTATATTATCAGATTTGCCAAGACAGAGCTTGGTAGACAGAAACTGATGGAACTAGGCTGGGGACATTAGTAGCTACAAGAATCAAGCAGACAAGCCACTGTAAGACATTTTGACAGGATGATAAATCGTGAATCTCTTGAAAGTTCACCCTTTCACTATGGAAACTTCCCCGCACACGCAGGATCCATATTTCTGGTCCGACTATGACATTCACTCTGCTCCTTTTCAACGGCGAACTCTACTGTGCTGGTCACAGACAAGTTTCCAAATCGTTGGGAACTTTCCGCGACTCGTTTCCATACCAGTGGAATTGAAACGAGTAAACTTGAACTTGAACTACATCCGTCAGATGACTAATATCTTTTGAGAAAAATATATGTATATTTATGTCCTCTGGCCATTGAACTAGGACCACGTGCTAAAATTTCAATTTCTCATCTATGAAACTACATCATATAGATGGTAAATTTCTTTCTGGAACTGTAACAAATTATTCAATACGTAAACGATTATCTGTATGCAGATACATACATAACAATTACTTGAAAAATTTATATACAATTGGTTTGCCAATATATATTCTTATTTAATCGAGATTTATTGTATCATGATTAACGGTAATTTATAAGAAGCTATGCATTTGAAACGTTTTAATACTAACTTTAGTGTTAATATTAATCTATGCTATCGTAGAATGAAATATTACTTCATATTGACCATTGAATCAACATAACGACACTATATCATAAATAGAAAATTGTCTTTGGTTATCGAAATTATTATCACCATAGAATTTTTTAATTCTATAAAAAAATTTCAAAAATATTGAGTGGCTCTAGTTCAATCGCCAAGATACAATAGGTTCCTTGTTCATTTTCAAGAATACAATTTTTCTTGTGATAAAGAAATCACTGGCCATCTTTCAGTTTACTTGAAACGAGGCGAGTACAATATAATCTTAGTGCACTGGACCAAATTGGCCGGTCTACCATGGTACGTGACAGCGGTTCGAAACACGAGAATAGTCGGACCTCAGGTCGCTCGTCTGGTGAATTGGCTGGACGCTCAGGGAGCGATATCCCTAGCCAGCTTGCACGTAATTGGTTTCAGCTTGGGTGCCGAGATCGCTGGTTTCATGGGGAAAGCTCTTGCTCCGCGGAAGGTATGGAAATTTCGCTTATCCAGAGTAATAAGAAATTTCACTTTCACCAAAGACGTTCAATCCGAATTCAGGTTGGAAGGATCACAGGATTGGACGCAGCCTATCCTCTTTACATGAACACGGGCGGAGACGGGCATCTAACAAAGACTGACGCCATGTTCGTCGACGTGATTCACACCGATGGTGGAAACTTTGGCTTCCCGAATCCTTTGGGACATGTCGATTTTTATCCGAACGGTGGCAAACCTATTCAGCCTGGATGTAACTTGGACAATGTTATTCGGAGAAGTGTGTCGAAACTCATCAACCAGTATAGTATGTACTGAATCTTCTGCGAACTATGAAGTCATTTTTTATTAAGATTCTTCTTTATTAGATCTTCTTATCTTTATCTTTATTAGACCTTATCTTCTTAAAGTCTAAAAAAGTCTAAAAAGATTGTCTTAAGAGATATATCAACGATATTGGTCACAAAGTTAAGATTTACCAAATTCGAGGACCGAAGCGCATAGTTTCAGATCCTTTCAGCCTTTAAAGTCTATCATGAAGGAAATTTCATAGTGATATCATTGTTATGTTTCTTGTAATTATCGCAAACAGTAACTTTACTTATTAAATTATATTGAATCGTGATAAAACACAACATTTGAAGCTTTAATATTTAAAATTATTCTATAGATTTTGACAAATAACAGAAATACCCAAAAATATGCAGGGCAGTATATATAATCATAATATTTTAAAAGAAAAAAATAAAAGAAAGATAATCCGAAAAATGGACAATAACTTTTTATAGAAAGAAGAATTTTATTCTTGGAAGGGGATAAATTATCTATTATATCGTGGTCTTTGAACTAGAACCACTCAATATTTAAACAATTCTTTTATGGAATTAAAATTGTAGATTAGTTTTTCTTTGCAAAGGAATTCTATGAATAAATATAATAAAATAATCATTAAAATAGGAATGACTGTTCGCGATTGCGTTAAAGCTTTATATCACAACCTCGCTATATCGCTTCCATAATTTAATTTCTCTTAATGAATCGCTATTTCTTTCTGTCTAGTCGTCTGTGGACATAACAGAGCATGGATGTTTTATGCGGAATCTGTGACAAATCCGTTTGGATTCCCTGCCAGTCAGTGTCCAAAATGGCATCCGAATATCCAGGCACAGTGCACGTGGACACCTGATGTCTTAATGGGCTTCGCGGTGGATTCTAGAGTCAGAGGGAAGTTTTATCTAAGAACGAACGCGCAAGCACCGTTCGCGAGGAACGCAACTGGATACATAAGAAAATGATATTAGTTTGGATGAACCAGACGAGCAAAAAATCTCAATTTTCTGAGTATAGTCCGAGAAAAAAGAGGAAACGAGGATTCTAAGTAACTACTGGACGCTCAAAGTGTAACGACAATATTCACAAGAAACTGCACAGTTCATCCTAGTTTCATTAAGTCACGAAAAAAAAAAAAAAAAACGGCGAGGAACATCGTGGAATAATTTTTTCGTAGAGGAAGATTAAAAGTAGACGAATTTTGACAGCATTGAAACGATCGAAGTAAGAATATTCAGTAAAGATATTCTCACAGAAATGGCGAAATAATGTTATGGAATAATTCCTTGACGAAAAATATGGAAATAAATATTGATAGATTAAAATGATCTTGAAAATCGATGCTAGAAATTAGGAATAATATTATCGAGAAATGGCAAAGCATTCTCACGAAAATGGCAGGAAACTTTATAAAACAATATTTCGCAGAGGAAAATAAAAAATCGATAGATTGATAGAAGAAAATTGATATAAAGGTTCCTGTTATCAATTGTGAAAAATGTCAATAAAGTTGACTACCATCGAACGCGTAGTTTCCCTCCTTTACGACCATGGATAGGGGACACGAGGCAAAATGGTCTGCAATTTAGCATTATTTCCGATGCGCCTTGGCTACTCACACGAAATATGGAAATTCCAAGGGCGGTCTTCTTATTTTCTATTTTAGACAATCGATGAGGATTGGAACGACTCCCTGAGACGGGAGTTATTGTATTAAACATTTCACAATTCATCAATTCGGAAACAGGAGCACAATGAGAAGCGAAGATCGTGAAAAAAACTGAATTGGATGATCTCCAATACTGTTCTGAACTTTTGCTTATTGTAATATCACTGGGTCAGAGATGTTCAAAAATTATGTAGTCTTTGGAAGATAGTTATAAATAAGAAGAGAGATATCTATAATATTCGATGACTAACAATATGAAACAATTCTTCAATCTCTAAAGTATTTCATATATAATCGATGATTTTACTGGGTAATTAAAAAAATGAAGAAATTTTAACTTAGACCTTCATTTGATAGGAACAATTTAGTCATTCTAATATAATTTTGATTAACATTCTTTGTAGATGACATGTATTATCTGTTAATGACGAAATTGTTTCTGTCGACTGAAAATATCGATGATGTAATGGCATTTGCACGACAGAAGTCATTTTTAAATTACTGGTGTTTATAGGAGTACATTTATGGGAAATGTATAAAAATGCACATAATGTACATAATGTAAAAAACATACATATGTAAGATACCCAAGATAAAGTACCTGTTACGATATTTATTAGATGGAATAAAGTACCTAAGTTCTTTTTGTACGTAACCGCATGACCAGAAATACTCCAAAATCTGTAAATATTTATAAATAAAAAGGAACGTATCAACAAATCTTTCATGTTCTACGTTATAGACGAATCACTTGTCAGATGCATTTCAAAGAAATCAAAAGTTTCCTATAAAACACTCGAACGTATCCTGTTGGCGTCAAAGACTTTCCAATTCGTCGAGACGACAAAAACGTTTCTAGAAACCGAAGCTACTATTCTCCTTCATCGTTTTTGCCTTTACCAGAACGCACAGAGCGTGGATACTTTCCAATGATCCAGGCATCCACGCGAGACAATGCTTTTCTCAGTTTTTCAGCAGCAACGTTTTCCGCGTCGGTTTCGTGTGGAGAATGGGTGCAGTCATTTCCAAGCACGAAAGAAATCGAACCAGCTTGAATTGCATCGTGCTATCAGCCTAGTTTCTCCCTTCCTGATAATTAAAAATTAACGAGAACCTCTTACAACGCTTATTGTTAACGATTCTTTCAACCTCTCCTTTATCTCAAGGACGACTGAACTTTCCGATCAGAATTTTTGGTATCCCGAGAGCGAAAACAGAAGTTTCGAAAAGCTGCCACTCTAAAATCCAAATGTTTACCCGCGAGTGCATCGAATCAGCTAGTATCTGGTATTTTCGAACGAATCCAGAGTTCGAGTGGTCTGAAGTGCTCTCGAAAAGTCGATGGAAGCGCATAGTGGAGACTTTCCTAAGGTGGTTACGTAACGGTGGTGGTCTAAAACGATTATCCAAATACCGGTCGAAATTTGTTAACGATTTAGCTGAGCTACGAATAGAAGAAAATGGACCAAAGAAAAAAGAGTCCGAGCAAACTCGAGGAGCGTGTCTTGAGAAGTAGTCGAGGGTGTACTTAGATGAATCGTAGACGTAGCTCACAATAGAGTGCAATTCCGAGGAATCGATGAAATGATTTATGTAAAGTGGTGAACTGTGTTTGTCCGACTGCTCTTCCTCAGACTACCTCGACCGAATTATCTGCAATACAGTGAATGACACTTTTTCAAGCGAAGTATTGTTATTTTTGACGAGTGGATACCAAAGAGAAGAATCAATTTTTTAAGCTCAGAAATGGGTATTATATGTATGTGTAAAATTATTCAAAAGTATTCTATATATTATCTACATATTATTTTAAAACCGAAGAAATCTGAAGTTCCATCATTTTCTGCGTGCCATCTTTGTTTTTCTTCGGCCTGTTTTTAAATATTTAGTCATTATTTCGTCGTAAATTATTTGAGCAATCAATTGTCCTTTATATTACTCATTACATCGATAAACCTTCACATTTGAACATTAATTATATAAATAATACAGCTTGGTATTTAACGAGACCATTTTTAATGTCAATCATACGTTTAAAGTAACTATTTACTTGTCTTGCTTTCTAATTTTATCAATATGATATAATCTGATTGTATCAATTATTATTAATTTTGAAAAGTTTCGTGTAATACATTTAAAATATTCGAATACTCTTGTGAATCACAGTAGATAGGATATCAAAATGAATTTACCAAATCTTGTACTTAATTGTAATATATCGCATCTACGTTTATCAATAGATGATTCAAGTTTCGCTCTTATTCATTAATTCTCCACTAGTTGTACACTTTGGGAAAATTCACGTAAGCGCTGCTACTATGAATCGATCAAAATGTCCGTATACTTATAAGCGTTGAGTGTACCTGCACGCGAAATCTTGCAATCTGTACTGTCGGTCAGTCAACCCGGCATGTACGTTAAAAAATTCACCACTGACAGGTCGATAACGATCGACGACCTATGGCCAGGGTTATAGATGACCCTAGTCTTGAAAGACCACCGGTTGTAAAGGCCGGACACGAACGTGCAGCGTATCGTCCACGTTCGACCACATTTCTCTCCGCTGTCATGGAAATCCCACGAGTGTCGTGACCAGCTGTGTTCTCGTCACCTTCTGTAGAAAACGAAGCCGAGTTTCGCGCGAGAAACCGATTATCCCTGTTGTTATGGACGCTAACGGCTCTTTAATTAAAGTTTCGCTGACGGCGATCATTCAAAGTCTGATCGAAGACGTTCGAATTATCGGAAGAAACTCCACTTTTTTGCCGTAAGCTAGTCCGTTCTTTCCCTGACGTTCCAATTAAGTGAACTTAAAAATTCCTCCACGAGATTCAACTATAAAAGGAACTTAAGCCCAAGTGTTGGAAAGTATGCTCCAGACTGTAAGTAGCGGAATACTTATGGAAACTTAAGCGAACTTGAAAATTCATTAAGAAATTATCCAAACATTTAAGAATTATTATCTCGTCCGAAACGGTATTATTTCATTTGAATCGTTGATCTTGCTCGAGCACAAAATTCTGATCTGTTGATCGCCTCTTTATTATTTTAACATTCGAATTCCGTGTGAAGAAAGTAGGAAATCTCAGTATTGGTAAATGGAAGTGTAGAGTCGATGTTGGTTTTAGAGTCGAAATTCCATTTCCTGTAGCAGATTTCCAGAAGCGCGAAAAGCACAGGTTATTTATGTGGCGACTCAATAAGTGAAACGACAAGAGAATATCTAGGAGCCGGGGAAATTCTCTGTGGTTTTAAGACACGTTTCACTTCCACCTCGAATATCCCCCAGAGAGTCTAATGTTGTACCCGTTAAATCTATGCTTAGCTTTCTGACTGAGCGAATTGAAATTTATTTCGAGACTAATTTCCGAGAAGCTCAAAATACCAGCGGTCGCATATTTCTCCTTACATAGAAATTTGTTACTAGGATCGATAAGGTGAGATTGGGTTTGCTAAATGTTAAGTGAGGTACAAAATTACTATTCAAAAATATGTTCCTTCTTTGCGAAGATCTGTGATGTATGATCGATACATAATAGCTATCTAGAAAAAAAATGAAACATCAAATACATGGAAATGACATAATGATAAGGACTTGGAAGAACACCGATTATCTTGATTTTATAAATAACAAATTCATGACGTATTTCATTGTAGAGGAAAGTTTATGAATTTTTTAATAAAAATTATGTATATATTAAAATTCAATTCCCATATATATATATATCGAGTTCAATTTCCATCGTACATTAATATAATACAATATTAATGCCTGATATATTCTAACGAAATCGCTGACTATGTTCATCACAGCGAGCAGGTTTCCCAGAATAAAACGAAGTGAAATCCAATAAGTGGAGTTTTAAATATAATATATATTGATGATAGTAATATCATTACAGGGATTCAAATTCACCCTACATACGCTATTCTTGGCAAAATATCAACGAATCCAATAATTATATAATTATTAAGTAATAAAATATGCACATATGTATTGGATAAGAAAATAAAAAATATTCACGATAACAAAAAGCTTGCATCGATGCATCGATAAAAAGTATCCGGAAATTTCTCAGCAAATTGATTCCAATGAGACATCATAACGTTATTGGGTTTACTATCGCTGTCAGTGACAGTGTTGAAATCGATGGAATGGAATGAAGTCTAGTTGGCGCAGTCTCGGCTGCATTCAAATCACAGCGGTGTATCGAGGCTTCGATCCAGCATCGATGAAGGTGCATTGTCCCCCGCGGAAATAGAAAACGAAACACGAAATGTCTGGAACCTCTCTCCAGAGCAGAGACAGGACGCCTACCTGAACTCGCTCAGTATCGATTTCCACCTTTGTTCCTTTGTTCTTGGCGGCTCAGATTATGAACACGTCAGTACGATACCAGTCGATGCGTTATTCCGCCCCCGCTGCATTACTTTCCGTCTGTACACGATTGTGTTCCTGGAACAGCTCGTGTGTCCAAGGGGTTGTCTACCCCTTCGGCCACCCTCTCTTTACTCAGCGTTTCCTGGCGTGTTGCACGCCACGTGAAATCTAATTTTTTAACGGAACTGGAAGTGAATCATGTTTCTACGATATGAGTTATGTACTTTCGGAGCTGAGAATTTTACCCTTCTAGACAGCTTTCGCATGGAAATACCAATATACTGTGTGAGGTACGTATATGTCAGAAATTTTTGATAGCTGAGTGCTTGGATGAAACATTTAAAACTGCAACTGTATGAAATTGCATTCAACTTTATGGAATTCTATGGAAATACGAACAGAGTTTGTGAGATATGTGTACGTTATTCTATTAATTCTATATAGCTGTATACGATATCTATATATACGTCTTGGACGAATTATACAGAATTGCATAGAACTGTATGGAATTCCATAGAAATTTTTGGAATTGTATGGACAATTCTTACAATTCTAAGATAAATGGAATAGAGTGTTTCTCAGTCTTCTTATCAGAAGCCTTGACCCTCGACGGTGTCATAAATTAAACCCTCCCCTGTACCGCGTCGTGGGCTAGTGGAAATCAATGATTTTGCGAACATTTCGTCGGTTAGAATACTCACTCACTCTTAGCAGCAGAACGTTAAAAGGTATGCTGCGTTTTTTAGCTTCTTAAATAAATCTCACTGACTTCTACGAACTCTGTGCTTTATTCCGTTGGGACTTTTTTACATGAATAACAATGGTACAATTTCACTCTGCTGGAAGATTAATGTGTGGCCATGTCGAGTATGTTCTGGTGACGTCACGTGATTATTTCCGCGAAGGAAAAACTTACGCAGCCGGCAGTGACGCTCGAGGCAGTAACGCCTCATTAACGCTTTCCATAAATGACGTGATCCTTCGTCACGTGCCACCACTTGTTTCCACATCCCTTGTGTCACGCTTCATCCTCCGCTTTTTCAGTCTCCTCATCCGGTTGCTCTCATAATTTTGTATGTCATTCCGTGTGACTTCGCCCGACTCGCACACGTGAGATAAAGATTTCTTTGCTTTTTTTTTCCATGAAATTTTTCCATGAAATTGATCACAGATTTCTCGTCCTTAAATCGAATGGGAAAGAAACTGAGAAATCTTGTTGCTTCGTGTATTCCTCCATGGTCCATTTAATGCATCTTCTGAAACGAAACAGCAGCCTAACGTTCAGGAAATGTAACAAGTCTCTGGAGATTGCTACCGGTTGGAGACCGGTCTATAAACGTTCATCTTCGCCAGAATAGGTTGTCATGCTCCGCTATCAGCGTAAAGACGCTTGTAACAGTAAACAGTTCGCTCTAAATTTGTAGGCGAAGAGGTACTTTACAGTGTAATAGGTAGTGTAATACAGACTGGCTGTTACTCATTGAACATAAAACAAGATAAGTAACGCTACATTTAACAACGTTGTTCACCGTGAAATTTATGCAGAAACTAATGTCTGTAGTCTGTTATTTTCCATACAATTCTGATTTTCATTCCCTAACAGCAGGGATGTTATGCTCAATATCAGTATCGATCCCTAAGGTTTTCTATCTTTTAGTTGCTTTAATATTCACATCGTCTGCATAAGAACTATATTTAAAAAAATATCATCTTCTAAATCAATAGCATCGTTGCCTGCACAATTAAATAAAGTATCTACATAAAATTCACCATCTTTTCATTTTTAATATTTTTTTTTTTTTTTTTTTTTGCGACACCTAAAGTACACGGTATTTCCTTATTCTTTTATCGTATATTAAATGGTGTCTCGTGATATACAAATTTGTATACTCTGTGCAAACTTCAAGATTGCATCTCAATATGTTGTGGCTTAGGCGACTCAAATAACCCTACCTTACTATAATCTTAATTATAGATACGACGATTATGGTATTACCATATTCCACCACGAAGACAAATTACGCCACAGTCTGCTTATACATAGAGCCTCATTAAGCCTGAAGGCAGACTGAAATATCATGACTATTCTATTTCTGCCGTGTGCTGTAGTTCGTCCAGAAATCTCGCCTCCCAGTAATTAAACTCTTCGTTTCAATTGCACCGGGCTTGCCAGCTTCGATCTTTTTCCACGCTATTTCTGTCCCCTTTCTGATTCTCCGAAAAGCGTCGAACTCATGAAATCGAGATGAATTTCCGATTTGAAAAGCTTCGTTCGACGGAACGCGATTTTCTAAAGCCTCGTTATTTTCGAGGTTAGGTTAATTTTAATTGGTCTCCAATGTACCGGTTTTACGGCAAGTTTGAGAAAATTGTAGCGCTCGGAATAATCATAATTTTTTTTCTCTCATCCCTTCACCCTATTCCAAACCCATTTTGTCTCGCAGTTCCATTCTACCGACCGTTTTCCTTCCATTACGGTGAATTATACGTGGTACAGTTTCATTCATCCTTGAAGATGCAACCAGACAATAGCTGCGAATCCACTCACGCGTTGCAATTTCGCAGGAAGTTCCTCGGCGGCCATTAACGACAACGGGGAGAGTTGCATCGTCACGGAAGCACCGAATTATATCTTCCAGCTTGAACGAATCTCCATTAGACAACATTTTATCGTGTCGATTCACCGATTTTATCCGAAACTCTCAGCGAGCTCCAAGAGTTGGAAATTTTAAGAAACTCGGCATCCTTTCTCTCTTGCTTTTAACTTGGAAATTCTTTTTTACTATCTGCGAAATAATATGGAATAAAATATGACAATACGTCGAAAGACATTACGATCCGGTGATTGCGAAATTTAATTTAAACTCGATTCGATCTAAAACTTTTAAGGCGCTTTGAAAATTTTAAAGACCTCCATGAATTATTTTTGCTTTTAGTTTCAAAGGTTTTTCACAACTACTTCATTGCAAAATAGCACAAAATAAATTCAACGTATATATAACAAAATATTAAGACTCATAGATTGTGTAATCTCATATAAAACCTTCGGTACGTTTTAAAAATTCGTTTGCTTCTATCTCGCGTCAGAAAATGTTGCAAAACTATCTAGCTGAAAAATAACGTCGAATGAAAATCTATCTGAGATCCAAAGAGTACAAAAAAGTGAATTTAACTGATTAGATAAACATCGAAATTATACAGAATAGTTTCAGTTAGTGATCGAATTGCATCCCAAGCTTTAGTCGGAGATTAAGTTATGTTCGGTGAAATTTTACGATTTCAATTCGATATCCGTCGATGTATCGCAGCGTGTCTATTCCAAAAATTTCAACGAAGATATTCGAAGCAGGTTCTAAACTCTGACGAAATTGGAACTGGAAAATCCTCTGGAGTTAGATAACAGAAACTCTAAACCGAAATGCTCGGTTACACAAGTAGCGTGGGACTATTTGTCGCGAGATCCGAAACGAAGAACGCTTTCAAACTCGTAATCCGATTTCGTGGGCGTTTTAAACGTCCCATGATTACCCTCCATCCACGTGAAAGCTAACAAACTTTCCTCTTCTTTCCCTAGGGTAAATTTCTCGTTCAAAAATACTCCGTAACACGTATCGAAGAAAGATATTAGAAAAGTTTTCAAGTTTTCGTGCTTCAATATAATATTCATCGTTATTTATGGTTGTTTTTCAACTATCTGACGATACATCTAGCTCCACTCATTTTTGCTGGTGAATTTTTAAATTTCTGTCATCGAACATACTCTGCCAGTGAATATTTAAATATTGGAAAATTTGTAAAAGATATTTTTAAGAGTTGCCAGAGAAACGCGATAAATTAAGAATCATACGTGTCGACCTCCCTTGACTTGTACTTCATCGAAGTAGCTTGTATGAATTTCGTGGAAAATTCTGCGAAATAATAGTCAGATACTTAAATAAATTTAATCTTCGTTGCGAATGTGGAAATTCAACTGACGCGAGTGTTGCTTTAATGGAATATAAAGGAAAATACGTGCATGCAGGTGGATAATGTCATTTTGACGATCATTACGAACCACTCTTATCGTTCTAAACGCAGCACAGAAACACGAAGATAAATGGCGAACATCCTTTACAACAACGTCGTTAATTTTTAAGATTACTCCAACGTCCAAGTGCACGGTTGAGAGGCTCTTGTTTGAGAGCTAGGTCCAGTGGTAATTAGGCCTGTGGAATATTCAACTACCGAACTATCAATTTCTTTCGCTTCATTAGAAATTCCTATTAATCGTTGGATTTAATTGTTTATTTAAAAACGCTCAAATAATAAAGATAAACTGGCGGACATAAGTATTAAGCACGCAACGCAAAACATATTTGATGTACATTCAAGCAAATTTTATTTAATATTTAATCTTGGATTTAATATTTTATTTCATATTTAATCTTGAATTTAATATTTAATCTTGAATTTAATATTTTATTTCATATTTCATGTTATAAGACAAATGTGATATGGGGGAAATAATAGGTTCACGATAAAATAATTAGAAAAATAAAAAAGAGCAGTGGGAAGTATTTTTACGTACCGAATATAATATTTTGTACAGACACGGCAGGTATCTAAGGCGTATGCTCAACAATAATACCAAAACACGTGTTTTGATGCATCGTAGATTAAAGAAGTTTTACATACAGGTTGAGAAATAGAAAGAATGACTATAATGGATGACGATACGTTCCAAGGTAATTCTTAAGGAGAATACTGGGTTGCTACATGCTACATATAGCTTTTGTGGCACCATTGAGAGCTATCGGCAAATAGGATTCCATTATACATAAATGAAACTACACATACTACTTAGAGAATAGTAATTAACCCATACTCTTCCAAAGAATAACGCATTACAGTTTGCGCTATTACATTATTGTGCACGTTGCAAAACTTCTTATTTTAAAATATTAATCAACGCATTGATTTTTGCTATTTTCTTCTTTTCACACTCCCATTCAAACACTCGTGCGCTCAACGATAAATCGATTTAGGAGAAATTTCGGGATGCGAAAACGCAGAGATTGCATGTAATACGCGAAAACATATTAAATATTCAAGGTATAATAATTATAATATTCAGTGGACGAAATAAATTTCTGCTTGAATTCCACTTCTTGAATTATGTACATAGAGCTACAAATTTATGTAAATGTCCCCAGCCATTTAATTAATTGTAAATGGAAAGAAACTACCCACGTTTCATGAATAATTGTACAAGATAAAAAAAAATACACATGCAATACGGAAGAAAAAGGAATGGATCAGCTAGAATGCGCTTGGTATTCGAGAGAGCTGGGTTGAACGTGGCGTGAACACATGCGATATTCAACGAGTACCGAGAAAATGCAGCCGGGGATATTCATCCCGGGACGTTCGAGCAACAGTTTTTCTTGCGAGCAACCCCACTGGAGCGTATTCGAGTCTGCCTGGAATCCAATAAAAGGAGCGAGGCCGATCTTCGCCGGTCATCGCTTTAAAACAATAGCACGAGACAGGAGAAAAATGCAATGGAGAATGTTCAAGATACTCTCCACGATGGAGCATGTTCTCTTGCACGATCGATATTTCCTTTGCCTTTTTATTTTACGATGAAAATACTCGTCTAACTGTTTCGTTTAATTAAAGACTTTTCTTGTTGCCTGTCAAAAAAGAAAAAAAAACAAAGAGTTAAAATACCTTAACGTTGATCGATTATAGAGATAATCGCCGAAACCTGTGTTCTGGAAAGTGAACAAGCCTCGTAATCTAACGGAAGCAGAAAGCTGCATCGATCGGCATTTCTAAGGTCTGCGCATTATGGGGGTTCATGCGGTCGGTCTAATGGTATTATCAACCCTTAAAGCTGGACTGCTTTCAGGTCATTGGCCAGTCGGCTGCATTCTTTCCACTTTTTCTCTCCCTCCTTATCTTCCTTCCTTTTTTCTCTCTTTGTTCTTCGTCCGCTCTCCTTAATTAACTTGGTTTCATTCGAGTAAATTAACACGAAAGCGCTCTAAAAATGGCACGACCCACACATGCACAGGATATACACTACCGTTCGGTTCATTGTCACAAAGGGAGAGTTCATTGGCGCCACCCGTGCGTTACGTCGCCAGCTTCGGATAAGGTCACAATAGAGACCCTCTTGAACTGCAATTTTCGACAAGATGTAACTTCAACGCTAAGAATATTGCGAGGTTAGTTATTCACGCGAAGTTACAGGGATTCGTTTCTGTGTAATCGAGCAGCAGGTTAAGATTAAGAAAATTCCTAAGTTACGGAAAATTTTATCCAATGAAATGAAGGAGTATAACGTAGGACCTAGTCACGCAACAAGAAGTATAGTTTTTTCAGGAAAATTAATTGGATGTGCTTATCTGAACCCTTCAAGTATTGAATTATGTCGGTGGAATATTTTTATCGCCGGTCTTCTTTTAGATATTTAACAGCCGATAACAATTAATCTAAACATAAATATTTCTTACATATTCGTAATTCGTTATTTTCGCTCAATCAAATAGCTATTTTGTTTTTTTTTTTTCTTTTATTTTCTTTACATAAAACGTACGTAGAATGTTTTCAACGCGACATAGAAAGTTAAAAATACCAGTAGACAGATGATACTGTGTAGTAGTAGTAGTAATCCACCACTGCATATGGTGCATCGATTCAATTATTTAAGTAGCGCGACTGGTACAACTGTTGCATTTTAATTTCTATGTATTTCGACGAAATGCAACTCCAATAATAGTCGCACTCTAATAATAGTGAATTTATTAAACGCGTTACTGGAATGAATGTTAGTAGTTTCTAACGCTGGAATAAGGCTAAAGCAATTACGAAGTATTACTTTACTGAAAAAAAAAGAAAAAGAAGAGAAGAAACTGGTTCATTAATAAAATGACCAATCGAAATGGAAAGTGGAAAGAAAAACTTGCAAATACATAATTGGCCGACTGTTAATGGGAAGGAAATCCGTTTTTTTCCTTTTTTCACGTAGCAAAGGTATTCCGGCAGGTCAGACGAACGACGTTAAGGTTCACGTACACCAGGTGATCGCGATCTTAACGCGGAGTTGGCGTGCACCTTATCTGGCACAATGTCTAGCTGCCAGTTGAGTTACGAAGTCCTTCGAACCAGCAAGAAGGACTTGACTTTCCAGCAACTTTTACCTGGTCACTTCCACGTGCTACTGTCAAGGTTGAGGTTTCAGGATCAAGTCTCGTGGCTTCGAGGTCCAAAAGCTATGTCAACTCTTGCTTAAAACGTCTTCAAAACTAAAAACTTTATCTTTATAAATGGCTATAAATGCTTGTTTATTATCAGAATTTACCAATATATCGCGAAAGCCTTCATACCCTCTTATTACTGGAATTTGTTAATTACATGAAAATGTGATCCATTAAGAACGGAAACATTACTTGTCCTAAGAATCCAAGGAAGATGTAGGGAAAGAGACAGCTAATCGCTATGAAAATTATTTTTATATATCCATTTCGTAAAGCGAGGTAAACTTCCATCAAAAAACTGTATTTTAGCATTAAGTTATGTCATTTGTTCCTCACTAGTCACATTACAATGATGATTCAGACGACAATGTGATTGAAAAAAATATCATTCGTCGTTTATATGGTTTCTATGCAGTGATCTATAAAGAAATTTATTACGCAAAAATTCGCTACCCCTGAAACCCATTTAAATTCCCTTTAAGACATTTCTCTCTAGAACTGAGCCATTTAAGATTCTAATCTTAAGTGATTTATCCTGAACTATCTACACGTCCCAATCCGATTAAAAGTAGGAAAAATGTTTGAAGTTTTCGCTGGTCCTAATTCGATAATGAGAGACTGTAAATTCTATTCGACGATCGGACAATTCACGTGGCGAAATGATCAATGCCAGGGTTTCTACACATGCAAGGTCAAGACCCATTCTTCGATCACTACACACACACACACACACAGACATCGGTTTCGAGCGTTTACTCGCACGCGAGCGCGTTTGGAATATTTCAAAAATTACAAAAGCAGACCTGCACTAGCAACAGTGCCGATAATCTAACGATTTGTTGCAGTCATTAATGATCCCGAGGTTGGTTATTAAGGTCGCAGCAGGCTGGATATCGCGATAAGCTCGAAAAATTCCAAGGCTCTCCCAGTCGTCGTTTACCGACACGCGAGTTCCAGCAACGGGTCCACGACCAATTCGATTTTCCACTGGAACTTTCGTGACTGAAGGGTCTGATTAACCCTTTAAGTGCGGATACATTTTCATAAATTACTCCCTTGAAACGCAGAGAAAGAAGAAATAACGAAGATACAGTAGCTCGTGAAAGTATCCGAGCAATTATAGAGGTCTTTTATGAATATATTATCTGTGCTGTAGGAAACGTTTTGAAATTTCGTTAACGTTACAACGAGACACAATTATCACGATTAGATCGATAAAGTTAGAAACAAATATGAAAATGTCACGATATTTTCTAATTCTTTCGTTATTACATATTACAGACAAATAAGTTCCTCATAATCAGACCGCGAATTTCTATGCATTTTTATATCTTTATAATCAAAAAGATGATATCTAAGTAGAAATTTGTTTCACCCATGTTCGTTACAACACTCTGCTTGGAATACTTTACAATATTCTTGCATAGTATATATGAATTTTGTACTTTTTGCGCTTTTACATTTTCCATTAATGCACGAAAATCCGCATTCTTCTCACTGCGTACAACAAGCTTCGCTATTCCTTGCAAAAGGTTGAACATTGAATTTTGAGATGTATAAACTTGTCTCGAATAACCCTATCTTACCGTGTTCCCTTTTCTACCAGCTGAATAGTCCGCATAATATTCACGAATCGAACATTCGAACCGATAGGAATATTCCTATCATATCCTTGTTTCCAGTCACCGACAGGAGGAATCGAGACAGGCAGTAAATCAGAGTGGTGACGGTGGCTAAATGGATTCGAGAAATTCCAGTTAGGTGGGACAGAAATGTTGGCCATAGTAACCGAACCAAATATCCAGGCTATCCGACCAGTCGCCGATCCAGAGGCCGTGAATATTGCTGCTTGGCATCCATCCTGACAGGGACACTTTTTCCATTTTCATTTTCCACGTACCATGCCAAAACTGCGACTGACCTACTCAACTTTGCTGGATAGAGGCAATTTTCCAAGGTGACCTTACGATAATTATCTCCGGATGCAGAAACTTCAGTTCGCCTATTAAGAGTCGGACAAATTGCCTTCATAAAACGCTATTGGGCGTAAGTTCAAGAGTACACAAGATAATATCGTCGGTTCTTTAAAGGAAGAGAAGAAATCGAATCTCTGATGTACGATCGGAGCGTGATACAAATCAGAGTCTTAAGTTGGGAGATTAAGTACGCTGGGTATGCTGAAATCGATATTTGTTCAGCGTGTGCGACTATCGTGGCCTGTTTTTCACGATTAAAACGATTCAAAGAGAAAAAGCAAGTCTGATTAATTATTGGCATTTAGCCTGGTGATAGATTGCCAGTTTTGTTGCGTTCCGAGTACCCAATTTAGTGCGATGCTTAAAAATCTTCCAAACAGCTTACGTTATTTCAGAACGACCTGTGTGTTACGGAGTTTGTAGCCAAAATCGTCTTGCTTTGGACTCGACATAGATGAATTTAATGCAATGCTTGTAAATCCTAAAAATACGTTAAAAGACAAAGTACACAGAAGAAAGTAAAAAGGCTATGTGTTGGGATATAAAATTGAAGGCAGGTCTGTGAGCAAAACAGGACATTCAATACGGCTGGAAATATACAGTAATAAATGGCTTTACCCTTTCGGAGGTGTTACAGAGGCTTTCGAGTGAGGGATGATCGCGTTAACCTCGGGTAATTGAACCCTCCTTCCCTTTCCCTTGCTTTCCCATAGTAAAGGCTATCTCATCCTTTCGAGTCTACTTTCTCGGATATCGTGTGTTTAGATACGCCTCTTCCCGGCTGTCGTCCCTAGGTAATCATCGCGTGAATGTTTTGAAAGCTTCTTAACAACGATGCAACACGATTATACGAAAGGGCACAGGTTCATTGAAAGAAGAGAATCGACGATACTCTGGATATTTAGGGAAGGCGTTCTCTTCACTTGCCGAAACTCGATGAAAATATAATGAACATTGGACGAAGCTGCGCTATTTCGAACGAAGAAATCAAGTCGTCCTTTCTTTATGCAGACGACAGAACCGTGAAAAAGCCACAACAGGTGGAATCAGAAAGTCGCATAAAAAGATTATTAAGCGGAATGGGAGATATTCTATGAATTCCCTGATTTTTAGTGTAGTTTACTGTAGCGATAATATTCTTTGTATGTGTATCTAAATGTACAGATGATTTAGGTGATATTTTTATGAATACTCTTTACGTAGAAATAAATCCTTCTGTTTTAAAAGATTCTTAAAATACGCACATTAAATACTTGTTCAAAAAGTAGGCACAATTGAGCGACAATTTGCACGACAATCACAGACTTGGTGATAGTAAATGAAATTTACGAATTTTACGAAATGCAAGCTATTCGAGGATCTTATTTGACGTAAGATTATAAGAAGCCATAGTCATCTACGTACTTGTAACTTATCAATTAATTAAATATCATTAGTTGATACATTATTTAAAGGATCCAAGTATCGCTACATTCATTTATATATCATTACAAAACCTTTCCTTCCAGTAAATGATCCAAGACTTTTGTACAATGCTGTACACTTTCGCAGAGAGCTTCTTCTGAAAGAATTTCAAATATCGGATTGCATCGTCAGTTGGTAATTTATTGTACAAAAGATCTCTCGAGTATCTTTACATTCATTCGTAACAACGAAATATTTCCTTTTAATAAATGGTCCAAGACTTTCGTAGGTACAGTACCATACACCTACAAAGGGGGTTTCTTTCGCAAGAATCTTAAATATTTGATCGCATTGTCAGTTGATAATTTATTGTACAAAAGAGTCCTCGAGTATTTCTACATTCATTCGTAATAACGATATCTTCCTTTTTAATCAATGGTCCAAGACTTTTGTATTGTACAGTACTCTACATTTTCATATTAAATTCATCTTTCATTTAAATTCGCTAAATATTGGACAGGAACGCTAATATTAAAATCCAAATTACTTACGATCTTATGATGAAGATGCTGAAGCTCCCTTTCGGTGACCCGCCTTCGAGATAATTCGCGTTGTTCCCTTCTATATTGGCTGTACTTGTAGAAGAGATACATGCCAGGAAGCGCGAGAACAACCAGGGGTTTCATCAGGCTGGCTCTTCCGCTTCCTCCGCGAACACGAGGCTCTGGAGGTTCGTCAAGGTCCTCCAGTTGGCCAGCATCCTCGGCCAAAGCTGGCACCACCGGCATGATTGATTATCTAAAACAGAGAAATTCGAAAATTAGTATGGTGGTTACATATTGTTAAAATCGATATTCACAAGACAAGAAGAAAAATGGAATCGAGTGAATGAATAAAAAAAAAAAAAAAAAATTAGATTCATCGTTATACTTAAACCTGCTACGTTCTTTCGATCGTCTTCGATCTAATTATATTTTCCTAACGTTAGAAAATATCTTCACAAAATTGGTATGCATGATGCCTCGTTTTAATTTCATGTTGAAACATTACAAATTCTCTCTTTTTGCTGAAATGAAAGCAAAATTGAAATATAAAAATTATTAAAAATATAAAATTGAAATTAAAAATATAAGAAAGCGCTATAAATTTATATCTAATAAGAGCAATGAATAAATATAATATACATCACATAATAAACAATTGTCAAGGGATATGGTAAAAAAATTAGCCTACTACAAAAATTACTAAAATTCACAGTATATCGATTTTAAATTTTCTTTTCTCCATCACTGTATTCGACGATCTCATAATGATCGCTTTCTCTATATCGATTGCTCCTTAGGAAAATTAATCCAGCCATTCATGATTATTCACACCACTGGAAAATAACTCCTTCGAGTGTTCTAATTGTTCGCAACTATGTACACGCATTGCATCTTGTATAGTGAAACACGCGTCAAAGGGAAATCGTTTCGGCGCTGATTAATTAATGACATCGCATCCGATTATTACCGTGTCGGACAATAGGTTGTACCGGCGTATTGTACTTCATCGAGGATATTGAAACGACGCGGCTACCATTTCAATTGGCCGGAATGCAGTTGACAAGAGAAACGCAGCTCTCCGAGTCTCATAATGGATCATTTGTTCGAAACGCTTAATTAGTCGCAACACTGACTCTTCAACGTTAAAAAACTTCTACATGCTCGTACATTCGGTGGCTGGTGAAAGTGTACGAACACTCCCAGAAGCTTTATATGTATATATTATAAAAAACATTTTGAAATTTATTGGCACTGTAATGGCACACGGCTATCGTAATTATATTGGTAAAATTTGAAACTGTGAATAAACTGAGAATGCACGTGGAAGATACAAGATATTTATTGCAAGCATACTTTGTAAAGACCATCAAAGTATTTGAACAGTCCATTATTCGTTGTTAATAAGTAGATCGCAGATTTGTACGTATTTTTATAAAATTTGAAGATGTAAAAATATACAGAATGAACTAATATGTAAAAATATATGCAAAGTAGAATACTTGTTACGATATTTGGTAGATAGACAAATTTTCTACCTAAATTTCACTTACTTATTTATCTTCGTGAAAATATGAATTTCCATAAATGTCTGCAGTTTATTAACAAGGCGAACAAGAAAACGATGTATAGTGAAACCATTTGTAGTACCAGTTGTATATTTAAGACTACTACTCAATTTTTCACTGAGTGTATACTTGCAATAAATGTTTTATATTATAACTTCTGTACACATTTTCGGAATGGTTTCGAACGTTACTGTTCATAGTCACGATAGTCGTGTCTGGCCACATTTACACTGGTCACGACATTTAATGCACATAATATATCGAGAAAAATATTCTGTAGTAAATATTTGAATATTTTCGTTAGCCACTGTAGTCTATCAGTCTTTAAAAGAAAGAATTCACTGAATGCTATGTGCAGATCTCGGGAATGATTCTTTATAGAGTGATCGGAATTTTTATATGTTTCGCGAAGAATTTCAATGTACTGATAAAAGTTCAGCAGGCGAGCTGGAAGAGTTCTAGGTCAGCGGGAGATGACTATTGGGTATTGGTTTTCCATCAAATCGTTTTTTACAATCCCACGTCCCTTGTCATCTGTATTTCTTCCCCCGTTTCCCGATATTTATAATCCTCGTTAATGTCTTCCTGAAATACCTGGAATGGAACAGTTCTCTGTTGCAAGTGATTAGAGTAAAAAAATAAAAAAGCAAGGGAAGATATGCCAATGCCCTATCTTCTGCTCCGTGATGCTTTGGTTATTGGAAAAATTGAAAGGAAAAAAAATTCGAAGCCTTTCATTAGAATCACCATATGTGCTTTTCAGAAGTCATTGATCAACTCCATTTTGCAGGATGCTCACAATTTCATTAGTCAGATCCATAATTAATATTCAACGCCTCAGAAAGCAGAGTACTAGTTTCTATGAATTTGTTTATTACACGCAGAAATATATATATGTGTGCATACAATATGTATAAATAACGCTTATGTACACGTGTATAAATAATCGCAAATTTCAAGGTACATTTTGAAAAATCATGCTGGTAATTGTAATTTTCCCTAACATTATGGTTTACGAAAGTGATCGACGTCGCTTCTCAGCATCTCATATGTAACCTCTTATGACAATCGACGTTTCATTGATCCCACGTATTGATTATTTTGGTGGTTCGAAAAAATTTGTCTATCAGCTGGACAATGTTCTGACGGATTTCCGTGACTTCAATGAAATTTCGTACTGTGCTAGCCGGTCGTTCACCGACTATATTTAATTCAGCCGTCTACTTGCCGTGCTATTCTTAACCAGCTGCTCTAGAAATACGCGAGCTGTTACGTCACCCGTGGCTAGGTCGTGTACCCTTGCATCGTTGCAATTTGCACCCGAGATGCTGCTATCGTCTCTATCAGTGGCGTTAGGATAATAGTAGTCTTCGTGGTATCTTGAGATCTTGAATTAAAACATCGAGTAATGCTACTATCCATTGATTTAGTAACAATGATGATAGCATGTAAGATTCTATATGGTTTTAATGGAGCTTGGAACTAAGGCGAGATATAGTACTTTATCTAACTTGGAGATTCTGAGTCACTTGAATCTTCCTAGATTTCTATTAATTTGTACATCGAAGTGGTTGAATAAATATAGAAGAAAAAATATGAAGCTACGTTGCTTCATTATAATCTTTGTGATTTATTTATCAATTATCTACGTAAGAGTAAGATGATTAGATGATGCAGCATCTCCAGTGATTGATGAACTTTGTAATATAAAGGTCTTACAGCGTTTCCTATTTTTAATAAAACTTTGGTATTCAATGTACATACATTAGGAACTTTAAGTTGCATTTGAGTTTTAAAAATATTAATTGCCATATTTTGTCATGCTACTGTCATATATCTAAATACCAATTCCTGATGTCTCTGTGACATACACAACTTCTTCTAACTGTGAAGCTAGTATAGGTAATAGCTGTCTGGAGACTTTTGAGTGGGTGTTTCTTATTAAGATACAGAATCACAAATATGAAGTACCCAATTAATTTATAGAAAAAAAGACATCTTTTGGATGATTAAAACAAATTGTATTAATCAGATTACGTTTATGGAAGAATGGGTGACAGCAAATATTTCAAGGGAAACCTCCATTCTCGAGTTCGATTTTTCTGCCATTGTCAAGGTGTCCAGGGCTGATATATGCTATCAATTACCTTCTAGTCGATTACTTGAAGAGAACGACGTTCATCCTTTGTGGTCAACCAGTGGTTACTAGTGGGTCACTTTCTCAAAAATTGTTCCTGGCAACTATCTGATTGCTGTATATCTCAGGAGTGTTGTAGCACTACTCTTCCAGATTCTGCTATCATGGATAATGATCATCAAGGTGGTTGGGGACTAACGAAATGGGGAAACTAATTTATCACCCGAGTTCTTGCTATACGCTTTGCCATGATGAAACTGCGACTTGGAAAAATTTCCGCATTCCTTGAAACAATTCTACCAGGATGAGGATTCTCGAATATAGAGAAAAAGTTCTAGCATCGATGGAACTTTTAAACTTGAGAAGAAAGAGAGATTGAAGAAACGAAAAGGATGCAAGAGTACTGAGACAAATTTCAATGGAAAAAAGAAAGGAAGGAGGTTAGAACAATGAAAAAGAATTTTCCAGTAATTAAAAAGATAGTAGAGACACCAAGCAGGAAATACTAGAAAAAGAAAGTGTAAAAATGAAGCGTAAAAGGAATCCTAGTGATAGAAATAACAATGCGAAAACATTAGGAAGAAATTTCATCGATTAGAAAAAGCAGCGCAGAAACTTTAAAAAAAATAGCTGCAAACATAAAAACAAAACAAGAACGTTAGAGAAGGAATTCTACGGCTAAACAAAAAGAGAGAAGTGAGACGTAAAAATCTAAAAAAGAACTCCATTTACACAAAATAGTGCAAGGACGTTGAAGAAAGAATTCTAACAGCAAAAAAGAAGGGAGCATCAGGAGGAAATGAAGAAGGATTTCCAACCATGAAAAAAAATAATGCAGCGCCATCAGAAAGGAATCCAGCTATGAAAAAAGTAGATCAAAGGCAGAAAAAAGGAGTCGTAATCGTAGAAAGCCAAGTTAGGAATACCAATAATTCCTTATGTTCTAATTTTAGAGTAAGTTACTGGACCACACAAAATTCAAATCTCATAAGATTTCTGTTAATTTGCTTACGTCCCGAACATGAAAAATTTACGGTGGTCTCATTTACGATTTCGATTAGATCGTGGATGTAGTTTATACAGATTCATGCTATTACTAACATAGCCAAATTTGTAAAGTCTAAAGATTAGTTACATATTTACTAAGTAGCGAGATTTGTTTCTAACGATTTAATAATATATGTCATAATGAATCACATTATCCTATCAATAATTATAGAAAACTGATTACATTCATGTTTCACGAATAAATCTAAAAAATAATGGGTCATTTGACCAATGGGAACAGAAATCTACTAATCTAACTTAACCTATTTACACTTCATTTTCTCTGTGTTTCGCAAATACTCATTTTCGTGTTTGTGGACTATGGAACAATTCCAAATCGAACAAGGCTCGCTAAAAAAGGACGCGGTCTTCCTAACCGTAGTAAAGATAATAGCGTGTAAAGTGTATACGCGAAACTCGATACCGTTCTCTCGAGATAAGAAAACGTATCAAATAGAACGCGCGTTGTTCTACTAGCAATTGAACGAGCCGTTAAAAAAGGTTGGTACATGGTTTGCAGTATCTCGAAAAAGGTAAAAAAAAACGAGTAAGAAATTCGATACGAGGCAAGGCGTTTTCGACGTGTCGTGTACGTGTAACATAATCTAAGCGTGTGCTTTTGTACGTGTTATCGCTTCGAGTGGCAATACATTATCGGAAATGAGTCGATATATTGACTGACGTTGTACATCCGACACCGTAGAAACGCACGCCACCTTGGGATTCACTGTTTTTCGAGCAAGGGCAAGTTCACGCGTTTTTTCCCAGACTCCGAAAAAAACTCCAACGAGCACGGCTACACGGATACTGCGGCTCTACTTTTACGCCTTTTAGCCGGGAAAAAATGAAGTGATAAGTGAGAAAACACGGCAGCGTGATATGAACAATTTGTAGTTCTTTAAAATTTGACGCAGATTTGAATGAGAAAAGAGGATGAAAAATAGTAAAAAAAGAAAAAAACAGCGCTATAAGTATTAAGATCTACCATATAAAGTGTTCTACTTTATAGTATCAATTTTCTCAATCTTCATTTTTTTATTTTAATGAACACTTCTGTTTTTGAATATACACTATTACATATCATTTTAAAGCGGAGAATTTTCTCTTCCACATACATATGTATAACTTTAATATTTTTTAATTAAAGTCATCCTTTTTAAAATTCAATGAAGCATGAATTGTAAAAAATCATTGAATGTTATATACAATCTAATACACAGAAGGAAAAGCTGAGGGGAAGAAGAAAAATGTCAAGGAGCAGTCGTATCAAAAATACTCTTAGAAATTGTATGTTATTATAGCGATGATTGAAGAAATAACATTCAATACTCTATAAACATCTGAATAAATTCCTTTGGAAATTCCAAAGGGAGGGAGAAAAGAAGGAGAAAGAAGGAGAAACACAACACCATATATGCATACCAGCTCTTAATACGCGAAACATTGAATTCTCTTGTATCATTTTTCTAAATCTTCTTTCTCTTCAATAAATACCTCTGCAAATGTATCTTCAACTGTGATGTAAATGTAACTTCAACTATCTAAATTAACCGTATTTCTTTTAGAATGCAACAAAATACAATCCTTAAAAGTTAAATGTTTTATGCTATAATCTCATATATATATATACAATAAATTCCACACAAATTTCTCCAGACATTCCAAGGAAAAAGAAAAGAAAAAGGAAGGGGAGAAGGGACGCAAGGAAGAAGATATCGTCGAGAAACGGTCGAACCTCGAACCGCGCTGTTAAAAATTATTACGCTATTATCACGACGATTATCGTGCTCGATCTAATATTACACGTACATATGCGTCTCGCCTTGACATGTCGTAATGGCGGTCGCAAGAACAAGGACACCCACCGCGGCAGGATAACATCGTATCGCATAGGCTACACGGCCAAGTACACGTCCTGTGCTCTGACTTCTATTTTTATGCCACTTTTCCTCCCTCTGTTGTTCACCGTTGGCCCGACTTCGATTGTGCCGTGTGTTGCACGATTAGAATCGATCTGCCCACTCTTTTCCCTCATCCTCACGTGACTCCACGCGAAACCTGATGCCGTGACAGAGAGAAACACACACGCACACACACACACACACAAAGAGGGGGGGGGCGGGGGAGGGGGGTCGTTTTCTGATTTGGTCGCGAAACGTCATCGACGCCTATACGCGTTTTAGTGGAAAAACGCTTCGAATAGAACACGAATCGACCATTCATTAAGTTCCATTGTAGTATCATTAACGTTTCGAGTACGCTAGCCTAGTGTTATCGAATTGCAGCAAACGTGTAACTTTAGACAAGCTGAGAGGGGTTGGGCAGACAGAAATAACGCGCGGTTTCGTGCACAATTTTACCGTATTACGGATACAAGCCTTTAATTAAACAAACGGATAAACAACTAGTCATCGTCCCGCTGCGACTGCCACATCCATTAAATTATCAAAATGTTAACGAGGATCAGAAATAAGAATTTTATTTTTACACTCGAATATCCTACTTTCCTATTTCAATTTATAGCAATATTTTGATTATTGTAACACGTATAGTTTTGATAAACAATGATTCGAATGTCTGTGGTGCGAGCAAGATATGTACACCGTTGACATACATATATCGTTCGACATGATCGTCGCGACATTTTCAGCAAGCGGTTACCTGATTAGGCTCGACAACACGTTTCTACGAGCCCGTGCGAATTTACGAGGCGAAGTTACGAAGGCCGTTCATCGTCAAGGATAGAGCACAGCGATTCGACCGCATATGTAAACACAGCCGGCGATTGGTCGAAGGCACCAGCGATAACACATCGCAAAAAAGCCGCCAATTCTTAACAAACACTGACACAAACCCACCCCTTAACTTAACTCGAGCTTTCAATCTAACCATTGACACACGTAACGATCCCCCGTAATAAACCAATTCTCGTATGTAATTCCACCAAAAATTCACCAAACGAGCTTCTACCAAACAGCTCCTATTTACACTGCCTACCTCTGCCCGATTCAATTCGACTCTCGAACATCAATCGTATGATATACATCGTGTCACAGCGAAAAAATGGGAGTATAGTATAGTATCTAAGCAACACCGTGATAACTGTCACAGAGCACTTACGTCGTGGTCGGTGGTTTCGTTCGATGGTGGATCGCGCCAGAGCCCGGTGTCCACGGGGTTAATCGGGGACGTGCGCGTGAAGGTGAATGGAAAGGCGGCGAGAAACGAGCGAAAAAAGCACGAGAAGAGAGACGAACGCCAGCGCCGGCGACACGAGCGTTCCTCGTGCGCTCAGCTCAGCTGAAACATCGCCGAGCAGCGACTGCGAGGCTGCTTCTACCGGCGGCTGCACTGTGCGCCTGCAACGAGGCAAACCGCGCAACGGGTCTGGCTCGTGGCTGTTCGCCGCGACCCGGCAATTTCCGCCGCAACTCGGCCCGTTCCGCCAATAGCCGGCCGACCTCGATACTTTTTGGCGGTCTTCGAGGAACTTCGACCGCCTGCGCGTACGAGCCACAGGGTTGCAACTACGCGACTCTGGTTCACGATTCTCGCCGCTGCTGTTCGAAGGCGCATCCATGCACTGCGCATCTACACAGGTTCGGTTCTACCTGTGCGAGCGTTCCTACCTTCCGAGTTTCTTTCTTGGCGTTGGCTCGGGTGCAGAGCTCTGGCTATATTCCAGGCGAGTTAAACCCGAGTAGGTTTAGGTTATTGGAAGGGGATTTGTCGGAAATTTTGACCGACCTACTAGAATTTATTTCGTAGGTTTGGAACCTGGAATAGAATAGATTTTGACGAGGATTGGTGGGAACCTTTCATTTGTGTAATACGTTCTAAGCATGGTACTGTGAGAGGGTGTTTGTTGAGAGATTTCGTTAAATCTACTGGAATCTATCGCAGGTTTATAGGGAAATATATGACCCATAATGATAAATTCTGACGATAACTATCGCGAGGCTTTATCCTATACAAAAGATTCTAACGTAGTGCTTGAGGGTTGTTAATAAATTTTGGTAAACGTACTGGAATTTATTTTAAAAGGTGGTTGATAATAAATTTTGTTAAATCTAAGCGAATTTATAACCTGTAACAAATGGTACTCTGACGATAATTAATCGAAGGGTAAATACTGAGTATCATAACGGTGCATGACAATCCATTGTAATTATGAAAATTCGTTATACTTTTTCAGACCGTAACAGCGTATCGTGACAAGAGAATGAGGTTGCGCGTTAATTAATTATGAAACTGAAGGGATGATACCCTTTATAGTTGAAATAGATAGCTAAACCCAAATTCTCAATATTCTGACATATACCATTATCATTTTTATTCCATCAATTACCCTCAACCCCTAAACTACCAAATTTATAACCCGCGTAACAAATTATGGCAATAAAGTTCCGAACCTTATTACGATGTTCATTTATGAAATTTTGCTTGAAATATTCCGCTGACTGTTACTAACCGATCAGTAAAGGATTCATCGAATCAATCATACGCGTGACTATTCAACTAGGGAGTGCGTGACGCAATGCACGTAAAAGCTAGAATCGAAGCATTTCTGTTGGCATAGTGGCCGGGTATCCACTGAGGTGGTACATGGTCCCCGTTGCTGATTCCTAGCGACGATGTTGCGCTACTGCTCTGCTGGAGAAGGATCGATAAAGGGAGGAGGGATGGAACCACCCGGGAAGAAACGACGGAATCTGCGCTCTTCCTTCCCCCAAACCCCTCGAGCACGTTGCTCACCCACAACGCATGACTGTTCGGTAGATTCGCTGATGTCGGTCTATTCTTCGGTTCTCTCTTCCACCTGGCTCCCAACCTCTTCTTGCCCCTTTTTTTCTACATCTATCTCCTCTCCCCTTTCTCTTCCTACCTTTGGAATACCAGTTCCATCTAGCCGTAGACGTACCGCTGCAATATTAGGGTTAGTGAACTCTGAATCGACGCAGATAAGCGTCCGAGCTCTTTTCACTAGGCGGCTGATTATTTTCCCGTGTGTAAAAGCGACGATTCTAATTCTTTCCTTCCTTCGTTAACTGGCCTAGCTTCCTTCTCGTGACCATCGTTTTCGCTGATTCGTTCGTGGAATGGAATTAGGTTAGGTCGCCCCTTTATTTGGTATTCAAGCATATGATAATTAAAGACGTGGTCGCGATGGGTTAATTAACCAGTCGTGGCCATTCATTGATGAGCGCATGGTCGGGAAGACCTAATATATAGGAGTACCTAGTTTGCGATCCACTGTGAGAAGAAGCTCGGAATGTTCCATGCCCCGTTTAAATAATTCATCAACAATTTATCAAGGAACACCTGTATGCAGCCAGCCTTGAGGAGTTCCTGGAAAATAAATGATTCTGCCTTGCAAGAGGTTTAGAAAGAAAAGAGTATAAGATACGGTTTCTTGGTTTCCTATCAAGATTCGAAAACCTATTGTATATAATTTCATGCTTTCGTCGATTCCCTTCCTCGTTTCCCCTTATTAAAGGTTTCCCAGTTATTATTATTCCCAAATTGGAGTTTCCTCACTGATTTTATCTACTTAACCACTCTCGAGTGCAACGTAATACTAAATCGGATTCTATCGTGTTAGTTGTACAAAACTGGCTGATCCCAGAGGCAGGCAAAAGGTCAGAGTAGATATACGCCCTCGCAATGCCGGTCCAGAAGACCGTGAGTCACTTTGATATTTTGCTGATTACCAGTGAACGTCAGTCATAAAATTGACATTGCCTCTCGATTTGGAATCGATGGAGCGCTGCCTTTAACTTCAACTACACGGATTAAAGCGGGAAGAAATAGATACAAAAGAACGCACCCGGAGACCGCGCGCACCCGAAAAAAATCCGTGAATCTTTGTCTCTCTTTCTCTCTCTCTCTCTCTCTTTCTCTCTCTCCGGTTTATGTGTCGCAGCCCGGCCGTTTCAATGCAGGGTTGGTAACGAGTACGAGCTTCTGACGTCTCCTCGAAATAACGAGGCCTCCGAACAAAAGTGCCCAGAGGTTCTTCTGCGCCTAAGTTAGGGGTAAAAGAGTGCCGTTACGTAATAATATCTCTGAAAATCCGGCGTGTTACCTCCTCACGAGTCACGCTGCCAGAAACAAGCAATTTAGTAGTCTTCTCTTTTGCTGCGAGGACCTCTCCAGAGTACACTACTCCTTTCTTCTTTCCCTTTATCTCCCGGTGTACGTCTACCAGGGACGCTTTGCAATTTGATAGAAAACGAAATTGGACAGTGTCAGTTTCTCTTGAATTAAGCTTAAATTTTTCAATGAATTCGTATATGTAAATTTTATGACTGGAATTCGTCTGGTTGTTTCGTTTATTATTTTACAGCAAAAGATGTATCGTATGTAATATCAGGAAACATAAGTGCTCGTTCCAAGCAATGCACAAAAAATAATTAAAGAAACGTAATTTAGCAACAAATAAAGATACTATTACTACGAGAAGTTAGGGTATGCATAAAGAATAATGGAAAGTAATGACATATTTTAATGTATGGCAATTTTGTCACATGTATAGGACATTTTATATGATTGCTGTGTTACAAAACGCGCTTGCATTAATAAGTCATATATCAGATCCTAACAGTGGTATCGTGAAAGAATATCTATTTGCGACGAATAATGTATCGCTAAAGTTTACATCGAACAACAATGATAGGGTCTGACGATGATTGAAAGATTGAGAATCAATAATGCTGTGAGTCAGACTATTTTCATTTTACATCTTCAAAGCTGTAATTTAACTAATTATGAAACTAAAAGGCCGATACATTAAAAAGTTGAGAAATGTGAGTGCGTTCGAATTGTCAAAACCTGAAATTTTAGTTATATATGGAGTTACATAGGGAGACGACTGTCGATTGATGAAAGTGAAATACAGCGACTTCTCATCTTGGTAAATGATTCGAGAAAGATACAAAAAGTCGACATCCTTGAATCGTAGCCAACGTCGTACGAGCATAGCCATTTTTCGTGACGTTTGACCCGTTTCTATTGGATGAGCATGACGTCACCGCAGGGAATGTCAGATCAATGGTCCCCAGGGGTTGGTGGCACTGCTTTCCTACCTGTACATCCTCCGGTATCTCGTTCAACCACCGTTCCTGATAAACACGTGCGCAGACTGCCCACGCGAGTTACAATCGAAATTATCGAGGATGACGACAGATACCACGTACGTTGCAAATTCTATGATTCACAGTTAGTCTAACTTGTTCCTTCCATATCTGTTAATCCAATCTGTTCGTTACCTTTAACATTTTCCCGTACACGTGTGCATTACTGGCACATTTTTTTCAACTGCCTCCCGTTTCTGTCTTTCATACGCCGGTTTATTAAAACGTAATCGCCAAAGAGGAGAATATTCGCTTTCAGTAAACATATTCCGCCCCCTATGAATCCTTCACAAACCCATTACCACGAAATTGTGTCCTCTCAATAGGGCATCAATCTCGGCTTAATAGTTTCAGTGACAACACTCATCTTCGAAAATTGATGCTCTCGTGATGGTGCTCAAACGTGCTTCCATTCTTTCTTCGAGACGTTCGATCGATTCACTTAATCTCGATACGATTGCTTCGTTTCGGTACAGTTTGTATCGTGGAGAGCCATCGAAGAGGCTTCTAGCTTGGTCGATGACACGGCCGAGAAAAGTTACTTTCCTCCCGGGTTTCGTGGGTGTTGAGAACCACTGGCATGACGTCACAGAAAGTTCAATGACGTCATAGACCGTTCGATACACCGCGATCCGATGGTGGGGGTTGGTTCACCGAGAAGCGCTCAGGACCACGGTAGGGGATAGGGAGGAAACGAAGCTGTGCACACATATACGTACACAGCGTCAAAAGGGAAGTGAGCGTGGAGAACGAGAGACTTTTCACGCCGTTGCAACTGAATGCTACTACTACACTGGCCTCGTAGATCAAAGAACTAGGCTGACAGATTCGGCCGTGTTGTTACCATTTCCTCCCAATCCTTTTCTCTCTCGACATTTCCACGCGGTGCTAAAATTCTATATCGCATGGCTGACGAATTTTTTCCACGAGATTTTTTCCCACAAGTTACGTAGAATTTTTCTTCCTATGTGTTGTTTAATCTTTTGCGAGTTAAAATAGATGGAGTATTTGAACGCTTACTACCACCACTGAGAACATTTATGCATATGACACGTTTGTGAAAATTCGGATTTCGATCGTGCCTTTAACGACACACCGCGCTTTCTTCTGACATTTCGTATCGTGGACAAACTACTAAAACACGATCGAGATACGAAGAGCCACAAATGTACTCTAGTTATATTAAATAGTATGGCGAAAGCTTAATATCTAGAAACACTGCTAGACGAGACGAAATTTAATATATTGAATCTAACTGATTAACACGTAATTACTGTAATAAATACAGCAGCGTGCAACAACATTTCGTGGTCGCTTATTATAGCCCGTTCAGAAACTGCACTGACTAATTTTATAAACTAAAAGGCAAGGAAAAGCGATGACATCTTCTAAGTGCTTTTTCCAATTTTCCTTGAAATTTACTATTACTTACTGTTGTATCCATAAAATAAGCGAACCTATGGAAGTATGTCACCCGTTCCTTGAGAATCGAACGTTTATTGTGTACCTGGATGACCGGATCGAAGGATTTACAAAAGGAGAAGTTGACCAGTTTGATTTCTGAGACGCTCGTAATAAGTACCGTATTGGTAAAAATGAAGCTGCAACTGCAAAAGAAGAAGTAGTTCCAAGTTGGTATTCTACGTTCCTAATAACGCACGATCACCTTATTTTCCCTTTGAACTTGCCAAATTCCTGTTTTGCCGATCAATACCAACATTTGGTATACCTTCAAGCCTCATTAATTTCACCAATTCACCGTATTTCCGCTTTCCACCGAGAATACATTTGCGAACGACAGCTGGAATGTCGCGTTCGAAGTATATAAATAAGTGGAAGGGGCGATGCTCGAGCAGCATCGTTACGTAACGCGATTTAACGGTCAAGAAGGGAGCGTTGACGGTGGTGTTTCCGGTGTTCCGTCTTCCGGCCAGTCGGAAACCACAGAGTGCACCGCGTCGCGGAACGAAAATTACAAGCGTACCTTTTATAAGCAGCCCTGACTGATAGTAGGGGGTGGCGCAATGCGGCTACCCTGAATTGCATCCCCAAGAACGGATAAACAGGTCGCTGGAGATCTTGTAGAACATTCGTTCTTGAAAATTGCCGTCCTTAAACCAACCTATTCCGTACACGAACAACACCCACAGATCGTTTGCCAATTAAAAATCAAACATTCCACAGAATCAGTGAATCGCGTCTTAAACGTCTTAAACACGGTATTTGACTGTGTGTGGAAATTGAAATAGAATTGAAGGCGGTAGTGTCGCGAAAATATTTCACGGCTCGTTTCCAGTCGAATTACTTCTCCGTGATCTTTTTCAACTTCTTCGCCGTAACGTCGCGTGAAAGACAGAACTTTCGTAGATGCAGCGGTTCGAACGAAGCGAGATCTTGTCTTGTGTACGAGCCGGAAAAGAAGTTTCAAACGAGAAGAGGATCCTTCAAGTTGGCTTCTTTCGAACGATAAAAGAGAAAATTCAGCTTTCGGGAACGCAACGACTAGGGTATATGTATGTCGAGAAAATCCTCGTTTAGATGCCGAGCCACCTGCCTCTTCGAGGCTCGGTATCCACTCAACGCGCCTCTTCTTCGTGCTCCAGAATCAGTCGACATACCGAGCTTCTGCTACCCTATTGCATATGCAAATATGCATGTGCTCGTGCAACCTGGACTTCCAGGTTAATTTGTCGCTTTTTCCTGGAATAACCTTAATTATCTTTCGATCGTTTTACTTATCCTAATTAAAATTATTAAAAGATTTTATTTTTATTTCGCGTTCTCTAACCCCTTGCTCTAATTCTATATTGAGCTGAACTTGACATTGTACTTCCTCTTATTCCTTCTACTTTTAGTATATAAAGATTATAGGGGGATAATAGACCACATTTTTTAAGTTTTATAGGAGAGATATTTTGAAATTCAATACATTATATTAATTAATCTAGTATTAACAATATTATATATTCTTATTTGGCTTTTTCTGTATACGATCTCTATCATATGACAGAAAATTCAGAAATATTTCGCTGCTCCGAGATGAATTAAATAGCATTTGCAACCTCAAATTCTACATGTTTTCATGTCAGGTTATTTCAAATTGATAAAAATTTTAATGACTACAATAACTAATGACATATTCGTGGTTCTTCGGCTTTTTACTACTAAAAACCCAAGAACTACAAATACGTCATCCAATCATCGTAAAAGTTTAAAATCTAAAGATTAATCAGCGCTGCTACTGAATATTTATGGCTGCTTTAATTTATGGCTACTTTATATTCTTTCCACTAAAACTAGATCATCTGAATCATTACATACGTCGCGCGGAACGATCGCGACTCTCCATCCATCTATATTCCACTTCCTTTTCCATGGATCGTTAAATCTCGAGGTGAATTGATTTTTTAGCAATAATAAAACTGGCGAAAATGCAGTTTTCGATGTTCTATTTTTACGTGCGACAGCCGATTTCCACATTTAATTACCCGGGCAAGATGAATGAGGATTTCCTGACTCTCGAGAATCGATTTCCTTTCCGTTGAAACAATGTCTGGCCGGAGCTATTCAGAAATTAGATGGAGGCCAACGAGAGAATTTCATAGGAATGTCTGCATTAATCAGCGAAGACCTTATTCCACGGGCAGGGGAAACTTACAGTTTATGTAATTTGTTAACGTTTGAATATCCACGCAAGAGGAGAAATTATAGTGAATTAAAGAGCACATAGCTCTTGCGAACAATAGTCGTGGAAACGATTATTCGATCTTCTTCTGAAATGTAATTCGCATATTGTTCCTACAATTGATGAAATCAGTTTATAAAATGAGTTAAGAATCACTTAGATTCATTAGAGAAGAACATTGGAATATTTTAAAGTGGTATTCAGTAGGATTTTTTCATTATCTTATAATTCGATGAAATACGTTTAAGAGAAAAAATTCGTGCTTCTTGTGTCGCCCTCGAAAGCACATGACAAAACCAATTGTACGTTCCTTACTCGGTAGGTAAAATCATACGAAATATTTCTATATTCCATCGATAAAGCGGCAAAAATCCCTATGGGGAAAACAAATATTCAGCCATTTGTTGTAGGCATAGAAGAACTCTATTATAACATTATATTACCATGCATATATTAACTGGAATCACAAATGAGTATGCAAAATTGTTATGAGTGAATGAAATGTATGAATGCACCTTAAGAGTACAACTAGTTCCTAATTTTAAATACGCGAACTATAAATACAAATGGATAAAATAGATAAACAATGTGCATAATATATACAGAGTACAAAACCATTGACTATCGACAAACTGTGCACGTAGTCGATGCAGTGATGGTATTATATATTTTAGTTACACTTTCCGTCACTGTAGTGTTGCAATCTTATTCCATCCCTAGTCGGTATTGTTGGAAATGACACGATAATGATAAGAGTTTACTATAGAAATCCTAATTTGTACTGGATTGATATATGTATATATCTACCACTTAATTACCTATCAGTAAACCTTAAACCCTCCAAAATATTGTACACGAATCACATAATTTGCATGAACGTTAGTAATACGAAACGATTCGCGAAATCGCGAAAATACATTATCCCTGCATTCTGCCGATTACAATTCAATTAGTCAACGCAATGATTCATCGTTGAGCCGTTTTCGAGTGTCGTCGTGGCTCGATTTGTTTGCGAGGATGTAACGAGCAAAACGGCGCGTGGGTTCATCATCCGGCGAGGAGAAATTGCATCAACACCTTGCGCCTCTATTAAATCTTTTCCGCATAAGTTAAACAAAGATTTGTGGCTCGCTGATTAACTCTTGGGTTAGTCACGTTCCGCGTATGTCAGAGTTCATCAGCGCTATCAACTTGTGTCGGTGAGTGCGTTTGACAACTGCCACTTCTCTGGTAGCAAGCAAATTTTCCCTCCAATGTGCAAATCAAAATAATATTTCTGCAGAGCTTCTATTATCAAGACATCGATTAACAGAACGATTATTGTAACTTCGATTAATTAAAAATTTGAGAGTCGTCCCCTGTATCGAAGATTGAGAAACAAGAATGAAAACTGAGAGAAGTTGTTACGTTTTTACTAAAAAGCCTTTGCTCCTGAGCCTTTGATCTCTCGAGGGAAGAATTTTTTGAAGACAGAAATAGATTAATTTCTTCTAAAGAAAAGGAATATCCTAAATATTGTCCAAAATCTGCATTCGTGAAGCTAAATGTGTCTTGCACATTATTCAATAATAATACTTTTCTCATGAAAGATTTTTTAAATGAGAGATTAGAATCTGATACAAAGCTATACAATAAATATGCTACGTATATAATAATTAACAATCTTGATTATCATATGTTTGCTTTTTTCGTTATCTTCCCAGAAAACATTTACTCCCAACAGTATCCACTCGGTTTTTTGTAATCGTGCATGAGTTGAAGAAAAATAACTTAAATACGAAGAATTATAAAGCAAGCTAGTATTACTGCATGTTGAGTTTTTTCTTAAATTCACGCACGACTGCAAAAGACATAATGAACAGTTCGAAGTAGATATCAACCGACTAAATAGATCTTATGTAAAAGATCTGTTTAAAGATCATCGATACACTCTTAAAGAAATACAAATAAGTCTATTACGTAATCGAATAGACAAAGTAAAGATATCCATTTCAGCGTCTTTTGAATTTTTGGAGCACAGAATTTCATTATTATTTTTAATTCGTTTGATCTAGAAAGATTTAGATACGAATTGGTGCATGGTAATCTGAGCCTGTTGAATTTCCGCAATTTCATCGTCTGACTATCAGGGAAATTGAGGAGAATTGCGAGTAATGAAACTTAAATGTTCATTAGACTACTTCGACGCTCCTTTCGCAATCTCGCGAATTCTTTGTTACGAATTTACGAGTTGCTAGCGAAAGCATCGACAGTAATAAGCGTGCAATCTCCACGTCGAGTGCATCCCACGATAACGATCTAAAAAATACTCGGGAACAATACGGAGAACGTAGGATTCTAGATCTCGAGAATTTGCTCATAACCCGACTAAAAAGAGGATTGGTCTCGAAGCAAGCTTTTGCAATTCACCGATGAGTCAACGAAAGTAAAAATACATTAGCGAGAGAAGAGGAGCAGTCTTTCTCGACTTATCGTGAAAACTTTCCTCGGTGGCGTCCTGTCATAGAATGTTACAAAGTCCTCAGATAACCAATGGTATTTCTGACATTTGTCAATCCTATCTGGCCAGTTCAAAAATTTGGGAAGAATGTCCATCAAGCTAACCGTTCAAATTAGTGACGCATATGGTGCGCCTCTATGTCGTCAATTGGTATCATTCAGTTTTTGAGTTTCGATTAGTATCGTTAAGTGACTCACAAGCATATTAATGAAATGTTATATAGTCTTTGGAGTATCTTCTATTTAAATTTGTATCCTATCTTTTACGCCATGAAGACTATCCTAATGCCATTTTCAGTATAGTTAAAATTAAATACCCCTTAAGATACAATAAGCTAACTCGACCGCAATTTGAATCATCGTGGTCGCCTATGATTCAACGATACCAGTTGAGGGCTAATTATCTAAAATTGTATTATTAGATCGTATAATTATTAACGCAATAATTTCTGTTTCTGTATTTTATAATCCTGCAGTTCGGCTTGGGTGTGTATGGCACAAAATGAAAATCACATTTCGATAGATACGTATTAAAATACAGATAGTTTTTAAATATTCGCTCTTAGTATTCTATTGAATCAGGCAAATCTTGCTACTTCACCAGCTTGCTTCTTTTTTCAATTATATAACTTTCATAAATAATGTTGCCGCTTATTATATGAAATAGCGAAGATATCTTACGTGGGTAGAGTCGGCGTAACACACTGCATTTATGCATTTCCTGAATTATTTCTTTCTTCCATCTTTGCACTCTTCAAATATTCGAAGTTATCGAATTTCCCTACAATTAGATCCATATTTTATTAATACACTTGACACGAGAGACATTAAACGATCGTCAGAGTGTTACACGCGAAAGCAAAACATGAAAATGGACCCTGACCGTTGCAACGTTTCCATTTCCGCCAGTCACGACGCAATATTGGTATTTATCAATAATAAAAAAAAAAAAAAAAAAACGGTGGGATTGAAAAAATATCGCTAAAAATATGAAAAATAAGGAACGAAGGAGAGACATTCGGATTTCACGGAAAAGATCAGACGGAGAGCGTGAAGTCTCGTGATTGCTGTCACCGCAGCAGGAACGTTGAAACGTGCGGATCGATAAGAGCTGAGTAAAACGTGCGGTTTTACACAGCGTGAGCTAAGTGTTGGGCAGCTTTTACTTTCACCTTTGAGGAAACGTGCGCCGCTCGTGTTGCGGCAGCCTGTCTTTATGGATCAATTATAATACGTCGATTAATTATTTCGAAATCCGAACCTGACCAGTTCCGCCAATATTGTTTCCCGCTTTACTCATTCGATAGCTTGCATCACTACATTTTTAGTCCCGATTGCTCTTTCCAAGTCTATACAAAATTCTATAATTTCTCCCTTGCCTCTGGATCTGTAATATCAATTTCTTTCTATTTTTTAAACCATCTTTTTCATATCAATTTCAAAATGATTATTTCAACGACATAGATGTTCCTAATTTGATTCGATAATGATTTTTATAAAGTGATTAAGCATGGGATTAACGAGAGACATTTTTATGACGCGTAGGTGAAAGAGATTAAGAAAATTCCACAAACAGAATTCATATCAGCGAGATACACCCCGACAAATGCGCCAAATTTAGACGTCCGCTTAGTAAGTCGTCTGCGCACTCGTTAAGTCGCTCTCGCGACCTTTTTATGTTTCAAATGTTGGAATCTTATATTTCTTATATTAACAGAAAATTTTTTGAGTCCCGTGTGACTGTAAAAACTGCAGAATTTGGGACATCTGAAGGCTCTTTGTCTTAGCACATTGGCTGCTATTAAGATACAGTTACTACTACTTGGGATTATACATATTCACAATGACTCACCAAAGTATTCGAACATTCATCATAGAAAACTTTTATACTAGTTTCTCCCGAATAGGCTATTGTAATTTATAATTTGTTAGAGAAAAATGATTATTAACTCTTCCATAAAAAGACACACTAACGATGATCGCACATATCAGTTTATTCTGTGACAACTGTAATGTTCTATTGTGAGTCTATCTAAACATTAATTATATTTTTCTATTAGTTCTGTTTTTACCTCTTCTGTATGTCTATATACCTGAAGGTATATTCTTTCAAAAAATTGTGGAATATTTCATTCGCGAAATTGTGAATTACATGAAAAGTAGAAAAATATAAATATGCATATTGAATACTAAAATATTTAAACACCATTCTATCTCCATAAGCTGCGTTCTAATAATATCTATTAAACTATGATTGTTCTAATAATATCTATTGTATTATAATTGCTCTAATATTATCTACTGAATTATAATTTTCATTCTGAGTCATGTAAATAGATTTGAGGAGAAAGTTCGATTAAGAAATGAAATATCTAAACTATTCTAACATATTCGATAAATGCTGTATACATTGTGTATAACATACATGGTTGTACTTACTGTAGCGTGCCCAGTCATCATGGTGTTAACATCACTTTACACTCATGTTTAATTAAGCGGGTTGTGTGGCAACCGTGCATGGTCTGCATGCACGCGTTTACGTTAATCTGCATCTATATCGTGACTCAAGATCCGTCTAGTACTCTTTTCTGATCCGATTGCGAGACCCATATACCTATGTGAAGCCACAGTTTAGGTAGCTGCGGACATTTTGGTCGGTGTATGTCCAGCTTGCGTTTATGCGAATATCGATCAAGGTAGGGTCAGGTTAAGCGCCGCGGTAAACTTGGTTCTCATCGACTGAAACGATACTCGAGTCGATTAGAACGTAGTTAGACGCCCGTATCAATTCCCTCCGGATTAATACTCGAATAATCGACGGTCGACGAAATCCACTTTCCTATATTGATCAGCGTGATACATTCACGAAATGAAAAGGAAATATCTAGTATACGAGAAATAAACATTTATTGTATTTTTAGTTAAATAATCAGGAACTCAAATCTATACTTGAGCTGTGTTCTTACAAACTAATGACAAATTTGGAAACATACGAAACCACATTGGTATGATCGAAAAGAAGAGATCAATCAGTTAGATGCAAATATGGAGATATTTAAGAAATAACTGATTTGCAACGTTTGAAAATTTTTATTGAAATTTTCAGCCTTGGAAGTAGGAAGTAATTGTACGAGGCTAAATTATATAAATACAATGAATGATCAAGACTTGTTACGTTATGCTTTTCACTCAACGATTCTGAACTGCAACAAAATTGCATTAGGTGAGCAGGTGAATCATCGTACAAAGGAAACCAGATGTATTAAGATACATACTATCAACTGTATATAGTATACGCATATATGTACATGTTTGATTTTTATGAAAAGTTGCCATTCGTATATCTAAACATAAGTTTAAAACAACGCTAATAATTACATTTAAAAAATTATAAATCCCACTACTATTAGTGTCAGACGAGCTGTACATGTATATACTCTGCAAGAAAATACGAGTCAATCGTACGGAATTGACGTTGACGATCCATTAACTCAACTGAACATCAAACAAATCCAAATCCACCTATTTTCCCATTTCGTTCTCTACCAAAGTTATCGTTGCCAAGACTCTTTCGATCCGAGAAACCAGCAGAGGAAGCTCAATTTTATTTCAAGCCACGGAACGTCCATTTCTACAGCGTTAAGAATCGGAACAGCACGACGTCGCGTGTGCGAGCTACGCGTCTGATATTTTTGGCGCCGTCTCTTTTCCCTTTTTCTCTTTCCTCCTCTGACTCTCGCTTTGGGCAGTCGTTTCATCGCAGCAGCCGCATTTTTTCCGCTCGATGCACGTCGGATAAAAATATCTTCTTTTTTCCATCCTTTTTTTTCCTTAACATCATTATTCGTATTGGTTCACGAGGTGTCACGATTGGACGATGGCCACGAGCCTCAATATACTCCGTGTCTCTTTGTGCGACCGTAAATATGCGACGAGAATACTGATATCGAGTCGCAGGGGACATTCGAGAGGTCTCAATCGCTGGGCACCATTGTCGATACAATGCAACCTCGATATGGATCGGTGCATTGTCCAATTACGTCTGACGTGCTCGGTTGCATTGCCGATCGATAATGTTAAAACGAATATCGAGAATATTTCGTTAAAAAAGGAACGAGATACAACTGTTACTAACGATATTTTTCAAGATATACATCCCTGACATAGAATAGACCGAGTAAAAAATTAAATATTTAAAATGTATCGTAGTTACTAACAGAAGTATTGGTTATTCGATGAAACATTTATCCTACATAGCGCTATAAATATCATTCATTTTTTTATTTTTTTCAAGTCTTTATACCACAAGCCTAAACACGCTAAAAGCCTACAAAATCTACCTGAGAAAAGCTTCCCGAAAAAATTACTTCCCGAGGCTACTGTAAATAAATAATAAAATGTTGTGGGGGAAAAAACAGTACAAAAATGCTAAATGCCTCAACCCCAATTTACCCTACAATTTTTTTTCATTCTTTCTGGATTGTTGATTTTATTACAGAATATAAATTCACAAATTTATGTTTCCCTCGAATATGTATATCTTAATGCGCAGAGAAAATAGAAGAAGTTTGATCTGCATATAATTTCTAATCTCACGAGATGTGAATCGATGCCAGTCCGATTCACCTTATTTTTTCACATGGCCATATTGTGGTAACCCTCGGCGAAGTAATTTCGTCTTTCTCTTCGACCCCTCTGATCCGTTTTTCCTCGGTGACAATAGCACGTTACTAATATGTCGTCGCCACAATTCCGCTACGAGGCAAGACATGTGACATTTTTCGCAGTTTATAGTATTCGAGCCGGGAAGATAGTAAAAGCGATACCTGAAGCATCCATCCCTACTAGGGATGGTACCCTATGTATCCCTTTTGCTGGGGTGACTTTGCTTAGTGGACGACCGAGTATTTTTCTGTGACTTTCATATCCTACTGGTAACTCTACGTTTGTTCTTATTTATAGGAAAGTAACGTTTGAAGTGTGAATTTCATATTCGTCTCGTTAGTCTGAAATTTTTCTTATTTATAAATATAAAATTAATATTATTAATTAATTAAAATTAATATTATTTATAAATATAAAATTAACGTTCGAGGCATGAAGATTTTTCTTCATATTCGACCCGTTGTTGTATATTTTTTCATTTATAATTCAAATAATGCTCGAAGCATGAAGCATCTTCCGTTACTTTCATATTCGTTTCATCGCTGTAGGATTATTTTTATTTCGAAGAAAGTAATAATCCACAGCACGAAAATTGAAATAAAATAGAAAGGGAATGTAAATATAAATGCAGTAAAAGAATTGTATCAGATATATATGTATATATATATCTGATATGTATGTATGAATGTATGTATGTATGTATGTATGTATGTATGAATCTGAAATGTATCAGATATATATATATGTCGGAGAGTCAGTAGGATTGGAGGTGTGGGCAGGCAACGAATCTTCACCAGTAGTAGCCATTGTCAAGGTGTGATCCAGAGTTTATTAACACAGGTATGGAGATGTGAGACTTGACAAATAAACCGCGGCGGTTAGGTACTCGCGATGCGAATGACAATAGTCTGAGGTCCGATAACGAATACGCGGTCAACGGGACTCTTTTATTCTTAACTCGTCGGCAACGCCTATGTGGTAATCTCAGCTAGCACGCGAAGTAAGCACTCTATAGGAAATGATGAAATCGTACTCGAAGCTCTCTCGGTGACGCGGTTTAGGAAAAACTGAGAGCCCATCTCTAGCGGCACCAGGTCTTTTATATTCGTGGAGACAAGTCGTCGTTCGGAGAGTGAGGGAAATTGCCGTTGTTGTTAATTGATCAGTCTTTGGAAGTGTCCTTCACGGAAAAGACTGTTTGCCTATTTTCGTTAATCAAGGTTTAGAGTTTATGACGGGTCATTAGGCTGGCTGCAGATGTTTTGCGAATATGTCTCGACAACCGGCAATTGACCTACCCATAAAATAGGGTCTGCTTATGGCGAGCCATGAGACAGAAACCATTAGTGTGCTTACTGTCGAGTGCCGTTACAACTATTTCTTTTTATGGAGGGCTATAGACTTTTCCATGACTTTGTTAGAAAATGTTCGTCCCTTGACCGCGGCTACGTTCGGTGACTGGTTGTCACCTCGAACCCAAACTCATTCTCATAGATTGCAGGCAATTACAATTGGGCTGAAGGGCGGTGATTGTTTAGCTACGGCTATGGCGGAGTCCAAAGTACAATATTAGGGATTTTTCCCCGGTTTTCGACGGAAGGCTCCGGTGTCTCTCCATCTCCGACATATATATATATATATATATATATATATATATATATATATATATATATGTACATACTACTCATAGGTTGAAATATATCTAAGAAATGAGTCAAGTTACGATGATTACATCGTAAACGCATTTCCAATTTCCCAACTTTCTATTAGAATTCAATATTTGCAACGTCAAGTTGACGTATGTTTACGTCCATTCCTTATCTAGCTTCACCAATAAAGTGAGGGTGATCAGGGTGTGACTCAGCTCCTTCCTCCCGTCGATATCCGGTGTTCCGTGTCGTTTTGCACGTAATTAGACGGAACTTCAATGGGGCCCGTTCGCAGGTAGCCCGCGCGAGCCAACGAGTGAAAGTGTGTCACCGTATTTTTCGTTTTTCACGTGTTACTCGCAGACGGTGGTCTTGAGACGTTTTGACGTCATGCGTTCCCGCCGATAGCCATTTCCGCGGGCCATTCACTTGACGTCCAAGTACACTTCGCTTTAACAAGATCCAGATAGAAGCCTACCGAGTAGAGATGTATAATATTTATCCAACGTGAAGAACGATGAAGTTGTAGGTACGGGAATAATGCTCGTTCGAAAAATAGGAAAACGTACGTGTCCGATCAAATGGAAACGAGAAGATTAGACAGAGGGTTATTACCAAAGAGTGAATTATGATCGTAAAAGAAATTATGGTTTGAAAATAAACTGCCACGAGTCACATTTTAACCATTGAGATCACGAGCTCGGAGTAAGAACGAAAATTCGTGGGTTTACTCGCTCGAGAGATAGAGAAGAATACGTGTTCGATCGAATAGAAATAAGAAGATCAAACGTAGGTTTACTAAAGGGGTGAATTGTGGTTCTAATGGTTTAAATACGAACTTGCACGAGTGAAAATTCATGATCTTATTGACGTCCTTTCAACAAAAGTTCGTAGTTTTACTCGTTTGAAAAATAGAACAGAGTAGGTGCTCATTCGAATGGAAATAAGAAGATTAAATGTAGGTATACTAAGGGGGTGAATCGTGACTCTAATGGTGTAAGAATAAACTTCCAAGAGCCAAATTTCAGCTATCCAAGTATTGCGACTTTATCACTATTGTTTCACCAAGAACGCGTCAATGGTTTCATTATCTCGTATCATTATCGACGCGCCCGATAAGAATGACGTTTCGTCGCACACTAAACCAATCCAAAGTTTCTGGACAATTAATATTTTCTTTTCGCCATTCATATTACCAGTATCGTAGACCTTAGCATACGATATGAAGGATGGAAGAAGTTGAAGATTAGTACATTACATCTATTCCCCATTGATTTCAGAAACATATCGAAAATGTACAGTTTGTTTGAAAAATAACAGGATTGTCAATATATGTATTTTAATCACGGCGGATGTTTATGCATACTATGAAATTACGATTCAAATAAATATGTACGAAATGCACAAATAATACGCAAAGATTTACACGGCACTTAAAGTACTCATTATAATATTTAAAGGACGAAACAAATCTCGTTCCTTTAGTTTTGTTCATAAAAATGTAAATTTGCGTACATGCACGTAGCTTACTCATCATACTTGTAAAAATCGTTCTTTTATTCAACATCGACACAACTCTAGAAATGGCCAACGTATGAATTGATTTCGGATTTTAATAATATTATTCCTTTTCGCCTTTCATATTTCAAAAGTCATAGATATCGACTAACCCCATAAATCCATACATTTTTCAGGAAACTCCTTCCAATAAACAGACTCGTGCAAGTGAAGAAATTCCTCCAGAAATTCGATGCTACGTGTATAATTGGACACGTATTTCACAAGTAACATCGAGAAACTTGCAAAAGACAGAGTCGATGATCGAATTCAAAGAGACTCGTTTAACAATCTCATACATGTTATCGTATTATCGCATGAGTGAAAGAGGAAAGTTGAAAAATTAGCGTGCCACTCCTATCCTCGAGGGATGAGTGTAAACAGAACGAAGAACGACAGAGGGTTGATTCTGAAAGGGGGAGAAAGAGAAACCAAGGATGGCGATGGAAGGGGAACACGAGGCAGTCGAGCTCGATGCACTCGGCCGTCTATTTAGTCGTTGGTCGTGCGCGCGCCATGCTGGATCGACAACGATCGTTTTTACGTTGCTATTGCGACCAAATGTGTCCGTGTTTTCCTCATCGACGCGTTAATTAAACAGCCTCCTGGCTCGTGAACGATCGTTGACAACGCCGGGGGGTTGGGGGGGAAACTCGGTGAGAAAATCGGATTAATCAGACCATATATTCCTCCGTTTTTGCAACTACGTACAGAACATTGCGACTGTGATGGAAATTGCGAGTGTCGTTGAAACTAGCCTCGATTCGATGGAAACGTACGTAACTGGTTGTCAAGCGAAAAACCTAGTGTTGTGAAACGAAGACTGTTCTACGAAATATCGTCGCAACAAGGAATTATTATACTAAAGTATACGCGTACATATTACTAAAATTTCGGTGCCAGTTGAGTCCAAGGTTTCTGCGTTCAACTGTACTGAAACTGTGAAGAAGTTTGTACTTAAGCTATAATTAAGATTCGTGGAATTAAAAAGTCAGCAATTGGCCCGAACTAAAATCGGAGATTGTAAAATTATATTTGAATCGAAGCTTCTGTTATCAAGAAGACGGTGAACCAAAGTTGTAGACCTTTAAAATCGAAGGTTCTAAAATTAGATTTAAATTAAAGCGTTTAAAAAGTCGGCGAACCAAAGGCGAGTCGTTCATCTTAAAATTGAGGATTCTGAAATTAAATCACAATCAACGTTTCTGTTATTGAAAAATCCGCGGGCCGAAAGAGTTGACCTTAAAACTGAAGGCTCCATCACGCAACTAGAGTACAGTTTTCGGAGTTGAGAAACCAGCAGACCGAGGGAGTTGACCGGCGATACTTGTTAACTCGGTTTCGAAGGCGAACGCGCCGGCTTGATAAGCGTTATCTGGCTGCAATAATTGCAGGCTGTGTATTACGGTCGGCCATTGTCGTCGAACGTGGAGGCTCCGTTGAGGCGAAAGCTGCTCTGTTGAGGCTGACCGCGTGTGTCAACAGGTGATACGATCGCGAGAGACAAAAGGTCGAGAGAGTGGGACATTATCAATCGAACAGCAGTTTGAATGAAAGGGAAAGAGTGCGTAGCGAGCTCACATGAAACGAGAGAATAGAATCAAAAAGAGGCTGAATCGATCGTACAGTGCGTTGTAGCGTTTGGTCACGCGATAAGGTGAAGCTTCGCGTGCGCCGCGAGAAACTAGATAGAGTGATAAGGCCGAAAGAGAGTGGAAAAGGAGTCTGGCGCCTCGTTCCTCGCTAAAGTGACACGTCGCCTTGGCCAATAAAACGACAGACGGTCTAAACTGAACGGAATCGGCAGCTGCTCTCCCGGTGTGCGCCTCGTACGTTGGCCCCGTCCGCTTTAATTTCAGATCCAGTCAGACCTAGCATTAAATCCTCGGGCGAGTATCCAGTGAAAAAAGTGATCAGCAGATAACAAGAATCTTTTTTTGGGGCCTTTCAATTGCTTTTCCTCTTTTTTTATTTCGGCTCGTTTGAGAAAAAGGAAGTTGGTGTTGTTCCTTTTTTTTTCTTTTATCTTGGATATACGAGTTAATAGTGAAACGAAGATCGAAAATATCGTGGACGATGACTGGACGAAACTGATCGAAAGGGGAGAAAGAAACAGAGGATTCGTCAAGATGATGATGGCACCGCAGGTCGTGGGTGTCTTGTTGAAGAAACCGGGACAGCAGAACCACCCACGTTTTCCACCGTTGGACCCACAGGAAACGAAAATCAGAGGTTAGTTTCTTCGTAACGGATCTGCTTTGTATCTTATCTAGTCTCGACTGTGTTTAATTAATAATATCAAGGAAGTCCTGCGTGATAAACGAGTTTCGCCTTGAGAATAAACGTTTTTAGGGATCGTTGAACTCCTCTAGGTTGAAGATTTCGCGTGGAATTTAATTATTGGAGATACGAGGCAAGCGTGTTCGGTTGAGTTTAAATTGGTTTGAATGTGACTCTAATGGCGTTAGTTGGGCTGGAAGTAGTTGTTTACCAGTCGATTGGATGCGCGAAGACGTAAACTCACCATTCACCACCGGCCTTCTATGCTCGATCCTCATTATATTATCGATGTTATGATTCATTGGGCTGTGTTGTTACAACATTCATCTTATCGGGTCATAACTCGAGGCGCTGTTTCGAATGAAAGTGAATGTTCAACCGTTCCCTGAAACACGCGGGTTTCGCTCATCGGATCTATCGATTTTCTGGATAAACCTCATATCGAAAGAAACCCGGTGTTTTACGTATCTCGCTGATTAATAGCTTACGGGAATGATTTAGCGTGATATTCTGACGATTTATCATGCGATAACGGTGAAATACGTTTATTAGCAGTTTTAACGCTCTGAATCTGTATATTGGTTTTGAAAAATTGCTTATCTTGCACTAGAAACTCTTGTATTTACAGATAATATTGTTTATGTATCTTGTGATTATCAAATGCTTGGTTTATTATTTTTCTATCGTGAATGATTTGTTACGTGTAATCCGTTACATAATCAGTTACATAAATATAATTAATATCGTGCAAAATATGATATGCCATTTTTAATGTCCGTAACAAATCAGCTGAATGATACGAATTGTCGCATTTGGATCTTCAAACGATTCCAAGTGAATCCAATTCAGAGAAGCAAGATTTTAATCAACAATAAAAGGATTAATATTCATGAATCTTTTCAAAATAACGTGGAAACACCGTGACGAAAGTAGAAAGATCTTAAACAACAATAAAAGGGTTAATATTCATGAATATTTCCCAAATAACGTAGGAACGTCATTACAAAAGAAAAAAGATTTTAATCAACGACAGATAGGTTAATATTCATGAATGTTATCCAAATAATATATAAAAGTCGTGACGAAAAGAACAAGATTTCAATCGTAATTAAAATGATTAACAATCGCGAATTCTTTTCAAATAACGAGGAAACGTGGCAGAAGAAGAAAGATTTTAAACAATATCAAAATATTTAACATTCAGGAAGCCTTTTTACGTAACATAGAAACGTCGTGACGTAGAAGTAGAAAAATTTCAACTAATATTGAAGTGTTAGTATTTGCGAATTTTCAAATAACGTAGAAACGCCACGTGGAAAGTAAGAAGATCTCGACCAACGTCAAAAGGAATGATATTAATGTTTACCACTTCTTTACGTTTAATATTGTAATTAATATTCACGAATTCTTCTCGAATAACATGGCAACGTCATGTCGAAAGAGGAAACATTTTAATCGACATTGGGAAGATTAACATTTAGAAATTCTTTTCAAATAACGTAGAAACGTCACGAAGAGAGTAGAAAAATCCCAACTAACGTTAAAAGGATTAATATTCGCGAAAATGCCGTAACTGGAGAAGAAAGATTTCAGCCCACGTTAAAAGAATTAATACTCCGCGAACCTTTTGCAAATATGTAACATAGAAATATCGCACTGAATATAAAGGAAGAACGCGAGCCGTTCACCAAGCGCCGCCATTCCTTCACTTGTCTTAGCATAATAAAAAAAGCGTATCACGAAATTCTTGCGGTCCCCGGGGCGACTAGTATGGTCGGCTTTTTCCGCAACGGAAACTCGCAACCTCTCACGATTCGATTGACAATTCGTGCTCCGTAATCCGGTATCTGGGCTACCGTGGTAACGGGATACTTTTACGCGGTTATCCACTCTGGGGAACATGAAAACTGGCTGTCTAGCGTCGGCTTCCACTACGAGAAGCTTCTCGTTCCTTTTTCTCCGCATACGAGCTCTACGATCCGAGGGATCGTAGCCCTGACACCGTCCATGATTTAATGTCAGGGTTGACGACACTCGAGGAAATTTCACCGGCTTCGATGACAGAATTTATACGAACCTTTAATCACCATGGATCGATCGAGGTCGAACGAAATTCTGGAAACTCTTCGTCTCCTCAACGGATTTTCTTCGTTTTTAAATACATTCTGTGTAAAAATACGGCTGAATTTCATTTTGCGGCACACCAAGTTTCTGATCTGTTTTAGTAACATATGGTAGGTAGTTTATGACGAATAGGATCCGAATGTGGTTATTTCAGTAGTTAGACACAGGTATGTGAAAGTTTAGAACAGATGTTCCGGATGAAATTTATGTTGAATTTTATTCTATTCTTTTCGTCCTATCATTTTAATTCTATAAATACATGCGCATGTATAACACGCATTATTAATCAAATTGCATTTGCTAGTCGTAATTCCACTTTTCGCAACGATTTCCAGTTAATCTTGTTTATAGGTAGATGACAAATAATGTAGTATCTGTTTTGTAACGTTTTATCTAATCTATATCATCCGATTTCAAATACCAATCACGATATGTGGCTTAATGAACGATATCCCGAGTTCTGAAAGATATCACTTTGAAAAATCAGTAAGAATAACTGGAAAGTTCTCCGTTGGGTATCGCGTAGGTTCAGGGTTGAGATAAAAGTGGGAGGATCGCGCGAAAGCTTGTTGCGCCGTGTGGTTAATTGTGACTGACAAGTGGAGTACCTAAATTCCATCGTTTACGGCAGGTCAAGAAACAGTAAAAGGAAAGCAGGTGAGTCTATCAACGTATCCGTACTGGTTTTGACGCCGCCACACTGAATTTCTACCTGCCTTCCTCCCCCTGTACGACCAATTATCGAACACCCTTTCTCTTCTAACGGAAACTTCTCCAATTTTTAACTCCTTACTTGTTGTATTTACAAATGATGTTCTGACTTTTCGAAATGAAACGTGTCAAATAGCACTGTTAACGGAAACGAATTTATAATAAATGTGTAATATTAGTTTCTATGGAGGCAAATCTCAAGCTTCAGGACCATATAATACTCATCAAAAGAAGTAAAAATCTTTTAATAAACGTGGGTCCACATATCATTATAATTATTCGACACCTTCATCGGTGAATTATTTATATACGAAGAGCATATGATAAGGAAACATCAGCTGGTCATGCACAATTTTCTACGCAATGATGTGGCTAACAGTTCCTTCTTGGAATGTTATCCTTTGATAACTTGCGTTGGGATTATCGTCAGTTTTTTGTAAAACTTTTTTTGAACTAATTGAAATCTAAAAATTCGACCTGCTTCCCATGTTCCACAATTTAGAAAATTACCCTTCAATATTGAATCTCTTAATCGTTGACATATGGCAGTGAACGAATTTATGATCGGCTGTCTGCAGTGCAAAAAATATTATTCACGCAATAAAAAGATTCTTCTCTTATGGTATTACAGGCTCATCTCGGAAATGTTTTATAAAACCAATGACATATGGAGACATATTTATCAAGACTTTTGCTTCTGACGAGTACCACATGGTCCTCGACTTTGGCTGCAACTCTTCGAAGCATCCCGTGTATCCCAATAACTTTTGTAGCATTACCGTTACAAAAAGATAGTGGTTTCAATTTTTTACTTTCACAAAGAATACTTTTCCCGGCAGCGTCGACTTTTCTCCGGACATGGTCGACCCAATAAATTCGGCACTTAATCGTGCAGAAACGGAGTTAATCGAAGGGAAAGTTTCTTTATACGCGAATGCGAGATGCTAGGGCATTACGTTACGCTAATTTTCCAAATTCTCGATGAATTTTCGAGCCGACCAGGTTCGAACGAACCGTGTATAGATGTTGCAGAAGGGGAGTTTGAATCCCTTGCATTTCACTTTTCGAAGCATCTTCAGTTCCTCTCTTCGGTTCCCCTCGAAAGATTTTTCGCGAAACGCGAGTCCTGACATAAAAGAGCGTTCTTTGTGGTGCAGAGGGGCTTTGCAGTTCTTGTAAATAGCCAATGGGTCCCCTTAAAGAACCCTACGGAACTCGCACGAGTGTCCGCAAATGGTGACACACGTTTCACACTTCGAGGTCCGCGTGTGCGAGCCGGGAAACAGGATCTTCGGATTTTTTAGGCTGTACGCAAGTGGCTGTTGCCTTGCCGTAAATAAATTGTCGCTCATGAAATATCCGACCAATGGTCGAGGTGAAATAAATTTGCAACTCAATGACACGGCCTCCACGATAACGTCCACGTTGACAAGAGACACGACTGGGACGTTTCTCCTCGAATTTCGCGATACTTTCGGACGTGTATGCTTCGGTATGATGGTTCAATTTCTTATCGACCTTGAATTCGAAAGACGAAACTCTTCTCCTTCGAGTTTGATAAATTTAAGTATTTTTTTTGAAAATCTCATCGTGTGATATGACCGTGAAATAACTTTTGACTTTCAACACGTTGTGTAAATGTACAAATGTAGGAAACTTAAGTGTGTTTTTATTCACGATTATACTTTCTTATCTATCTCGAATTCGAGATGCTGTCCCTTCGAATCTGATAATTTTCACGATCTTCAAATTCTATTCATCGTTTCGGACCATTTATAACAACGTTTAAGAACTTTTGACTGTCGTTACGTTTTATATGACAGATATTACAGGAAACATACGTATGTTTCCTTTTTAGGATAATATTATAATCTTGAGAGAAGATTTATGTTCTTAATAAATCTTACGAATTTTTGTTAGTTTCGGTCTTCTGACTATGCCAGTGTAGCATTTAGTTAACGAAAAATTTATGTGAGATTTAACTATCGCATTGTGCATCTTCGTGACTCATGTAATTTCTTCCTGTTCAGGGAAAATGTTTAATGCCTTACGAATTTCCTCACTTCTGACGCATCAGAACGGATCTATAATATGATCGTGCGAATTATTTTACCAAGCAAAATTCCCACTTTTTTATATACCTTTGGCTGCTATTCTTTAAAGTTGGATCATATAGATTTGAAAGCATATTCATTATAAATAGAAATGTTAAATAGTATTGCTATTAATAGTATAATAGTAGTTTTAGATTAATAGTAGAATATAAATAGTGTGAGAATAATATCAAATGAGTCTTCTTAAATATCCTTTGTCTGAAGGAAGAGTCGAATATGTCATTTAAGGAAGTCAGAATTGGTATTTGCGAGTAGAATGTACTGTATCGTAATTCCCGTTGCGTCGCGAGGACGCCAGCTTGTGCACGCTATTGAAATTTAGGTCACAGCGTCGAATTAAGCACGGTTCACAAGTGCCATTGACGAAAACCCGCTACGACCAGGGATTAAGATGTATACACGAAGATAATGTTTAATCCCCATTCGTCGAGTTTCTTCGAATGTCCGCGAATCCTTTCATGAACTCAATTCTATCCTCCTGTGAGAAGTTTGCCCCGGCTGATACGTTTATGAGAATTAATTCCTTAAGCTTCTCTTGTTGAAGGAAAATGGAGGACCTTTATTGAACAAGAAACCATTGGGAAGTCCTTTAACGACAAACAGAAAGAAAGATGTACCACGTTTTCTACTATTCAAACGTCATGATATATAATAATTAAAATTCATAACAAAAACGTCCTCCACACTTGTCATTTTTATTCGATACATTTCCATTTTTTTATTGGTATATTCATCATATTACACAATTGCCACGAGTACATCCGTTCTTGCAGTAGCTCATTAAAATATTGCAATGTTTTCTAGAAATCTTTTATGGATATTAAACAACATTGATAATGTAATGAGACTCGACTATTATACTGATAAAGCTCGACACAAGTTTGATAAAAGTTATCTGAGATAGAAAAGTATATGAAGCTACGAGAAACGTATTTAATTGAACCAGGAAATTACGGAATCTTGATAAATGATTTTATAGAATCAGTCAATTTTCATTCGACATGTTTCATTCATCGTGAGACAAAATATAGATAATTTTTGATAATATTAATTCCAGCGTATTGCGAGTCTTCTGACAATTGGAGTACGTCATTATCTAAAAAGTCAGGGAAACGAAGGTTGTTCTTGTTACGAGCTCCTCTATTTTCCTAATAAAATTTTATTCGTGACGTACAATGTCATCAAAAGGTAATTGCACATATAACCTTATTTCTCAGGGAAGCATTTTCTTATCCGGTTCTACATTTTATTGCCATAATACCACATTGTCATTCCATATCAAAGTATTACTAATGATATAAAATTTAACATACTGGGTCCTAAATTAAGTAACAAATTAAGCAACAAATAGAATGGTCTTTTGTAGCCACTGCAAATGAACGCGGGTGTAAATAAAAAGGACACGGAGGTGATCGTGCAAATGACATGGCGAACGATGCGAAGAGGATCGACTGCAAATCGCGAGGAACGACACCGTGACTTAGGTTCGTCGATCGAATCGAATCTCGGCCACGAAAGACGCGCGTTCTGCCTTTCACTAAATGCTCGACCGTCTTCTTTTACACGTATTCGGGATTCAAATAGTCGACCCGGTCGTGCCATTTACCATTCGAGGTTCTCTATATCATTGCGCTGTCCGTAGAGCGCTCTTCATTGTGCGTAACCAAACACACGTCCCGCGAGGAGAACAATGAGATTAAACTTGGACTGATTTATTCGCTGAAGGAAGAGCAAAATTATCTCTCGTGTAATATTTCATTTTATACTCTTAATCTGGCTGCGATCTTGGAATTTTTATATTTAAATCTTGTTCTTATGTCGACAAACGAAAAATTGCGTTCAATCTTGAGATATTTGTTAACGTTGGAAAAATAGAATTGGTTGAAAATGAGCGAAAGAATGCGGCGTTAAATTGCAAACGTGGGTCGTTCGTATGTGTGGCGATCTTTCAATAAATAATCTAAAGATAGTCTAAAGAAAATTTTAAAAAATTCCTATGAAGTGTTCGAAAATACTAAGTTAAAATTATCATCAATTTTTTGAAAAACAATTGAAATACATTATGTGGTAAACAGTATGAAATAAAGCACATAAATAAAAATTCATATTTATACGCCAAGGCTTAAATAAGGTAGTATAATATAGTTAAAGGTATAGCTTAAAATTTTCTCCTCGAATAGTAGAAACTGCGGTGATATTCAAATTGAACCATGTGAACAGCGCTTAAACGCGCGGCGCAGATTGAAAATGTTTGTAAAGTCGTGGAAAACGGGGGCAGAGGAAGTGGAACGATTCCTCTTGCGGTGTTATTCGTAGGTAAACAGGTGTTTCAGAGGAACGTGGGCGCCGCTATGGTGGGCGATTTCAATAATTCACTTTCATCTGCTTCCGAGCTTGCCTAAAGAAAGGAGAACGATGCCTGATTTTAGAAATACACGTAACATACAAAAATCTCGAATTTCTACAATTTTTAAAGATCTTTATTTTCCTTTTAAATCTTAAAATATATATATTTTTTAATTTATGGGTTTTATTTCAATCCTATTTCACTAACTGTGTTCACAGAAATATAAATTTGCATAAAAATTCGTAACCTACTCATCACGCTAATGTATAAAGATATATGTCACAAAATATGAACATTGAATGTTTGTGGCATCGTGGTATTGCAAAATTTATTTCCTTCGTTCGAAAATATATAACACAGTACATAAAAATTGAAAGGATGATTTTATATAATATGAAAGTGTATTGCAATGTTTTCTCTGTTTTGATATATTCGTTCTCGAGCAAAGTACTGCAAAGCTCTTTCCTCGTTGCTTCATTAATATTAAAGCAGCGGTTAGATTGGAAGATCGCTCCAGTTACGAGAGAATAATTAAAACAGCAGGCGTGGCGAAGTTGATCTCCTTCGGTTACCCGACTTAGCGAGGTTTGCAAGTGATCATTTTCGATAATCGTCGATCACTCGGTAAAGCAATCGATCGAGGCTCGACGAGTCTTGGAGCGTAGAATTGACGTCTTCCGTGATTTCTCGCGCAAAGAACACGCCAACGAACAGAAAAACATTCGTTTCTCCGAAGAAATGCCGTTCGACTAGTAGCCATCCATCTATCGATCATATATCGATCGCGGATCGCGTCGAGAAGCTGAGGAATCGTTCCGGTGAAAACTAGACGTGACCGTTTTTTCATTTCACGACGATCTCTCGCCGCATCGATATCACAATTAGCCGACGAGAGGATTTAATAATATTCACTTTCTAATTCCAGAGTTCGTGATTGCACCGAACTTGCTCGGTCACGACTTAACATTTTCGAGTGAGCCCCATTATCGATCGTTTTCGGGTTCTCCAATTGCTCTACATTCCTCTGCTAGGCATAGATAAAATACGTTTTTCACAAAATAGCTGTAAAATGACTGCAAGAATATGAAACAATTAACCTTTGAACGAACAAATGTTTCGAATGAAGGAATATTCCCGAATTGCAAATTTTTCGCAGACCTGGAAGAAGTAATTAAAAAGATCTCACTACTTCGAGAATTTTATTCTGAAAATCGTAATATTACTTTCTCCACAAATTAAGAGAAGCAAAATTTAGAAAAGTAAAATTATAGTTTTTCTACGTCACAAGACTGTAGAGGATAATTTCAAAAATATTTTACAGCATATTCTGAAGAATAAATAAAAAGATCTGTCCCATTGTGCTGTAATATTTTCTTCCAAGTTCGTTGCTCAATGATGTTTTCCCGATGAATTAAAAAAAGAACAAAAATTAGATGATTAGACCGATCGAACTTGCAACGACATATACAAAACCGAGCGGTTCGACAAACCCGTATACTATTTGCGATAAGGCTAATCTAAATGGATTTTACATAAGCAGAGCTCGTTGAAGCGGAGAAGAACTACTTACGTACATATGTATACGCGATCTCTCGAACAGAAATAGTAGCACAATGAAGAGCCGGCGGTTATACGCAGAACTGTATATTATCTCGTTGTTCCGTGCTTCTTATCACAACCTCGGATGATAAAGCATCCGGAATTATTCAACGTTCAACGTACGCCTCGCTGGACCGTGTTCCCTTCGCGTAGTTGATGAGTCTCGACAAAAGCGTCTACAAACAACTGTTTCGAATTACATATGGATACGCTCCAAACTAAAACTGCCGCGTTATTGAAAATAAAACGAAGCTCGTATCATAAAAAACTTTGTAATACGAGAATTATGAAAATCAACAGCAGCGATCGTTCAAGAAACAATCCAGAAATCATCATCGTTATCGTTTATCTAAAAAATATAATTCAGATGATCGCTCTGTTAGAACATGGAACGTCGATATTTTTTTGTCGGCGAACGATTTTCTCCGATAGTATCGGCGAGTTGTTCCGTCGACCCCTTTAAGCCGGATTTCTACGAGGTTGTATCGCATAGAACCGGGTTCTGGCCGCCCGGATTCGCAACCAGTCCTGCGAGGGAAAAGCGGTTGTGAAAATGTCTCGGTGCGAGTCGTGCGGCTAGATCTACGTGATCCAGGATCTATGATCGTGGCGCACGCCGCGATCGTGCGCGCGTTCACCGACTGGATCGCGTAGCCTCTTCCGAGTCGAATTATTATTTTCTCGATGAAACGCGTGCCACAAAGCAAGATGCACCTTCGTCTGGTACACTTTCACTATTCCAGCTGTTCCAAGAAGTTTGCTCCCTGTACCATTTTTTCTTTTTCTTCCTTTTTTCTTTCTTTCTTTTTTTTTTTCTTTTTTTTTTTTGTTGCATAATTTTGGAATTACGCCACTGCATCGAGAACTTTGATACAATTCGATGAATTACGTCAACAGGTTTGAAACTATATCGCTGGTCGAGAAAGGCACGCAAATCCATGCAAATTTAGAGACGAGGGAACTTATATGCAAAAATACATAAAGTTGAATTCTTATAAAGACTATTGCCTTCTTGTAATCGATTCAAACTGTTATTTACAGAATTTTATTTACAGAACATTTAATGCATTTAAATATTCAGTGTGATAGATTTTACTGTATAATAAAAAGAAATTATACGGTAGAAAATAGTAGATTTTATCGAGAAAATATAGAATTTATTAAATTTTATTTTCATTATGGATAATCGTTGTATAATTCTGGATAGAAAGCCAAACTGAATAATATTATGCAGGAATTTTTATTTATTATATTTATTAATAGTGCTAACTTCCAGCTTGTAATTTCATTAGTATGTAATACTAATTCAATCATGTAAGAGGATCCACGTCCGCGTTCATATCATCCGATCGTATCTGAATGAAGCTACAGAGAGGAATTGAGCAACTCGTTCTCCACGATTTACCAATGTATTCGATAAAATTGCAAATTCCCATTACGTGTTAACTAGGTTGAAATCGTCGAAGGAATTCGATACGAAATACTAGTAATGTTTCTGCCTGTTTATCTATTACATAATTGCAGAATGAATATCAGAACACTGGGTATTCATGACGCTGTAGAATTTCTGTAGAATCGAGGAGGCAAGTCGAGAATCGGAAAGCTCGTTAATTCCATTGACACCGACTATGTAGGATGGCTGAATTTCACCAGCCGCGATTCTTACTCCAACCGGCTTGGATATCATATTTTACTGCGATCAGTTTTGCCTGGGAACGGACGGGACGCTATGGGACTTTCTAAAAAATGATTTGCATGAGGTAAAAATATTCCGTACGACGACACACGCGAGACTCGTTAGGTTGTCAAAACTGTGCGCGACGTCCTGGATAGGAAATTAAATCAGGAAGTGGAGAAGAAAAGATAAAAGAAGTATTGGCAGGGAAAGATCGTTTCATAAAATTGAATTGACAATAAGAAATAGGAACAAGGAAGCAGAACGTATTACTTTTATAGAGAAATGAATTTGATGACTGAGAAGTAGAAAATGAGAATCTAATTGCGTGAAGTGGCAAGCCATCGAAATTGAAACCATAAAACTTGGATTCTAATACTTATACGGTAGTATGTTCATAATAGTCTGTCTATAAAGTAATGAGAATACTAATATATTAATTCATGCACCGAGTAAATTTGCAAAAATTGCTCTTTCTATATAAAGTATACGCTTCTTCAAGATATATACGATGCTAAAAATGGTCAACTAATAAATGAATAAATGTACAAGTTTATGTATCCTTGTTATATTTACTTGTATGGTAGCAACATACTTAGCCACAAGTCTTTTATTGCAGTTTTGTGTCATAAAAATTATGCTTATACTATATCAGTATAATGGATAAGCAAGTATATTACATGTTACAAGTATATTTTAATATCTATTGATGGTTAAGAGAAATAAATTCTATAAAGTAGAACAAAGCTTTTGGACAACTTCTGTTCCGATCATCCATGATTAATCAAGTAACTTTCGCCTGACAGATGTCATTTTTTCCCCGCAATATCCAGACGAGCTTTTTCCAATATACACGTTCTGCGACTTTTCCCCACGACATGAGGCATCCGCATGACTTTTTGCCGGCGCACGTGTTTCTCCGGTCCACGAATTAATTAATGTCTCAAGTGGGTGTAATTAGACGCCCTCGCGCGTCTGTTGCCGCAGCAAGAAAATGCGGAGAGAAGAGACAGAGGGAGAGAAAGAGAAAATAAAGACTTTGCTCGCGTCGCGTGGAACGATGGCCCCGGCGGAAAGAGAAAGCAGCAACGCGTTTGAATAGAAAACTATCTCGTTGAAATCCCTCGGTTTAGCATTTTCTGCCAATGTTTTACCTTCGATCATGAAAGTAATAGTCACACGATAAACCTTACTGTTCTTCTCTCACTCTTTCCTCACCATTGTATCCCTTCAGATATCTTCCTCTCAAATTTTCAAATACTTTATCCACGAAAATAAATTTAGAAAATAAATGTGATCGTCCAAATATAACATAAATACTGCATAACTATGCTGCAATAATTCTAAAATATATTTATACCTGATATACATATTATTTGAAAAGTCCAAAAACATTTGGAGGAAAAACAGTAATGAGAACTAAAAGTAACGTAATTCGTAGTATAAAGGCTGAAAACAACTGAAAGGAACTGCTTCGACAAACGGAGTGTAGTTCATCGAGCAAACAAAATCTATGTCCATTAATTTCTTTCCCTAGTTTCGTTCCGAAGGCGACCGCAGTTCTAAACTTTCTCACCCAATAGCCAATGCTTCATTGAGCTCGCTAATTCAGAGGAAAAACTTTCTTCTCTGCTCCGAAAAGAACGCGAAATTGTTAAGTGGACTGTACTACGACAGGCCCCTGTACACGATAGCGCGGCTAGTGTCCATTAATTTCTGTGACGGGCTGGTTTTGATCCATTAAAGGCTACGCAGCAAAATAATGCGTAAAAGTTGCATAAACGCGACGTTATTTATCGTTTATTGACATTGTTTACCCATACAAGGATCACTAGAAATAGTTATATAATAATTTCTCCCAACTAAAATTTAAAAGTCTAGATGCGAGGGGAAATAGTATCAAATACAGATACATATTACACAGATCCTTGAATTTATGATATAAAAGTCAAATAAATTATAAATTATAGAATGTAAATGTAAAATGTAAACATTGTCTAAAAGAAAATTGAAAACGAATCGTATCAACGCAATATTGGTTCTTTATGGGTCAAATTCCACTTTACACCGGAATTTCTCACCAATCGTCTGGATCAATCGTCGGACTGAGGATGAAGGGATCGAAAGACACGTCGTGATTAATCCGATCCGCGGTTAATCAAGTTCCACGAGGAATTCCAGCTCTGTCGCGGCTTCTGTCCGAGCTGACTGTACTTCATCACGATTGGGTTAACTATGTAGATGGGAAACATCTTGCATAGTGGGGCGTTGGTTCAATAATGATAGAGAAGACGCGATAACGGGAACGAAACGGACAAGCTGACGAGGCGCGACGAGCGATGTGGAATTTTCGGCTGCGTTAGCTTCGCTTCTCAGCTGATGGGGATAATGCGTGGACAGGAAATGGCTCTCTCCCTTTTTTCTTCTTTCCGACTGCTTGTGCGTCACAGATAAACCCGATTAACAGGGAGAGAAGGGAATTAGGGAATTGACGTAAGAGAAGAATCTTCGTGCTAGAAATTCCTCAAAATCGTCACTGACAGATATTAACTACTCGTTAATTCTAATTCATTCTTCGAGTCATTTTCAACCCAGTTGTATTTTGCTATCTCTAACAAGCTTCTCGAGCTTGAAGAAACATTGTAGTAATTGTTATGGCTTTTCCTACTAATGTTTTTATTTGAAATGTTAATACGACATTAAACTTTTGGTGCGTTAAAATGAGAGCATTACTTGGACCATTAACATTGTCTGGATCATTCCATCATGAGGAATTTTTACCAGTATAAAGTTAAAAGTTAGCAAAGAAAGGTCAATTTCAAATAGATAATTGAATTGAATTGGTCGAGGTATCGGTACAGCGCAATTAAGCTAATGAATTAGACGGTATAGTGCATTAAAATACAGGAAATTCATAATAAAAGATGATAATACCATTGCACAATTTAGGTTAGAAAGCTTTCACAAGTTTCCATTCCTGAACCAACGCAAAAAATTCGAGACACTCGTGATTGAAATATATTTGTAGGAGAATCAACTACGATAATTTTCTTTGTAGGATAATGAGAAATTTCTATATCTTCAAAATATCTAAGCACGTGTTTCTCCGGTTTTAAAAGAGTGTTAAAACCTGTATTTGCATGAGAAAAGGTTTGAAATATCGGTAGAAAGGAAGAAATTCTAACGTTGACACGACACGATTCCCTCGCAACCTATACTACATAACATTGTTGTATTGACCACATCTAGCGTTGACCATTTCCAAAGGAATCAACCTCGAAAAGCGTGCCAACTCAGTAGGCAGCTAAAGATCAATAGGAAAATCATCTACGGTCGGAGGACGAGTCAGCTGTTCGTTGACTCATTCGTTTTATGTGTATAGTAAATAGTGAACAAGCATGGAACTTCCGTGCCTGCTGAGAGATTTAAAACGAACCGAAAATATGCTTATATCGTGGCTTACGAAAGCATTTGAAGCTTCACCATAGAAAACATTTATATCCATATTGTACGAGTTGTATAAAACATTTTGATATTTTATTAGTACTGTAATGAGACACGGCTGTTATGACTATATCGGTCAAATTTGAAACAAATATGAAATATACGTAGCAATTGTAAGATATTTATGTATTTCAAACTTATATTTAGTAAAACATTAGTATACTACATTAATAGGCATCTTAAGCATATAATAAGTGTTAAAGATAACTGCGTTGAATATTGCGGTTTATTAATATTATAAATTTATATTAATATAGCAAATACAGTTAATAAAGTTATATCAATATAACAGACAATTCACTTAACGCCTAGTTCAAACGTTTTCTGTGCTAATTTTCTATTATTATTTTCAGATTTGTTTCAAGCTTCACCAGTGTGATAATGATAGTCACCTTTCATAACAGTGTTAATGAAATTTCAAAACGTTTCGTATTACACACATAATACATTCATGAAAGATGTATCAACAAGTGTTCCAATATTTTCTTGAGCCTGTGAGTATGTACACAATAGTTTAACTGGCAATGAGGTAAGATACGAAGAGCTATGACAGGCTTTAAGAAGAGAAAGAGAAGTTAGATTGCCTCGAGGGAAATGAGTAGAGATGATGAATTGGAAGGGATGCCAAAGATCGTGAGGAAAAAAGTGTACACATATTAGATAAAAGAGTGTGTATGGCATGGAAAAAAGAAGACGGAGATAGGTCAGGACGTTGCACCGATTGCTGTGACCCAGTGGTCGCTTATGGATGCCTCGTGTTGTCTTCCTATCTCTGCTTCTTCCACTATTCCTTCCGACACTGATGATACTGCCTCTCCGACCTTCGAACACCACTTTGGACCAATTTTTCCTTGTCGTCACTATTTTATTTTATTTTACTGTTTTTCCTAGCATCGTATTGGAATACAAGAACACAGAACGCTTTAAGTATAGTCGACGCGTGATTCATTTATATGACAGATTGAAAATTAGAATGATGTAAGTCCATTGTTACATATGACACGATGTTCTATTTTCATTATCATAAAAAACCTCGATACTTCTGTTTCTTAAAGTTAAACATCGATTGACTAGTTAAACGAATAATTCTTTCACGGATTATAAAATACTGCTTGTTTTTCTCGTTACCCGAGCTGTTTATGACTCATATTTATCCGATTTATAGTAATAACGACGACACAAAGGTGATTAGGGAATATTCGAGTACGTAGGTTTGCGGTTACCGTGGCGACAGATCGTGATATAGAAACTCACAGTGATATCGTTTTCTTTCGTTTGATCGATACTCTTCGGCTCAGGCATGGCCCCAAGGTCAGCTCTCGTAGAGGTGAACTGGAACACAGACCGTAAAACAGATTCTTTTAACGCGATACATAGTTATTTGAATTTGAATCGAAGCCTAAGCTTCACCACATTAAAATTCAATCTCGAACTTTGCATAGAATAATCAAACTTGCATATCACGCGACAGACCGTTAGTCTGTAATGCAATGTAAGAGTGAGAAAATACAACCTTCTATATATCCCGCAAGAGACAATATCAAAAACGAGAAAATGATGCGGATAACTCTATCACTGTGTTATTTGAATCAGCGAGGTGGTATTATATAAGAACCAACAAAATATACAAGTAACTTCCGCAAATAAGATAATCTATACAAGCTACCGGATTATAATTACGACTGAGAATATTAACTAGGTGAACAAACTTCTTTCTTCTCGAGGAGTAGAAATTATTTCCTCCTAGGAAACCGGCCATCAAGCTGTCAATGTACACGATATATTTCACCGTTTATCACGTCGCTGCTAACAAGTTAAATAATCTGTTTTCAAATATAGATCGTTCAAAAGTTGTTTAACCAAATTTTCCAAATTACTCGGCATGACTGGAATAACCTCATCGTACCCTGTTATAGACAATTCAACTGATGAAGAATGTACGTTTTAACCTTAATAACTGTGCAAATTGGCTGCTTTAAAATGCATTTTTACCGGGAGCGCGATAGACCGTGTTACAGAGAATTCCTCGAGAGGAGAACAGCGAGGAACAATTAGATTCCTAACAACAATGCGAGGTTAATAATTCCATTTTTATGATTAATGATAGACTGACCGATGCTCGCGGAGCTGTATAACAATTTCACATGGTCTTTTTCTTCTGTTTCCATTCACGATTCTCGTTCGTCCCACCGAGAGTGCACGTGCTCGTTATTTCAGCAAGGCTGCGCGTACTTCGAATCCACCGCTACACTTTTTGTGGGTTAACTAGCCAGGCATTCCGCTATGTTGAAAGATAAGTGGAACAACCATACGAACCCATGCAAGATAGTAAGCCTTGTAATTCCTGCGCGTTACGCGCACGAGCGTAGCGCCTTCTTTTCCGCGTTGCCTACCTCCTTTATTCCCTACTTCGTTTATAGATTTTTTACCAATTTTTCTTTATACTTTTTATCGTGTCTTCTATTAGGATTTTGTAATTTCCACTTCTTTCTATGACTGACAGTTACAATAGTCTTTGTTCGCTCTACGACAAAATGAGATTTAATAAGACTATTCTCAACTCACAAGTCTGTTATTTACAGTCATCAATTGTCTACAAAACCATCGGAAAAAGTATTTCTACTGCTAATAAATTAACGAACAAAAGCTTCTTTCACAGGCTAAGAAGAATTCGAACTTTGGACGGGTTAATAAATAAATGTGATTTATTTGATTAAAAGTAGCTATTTATAAAATATACGAAAATTTTCGTGCATGTTGCATGTATTTGTTTCTTACTTCATTAACGATTTCTTAAATCATTTCTAAATCTCAAATTTTCCTGTCTCTCGTCTTCTTCGCTTCTAACAAATGAACACGATTTGTCTTAAAGAGAATAACCCTTTTACATAAGATGAACGAATTTTGTGAATGACTGTATACCTCACATCTATTATACTTCTTGCATTCATCAACGAGATTTCATCATTCTGCAATCTCAAATTTTCTTCAATCCTCCGTCTCGATTATCTTCGTCACTAATTCTTCCTACCTACTCTCCGTGCCTTTCACCGCCATTTTATAACTTTATAATCTCCTCTCAGTTAGAACTAAAGAAATTATATACATTCTCCTCTGAATTATATACATTGAATCACAACATATTCGCGACCTACTGATTCGCTAGATTTCCCAAGATTCAACGTTGAAAATCTCACTTCCGCGAATCTCGTAGGTTTTTTTTGTTTCATTAACTGGAAGAAAATCGCCAGTTAATCGCGCGTAGACAGGCAAAAGAAAAAGGAGCGATGCACGTGGAAGGGAACGACGGTTAACAGCGATCGGCCGAGTTGGCGTTTCTAGTCGGATGGACACGCTCGAAGGGATCCGGGCGAACTTACAGGAGCCGTGGCGGAATAATTGCCGGCTTGGACGCGTTGGATCGACGTGATTGCACGATTGCATGCCGCTTTCCTTTTGCACGTTACGCCCCTGGTTTTGTCGCAACGCTCTGCGGGCGGTGTCTTTTGCTACATGCTCCTTGCTATTTCCAATCGCGATTCGGATTTCAATTTTTCTAACGTCTCTCGAAATTAGGGTACGCCGTTTTAACATAGGGCGAGGCTATTCTATACACGCCACTTTTGAAGAAACGTTAGTCGACGATTGCAATGGTTTGCATTTCCTCGATTGAACCCTCGAAGAATTACTTTAGGGTTAAACGACATCGTTAGAAGCAACAGTTCGTCCCAACAATGGACGCAGCTTTAATTAGATTCCTGGAGTTTCTGCTGACTCAAGAGTACAGACTCGATCGAAGAGGGAACAATTACATCAATAATGATGGTGACTGGAAGTTGTAGATGAGTTCCTGGCACACTTCACTGAACTCTGACGATCCTATATTTATGGGCCACTAGTTGAACTTCGAACACACAGTGGCGTATAAAGGAACGTTGAGAGTTGATACGTTATGAATTTTAGTAATTTTTATAACAATGGCAATTTGTTCACCATATTTATAACAAACATTTATTTTATATATCATCATCTGCTGTATATATTATATTTGTGTTAAATAAATATCCATTTTGTAAAATTATAGTGTTTCTCTACGCCTCTTATTTTATAAACTTTCTTTTCTTCGTCACTGTATACATACGCGATTTTCAACTAATGTACCGCATGAATTTTTCAAACATGCGATACGTGACTATTTGGCCGGGGTCACTGACCTCTTCTTCTTTAGATTGTCGAATAAAAACAATAATAGCCGTCCAGTCCAGTGTGAATGGCCTATCTTGAACCAGATACAATATGCTTTTCTCTGTGTTGCAGAATTTTATTAATTAGTCCATGTGACAAGTGACACAATTAGTTATGTAACAAGTTGCTGTACAGACTATTTAAAGTATCAAAATGGATTTACTCGATCAAGAGATTATTCTCTCTGGAAAAGAAATTTCAAAGAAGTAGATAAGAGAGGAAAAATATAGAAGGAGGGTTGTAGAGAAGATCTGTCAACGATTCTCACAGGATCCGCTCAGGCATCCTGGTGATGACGTCAAACAGTGTCTGCACGAGTAACACGAGTGACACGAGCACACACGTGCATCGTGCAGCAGATTTTTTGACGAGAGACAGAGAGAGGGAGACCAGTTTTGCGCTATGCGTAATTCTGGTTCTCGAAAAGAAACAGCGAACAGGATGGAACTTCCGATGCTGACTACTTATTTTGACAGCGGGCGAGAGGTGAGAAACTGACAGCTGGTAAATAAAATGGCCAAGACAAAAAGACGTCTTAGACTAAAGGGTGTTTTATTGTATTGACTTAAGAAACTGAAAATTTACTAAAATAAGATAACAAGAATGTGTGACATTGTGAAAAGTCCCAAGACAACAATTCAGAGATTTGTATCGAGATATTTCAAGTTGGACAAAAGCATTCGAGTTAAGAGCTTCGTATTGTATTCTGTACTTAAGAATCTGAAAACGGACTGAAATTAGATGACAAGAGTATCTTGCGTGAGATATACCGAAGCAACATTTTACAGATCTATATTTTAGGCTATAATTTACAAAATTTATGGCTGAGAGATTCATACCAAAAATTTAAGACATTACTAGTTCTATTATTTTCTAATATAAAGGAATACCTAACAACATGACAAGCTTCGAAACCACATTTTGGATATCTGTACAGAGACATTTTAAGATACACAGAGCAGGAAGGTGAAAAAGAAACTAGGAAGTCACCGTGGGCGTGCATAGGTTTGCTATTGAAACCCTTAGGGATATTTTACTGAAAGCATAAGCAGACTTCCGCGCAATTATTCGATCCGGGGTTATAAAAAGAAAAAAAGAAATGGAGAAAGGGCTGACAGAACCTTGTCGAATCATCAAAACGTGGCTCATTCTCTCGCAGGGCGAAACTTAAGCAACAGCTGGCAACATACCGGGTCGTCACGTGACAATTATTATAGGGGCACCGTGTAGTTTGGATTACGGGGATCAATCCGTGTACACACACACGCCCGTACATAGATACGTCGGAGAAAAGCGTTTTTTTCGTCCAGACGAAAATATTCGACGGATCTGGGTTATCTACTGTTGCAACAGCTGTGCCTTGCTTGTTCTGGATAGAGGCCAGACACTATGAAAATTATTCTGATGGACCTCTTGAAACCCAAACTTTAATGTTTATTGGCAGAAATACCATGGAGGAACGCACGGCGGGTAGGTTGTGGACGTTTGTGTATTTGTGAGAAATTTGGAATTCAATCAATTCAGAATCGTTACTAAAGTTGTCTTTCTATTTGGTTTTGGAACTACACGCGTGTTTGTTCGTCTTCTTCGATCGTCAAAATATTGCTCATCGCAATAATAAACGACATTTCGTACGTACGAACCTAGTAATTCCTAAATCGTTTATTCTGAATTATCTGATCGAACTATTTCTTTGTTTCATATTCTTATATTCATACTGTTCTTTCCCTTACAAGTAAAGTAGATTAAGAAGCTGTGCTTCAAACAAGGTTAAGCGCGAGTGAACGAAAGGCCATCCGGTTTTCACACTTCTGCAAAGCGGATTACGCATTGAAGATTCGTCATCCAATTGTTAGGTTCGAAGATTCCCTCAAATCGACAGCCAATTTGTGTAGGGGCTTATTTTTCATCGTCGGGGTGTAACGGTCGCGATACGTGTGCACCCTTCGGGGTCAATTAGGCCTCCTCGAGCTGGGGTATAATACCTTGCATCGTATTACATTCTACGGTGAAAAGCTCACGGTGAGAAAAGGTGCTACGTGGCCTGCACAGAATAATTGAATTTGCTTCCGTTCCTAGGACCAGCAAAATGGCAAATTTTCATGCTTAAACCTCGCTTACTCATAGTGAAAGCATAGTCGAATAATTGCAAATAATGAATATTTTATTTTATAGTGATAGAGAAAATACAGAAAGATTTTCTATTTCTGTGCGAATAAGATTCTTTCAAAAAATTAAAATTATTACTATTAATTAATTATTATTATTAAGATTATATTATTATATTACGTATTTCGATACACTATTGATATATATATATTAGGAAAAATTGGTCCCAGGGCAACGATTAATTTTGAAAGGAGAGAGTTAGGAAGTCGCGTAGGTACTTTCTTAGTAGGGTCGTCCTCTGACTCGAGGGATGAAATCGACGTAATGGCGATGCAACCCTTTGACCAGATGTACAGCACAATGGTCGTCACGAAAAATCTGACGACAATGTTATCTCGATCTTACTTTCTTTATAGGGTCACGTCACAGAAATTGAGTCGTCAGGGATGTTGGTTGACGAGGTGAATTGTACGAACCATAGAGATCTACGTGATAAACGGGCAACTCGATTTTTCGACTTCTTTTCTTCCTTTCTTTATTTTGTTTTCCTTCGTGCTCAATAGAATACAATAGTTTCAGATCAATTTTAAACTATCGATGATACCAAAACGTTCTAAAAATATAAACTCAAGAAACAGTCACAAATATATGAACCAATCTGTAAGTTGAAAAAGTAAAGTTGGAGAGACATTGTCTTTTTTCCTGTTCCTCTAGTTTAAATCATTCCATAGAATAGGATACTTTCGGACAAATTATAATACACATATGTAAATCCAAAAAATGTTCTAAAAATATAAACACGACCAGAGTCAAAGGAGAAAGCTAACCTCTGAACTGAAAAAGAGGAGGCAAAAGTTGGACATTGTGTTACTTTCTCGTCTAAGGCAAAAGGGTTTTTTCAAGGGATGGCCGCACAATAACAGGATAACAAATTAGTCGTCATTTTGGCTTGTCGTACGAGCCAGCTTGACCTCACAAAGCGGCGGTTTGGCTTTCGGTGAAAAAAGCAAACAACAGCCTAGAGCTGCTAAAGTCTCTTTGCCCCTCACAAAATTGTTTCTTTGCTCGCGTCGAAAGAGTCAATAGGAACGAATATTTTGGTCAGTGATTCTGTGTAGCCTAAAAAAAAGTAGGGTAACCGAAGAAACCGGTCTTCCACGACGGTGCCTCTCGCGTGTTCCTCCACGTTCGACCTTGCCTTCAACAATTCCATTTCCATCGGGACTCGCGTCGATGTTTGCACAGTACCGCAATGTTGCGCCGCTTTCTGAACCCAGAGAAAGAAGGGTGAAATGAGTTCGACGACTAGAACTCGAGGGAGGGAGAGCCAGCGAAAGGGTTGGAAAATCAAGTCGTGCGCTGATATCTGGTAGCAGCTTCCTAGTGAAAGAAACAGGCAACAGAAAACCATAATCGTCTACAAAAGATCTCGGAGGAACTATAGCGTGCAGTCACATAGACATGGCAACATTTCGCACCCTTTTCTCACGCAACACCTCACTCTAGGAGGATCCATCCTTCTTCGTTGACACCCTACGAACCTTTCTGAAGGGTTCGTCGATCAAACGTCTTGTCGACCAGTTGATAACGTCTTTACGTGTAACTGGAATTACTTTGTCAAACAGTTGAGGTCAATCTAAAGATCGTTTAATACTGCCACTACTAATGACTATTATTTGTATTACTATTAATACTCTTATACTTCACTAGTAATAATAATAAAAACATATGAATGTTTCACATGGAAAAATATATAGTAGTGGTGACTAATGGAAAGATAGTGGATTTTAGAGGTGAATTAATATATATAATGTATGTTAAAGCGTAGATTAATGTTGAATTTATACTTCTATCTGAATATTTGTTAAACATTTATGTATATAAATATACGTACATACATTGTATAAAATATTATAGTTCTACTGTTGCCTTGCATATGTACAAACATCTATTCGCAAGTATTAGGACGCTTGTGGGTTTGTTAGAAATATGCTAAAAAATTCAAATTAGCGGATAAAATGACCCAAAAAGATAAGAGAAACTTTCTACATACTATTTGCGATATCGTAATAGTAACTATATATAAAACGTGAATATACAGTTTCCATGACCCTAATTAGGGTAGTCGTATCACCACGTGCATATGCATGTTCAACAAGTGCGAATTAACAAAACAAGTAACACTAGAAAAGCGGTTCCAAATCTTTGATCGGTGGTGCAATGCCGCTGGTGTAATTCCTAATTTTTCATAAGAATTTCATACATTTACACCGATGCATTTTTTAGAATTTCAATGATTTCTCGTACAACATACGGATGAAAGTTTGTTTTTTCGTATAGAGACGGCAGAATCAACCATCCATGGGCAAGCGTATTTTCCAGCTGAGTCATTTACGTTCACGTCTATGTTTCTTATTATTCTAAGCTTCCAAAAAATCTGAAAAAATTCTGGAATAGTCATCGAAGAAAAGAACATTCGATTTCATTGTTTCACACGAAGTAAGCTATCAAACCGTTCCCAAGAGACGTGTAGCACCGCGTTCTTCTTTCTCTCTCTCTCTCTCTCTTTCTCTCCCTTGCAACAAACTTGCAAACCGGAGACGGAAGTAACCCGTAGAATCGCTCGTTCCACGCTCGACTCTGTCCTTTTTCCCCCGGTGGATCGTGCGATCGAACGCACGGAGGGAGTGACGAAAGCGGCGTTAAAGGGGTAGCCACATAGTTGCACACAATTGATGCCAGGCTCTCATAAATCAAAAGCTTCCCTTTCTCTCTCTTTCTGTGATGGTTGGTATGTACGACGCACCGGGTAGCCGGTTCAAGGGCTGCGTATATCGAGTCGAATTTCGTGCAATCACATGGGCCAACTACGGAGCCTGCCAACCCTTTTGGTGTACCGTTACGAAATTACGCCAATAAAGTGGCAAAAATATCGCCTGCTACAGAGTGGTTCGTGTACGCGTGATCCTCATTTACATTACAATGACACGCTGTTAAGAGATGGCCACTCTATTGGTCGAATTTCGTATTGGCCAATCGGTAGGTTGAAAATACGTGAATGAAACACGATTACCAATTAGACTGAGGGACCATTCGAAAATGCGAATGTTTGAAATAATTTCGGTCTCAACAAAGTTCCAAATCGTCCGATAAGTTCGTGTCATTTATTGGTTTGTTAATCTATAGAATCTAGAATTAATTGTTTTGACCATTACGCGTATTGGATTTATATCGAATTACATTCGCACGTCAAAGTCAACAAATTTCAGAAAAATTGTTCTATAAATGACCGAATAATATAGTATTTTATCCGAAAAGTGTGTCAAATTGACACAAGGGTGAGGATTAAGCTGTAATATCCATTTAATTTCAATCGAATGTTCACGACTTTGAACCAATTATAAGCAGTATACGACTGGATCTGAATAGACTTAGTATCAGCTAGGCAATGATACTATTGTAATGACGAAAAGCTCAGCTGAAATTCGATCTGCACCGAGGCTACTCCCAACGGTCGCTCTAATGATCACAGTAATAGCCTCTAAACTAGCAATACGTATGCAAAGAGACGGAGAGACGCATAGTGTGAAAGTCAGTTAATTTTAACCCTGCTGCGAAGCTGCAGCGGTCCGCTGTTTGTATGGAAATTTTACCGGTCGGAAAATGACCGTGTCGAAAGGCTGAACGAACGGGGCTTCTTCATTGGCTCGCCGCGTTCTCGTTTTGCTTTCTTCCCAGCAATTTACCGAGCAAATTATCGGGACCAGTGATCGCGTCCAATCACATGAACAGTAACGTATACGTTTTGAGAAAAGAAGAAGCTTTTTCTGTTTCCTTTGTAAGAGTCTGGACCAGTTAAATTGGATTTATTGGAAGGAGCAAAGAACTTTCTTTGTTAATAAAGAGCAGTACCATCTGGAGACGTCTGAAAATAAGTAAAGTTTGAGATTGTTTTAGCAAGTGATTATAAAGAGAAAAATTCTCAGTTTTTTGCATGAGTTTAATGTGACTTTGTGTTCCATTTTTTAAAGATGTGAGAAAGTGAAATTAGTGGAGAGACTCATACGAGGCTGATTTGAACAATATCACCATCAATTCTCCTAAAAGATATTGTACTTTGTCAACTATTAATAAAAGGAACACACTTTTTCTAATCTTTATATGACGAAGATGCACTAAAATTAGAAACAGCTTTTGTTAATTAATAATGTGCTAAAGTATAATGCTTCTTATACGCAACATCGAGCGTGAAGGAGTTAGGAAAGAAGAGGAATCTTAGAGCATACTAATCAACTCCATAAATTTAAAAGCAGAAAAGGTGGTGATGCAACGAAAATCATTTTTTAAATTCACTTTGGAATTTATGATTCTTTATGACGTTTCGTTGTGATACATACATTCATGGAAGCATTAATATAAAGCCAAAAAGTCTACACTGATACATATATACAAATATATCGTCCACAAAGAATAGATTGAAGACAATCATAGGTGACTGCGCATTTTTCCAACCAACTAGTTCTATTAGAAAAGTCTCTCATCCGCTTTTCGGCATTCGGACCGCAAAAATTGGCCTATGATTAATTGTCTGATTCCCTCTCGTTGAATCATTCGTCATTCGGGTCCAAAACACGACCACAGTGCACCCAACCAACACTATAGAGTTGCCAAACGGTTTGTCAACCGTTAGTGAGACCGAAAGAATAGACCAACGACCTACTTTTTCTTTGGTAAATTCGACGATATTATTGAGACGTTCTACAGCGACGCCATGGGACGCCATGATTCTGTATGGGGGTGTGGTGCATGCGGGTACGTACGTAACTCGAGACGTTTCTCAACGATGCTTCTAAGTTTTCCCTTTTGAAAAACGGGCATTTTGCTCGTGGCCCTTTAAACACTGCTCCATTCGAAAATCGATCAAGATTTTCATCGTGGTTCCACTATTATGGTGCTCTTGACGTATTGCAACTTATACTGCTTGCAGTATGGTGAGAATATGAACTTGTGCGTTGAAACGTAGCGCGCGCGCGCACTGTGTCGATTATGCAACAAGACGCAGTTATTCGGCTCTAATTAAGGAAGTAGTAGGTTATTGTTCCCCTGTCTGAGAACGTTAATGATTGCGCGGCAGGAAAGGTATAGCTTTGAATCATTGCCAGGCTGGCAACAGTTAATATTCTTATTTACGATCTTTCTGTGGTATTCGTGATTTAGTAATAATAATACATTAGATAAAGGATGGAATTAACACGTTAACGACTGCGCGAATACAGTTTGGTTATAGCATAACTAATATATGCATTTTTTATCGCGCGTTTTTCGTAAGCGAGGTGCAATAACATATTTAACTCTTTGTTGGTATTATTCACACTAATTGCTTCATTCTTATTGGTTGCATTGTATATTCGCTTTCTAGTTAATACATTCAGAAGATTTAATAAGAAAATTATTACAAATGTCTAGTAAAATCTTTTATTAATCTTCTCGTCTGTGTTAGACTTACAATGTTGATGAAATTTTATATGTATGATGTAAATATCGTTTGCCAACAGGAAGTCCGGGGTTATAATAACACAAATATTGAAGAATATTGAGAAATTGTGTTTGCATAATTCAAATCTCGAGAGATTGAATTTAAGCATCCATAAAGCGTAAAAGTTATTTCAGATAACAGAATAAAGATGCAGAGCAGAATTATGTTATAGAATTTAACATAATTTAACATTTTTCTGTTAACGTATAAAACAGTCGATAATTAGCTTGGCATAGAATTATTGTAAAATTTTATTACGATAAAAATGGCATTTCTGAATGCTATATTGGCATTTCTTAATGCCATATGTTTCTTCCTGAAACATTTATCGAGATACACCGAATAGCAATTCCTACGAGCAACTAAAAATTATTAGATAGTTTAAATGGCGAAATAAAAGAGCAACGCGCTTTTTAACACCAGATGTCCGGCGTTTTAACGATTTTTCGACGGCAGATACTGTAAAAATTACGACAAAATTCGCGCCAGCTGTTCCTCGAGAGATCCTGCCCGGCGCGTGAGCTCGCCAGGACCTTTGTGCCATTGTTTCGCCGGGCATAATGCACTCGAATTGTGCACCGGAGGAAGGAAGGAAGGAAGAGAGGGAAAATAAAAAGAAGAGAAAAAAAAGACCGAATCGGCTCGGTCACACGATCGATCGGGAGGAAAAGAAAAGCCCTCTTGACTCTTGGGGCAAAGGAGAGGGCTTCGAGAGTGCTCTAGTCGCGTATACGCGCGTACTCGTGCGAGTCGGGAAAGTTGAATCTGAAAGAAAAAGCGTAGGAACGTTTGACAGATGTGGTCTCGCCGCAAGATGTGTTCGCTTTCAGCCAATATCGTGTCAACCAAATCAGAGTACCAACAAAACCGCGTCCTATAAACAATCAAACTCCGCCATTAATTTTCTCCAAACGTTCTCATTACGAATCATAATTTGAACATTTACCGTAGAAAACTTTTAGGTGTATGTTGTATACGTTATAAGAAACATATTGAAATTTCATTAGCATTGTAGTGAAACACGACTGGCATCAGAAATCAATTTCAGATCGTATCATATAGTTTGATAGAATTTAATTAATTAATTTCACCACATGTACACTTAATCAACTCGTTAAGTGTAGTAAAAACTCCATGATCATTCTCTGAATCGCTTCTCATTTTCAACTAGTATACGTATATACATATGTATATACATATATACAGTTTGCAATTTAGTCGATTCTAGTTTTCAAGCTTAGAAGCTGAAACGTTAAGGTAAAAGTACAAAAAGTTCGAACATTTGTGGCTTGGACGTCGACGGCTTTTAAAACATCAGTCTGTCGTTTCTTATTCTAACGACAACATTGTCCAAAACCGTTTCACGAAATCTCTCGGCAGGAAACAAAAAGAATCATCAAGAATGAAGCAACCAAATGACGATCGAATGGCGAAATGTTACTGTCTGTTGAAAATCGTACAGGACAATTCTTCCGCGACCCTTCCAAATCGATCTTGATAATTTCTTGGGTAAACAGAACCATTGTCCTGTACAGTGTGTCTTTCGTCGATGAATGGGGATGCTGGTTGATCCTTTTGTCATCGGAGATCGTCGATCATTTCTCTATTCGTAGTAAAGATAAATCATGCTGGGACAATGGTATCTTTCTCCCTGCTCGTGTGATTCTAACGAATTTTCCGATTGAATCTGAACGTTTGCTAATATGATATCATAGCAAGTCATTGTCGCTCGATTTGTTAAATCGCTGTTAAATAATTGTCACAAAGCAGATTTTTCTACGAAACCCGTATAAGTGTAAAAAATACGCGATTCTTTATCAGATTTCTTTATGCGATATATTTTTTCAGTCTAAAGCTTAAGTACGTCATAATTTATCATTGTTAAGCAGCTACGCATTACAATGAAACTTGATAACAATGAAATGTACAAGCGAATTGTGGACACGATACAACAACCGATATAAAAATTGTAATCAAAGTAAAAATTCCGATTCGTCGTAATTATTGTTCAGAATAAAGATTGTGGATAATGATTTTAAAAATCGAGATCGATATCATAACTGTCTTTAACCCCTAGAAATTATGCATCATGCAAAAATAGATAATTATTTAATATAGGAAAATAAGCTCCAATGACATTGATTTTAACGTATGCTATAAAGGATAGTAGTCATTTGTACTGACTTCCTTATACCGAATAAGTACCAAAAAATTAAATAAAAACCCGTATTTTTTACAAAAAGACAACATTTTACACGGGAAGTCCGTGCCAATACTTTTGTTCATCGGCGTATATCAAGGGATGAGGTTCATCTATCATGGTGGCAAAACCACCTTCCTTTTTGCCTGGTGGAAATTTGTTCCGGAGAAAAGAACATTCGAATCGATTTCCTTTCTCCTCTTTCTACCGTTTTCCCCTCCTCTGAAGACACGTTATTCGTGTTGCCAGTTCCTTTCTTCTCGCCACGTCATTTTCTTCAACTACATACCATGACGTTTCTGAATCCCCGACACGTTCCCCATTGCAGAAGGGTAAGTGAATGTTTACCGTGAGTCATCGTCTATTCACGGCCCTCCTTTCTTCGTTACCGATAAAAATCCGCGGTATAAATAGATAAGAGCAATTAATCGCGAATCGAGCCGCGTCAGCGCCGCGCAAACGTTCGACTTCCAAGTATGTAATGAGACTCTGCAAAGGGTCGAGATGATGAGCCAGAGATGAGGAATCTTCGTTGCACAAAATTTGCTAAACCTAAGTAACTCATAGTTGGGAAGATATAATATATGTATATTTTGTTAGACATATAATGCACAAATGACTTATAGGGTCACTTGATCTCGACCTCTTCTGTTTGCACAGTCACGTGACATTATATCGATTGCAAAACCATAACTCTGAAGCAATAGAAGAAATAAAATGACGAAAGATGGATAAAAATTTCATTACGCAAACTTAAATCGTTTCAAGTGGTTCGTCGCTGTATGGTGTATGTGATTTTTGTAAGATGAGATGTTTTAAAGGCGTGTTAACGTTATTTCTATTTTTCTGAATTGAACTATATTCTAGTACATCAATTTTAAAATCATAATTTTCTGGCGTAAGTAACTTAATACCTTTAAGAGCGAATAAAAAGCAACTTCGATTGGTTTATAAAAAAGTCCAATTGAAGAAAGTGAATGAGATCATGACAGTTTCGATCAATGACAAAAATTCGTGCACTCTATTTTTACAATTACGTGAAAATGCGACTCCACAATACTATATATAACCAATCAGACGGTGCGTTCCTTTAATCAGCTTCTGATCTCCGCAGACTTATTCGTCGCGACGCAATTATCCATGCTCCCGGAACACGATCCTCCAATTCCCTGTTCTGCGTTCGCGTCCTTTGATCTTGCGCATCATTTTTTCCCCGGCGCACTTTGTTCGAGACGCGATTCGTGGGCGTTGCGGGGCGATAGCGCAAAAAGAAAAAGAGAAGATCAAGAAGAGGAGGAAGAAAGGCTGGGAGTGTGCGCGAGAGTAACGGATACGCGAAGACAGAAGAAGCATTCATGGAACGACGACACGTGTTTCCTCGCGAGTCCCCTAGCAAGAACATCATCCACGAGAGCGAATCGTCTCGAGCAGCGCGAAACTTGGGTAATTGAACGCGAAATTTCCTTGTAAACGAACCGAGAAACGAACAGTCTCGTGGGAAAGTCGCCTTTTCCTTGGGAACTTCTTCGTCTCTCGGCTTTTCCTTCTCCTGGATCGAATAAATTTTTCCTTTGTTGATCAGCGATTGTACTTCGAGATTATCGTCTTGTTTGAAATTCATTTGAGATTACGACAATAATAGTAATTTATCGATATGAACGAGATAAATGCTCTGCTACAAAAAGTATGGAGCAACAATAGCAAAAGGTAACAAAGGCAAATATAAAATAGACAACATGACTGATAAAGGACAGGAGTGGATAGTACTGATTCGTGAGGCAGTTCATAGCTACGTACGACGATAGGAGGAATTATGTTGTAACGAATCTACATATTCTGTGCTATAGTAAGAATCTCGTAAATATTTCTCCCTTGTGTTTCTAATAAAATTACTACAGAGACATTTAGAGAATCTTCTGATAGGAATTTTTAATATTAAAAAACTTAGCACGAACCGTAATAATCAAACGCAAAATTGATATCAGCGTCGTCCTCTTCCTGTAGATTCCAAGTATTCCAATTACTGTCTCTGTTCTCAAACTTGAACAACAAGAACTCTACGAAGAATTCTTGTTTAAATCTCCACCGAGTCTGATAGCTTCTACAACGTCTTCTTGTCGATTGTCACTCTCGATTGTTCCTCTTCTTCATTGTCGAAGCTAACAATAGCCTTTGTCACTCGTCGGACAATCCTTGGCTGTTTATCGCATAATTTTCCGGTTGGAAAACGCTGCATCGATCGATCGACCGAAAAAATAATAACCAAGCGCGAAGTAAGAGAAAATCAGAAGAAATATTGTTCTCTTTACGTAGGTTGTCGCTAAAAGTTCAACCGTATGCAATTTCTGTAAAATATCATACATTCGATCAAAGTAATCTTCGTATCATTCGACGCACTTTCTCGGCGATTATCTAACTTCTTTCAGATTTGGAAGAACTGTGAGTTTTAGAATTCAAAAATTCTTGATTACGGCCTCTTCATTTACAGATTCTTTCAAAATAATGTACACATTAAAAACTTGTCTAGGTGTGATTTTCTACAAATGCTAATTTTTCATTTCCCATCATTTTTACGTTAGTCTCGCCGAATTTAAATTCACAAGAAAGTTACATGAACGTTTTAATTACCCATGATGATCAATATTTTCATTATGGATCTTTTTGAAGCGTTCAATACACACCCTTTATAACGAATTTCTTTTTTAGTAGTTTTCTTCTTCTTTAATAAATCTCTTCTTTTCAGTTATCAGTATGGTTGATAATAGGCGGTATGACGAAATTTAATGAGTGATATTGTCAAATTTAATCTTCAGAAAAACAAGTTTTCCATAGGTGCAAACTTAATCTCGACGATGCAAAATGTCTCACGGAAGGAAGTATAGAAAGAAGGATTAAAGGTCATTAAATGCGTGAGCTAAGGGGACGAAAAGCTAGATAACAAATGACTCGCCTCGAGGACGATCGTCATGTTTTCCATGCGAAGATTGATGAGCAGAAGGAAGGGTACAGCTCGAACATTTTGCTTCCGTGCCCTTTCTACGCATATTTTAATTCTCGAATCGCTAGTTTTTCACTTCGGTATAAAAAGCTCAATGTCGGATTAGGATCAAACGGAACGTGCCTTGAAATAATTAATGAACCTCTTTCCGCTTATTCGACCTGAGAATAATGAATACTTAAATGCATCTTTCACAGAGGAATACATTAACATACTTGTTATATTGTAACGTATGAACTGTTCGATTCTTAAAGATTCGTACTTTACTGAATTCTAATTTGGGAAATATACGTTTATATATTTGTAAGCGTTAAAAAGTCCGAACTTTATGCAAAGGAGAAAATTCCCAGCTCTGAAACGATATCCAATGATGCTTCTATAAATACAAAAGTATTTATTGGCAAGAAAAAATAGTTTTAAGTAGTTGATATAATAACATGTTACGAGTAGACGTTTATTCATTTATGGGAAATTTAAATGTATCAAAATTTATAAGATGCACATAATGTATACACACGGAAGTAAAGAACTGTTATAATATTTAGAGAGAGTAAGACAAATCTCGATTTAAGCTCTGCTTCTTTAGTGGTATTTTGTATAACATCCGCGATATAGTTATAATCTATGCAACATTTTAATCGATGAAACGCCTGTATCGGTTTCTTGGATGTATTTTCTGCCCCAGATTGTGAACATATTAAAACATTTCTCTTACCAATTATCCTACTATACTACATATACTACAGGCAAGTAAAACCACCACAAAATATTTAAAGATTGATTCCTGCGTAACATCAGCAACATCTAAAATTTTATTCGTCCTTACATATCACGCGCATTCTGTTTCACATATTTAAATTTCCCATGAATGCATAACGATAGCGTCTAATAACAACCCATCAAAGTAAAATATGTTGCAATCTAATATCTGAACATTCTGAACGTTCAAACTGCAACAAGGTCACAGCCGGTGGCTGTTTATTTCCAAACACAATACCCGATCGTTGAGGGAATGGCCCGTGGCGTGACCTACGAAAAATCGTAGAAAACTGGGAAAGGAGAGACGCGTCTTGAAAAGAGCCCCCTTGCAGAGAATTTTTCCAAACGAAGGGACGAAGGAAGCTTCGGGTCCCCCCTGAAGTCTCTTCACGACTTTCTCCAGCAGGCGTTCTTGCCACCCATTGTGCTTTGATTGTGAAAAGTCAAAGTTAACCGTTAGCTAGCGACTCGTACGGTTCGTAGACTTTTAAATCGGCGCGTTTCACATGGCCAGAAAGAACTGCGTGGAAAAGGTGGTCCTAATAGAGTATGGAAAAAAGCTGAGAATTCATTAGGAGTTGCTAGACGTTAATGTAAAGGGTTTAGGACGCGTGGTTAGTCCTGAATCTCTCATCGTTGCAGAGGAACCACTCGGTGCAAACATAGTCCCGCGAAAAAAAAGAACGGTCCCTCGTAAGCGTACCTAACGGGTTCGTCGCGTAATTACTACTAACGAACCGTTTGTTTCGCTCGACGAGATACACGGTGACTCACAGGTGTGCTTTTAGTATCGAGGTACCCGGCGCCAAAGCGCACCGAGATTACATAATAGCCGACGTAACGATTCGCGAACGTTGCACCGAGATATTCCGTTGCGTACCGAAACAAAGATCTTCGGTAGTTGCTCGTTAACGATTACAATAATTAATAATAATTTAATATTCGACGGTATTAAAGCCTTCTTCGCGGAGATTAAAAGCTATGCAGGTAAGTGATTTGAAGTGTTTTTTATCTGTAGATTCTTTTTTAACTACAGTTTGATTTTTGCGCTGCTATTGTTGTACCATGGATTTTTACGCATTTGTGGGAAATTTGAACATGCGAAATGTAGAGATGTATATAACGAAATATCCAGAGTATTTTATAATGTTATAGTAACTGACTAGAAAATATTATATAACGACCTGCAGAAAGAGTTACGTTAAAGGGGAAAGATTGTACTTTCTTATTCTCGAATTGAATTCTTTCGAAGCTGGGTGGAGACGTATAAGACGATTTCTTTGAATTTAAAATTTCAGCGAAGTCAAATTTTAATCATTCTGTTTGGTTCATTTTACTGTACAAATGGTGCTATATCACCGTATTATATTGCGATTGGACAGACTGGATTTGATTCATTCTGTATTAAATGGTATTACTAAAATATTGCTAAATTATATTACGAAAGAACGTAAACGGAATGTCAATGGAAATCGATATCGTTTTCTGATTTTGACCAGCAAAACCTTAATGACCGGTTCTCATTAGCGGTATGCAGCAATAGTCGGAACTGATGTTCACTGATGCATTTCAGTTCGAGGGACCAATTATTATGACAGTGTTTTTAGAGAGGGTAGACTATGACGGTTACGAAAGTCTTATTAATAGCGGTTCGTATAACAGCAGGATAATCGGTGAAGCAATGCACCGTGTTTTGAGGCAGTGCTTGTGAGAAAATGAAGATAAATACCGACCCAATTCGATCGTATTAATCATGGGAAAACGCTAGGTTTCGTAACGAGAATGATGAAGAGGAAGGTATGCCCGAAGAGAAACAGTAGCGCTGGTTCATGAACTAGCTGGATTATACTGTCACGGTTAACTCTGTGCACCAGAAAGTAACAGCACGCAATAACGGTGACCGTTTTTATTATAACTTGCTTGTTTTATCTTCCGTACGACTCGCATGACGACTGTCAATGCATATGGTTCCCACCTCCGCTTCCTGGTTCCTAGCGGAGCTTCCGGTCTCGTGACAGCCCGTCCTGGTCCACCGCTCGTTCCGTCCCAACATTACAGCTTCGCCACTTTCACGTCGCATTTCACCTCCGAGTGATGCAGACTTCCTTCCTCGTGAACTACCGGTTTGCGGTCGCGCTCAAATCACCGAAAGAAGTCAGAGAAACGCAACTTTGACTCGCTCGTTAACGCTATCGGCGACGCGACATTGGCGCCACGTGACTGTTAATTAGTAGCAATAATAATATAAGACGTGGAAGATTGCGCGGTATAATTAGACAGAAGGTTGTTTTATTATGTAATATGTGCAAAGATAAGTTGGAAATGTGGAACAGAATTTTGTCAATGGAGCTTTGTTTCTAAGCCAGTCGAGTTTGAAGTTCTGTCAACGTGAACACGTGGACTTTGCAACTTTTTGACCAAATATACGACTGGACGACTGGTGAGTTGATGTACCCGTGAAAGTAAGTTAAATATATAGGATAAATTTGTTGTTTAAGGCTTTATTTTTTAGGAAAGTACGTTTGAACTTGCTTAGTTAAGAATTGACGCGATATCGATGAATTTTCGAGTACAATTTTCTGGGCTTCAAACGAATGTATTTTATTATAAATTTTCAATTTATTTTTGCATAAGAAATAACCTTCTGCAGATTATACGTACGTTCTCGAATTATCTATTCTGCTTTTTTCACCTTTCTAATAATTCAAATTATTCTATGAACACGATAGAAATCATACTTCATTCGCTCTTGACGTGAATGTTACGTTCGAAACTAATCAATATAGTGTTCGCTATAGTGTTCAGAAAGATATCCTCATTACCCAACATTAAAATCCCGAACTATAATATTCCAGAAATATTATTTATGTTTAGACTCGATTCAATTCCCAATGCTAATTTAATACAGGGGACTCCACGTGGATGCATTGAAAAATAAAAAAAAAAAGAAAAACGTGAGGAAAACTGAGGGCGTTCACGCCGGCGATTCATCAGTGAATAAATAATTCATGGTGTTTGCGGGGACAGGACCATGGCGGTAAAAACGTCTGGGGCCCTGTTTAACCAGGATGACGTTCCAGGACTGACAGGAGGCAGATGAGCGTGAAGGAACAAGGTGAAAAATGGAGGACTGTTAAACAGGATTTTCGATGTTGACCGAGGCAACGGAAAACGAGGACGGTACTTCCTGAGGGAAGCACGGAAGCTTCGTTTCTTTGATCTTCGTGGGACCGACGGATTTCGTTCGACTATCGAAGAGACATTTTTCTTATTTTTTCTATCGTATAGAAATCGAGAATTAGGTCTCGGCTTAAGATCTCTATCAAATTATTGTAGCTCGAGTTTGGACGATTCGATATCTGATGCAACATTATCAAATCCTATGTAGCTAACAATTATAAATACTGTGCATAATTAATTACGTAATGAATAATTACATAATTCAATAATTTTTTAAATAATTTCAAATTGGAAGATTCTGTGACAAAAATTCCTAATATAACGAATTACAATATCTTTAACTTCATTTTCTTTTACAAGTGACAAATATCAGAAATTTTCGAAGGACACTGTATTCCAAGAAAAAGATCGACTTTCTAAAATCACGGATGCAAACTCAAAGATCAAAGGCATACCTCCTACAGTTGTGCTTCGAAAAGAATAAGTTAACGGTATCGATTTTTGAAAGAGTCACCCGGTATACGTGACAGTCATGCGTTATCCTAGGATCTGAGGAAATAAACGGTTTCCTGAGTGAAACGTGCCACTGTGGTGTGGGCCAGCCACGAGGGACAGATAAAACATACGTCGAGGCACGTTTAAGCCTCTTCCATGCAAAGAACCAACCAACGCAATGCTTCAGCATTTCCGAATGTTCATAAATATTCATACATCTTTGTATTAAGAGTTCGTGAATGGGAAAAAGGGACTGTCCTTGAACAAATGTCATAAGGGAAGAATATCCAACTTCATACACCTCTCTTCTCATCGAATCGAAGAATCATATTTTTCAAATCGAAGATCTGTTACCGTTCAATTTTGGTTGATTAGGCAGTACCTGAACGACGGTGTTTGATCGGGACATTCAGCTCGCTGAAATAAGGCAAGAAGAGTTACTGGTTTGTGTATACTTTCGTCGAAGAGCTTTTGGATCAACAGGATGCGGGTCTATAGGAGGATTGCCTTATTTATGAGCCATTCACAACTGCCGAGCGTATATACTAGTTCTCAAATTTAATGGACCGTGAGAGAAAGAAAGAGGATGCTGACTCTCTAGGATTCTTTAATTCGAAACATGTTTTCTGCCCTCGAAATACTACCGTTTGAATAGAAAGATATATTATACATATATATCGATCATAGACATTTACATAGATTCCTTAAATTTGGTGCATTACACAGAAGATTGTCTTATTTGTATTTTTGCATCAAATTTTGTATTAATTTAACGCAATAATTGAACGATTTTAAAAATCAGTAATCAATTTCATGTTATCAAAACCCATGTTTTTGTGAGTTTTAAGATGAAATATACGTTTTTGCATCATATTGAACGTTTTAAGAACGATGATGCGATATTAAATCGAAATGAAAATTTCTTTTCCGGATAAAACGGATACATAAAATGTAAGAAGTGTATACAGACATTTGTGACTGACTGTATACACAATTTCTCGGTTCAAAAGGTTTCATAAATGAATCTCTTCGGGCAGAAAACACGATTCGCCGATTTCCCGTCTCAAACAGATGTTTCTTCGCTTTTGAGCTACCAATAAAAAGAAACACTCTGGCTATAATTTTCTGTTTGCAAGATGGACGCCTAAAAACTGAAGTCAACGATGATTCACACGTTTCGTAATTCCGTTCCTGGAAAATCACACGTAGTCCGTAATTGTATCCGACAAATAGACTGACCTTGAAAGCAGCGTGTGATTCACCGTTGCAGAAATGTTTCGGACCAAGCGATTCGGAACCGTGCTTCAGCTGGAGCGAGATTAGAAAATTCGTTCCAGAAACGGCAGCGTAGCTCGGAGCTGCTTTCATTTTCCATTTTCATGCGAGCGAAACTCCGTTGGCTTAGTTTTCCATCGACGTTTAGTAGTGGAGAATACGATCGATCATGGCGACACTTTCGCGATAATGACGTGCTCAATCTCTCGCGGAATAGGACCAAAAACGGTCGAGGATTTGCTACACACCAGACACTACAGCGTCCTGATAGGCAGACCTGTCACTTCGTAATAATTTACAGACATCATGCAGTAATTTGTGCCAGTATAATTTATGCGGACGCCGCGTGCAGTTTTCCATAGTCGTTGGAGCGAGAAGAACAACCACAGAACTCGCGTTACGATTTTTAATTCGCACTTTATCGATGTAATACCGAGTGACGGGAAAATACTGCAATTGAAAGTTTTGACGTAACTTTTGTGTAAAAGATGTTGAATTTTATTAAATATTTCGAAATGAACAACTTGAACAGTCGAATGATAATTCTACTCGAACTGAACAACTAAAGTTAACGACTGAATAAAAAAATAATTTCCTATCGTTTGAAACTGCTCCGAATTTAAAAAAAAAGACATCAATTTAATATCCAGACGTAATATTATCTCTTGAAAGCTATCTATTAGATTAATTTATCATGGATACAATGTTACCCCAGTACAATATTTTTATTCTAGAAATCAATAAATCCAATACTCTATTATTACACAATATTAGATGAAACGCAAAAAGGTGATTGTTTGCGAAGGTTATAAATAACATCGTGGCAATTCTATTAGGAGACGACAATATTCAAACAAAAATGGCATGGAGTGAAATTTCACCCCTGATAGCTTCTGTCGAAGGCTAAGCAAGGTATAAATATCCATCGATGTAGAATTTAAAAAAAGATAGAAATCCATCACATTTATACTTATTCCACTCACGAAATTCACAAAGGGTGAAATTTCACCCATCATAGCTTAAAGGACGCACAAGACATAAATATCCATCAGATCAATCACAACCTCCGCAGAATTTAAAATAGAAAAATACTCAACAATGGCTTTTATTTCATTCGATGTGAGATTTTAGAACTTTATAGATTTGTATAATTACATAGACGATATATACTATAATATTTATAAATCTATGTCTTCTACATTCGCAGAATTCCACAAATATTCTTCTGTTAGCAAGGTAATGCACTTACACCACCCTCGAAGCTATATTCCCGATGTAATTTATTAAATTGTGCAGTTCTATACCCTGTAAGGTAAAAAGCATTAAAAATGTTTTGTGTCATCATGGGTGTTTCCCCGACGTTTCTATCTTTAGCAGTGGCAATCGATGCGAATATGGAAATGATCGCGGACTATTCGGTGACCATCAGCTGGTTTCCGTGGAAACCAGGTGGGGGCGTGTGTCGTAGGTCGTCGAGCGTAGGCTGGTCGTCGAATCCATCCGCGTGGACGTACACCAGGCAGTCAGGAATGCAGGTGAAGGATTTCCACGTAGTTTCTCTGCGCCAATTTACTTCCTTATTGGGCTGAAAAATGTCTGGAATCCTGTCCATCGCGTCCTTCCCGATATTTTACTCGTGAACGTCCTTCGCTCGTGATAAGGAATTCCTCATGGAAGGTTAATGGATGTACTTAGCCGGTGACTCGTTTTCCAACCACTTTGTGCACCTTCTCGTGTTACTCTGCGCCGAGTGTTCAATATAATAGGCAAGATAATACAATCGAACTTGGACAACTCGAAAATTTCTATAGGACAACAATTTTGTAGCTCTCTAGGAATCGAAAACTCTCTAGAAATCGAAATATGTTTAAACGTTATCTCGAATCATCTGTCGTGTTTAGATACATTATTTTCCCTCTGTGATTCGGATTCACACAAGAAGCTGAAGTTTACTTTAATAAACATCAAATCAATATAACTTGTGACTCAAATTCACAATCAAACTTTGATCACCGTTTGATCATCCTCAAAGTGATAGGAATATGGATATCTATATGTCTTGCAATGAAAAACTACACTTACTTACTATATTAACCTACACTTACTATAAGAGGAAACACGAGTATGTATTATAATCTATCATAATAACTAGCAGCAATAGAAAGAGTTTGATTCGATCAATCTAGACGTCGAATAATAAAGAAATGTTATAAAATTACTTTAAAAATCGCAAAATTTTTTGTTTCTCTAACAATCTGAGCCAATTATCATTTTCTGTATAAAACCAGCGAATACCTCAATACCTATAAACAGAGCTGTATATACAAACGTGTATGTAGAAGATTCCCTACTGGCGTCGCGTCGTAAAATTGGAAGACGTCGACGACAAGGGTGTAGCAGGAATCCCGGCGTCTATTTCTATCTTATGGCTGAAATAGTCATTATGGTCGACGAAACGTGGGTGTGTTTAGGTACTGTTTCCGACGGTAATTGGCCGGGGAAAGGGGAGATGAACCGTAAAGAGAGAAAGCACCTAGGGTGTCTGCGATACGTATAGACCATCCTCGCTCCTACGCCGTTCAATTGAATGACGTCAATCTTTTGATTACCTAAGCTTACGCGATTCATCCGCCCGCGTTCGGGCGGAGAAAAAGCTCGAAACATATTATTAAATTGAAGTCGTAGTCAACCGACGAGTCAAAGGGAATGTCAACTGAACGCACTGACAACTTTCAGTTACGGATAAATTATGCACGGTCGACAGGGTACTTTTAATTAGATATGATTGGGACGAAAGGCCACCGCGTACATACGCAAGTACTGCACGAACAATCAGTATAATTCGAATCACTTTGGGCTGTGGCACTGATTGATCCGTATTAAGAGTCTAATTTTCTTTTTTCTCTCTCGTTTGTTCCAGGCGAACTATACGTGGAGGACCTAGGTGAGAGGCGGATCGTATCCATCAGAATGGGATGGCTTTGGGTCGAGGGTACTCCCAGGCTCCCGTTGAGGGCATTGAACCTACGACAAGCAGCACCCAGCCTATGTCAACCACACGCACTGGCTCTTGGATTCACACTCAGCAACTCGCAGGGTCACACTCTCGCCACTTTTTGGGTAACTTCTCAGTTTTTTATTGGCTACTGAACTTAGAGGCAGAGAAATTACTTTTTGATATCAATCTTAACGATCTAACTAACCTTTGGAGGATATTAAAAGGTTTAAGACATGTCAGGGGAAAGTTATTTTATGTCTATTTGGAACTTCCATGGCACTCTCACAAGAACCTGAATCAGTATCTAATTGGTTCACCTACAGTCACTGAATATTACTCATTAAAATTATTCTTTTATTTAAAAACAAATTGTTAGCTTTGTACAAAAATTCTATTTTTGGAAAAACTTATATTTTACGAACACTGGACGTCCTAGGTTAAAGATATTTGTCAGCAAACATATTAGCGATCAGTTCAAACCACTGTAGGTACAGTATATAGTTTATCTAAATATGTCATACATATTTAATTATAATTAAAGTAGAAATGACAAAATGAGATAGATACACGTAATTATATCTTATGGTTATACCTATCTCGATAAAAGTACACATTAATATCAGAATAAGGATGTGATACCGGTCATTTTGATTAGTTTGACAGCTTTAACGTAAAAAATCGGAGGCTTGACTCTCTTTTGACGTTAGATGTTAAATGATTGGAATCAGTGTTTCGAGATTTCGACCTTTTTGTCGGTATGTAATTCGAGGCATAACAGTATCAGGAACCTGGACGTGAAAGAAAGAAGAAGTGGACAGGCGAGATAGAATAATTCGCCGCAACACGCAATGTAATTACATGTAAATGGCTTTTATCCGCGGCACGATCCGTTTCCTCGCCCGCAAACACTTTCTCGTCTTGGTCAAAGCTCCTGTTTTGCTAAACGCCGCAATTTCTAATTACGCTCTGCCAACGTCTGCAACTCGATTTCTATCTAGTTATACAACCCTACCATCTATCTCGACTCTTAGTTTATCAAAAGTTTCGATTCATTTAAGTTTCTGCGCTAATTATCTGTATCCAGCAGGGTGTTTTCTTTGACTTTGATTGAAATTCAAGTTCAAATGGCTGATAAGATATTTGAACACTTGTAATGTATTTTATGAATATATTATACATGTGTTATAGGAAGCATTTTGAAATTTCATTAACGTTGTTAGGAGACACGTTTATGTATATTTCCAGATTGCTTCTGCTGTTAATGAAATGCCAAAAAGTTTAGTTATAATACATTATTATCATAATTCATATGAGTCTTCCATTGTAAGTATCCAAATACCTTCGTGAGTCACTGTAGACGAGCCTCTCAGAAACTAAATTAATCAACTCTTCTTGTAAACTTGCCAATTTATTATCCAGATACATGATTAATCTGCAATTGTATAAATGTCATTTATTTCTTAAGAATTGAACATTAATCGTGTAACTATATAACGAAATTGAGAAATTCATAAAAAATTGAGTTTATCAAGGTTTTGAAAGGAACCAATGTAAAATTCATAAAGGTCGATTGATAAGATAAGGAAGAGACGCGAAGGACGCGAGCAGGTGATGTAACTCGTATCCGTACGGGGTGCGGAAGGTAATAAGGTCAGTAGGCAAGGTCAAAATCCGCCGGAGCGATCACGACGATAAGCGGACGCGTGGGAGATCCGCGCGCCACTCTCCCATGACCCGGCATTGTCAAGGAGTCCCACCATCCTCCTTTCCTGGCAAACGAGTTCCTTCGCCTCGTTACCTTACTGACTCAAAGGACGTTCGCGCGGTCATCCAGCGGCGTCTCGCTCGGAGCAACAAAGCCTGAGTCGCCATTCACAGATCTTAATAATAGCTTGTAATTGAGTTTACAATCGGCTAACAGACTCCTAACGTAGGTTTCCTTGAATATTTCAAGAATAATTATATGGTAGCGAGGGTTCTCTAAGACCCATTAAACGAATGACATAGGACGTGGCTAGAATTTCGATCGCTACATTAGAATGAGAAACATGAAGCATGAACGAGGAAAAGGGAAAGATTCGTCGACTGAACACCATTCGTTAACACCAGTAAAACGACTCAAATGCATAAATATGCCTCTCACATTTTATAATACCATGTACAAAACATCAAAGGTATAGTCTATAATATTCAATGAATGCAACATCAAAAGTGAACTCTTTATATGAAGTATTGAAAGTATACTTTTTATAGCATTCGATGTATAAAGCAAATATTTGTTTAGGTTCTATCTCTTTAAATACATGGACAAAAATATGAATTTGCACCGCAGACTAATAATTAATACATACATTACACAATATTTTCAAAAGATATATTGAACATGTTCTTCGAATCCTATTAGAAAAATAAAAAATAATTTCGCTTCAGATTTCCACTGGAATTCGAATTACATTCGAGACACCTGGATAGAAATTACATTGATCCATATATAAGTCACAAAATCTATGTATTTAGTATTGAAAAAGATATCTAAAAAGTATATCTAATATTTGTTAAGACAAAACTACTTTCCTGTTTTACAGGCGGATTCAGAACCCGTGTACTGGTCCTGGGTGAGGGCAATCGCGGCAGAATTGGTCAGGCAAACACCATTTCGAGCCCAACGCTGTCTGAACTTCCTGGAGATCCTGACCATCTGTCCAAGGGGACCCGTTCCATTACCCGACAGTCCCACAGAATCCAGAAGACGCTCCAGAAGCGAATTACGCTGCTGGACCAGTGACTCTCCCACAGAGAAAGAGCCTAGAACAACCACGACAATCTTAGAAGAATCCAGACGAAGAGCGAGAAGCGAGTTACGTGGTTGGTCCAGTAGTAACTCCAGCGATGAAGATCTGTTAGGCGACTTTCGAAGTATTCCAACGATAATAACAAAGGACCAGCCAATAACCAGGACCTGGGGCTGCAGCGAAAGCAGCGAGGGAAGTGACGACAGTCTTCCTTGGAGCGGCGTGTGTCGTTCCAGCGTGGATTCCGTGGACTCAGCAGTGTCTATTCCTGAACCAGATACCAGAGAACAAAGGATCCAAAGGTATAAAGAAGCCAGAAGACGAGAGAACGAAGCTAGAAGTAGAAGAGTGCTAGAAGAAGATGCTAGGAGACGAAAAGACAGAGCTGAAGAGAACAACAACGATATCCTAAAAACTTATGGCTCAAAATCGAGGAGTAGGTTCTACTCTAGCAACGACAATGACAGCTATTGTTTAACATCCATAAAGAAGGACAACGATAGTGGCTATGAAACTTCTAGACTAAAAAACGAGAAGAACATCATTATCAGATTGCCTCCTGTGAAGCCTAACGAGTCTTCCTTAGTCAGATTCGAAGACGATCATCGGAATGAGGATGATAAGAGGAACAATAACAGTTCCAGAAATGGTAACGCGAGTCCTGGTATACTTAGAATGGATATGAATGAGAGAAGAAGTCGTGCAAGAGAGAGGAGAAGCATCAGAGAGAAGAGCCAATTGCTTCAAACACAGCAATTTACTAATACAACTGTAGAGACTCTTCAGGAACGCAAGGAACGATTGGCCCAATTATCCTCGAGGATTCCAGTGCCTCGACAATTGTCGCAGAATTCGAAACTCGCGGAGAATTACAATTCGACGGCTCTGCCTAGGTCGTCGACCTCTCTGTCGGTTCTGACCGAGCCACCTTGCGAGGAAGACGTGGCCAGGCTCTTGGAACGGTGTCAAAGGGTAGACCATTACGTGCCAGTACGAGAGAAGCTGACTCTGTTCGAATCTCTGTCTAGGCTAGGTGGTCGACTAGCTAGAAGCACCGAAGATCTCGGTCGAACGTCTTCGAAACCGAGTCCTAGAGGAAAGCAACGTGCCCGGTCGCTTCACGATCTCAACAGAGGAGCCAGGGCCGTTCCCGTCAGAGAAATGTGTCGATTCTTCGAGGGAGACGTTGAACAGGATCAGAATCAGAAGACTCCTCTTGCCAAAACGAGGTTCAGTGACCCTGTGACACCTACTAGGAGTACTACGTGGAAGGATGCTGCGAGTTCCAAAGGCAACGACACGCCTCACATAAGATCTTCCACGAGAAAGAAACATTATTTAAAGTAATGGTTGTGTTCGAGGTTCATCTTTACAAGTCCTAGATCCTCCTGCACAATAACTTACTAACTGATAATATTAATGACTTGACAAATTGCAAATTGTTTTGCTTATACACTTTTTCTTTACAATCTTCCTTTGCAATATCACGCGAAATGATGAAATGACTTGTGGATTCGTAAAATCTAATTTTCTTTCTTAGCGAACATATTGCTGTTACATATGTAACTTACGAAGCTCCACTAATAATATTAGTTCAATTGTTAGAGGATGGTGTCTTCGAGTTTTCGGTGTCTGAGGCTTTGATGTGTCTGAGGTTCTGATGTGTCTCTGCTGAGAAATTCTATGTTCGAAAGCAGGTCTTTCAGAGGAACATACTCTGTCCTAGATTTGAGCGATTAGAGTCACAGAGAAAAGCGCCAGATCTGATACTTCGATTTCCGATTCCGTAGATTTACTGGTATTATAGACCGAATCGTGAAGTTAGAAAGGATCGATATCGATCAGTTTAGACGCGAATCCGCTCGCTTGACTGCGATGGATCGTCACACTCGTGTCGAGAGAAAGTCGCTGCCTGGAGCAGCTGGTTTTTTTGCTCTCCAGGATTTGAACTGTGCTCGATTCGAGGTTCCGATCAGACGTTTCCACGCGACACGAGCATCGACGATGCCTGGCAAAGTACAGGAAGAAATACAAGGTTTTTGCGAGCGCGGTTTTGTCAATTTTTCTTATTTATTGTATTTTCGTTCTGTTTTTTGTACGAGATTCCCGGGAGCCTAGCGTAGTCCTCGAACGTGATTCGACGTCACGGATAAAGAGCGCATCGAATCGAAAGATGAAGAGGAAGAGAAAAAGAGAGGGAATAGGAGAAACCGGTAATTTCCATTCACCAAGCGATTCTCGCGCACGAAACACCTGCCGAATGCAAGTCGAAGGCGGTCTTCGATTTCTCGATTAACCGACCAAGACTCGTGGAATCGTTAATATCCGGAGATACGAATGAGAGACTCAACCATCCTGAGGAGTTCTACGTATTTCGTTGAATGGAATGAGAGTTAAGTTCTTAAGAGTTCTTGCGGAAAGTTGCAATTATTAAGTTGTATAAATAGATTAACGAAGTTTTTGAAACCGTAAACAGTTAGGGGTCCTTTAATTTTGTACATAAAGTAATTATATTCAGGTTGTTCGAAAAATTCATAAAAATGAAATTTAAGAATGATTGGAAAATGACACATTTGTATGGAACTAGAATGTTATTGAATAATCTATGCATTGTTTCTTTTTGTGACAATATTCTGCTGTTTATTAGATTATTTTCTCACAGAATTTTTCAACAATCAGTTGTTTCAAATGGTGTTTGAAAGATTCTAAATTATTCTGGTTTTTGCCATTAAAAGAGATTTTATAGAGATTAGAATAAATGTAAATGATTCAAATATAATTGGACATATTAACTGGAATTATTGATATTCAATTAAAATTATTACTTTGTTTTATCATTTATTATTTATTCTATTATCTCACAAAAATTTCTAACAAATGATCATCTTCCAATCATGAAAAGGCTACGAACGTTTCAAACAACCCGATATTTCCTTCCACGCGTACCTGAACGAATAAAATTCGCATTTAATTCACCCGTCGTTTGATCAGCGATGGCTGTTGTAAATAATTTATTTAGTTAAAAATCGGAAGCTGGGAGAACGTAGCCAGCTATTAGTCGGATCTCGAACATCCGTTTCAACGAGTGGCGCGTGAACTAATATCGACTTCCGTTTGCTCTTCCCGTCGGGACGAACATTTCCATTCTTGTTTCTCTTCTGCTCCTTCTCTCTTTCTCATTCTTCTTTTTCTCTTTGAGTTCAACTAGGTCATGCGAACGGCCCCTGAACCGTGTATCTCGTGACTCTTTTCTTTTGTTCCGCAAAAAAAATAATCGCATTAGGAACCAGACGGAAAAAATAGAAGAAGAACGACTTTTAACGATGACGAGATTTTTTTTTCTCCAGACGATTTCCTTCGCTTGCAACCTATCGATTATCCATAGCCACGAGATATAGAATTATCATCGAGAAATAGCGCTAATTATATAACGAAGTGCCAAAAAAAGGAAAAGTGTTATGTTGCTTTTGTCGAGAAGAAATATGAAAATGTATAGAAAAATATAAATAATTAAATCTGTATATACTTGTTAATTTTAGAATTACAGAGATCGATATAATTTTTCTGTTTCGCGTCTCGGTTATTTCAGATCGCAGAAAAGTTACATTGGAATTACCTTTTATGCGATCTGCAAAGCGATTATTTATTACATGTGTATAAGATATATATATATTATTATTAAGATATAGTTATATTGAGTTGGTTCTGTGAGAATCGATCGACTGATGTTGGATACGTTTCGACGATAGTTTTATACAGTAAATTAATTCTTCTAGGTAAAGTAACCTAATCAAAGGTCGAATCCATTTATTTTTCGTATCTTCGTATACGCGTATCACATAGGAAGCCGTATGTACGATTGTGTGACAATGTACGATAATTCGAAAAATTAGTGTGCTTTGTGTAGAAACCTGTAAGCTGATGGAAGTATAATGGAAATATGTGTACGACGATTAACAGCGGGAAGATTAATTTAAACGACAGTGAATTGATCGAGCCTTGGTGAACTTTCGTATTACAAATCTAATCGAAATTTTTGGCTAATCACCCAGTAAATTTGTCGAGTCGCTCATTAAAAAACGCAACTTCAAAAAACACTTTCCAAAGAGCAAAATAAAATATTATAAAATAAATAACAATTATAAGACAACTATAACAAAATAATACGAAAAAATTGGATAGTTTGTAGTAAAATTTATAAGATACAAGTTGAATAACATATGGCCAGTCTTGCCACCATCAAATATCTCCACTTTTTAGAAAAAACATCATTCGTGTGTCAATAATGGAAACATATTATAAAATGAACAATAAATAATTATGATAGTATGTCACATTTCGTGGATAAGGTAAATGATATTAAATATTCCAGCCAAAGTTCGATATCGTCTTGTTGAGAAACGAAACATTTGTAATTAATTGATTTCTTTTCCCAATCAGAGACAACGTTTGTTCGAATTAAACATTTCAATGCTTGAGAGAAATTGAAGATAAATAAAATTGTTCCCTAATCCTACCAATACAATAAAGAATATATTTATTAACAAAAAGGCTACAAACTTTCCGAACTATCTAATACGTATAATAAAAACGAACGAAAAGTTCGAAAACATATAACGAATGTATAAATAGAATATTTATGTTCAGTGATTGCTAACATGAGAAATTACATTTCTATGTTTTTCCATAATACAGAATTTAAAGGATATTTTTTGTACTTAAAACGATCTCCAAAGTTTCATTTTACTTTTAATTATCGAACGATGATTATAAATTAAATTTAATCAATAATAAATATGTTCTCTATTTATACACTCGCAATGTGCACCGAGGAAATAGTTAACCTGCAGTAAAACAACCTCCAGCAAGGCTCGATCGTTTTCGCGTCAGCAAGCCGACGACCGTGTTCAGGGTGTGTCCTGGCAACCCTCTGTGCCCGGATGTCTTATCTCCTTATTCTTTCGCTCGCGAATAATGGCCGCGCATGCACGTCGAGAGGAAACACGTGCAGAGCTCGTCTGTAAAAATGTAGCGATTGAACGCGGTAGGGCGAACGTGAGAAGTCATCCGGGCAGTGAAGGGGTTGTTGCCGGAAAAAAGTGGAAAAACTCGGAGCGGACGTTGTTCCGCGGAAACACACTGGCAGCCTGTAAAACCGGTCGATCGCCAAAGAGTCCTCTAGTCCCTGGTCGGAGAAATCCGAAAAGGCTGTATACATGTATCCCCTGTACGGGGCTGCGTAACAGAAACCCCCATAAAAAAAAAGAGATCATCCCTGCAATACATACGATCCTATAGTGGCTGAAGTATTCGTTGTCCTAAATAATGATAACAATAAATATTATAATAGAAGAACAGACACAACTCTGGCGGATTTGTATGTTACGTTTGTTGTAATAAAAAAGGACGAATAATGGCCGTTACATAAAAGTGATTGTCGTTAGAAAGTGGACGGGGAGAAGGCCTTGGCACTTCTCGTGCACTCCATAGCTTGTACTTTTATACTTCGTTCTATTCCCCCATCAACTGCTCTCGTGTTCTTTTACACGCTCTTCTTTTACGAACACCCACGCGATTTTCCTTCTTTCCACCTGGGTCCGCGACCAGCCACGCGCTCCGCTAATTAGCGCGTGTTTTCGTAAGATGGCGAGCGAAGATTAGCAGGTCTCTTGAGGTGAACTTTAGAAAAGGAGAGGAGGCTTGTGCAACCATCGACACTGTGAAATTATTGTATCTCTAGCGCGCTCCTCTATTACAATAGGAAAGTGGAAAATTCCGAGAAACGCCTGAGGAAGGAAGATAGAAATCGAGAATTACTCTTGATGGAATATAATAAAGTCACAATTAAAACATTAAGTGGATATATTAATCGATTTAACCGCAGCTAGTTCCTTACGTGTTTCCTACACGCGTAGACTTATTTTCAGAGAATTTTCATGTATTGCTGCTTACAATTTCATGGTACACCAAAGTCATGGTGCAAAAGGATAGGTACATCCTGCTATTTCATTAATTTCCATCCTGTTATTTCAATGAAAATTAAAAATTATTTTGTCAAGAGCACATATACACTTTCAATAATTTCAAAAACAAATTATATGAATCCTGTCATTTTAATAAGTTTGGTAGTACTTTACTTGCAACTGCGAAACGAATAAAACTAATTCTGAATTGTCATTTTACGTTCGTTACGAGGTTCAAGCACTTTATCTCCCTTTAGATTCTTTCAAATTTTTGTTTCTACGATCAGAACTATCGATCGTATACTCTGAAATCTGGTCAATTTGACGATTCGACGATGACCTCGCCATATCTCCTCTAGCAAGAGTAGAAGTTTAAGATTGAAAAGGGACGGTCGTCGATGAAACAGAGTTAATTTGCAGGCTCGAAGGCCAGAAAGTTTTTGCAAGGATCGCAGACTGTCCTCCATGCCGATACTCTTTAACTCTCGTTTATTTGGCCTGCTGGTGAACTCGTTCTTGCGTTTACAGGACCGCCCACTTTACGTTCCCCATGTAATTTTCATTCCACGCACTCGCACACGCGCTCTCGGGAAAAATAGAATATTCCATAGGGAGGAATCGACCGGCAGATAATTTATTTGCTAGCTTTAATGAAGTCAAATGTTGCGATAAATTTAACGATGTCGTTAGCCGAGCACCTGAACACAGCCTCCTGGAAAAAGAGTACACGACTCTGCGTCTGATAATCTAAACTCTGCCATCAAACTCTACCACTAACATAAATAAAAAAAAAACGAAGAAAAGAAGAGAAAAGAATGTAGGATACACGAGTAAGAAACAAGAAACTAGAGTATCATACAGTCGTCACGAAGATCACGACGCTTATCATAATTTACATTTTTCCTCGTCGGATTGCGAGCAACTCGATGCATATGCATACACGTTCGAGAGACACACCTGCGCTCGATGCAATTTGTCTCCTTGATAAGGTGCTCGTGTTCACTTTGTTAATCACTGCCGCGCGACCACGACACGTTCTATCCACCTTTTTCGATTATCTTTTTCTTTTTTGGTATTCTATCAGTTCATCAAATGGCTATCACCTACGCGACATCAGTCGGAGTTGAAGTGAAAAATCGAAGGAAAGCACGTTAAACGGGTTCGTTGACCATTTACCGGGTTTCGTGCTAGCGTGAAGAATTTTTTCACGGGCACGAAATTTCTTTTCACGGCGATCGAACAAGCAGGTGTCCCGGGTGTGGTAAAAACAGCCGACGTAAACTAATGCCTGGTCGTCCATTACAGAGTAGAGAAGGCTCGTGTGTCCTGTCGGTTTCACGTTGGGCGTAGAAGAAACGCGCGTAATCGAGTGACTGACTGGCCTTGATAGTTGCCGGTGTTGGCCACGTGAACCGATTCAAAGCGAAACAGGTACATTCGCGATCTCCTGATCTATCGATCGATGGCTAGCTTTCCGAATATACCTAGACTCCTACCGCGACGCTATTTACTCTCCAGTTATCTGATCACCAGTGAAACGAAAGCAACTGCAGTGGCTTGACAAAGTGTCTGAACGCTTCTAAAAACTTTTGATGACTATGCCATGGATTTTATATAAAAGATTTTGCATAGTGCACGACATGATTACAATCGAGCCTATCAGAAGCTAATCGACTTTCTACTAATTTCTTTATTTCATTGTATAAGAATACGATTAATGTCCAGTCTTCAAGAAACAAATAACTTACATCAGATCGATCATTGCGAGAAGATGACATAAATAATACATTACAATAATAAATTCCAAAGTAAATTAAGAAAAAAAAATAGCAGTTTTGTAACATCATTGCTATTTTGTATCTTTCTATCCATGAAGTTGATCGGTGTGGTTTCAGAGCGGCTCGATTATCATGATATATTCATAAAATATACCTATTCGTGTAATATATTCGTGAGATACATTCATAAAATATATACATTATATAAATATATATTAATATTCAATTTAGGAATGAAAAATTTACAAGTTGTCAAATTATCAATCAAACTTTATTTTTTAATTAATAATAATTATCATAAAATATAAGAAATCGGCTTAAATAAAATACCAAGTAGATAGTTACTTACAGTTTTGGCTTTTGAAATACCACTAGGTATTTTCCAGGAAACAGGAAGAAGGGGAAGAAGTGGCATACCTTTAACAAAATATGAATTATTATTATTTATTTTGAGAAATACAGCAATGGTTCAAACGAACTATATAAAATTCTAATGAACTATAATTAGAATAAAAATTAAAATTCTAATATGAAAATTTAAAACCAGATTTTAGTTTTTAATTAATAATAATTACAGCGAAATACAAGAAACAAAATGAATAAAATACGATGTGCAAAGAGTCTTACATGTATAAATTTAAAACACCGCTACATTCTTCCCAAAGAAGAGGGCAAAAGATGGAAGTTATGAAAAACCTGTAACAAAATATGTTAAATATTATAAGTTATTCTTGAAAACGTACTTGTGATTGTTAGAAAACTTAAAGCAATGAAAAATAAAACTCTATTCAAACGTGAAATTTTAATAATAAAAAGATTTGAAATTCTAATAAAGTTTAATTATTATATAAAAAGTGGAACTTTAATACAATAATGACAGACTTAGAAATTCAGGCTCTACCAATTTCTGAACGATCAAACATTTTTATTGTGTATTTCAATAGCAAAATTTTACGATTTTAGTTCGATAAATAAATCAAAATGCAGTGTACGAAAAACTTACATTCTTGAGCTCCAGGAAAGGCTTTATCCTCTTGCGAGACCTGCGACTCTACTACCGAAAACGAATGTTTAACAAAAAAAAAAAAAAAAAAAAAAAAAAAAGAATAATAGACTATTGACACGTCCGTTTAAGTCAAATGACAATCGGCGAACACACTGACTCTAATTTCGCATCTGATTATTATAATTAAATTTAATGAAAGTTGTTATGTTCTAAGTCAATATTAAATGTGCTAACGCAGCAAGCACTGACTCTACCAACCGCATTGCGCGCGGTCACAAAAATATTCTGAAAGAAAAACTTTATAAGAGGTAAGGGATAGGGAATCGAGTGTTTGTTTACGAAAATACTGTTTTTTTAGAATTAATTATGATTTATTTACAATAGGTAGAACCATATATCGTATCAAGAGAACGAAAATATGCATAGAAATATCATACCAAGGATACGAAAGAAAATATATCGTTAGTTTATTTAAAATATTTTTCAAAATATTTTTTATTATTGTCAAATGTGTATATGTATGAATATTTTGTGATACGATTGATTTGTAAAAATTACCCGCCAAATTGAATGTCCGCCATTACAGCTTCAAACACTTTATGCATTACGTGACTTCCTTCTAATGCAACATGGCGCACTTTTTCTGACCGTTACACAAAGCTACACGATACGAAAAAAACCGCGATGCACAGAGCCTGTTCGAACTTGTCTGTGATAGCGTACCTTCTCGAATGTAATAGAAGTTATTGAAAATGACGAAATTAATAGTCAATATTATATTACGGACTATTTACAAACAAAGAAAATGAATGAAAATGAAAGAAAATGAAAAAGTTATTTGAATTTCTTATTCAAATGAAACAGAATCGAGAAAATCTATGTCAAATTTATGTTAAATACTCTTTTCAATTTCATCGGAAACATAATTTAATATATTCAAAAGAAAACAGTAATTTCCTTATTATTGCATTTTTTATCTTGGTATTCTTAATAAACCGTAAATTTAGAATTTGCTATATTAGATATTAATTAAGTCAATATCACAAAATATTTATAATAAATGGAGTTAATTGCATAGTGAATAAATATTACCAATTACCTAACTAAAAAAAGGAAACAAACGTATAATCAAATTATTTGAAAATAAAACAATGATCAAGGTCAAATTGCCTTTCGAAAACTCATACGAGCTACCGGCAAATGGGGCAATTAAAATGACAATTAAAAGAAATAAGATATGTAAATAATAGATTATGATGAAGTGTTAAAGAAAAACGTACAATTAAATGAAAATAGCGTGGATTTGAACTTGGTAGAAAAATTTGTATGAAAGTACCAAAGGTACCTATCGCGAAGTGACACGAAGTGATCTACGTCTAATCTCTTTGATTGTCCACACTTAACTGACACCCCGTACCGCGATTTACCCAGGGAATTTCGTCAAGCAAGGAGTGGAAGGGGGGCGGCTCGTTAGTTATATGCACGAATAGGATTTGTCAAATTCCTGAGAAACTTATGCTCAAGGATATGTTTTCAGCAAGAAACATATTATGCCTCAAAAGAAAAAAAATACATTAGACTGAACAGTAAGATATACCTAGAAACTATAAAAAGTAAACACAAATGATCTAGTATCATTTCGACGAACAAAAATGAATCTGAGAAACTCATTATTCGATAAAAAGCTGGAAAAAGATAATTTTTAATTGAAAATAAAATAATATCTGGGCCGAAGGAACTGTCATTAACTTATATCTTGTACATACGTATGTATACAGAAGAGCCTTTATACTTTTATTCGTATGACAATTTTTATTAATTATATGTTACTCATACATTATTATGAATCATTAATACTATTATTAATCTGACGACTATAATCAATTATTCGTATAGATGTTAAAACATTCAACACTTATAACATCTATACGAATAATTGATTATAATTGTCCTAAAATTTCAAAACATTTAACACTTATAAGACTTTTTCGTATATCATTCGTATGACAAGTTTCATGAATTATATGTATGTTACTTATACTTGCTGTTATTATTCATGAATGTTATAAGACATTGAAAATTCTTTTATCGTCATTTTTTATTAATTTCAATCGATATAGAACAAAATAAAATATGATTCTAATGTGAAGGGAGGTTATAGTATTAAAATAAAATCTACTAACCTTCTTAGAAACTTTTATTGTGTAGATTGTACAAAACATTTTGAAATCTCACTAGCACTGTAACGAGACAAGAATATTGCAATTAATAATCATTGATTGGTAAAATTTAAAACGTATATAAAAATGTATATATGTAAGATGTTTATTGAAAACACTACACTTCGCAAAAATCATCATGTATTGAAACAGTCAATTGTTCAGTACATTAATGAACCATGATATACAGACACCAATTATGAAAGCATCTTTGGCATTAATTTTACATTTAAAACTATTGTTCACGTTGTGTGCTAATTTTTGTACGTTGCTTAAGTTTATAAAAAAAGACTGACACGAGTACCAAAATTCTTCTTTTATGTGCAATATGGAGTTTACCGACTGAGCTTGAAAGGAACTATAAGAAGAAAGGAATATCGCCATCTAGCATAAAATAAAGAACAATCTTTCAGAGTTTCGGAGCCATGAATATAAAAACACATATTATCTGATGAATATATACAATAGAATCATATACGAGGTGCAAAATGCAGAGTCACATCTAATTAGATAAATAAATTAAGAATAGTAAAACATTACCTAAGCAGGTTAGAAATATAAGAACTGTAACAACAACTATTTACAGCATTCTGCATCAGTTCTCTAAAAATTGAATACAATTTATCCAAGTAGAACAGTAAATCCTAATTATGTGATTAGATAGACAATTTCGAGATACCGTCTTCGAAAGAACTTCAATAGTTGTAAATAATGAATTGTACATATTTTGATATGGAATTGACAATGTTGAAAATAATCAAACACTAAAGCCTACCGTCGTCTGCTGTAAAACTGCATCGTCTGAAAAGCATTCACAACCTTTATTTACATTATTCAACGAGCAGTCTAGACAAAAGTGCAGAATTTCATAGCGAAGTAATTTCCATTATGTCTTTACACAACTTACGCAGACGATTGATGTCCAGGTTGAGCAAGGTAACATTGGACCGTTGAACAAATGAACTACCATGAAATGTCATCTACCATTCTTTTGTCTTTGATCACCTAAGTGAGTCGACGCACGAACAGGAATCGAAGAACCAATAGGGAATAAAGCGGGAAGTATAGAGATGATTCGAAAGTGGAACAGACGGTTGTGCTAAGCATGTATCGCGAAAGAGTAGATTGCCTAGACTGCGGCCGAGGATAATAAAATTGTACGGCCGGTATTAACACGAGGATATTATGCATTCGGCGAGTGGCAAGAAAAGTATGTTGGAGGGAAGGGAAAGAGGATTCCATTAGAGTAGCAACCGATCCATAGGTGTAACAACCTCGATAAAGTTAACTCCGTGAGTGTTCGCTTTCAGTACGCGACGAGACATCTCTTGGTGTGGTTCTCGCAACTAGATCCTTTGCTGATTCATAGTGCATCCGTCAAAACAAGTCAACATTGTTTCTACGATCAAATATACCACATCAACAATTATTTTTCACGGTGATAGAATATACAATAGAAGGAAAAGAGAGAAAGCTGAACAGGATGAATGAGAGAGATCTGCAGTTGGCTAGAGCAATGGTGGATCTTGAGTTGGATGAAAATGCTTCGAAAAAAACGATTGTCATCAAGATGCACGATAAACAGCAAACGTTCAGGTAGTATTCGTATCAATATCTTGTTAAACTAACCAATTAATATTCTGTTAAAATAATTGGCGCAAGATTAAAGTCGAAAAATGATTTGATTATAAATTACGATTACGTGTTGATTGGTGAAGTTTAATTGATTCAAGAACGATCTAGATGCAGGATCGATAGGTTGTTCCAATTATGGAATATCATTTAAATTTCATGAATCGTGTACGAATCTATGTCACCGATTATAACGCGCGTTGTTTGTTACACGTATTAACTCGCGTATCATAATATTATTTGATTTTTGTCGCGTGTATAATTAATAGAAGCGGCTGGCCGAAAATAAATTGGCACTCACGTCTATCGGACTCGCAAGGAGCGCGCCTGTGGAACACGCGTTGAAAATAAGAGATACGCTCATTGATTGTGAGACACGGCCGTGACATCCATGGACACGAAATTTCTTTACAGTTGGTGTAAAAGTCAAGGGCAAAGAATGCTCAAACCCACTACAATATCAATTTGTATTAAGCAATAGGTTACAATGTGGGGCTGACTTCACTTTCAAAATGTTATTGTGGTGTAATATTCAGCATTTTTGCTTCACAAGCGATTGACTCGGGTTCGATTCCTAACCGCCGCCCATGATTTATTTTTTCCTTTTTTCCAGTATTATTATTCAAATGAAATCCACAAGAGAAACTCGTTATAACCACCCGTATTTCTACCTTTTGTAAGAATACTAGCCAATATTCAACGAATACATTCAACCAAGTTCAAAATTGTCTTTTTATTTGCTTTTAGATTTTTATTTACTTTTTATTTTGTTTCTAAATATGTGATTTTGTGAATATTTTGAACATTTAAAAGATGGTGGCCTTTATAAGTAGACTGAGGACTTCAATACAAATTTATATTTTTATTATTATTATACAATTAAAGAAATGAGACTCAATCAGAGGTTTATTTCACTTACTAAATATTGAATAGTTTACTATGAATATACTTTTGTACACACTCTCAAATATATATATGAATATCCTCACTCTAATTACGAGGCTAACTATAATATTATACAATATCATCCCGCTTAAATATTGGTTTATTGGTTTTCCATGAAAATTTGTAAATTTAAATCTAATTATTCGCATTTCGAATATTTCATATTAACATACATCCTTTTAATCATTAACTGGCTTTAAAACCAGAAAACCAATAAAAATAGACTTATTATGTCTTTTATCTGTGATCTTCAAGTATGACAGAAAAATCACAACAAAGATGTTTATCTTCTATCAAAGATCTTAATTTCTTTTCTTTTTTTTTTATAGTCCTAATACTTTCTACGTACTACAAGCTTAGATCGAAACCCTTCACAGAAATGATTTAATCGATCTAGAGCAAGGCCGAAAACGGACCTTGCTATTCTTATTTGTAACAACGCTCTCTATTTTGGAATAGTGCATACAATGGAAAGCTACATATAAATGCACGCACATCGTGATCGTAATATTAGAATTATCATATTATTGATATCCAATTAATGTCTAATTAGCGCTCAATCAATAGTTTATCAACAAATGATATACACACTTGTTAATGACCCACAGCCTAATTTCAAACTCTAATGAGATCTCTATATTGTTAGCAGATGGAGTGAATTACATAAGTCATTTTTATATCTATTTTAATATTAATGTTTTTAACCCTCCTTGTATGTATACATTATCTGCTTATTGTTCTCGTACAAATGCAAAATTTCTATGATTCGGTTTTGAAACAGCTAATACTGAAAATTCTTCAAAATGTTAAGAATTTGATACACGTTATTTGACTAATCTATTCTTCACTGATATCTAACCAGTTCTCTTTCTCTTGAAGCAACACGCGATGCGAGTTAACAGTCGATTACTTGGAGGCAGTGGAACCGCGAAGGTAACGCAGATTTCTACTTTTTAACATTCTTGCCCTTGTAACTAGCGCCATCAGCATGACAAAAGAGTCCTTGTATGATCTTTTGTGTTTTTTGTGTTCCGTAATATCTCAAACGAAATATATGTGTAACGCACCGTTTATGTACAGTAATGTGCAAAAGTTTTCGGTCAGACAGAGTTTTCACTTTATATTGCAAAAGCAATATTTTAAATTCTGCTAGAATCCACATGGGTCCAATATCTATCAGCAAAAACATAACGTATTCTTTTTACTCACCATGTCTTTATACGAAATATTAATCAATATTCTGTTATATATTGCTTTTACAATATAAAATACAAAATCTGTCCCATCATGACACTGTATACGTTTACAATGTTTGAGTTTTTGCTTGGAATGCACATCCATTCCTCTTGTTCCTATTTTCGTAAAGAAGCAAGCTTTCTCGTAACTCACACGAGAACGCTTCCTAACCCGAATTACTTCCCTTTCTCCTTTAGCATTCTGCATAATTTAATTCATGGAATTTGTTTCGTCTATTATTGTACATGTGCTTTCTAATTGGTTCTAGATTAGTTCTAGATACGTTATAGTTGTTTCTTCATCGAATTGTTTATGCCTGTTTGTTTGTTAAATACGATCACTTTATTTGCTAAATACTCTAAGCATAGTGTAGCTTTTCATAACTGACGTGACCGTTTTAAAAAAGAAACTAGCTTTCGATCGACCGAATGTTGCAAATTAACCTTGAGCCTTAGAAGGAACTTTCTCGCAGTGTAATTGACACGCACTGAGGATACTGGTTTCCAAGCGTTCGAGAACAAGTTAGTCCTGTCGGATCAAGAAAGTTAATCCAATTCACAGTCGTTCTAGTTGCTTTCATTTACGATCATCGACGTCAATCTGGTTCAAAGATCATATTCCTCGTTACGATTCCTCGTTATAACTAAAACAAAGTTTAATCAACTAGGAACAATAGCTTGGTGCATAAAGAGTTTCACTTTCATCTAGAATAGGTAAACATTTAATTAACCCTTAAATGCATTGTATTATTATTTGACAATATACATATGTATATTTCTTAATATTATTATAATAGCTATTATAATAGTTGATTCAAATTAATTCTTTGTGTTATTATAGTAACTGTTATAACGTAATAGTTGATGGGACTGTAAACCATCTATTGAAAAAAGAAAAAGTTGCTAATATTTTTAAGTATCTCATTATACAAACATAAGAATATGCATTTACGTGTTACAATTTACAAAATCGAGGAAGCAAATATTTAAGTGAATAGCCTGTAATATCTCGCAAATGTCGATTAAAAAATGTTGATTAAATGATGCTTCTGCTTCTATGTAAATGTTATTCGAAGAATGTGAATGATTACCACGTAACTTATCCAAGCATGGTAACTTGCATGCAAGGTCGAGATCGCAGTCGATCTGTCTATATTTGTCAATACTCCACTATCATTTTCAAGATCATAATGTCATTGTCGCCATTCGGCGATAATAGTTTTTCTTCGTCAGTTTACGTGTACTTGAGTGACTAAACGGTGATTTCCTTTTCTCTATAATTATTATAAACAAAGTCTTATAAAAAAGCAAATTTGTTGTTAGCGATAGATGATAAACTTTTATCTTATTTATCGCTCTCTTAAAATTTTTCACATCGTACATCAAGTAAGAAGATATCCAAAAAGCAGGTTGACAATTTTGTTGCAAAAAAAAAAAAATACAGATTAATCTCACTTATTCTTCGTTTATTTTGTATAATTCAATTAATATCATTAGTGAAATGTTGAAAGTTATGTGTCACGAATTAGCAATGCCAATTGATTTTCTTAGATAATTGGAACAAGCCTAGTAATAATCGTATTTATTAAAAAATTACGAAGTCTATAATCTACTATATGACTTGTCAATTTACTAATACTATTAATTACTCACTTATTGTGGAAGATTTAATCCAACAGAATAATCTTGATCATCGTTTAACGCAATATAACCACACGAAAACTCCTAACTGAATTACGAAAGTCCACCGAATGATCTTTGATAACGTACCAAAATAAGACTAAGCATGAAATCTGATAAGACTAACAATAAGCCTAGTGTCAGATTGGAAGCTTTGTTCATTAGCTAGATAAAAATACTCGTGACTAGGTCAGATTCTTTAACCTCTTCACTGTTAGTAGTATTGTTTCCTAACATTTACAAAAACTCTCATAATTACGAAATTAAAAATTGCAATATGACTTCATTTTTTGGAACCAAATTCTAGTCAGTCCTTAGATGATTGAATTACTACCGATTGAATTCGTATCTGAACATGAACTATTACTATATTACTCAGATTATACGAACTAATTATCTTAGTAAAGACAAAAACAATTTCAGTTAGGTCAGTATTACAAGAGTAAATATGACATAATTAATTTCCTATAAAGCAAAAGTACGTGTTAAAAGATAAGGTATCTCTAAATAAAGAAATTATCATTCAAATGACGAGTTAATTCCTTTATAACGATACTTACATTCTAATATAACATTACGTCTTCCTTCGAGAGTACGTTCGAGCTAATATGGCAAGACTATGACTAATTTATAGTTGCTTTGAACTTATATATCACGTGTTCAATTTGTGATTTAAAGATAAGGAAACTGAGAGTAAATTTGGAGGGGACAGCATCTTGGGAATTCAGAATCATCAGGTCAGTCAAAAATCAAGACGCACTGGTAAAGCACGCGAACACGATCTGTTTTTATCAATGTTTGTTGGGTTATCGCTAAGGTTCCGTCTTATCATTGGAAATTTTTATTTTTCTTCTTTGTCCAGCAAAACACCGATCGAAAGTGTACATTGTCGAGTCGTTTCAGTCGTTTCAGTGGTACCCGTTATATAGTGATGCAACGTAGTGGCAGTGTGCTGAGTAGGGCGGTTTTGCTCAAACGATATTCAAGTATCGATAAAATTATCAGGTATGGTACTGTTATCGGTAATAAAACAAATCCTCCAAGTTAACCGGGCTATTGCTGATAAAATTTCACGTCGAATTACCATGATAACGATGATTAAAGTATTCTCAGTTAATCCACAGAAGTTAATCAATGCAAAATGGTAGAATATGTTTGCATTAAATGTGGCATTAAAATATAGAAGTACGAATTTAACTGGCAAGTGTAGTGATAAAAGCTATGAAATACTGGTTAAAACTTTTTGAAAATGAAATTGATAACAGGTCATCGTTTTTACTCTAAAAATTCTATTCGAATATTTTCGCTTAAAATCTGAAATTATAACATAGAAGTGATAAAAGTGATAGTAGTAAGTGTAGTAGTGATAAAAGGTATGAAGTATTGCTTTAAATTTTATCGTTAGAACGTAGAAATATGGATTTAAATGACAGGTGTAGTGGTAGAAATTGTTAAGTAATTTTCTTTTAAGAAAAGATTAATATATCATGGTTTTAATACATTAAATTATTTATATTTAAAAAATACTGAAAGGACATGCTTGTATTTCTTTAGAAATATTTTCTCAAAAATAAAAAATAAATTCTGCACTGCCCGGGAATCGAACCCGGGTCGCAAGAATGGGAATCCTGCATGATACCACTACACCAACAGTGCTACTTGCACAGCGTAGATTACTTTAGTGAAGATAAGCTCACGAAATTCCAAGTATTTTTATACTGTTACGTTTAGAAATAAACATTAGCAATAACCTTTCATCGTTTTATACGAAGGATCCTTGTTCAAGTTTGTATATACTGTATTGTATATGTAAGTATGTATAAAATCTGATGCAGTAAAGTACTACATATATGCATAGTTACATCAAATTTTCAATAAATACCGTTGAAATGAAAATGCATATTTAGCGCTTGAATTTTTACGATCTTCTTACATCATTGGGTATCATTGGATATCAGCTATCATTGGGTATTTTGAGATTATATTTTGCGATTAATGTAGATAAACCTTAAAACATGTAAGAATTTTTGAAAAAATAGAAAATTAGAAAATACAAAAACAATCAGAAATACAATGATCAGATGTCGAACACAATTATGTTCTCGCTTATACAGCAGGACATATTGAATATTAATTCTACTGTATGTCAGAGAATTGTACAGTATAATATTGAATTAATTAATTCTTATTTTTATGATATATTAAAATTTTAATGTATATAAAATTTAAAATAAATAATCTTCCCTCATTAAATTTTGATTTTGATTACACAGAAATTTAATTATGTGAACAATATATGTCATTTTTATTTCTACTGTACGTCAAAATTGATCCCAATTTTATTTCATTCGCTTTCATTTTTTATAATACATTTTCATTCAATTGTAAGCGATGTCATTCGTTAAATTTGCATAATTTTCCACTTTCCTGCCCATCGTGGCAATTTAACTGGGGGAAACGCGATGATCGCTTGTACGTTCGTTTCCACTTGCTCGTCACTTTTAATGTGTTTCTAAAAAGACGTAATCTCACTGTTAACCACAATATCATCCTCAAACCGCCAGTTTTGTATTCCTCCGCGAGAAAGTATTTTATTTCATGAAATGCACAAAATAAGTCCGAGCATTATTTTCCTGTGGAAAGCGCTCGTCTGTTAGATCTTATTATAGAAATGTCGCAGCCAGATTTTTTCTTGAACACGTAAAGTAGTAAAGAAGGTTGTATTTAACAAAGCATAATTTTCTGACTCAGTATCTCACAATTCTCAATATTTTCTCTTTTTATTTTTCAAGTGATTCTATTAACCATTCAATGATTCACACAGTTCTATATTTAAGAACGAAACTTCCAATTTTCTTTCTTCAGTTTTCGAGTAGTTCTATTATCCACTCTATGATTCACACAGAATAAAAGCTAAATTTATAAATAAAATAGAAATGGTAACTTTTAGTATACATAGATCCCGAGTTCGTCAAACTTCCCTCTATTTGACTTGCAAATGAGACTGTTATCTATTTGACGCTTCGCATAGAACTCTCTTCCTTGTTGACATCATGAACTTACTTTAATTTATACACTTCAATCGCCACAGATCTTAACAGGAAGCAACATAACGTAAAAAGCATAAATTATCATTTTTAGTGGCATATCGAGAAAAAAGTGGAAATAATGGCACAGTCGGTACGGCCCTGATGAAACGCTTGTTTCTCCACGGGACACTTCACTCTGTTTCTCGCCCCATCGGTTTTGCAACGCCGGCACTGGCGGCTGCAATAAATTTTGATCACTTTCATACCATAATTGCATTACACGCAACTGGTTTACAGTTATGCCTTACGACCTGCTTGTTATATATATTCTCGCAGAACGTACCACTGTTTATTATGCAATCGATGAAGCATCGAATGGAGCGCCTCGCATTCGCGAGAAATATTTTCTTCGCGATGGAGCTTTACCGACATATACACTGTGGGTTTAAATCCTTGTTACAGGCGAAATCAAGGAAATTTTACAGCTCGAGATAAGACGAAAACCAAAAATAACAAGATTACGTTGTAGGCTTCATTTTCAAGAAAATCGAAATTGAAGGCTTGCCAAGTAGTTATACGTGGATTTGCTTACTTCCAAAGTAGATCGAAATGAATGATCGACAGGAAGTTATTCTTTGTGTGCGAATATGTGCAACGAATCGAATAAATTTTTCTTTCCTTTTCTCGTGTCTCCTTAAATTTAAGCCCACGGTATACACATATTTTATTCTATTCGTAACTGTCCGACAGAACAGGCGACAGAAATAAACACTATTGTACTTACGAAGTCGACGACCGGAAGTCGACTACGGTTTTTCTTATCAAGATCTAACGCCGGAGGGAAAACGTTAGGGGAAAGAACAATGGGCATGAGAGGAAAGGAAATTTCAGTTTTGGAGACTGTCTTTTTATCTAAAGATATATAAAATTAACCATTGTAGAATTAGGTAATATGATGTGATTCTTTGTTAAACAAAAAATGAATAAAATCGATCGTTGAAAAGTGAAAATAGATAAAATTGATCGTTAAAGAATAAAATTAGATATCATACATACGTGTAAATATCTATTATTAATATGATGAGTCAAAAGTCGGATATTCTATTAGATTTTAAAAAGAATAATAAAAGTAGGTCGAGTTCAATTCGATTTAGGCTGTCAAGCAGCTGTAAGGTCTCTTTGAAAATGAACCGGTTAATCGTTCGTTCGCCTTTCATTGTCGCTTTTACCACGATTAGCTAGACTAGCTTAAATTAGTGCCGAGACTGCCATGAAAGGAACCTTTTTTCTTTCAAGCATTTCTCTTTTAACAAAGGGAGAACAAAGGGATATGTCGTGAAAAGGATATCTAAATGCATATGTTATCTGAAAGTTCCAGAAAGTATGGAACGCAGGCGCAAAGCAACAAGTATGTACATATGAACTCAGAAACTTTGAAAACAAATTAACTTGAGTTTCACGAGAAAATCTCACTCTAATAATAACCAATAATTAAACAAAATTAAATACATTATGTGCGATATACTCTTTGACTTATGTTAAATAGCAAATTGGTGAAATATCACATCAAATAAGATCTTTGTTTACTAATGTAAGAAGTGCAGTTTAGAGGTATTCTGGAAATTAAAATTATACAATCCGACTATATTACGCTGCTACTATCACCAAAATGTTCTAACGTACTCAATATGGTCTGCTATTCGCTAGGGTCCGTTACGAAAACGCGAGGATCTTGTTGCTAGGTCAATAAAGGGAAACTCTCCCGTTCTCCTTTTCCGGTTATCTTAAATTTTTGTACGTAGTATGTAGAATATTCCAACCTGGTGTATCCTTTCCAGATACTATATCCAGATACATACGTAATTCATATATATACACTAATATACACTATTATATATACACTATACAGAATATATATATATATTAATCCATCTTTTATTAACAACAAACGTTATAAAATTTCAAAGCTTTACGAAGAAACACAAAATATGAATACAATGAAGTAGAATAAATGGAAATTTCGGTGATCCTTTTTCGAAAGATCCTGTTGAAAGGTTTTGGACAAGGTTTACTGAATTTTCCACTAATAGTGATCATGCCTAATTAACAACATTCACTGAATCGTTCTGGAAATTTATTGCGGATGGAAACTCAGCGAGGAAACGTACAATCATGGAATAAAATAATGAACTGTTTTAGCAATTACGATTAAATGTTCATCTATCTAATCAATGTTCAACGTATCGTAAGACAGGTTCTTTCATTAAAAATTTGCAAGTTGCTGAGATTTTGTAATCGCAGAATAATACTACAACAAATTTTGATGGCGACGATCGAACGATCCATCGCCACTTCCCCTACATGTTTTTTTATCATGTACTGCGTGTACATTCAGATAGTTGGTGCAGATTGGTGGGGATGTGTGTGAGTTAGAAAGCCGTAAGTGCCTTTCAGAGGCTGTAGCCAGTACAGGCTTGGTTGCTCAGTGAAATCGGAGCAGTCGTCGATCGAGGTACGTTCATTACTGTATACCGTATACACTTACGCGATCGTTTCATTCACCAGAATAAGAATTCCGGAAACATTTCTTTACTCGCGACGATACGCTTAAAAGCTAGAATTCCCGGCCTTGTAAGTATGCTTTCTCTTTTAAAAATAGTTGTGTGTAATTTCTCGATTTGAACGATCGACGAGCGACTTTGTACGATCAAAGAAAATTATCTCGAAAAACTGACCGATTTCTCGTCGCAATCCATGTAAATTTCGATACCAAATTGGAGACAATTTAAAATAGAATATTCTTATCTGTTTAAGCGATCGATCCTTAATTGCTATTGACATAACCATCGATATAAAATTAAAGTTAGTTTGAAAAAATAAGAAACTATATTAGTGATCTGAAGATTCCTAATTACGACCTACGTGTATACGTGATTATTATAATTTTTATTATCAAAATGAGTACTATGCATATATTTTATTTTCATATTCACACGCATCCATCAGAATATGCATTTGCATAAAAGTTTCAGATCTACATATAACCTTTGGTACGATAATAAATTAGAAAATAAGGTATATTATATATTACATATATATTACATAATACTTGCAACATTTTTTTACTATTACTATATTGTCAGTTTAGAAAAAAGACCGTTACCGAAAAAATAAATTGAAGTGGACGTTTTAATAAATCGTAAATTAAAACGATGAATAATACAAACGTTTTCAACGGGTCACTAATTACTCGTAAGTGCAATCTTTCTGAACTACAAGAAATAGGTTCTAATTATGTTAAAATCAAGACAAATAAGTAGAATTGAATTTTTTATGGAAATTGTGCCAAAAAAAGATTGTTAGCTTGTTATATTTGAAAAAATAGTCGTTCGTTTGAACGTTGAAAATTGTGCAAATTGCACGTCAAGCATAAAAGATGGAGGCGAACTTACAAGCGACAAGTGGGAATTGCGCAACGCTTGCAAAGTTTCATTTGCATAAGCGTGCAAGTAATATCAACTAAACTCAATCTAACAAATTTTTTTCTTATTCCAACTGGCTCTCTGTTTAGTCTAAGCTGGCATAATAATCTTCTTCGTTGCGCAAACGAAAAAAGAAAGAAAGCGGTGCCTCAGGGCGTTCAAAAGTGGCGCGTTAATCAAGTGTCACGTGATAGGTAGTTGATTGATATTGGAGATCCGTTATGGTCGATCGCGTGTGACAAAAATCGTCAAATGTGTCTACGACTTCGTAAGAGTCACTGAAAATTTGTACCAAACGCTATAAAACAAAGAGACGTAAAAATAATTTAAAAATTATTGAGACATTAAAACTATTAAAGTGTTGAATATGTGCGTGAAACCATAAAATGTTTGATTTGTGAAAAATGTGTTGCTCCAACGGGGAAATGTTTAGACTGGCAAATTATTGAAAATATACAATAAGATCCACGATTCAGCACGAAGTTACTAAAACTATTCGAGAAAAAAAGATATTGCATAGGTAATAAACATGGTGGGAAATAAACAGAGACGTCGAAGTGCGAGCGAAATGCTCGATTGGCGATATGTCGTCAGGAATAGAGGGGACGATTTGGACGATACATGCATGCCCTTCGTCGAGGACTACAACAAGGATACGAAAATACGTCGCAGGAAACGTTCCGGTACTTGGCCGTGAGTAAATTACTTTACGACCCTTTGAAAGATTGGAATGGAAAAATAATTCCTTCTTGGGCTGCTATAATTTAATGAAGAATGATAAATGCGCGAGAATGATAAATTTAATAAAACATTGATAAATATGAGACTTAGTTTCAGGGTAAAATTTGAATAGTGATAGTGAACTAGTGATTGATTGATTGCAAATTCTTTAATTACAATTAACCTATTAAAGTATATAAAATAGTGAATTATGATCTCCTTAAATTTCGAAATTTTCCTATGAAGTAGTATGAAATCCGGTATGGTCTAGTGGCTAGGATACCTGGCTCTCACCCAGGAGGCTCGGGTTCGATTCCCGGTACCGGAAATTTAATTTTCTTTTTGGCTATTCAATATTTTAATCTTAGGTTTATGTAAAAGGCAAATCTAATTAAATTATAAAAAATTAAATTAATTAGAATAATTTGTTGTTATATATAATTATGTATATGAAGCGAGTGTGAATTTCGTTGGAAAGGAAATGAAAAGTAAATCGAATGGTGCAGCACGACTATCACGAAACCTGTACATATACAGCTGTTCAATTTCGTAATTAAACTGGGACCTCGCGTAATCTGATTCCAATTCGTGCGAAACTTGAGCGAAGTTTGCTTGCTCAACATTCTTGTTAGTCAGGGACACTTCATCGCGACGCTCGTGCAAGCTAACAATTTGTTTCCAGTATAAACTATACATTTTGTCGAATAATTGATGAGTACGGGGACTGTACGATCTGGAAAAAATGAAAAAATATTAAGTATCAATTACAGATAAATTTACGGTTACTCTGTAATGTCATAAATTTTCAAGAAAAAAATTGTAATGTATTTATCATAAATTGAAAATGGAAAATAGATTACATTAACATAAGTTGATAAAGAAAAAAAAATTGTGAATGACAGTCATAATTTATGTTAATGCAAATTTGGCTGTTAATGAAGTAATCCGTATAATATAATGTAACTGATTTAATACTCCATTCGATTATCTTTTTTGCTTCGTTTTTGTGAACTTCATATTGTCACTTTCATACTGGAAATTGCGTAAAAGTAGTTAAACAAAATCATCCGAACATAAGCGTATATCCGGTACGCAATTGATTGGTCCACAGTGTTAGAGCATGCGTGATGTACGTCAGGCGTCGCGACGCCAGCGTCGACCCGCCCGTTGCGTCAACGAGCTTCGTCTATTTATCAACTTTTATTTAGTAATGAAACGTGCCTGCATCAATTCAAATCCTTTTCTCTGAACATATTCTGTGTGTATCATTGAGAACCTCGAGGAAACAGCGCGTCTGTTTTACAAATCGGTCAACATGGACGACGCCGAATTAAGGTAGGACTGGAGGTAGGTGTTGGTTAACCTAAATCTCGTGCGGCGACATGTGCTCGTGCCGATATCAAACACTGTTCGCTTTTTCCAATCTGTCGTTTATGTAACAGAGGCTCGTGATGCAGTCGTGATAACGTTTAACGATTAATTAACAAAAATAACCGATGCAGAAATTATAGAACTACAACGCTGCATAATTTCGTCGTTGATAAGACAAAAACAGGGGATTAAAGTTAAAGGCGATCAAAAAGTTGTGATTTAATTGGTATACACTGCTATCGTTTATGTAAATAAGAATTGAACTGTAGTGACTCATGCATATTTTTAGAAGACGTCCTACGAACTCAAATGTTATCTTTCCACTGTCCAAACCTAAAGGAACGGGACTGTTTATCTCAGGTTATATCGCATGGCAACGAAATAGACCGTTAGAAGTAGAAGGATGACGTTGATGCCTCCGGTAGGCATCATTAAGGGGACACGCATTGTACGTCGTTTCGTACACGTGTACAAAAAGATCGTAGTACCTGATGGAATCGGCACAGTGGGAGTGTTTCCTGTCGCTCCTTTCTTTTGTGAGCGCGAACGCGTTCACGTTTCGTCAGGTATATTCCATTTTTCATAGTTTGTAGGTCGGTCACTGATGGCCCTATGGGCTCCCGTAGGCCTTTACGCGCCAATAGCAACCTCGTTCACAACCATCGCGTTCGGAATTTCAGAAATTCACGTTCGATGCAATCGATTACCGAACCGGACGTAGCCGTGAGTCGATCGTTTTCTCCTTTAACAGATCAGAGTCGGGGAGAGAGCCGACAACAGGTTGGGAAAGAAAATCGATCATGGTGTTTTGCAAGCTTTCCATGCACGGCAATCTGGGCCAAGCCACGATTAGGGATACGTGATCGTTGTTGATGAACAAAAGGGCTCTTTCTCTTTCTTTCTCTTCTTCCTTCGTTTCTCATCCAGCGTGTTCATTTTTCTCGAGGCTTCTCTTTCTCTCTTCGAGTTTCTCAATCAATTGAGAGAAAGTTGTGTGTCGAATAGTTGGACCGAGTGAAACCGAGAGGAAAAAGTTACCTAATGATGTCCGAAAGATCCTCATAATAATTTGTAAAGATTGCTTCTCGTTTTACTATTTTTTTCTTCGATTTCTAAATAATTCGGGTTCTAATGGTTCGAGTATCCGCCGTCATTTGAGATCAATGACACAGCACTACGATCTATACGCTTATACGGAAACGTACTATCGAAGATTCGTTGCAAGATAAAATAAGATAAGATAATGTAATATGATATAATTGGATATTATTACGTACGTTAATGTTAGTGTCGACAAAAACCGTGAAGTTTACGTTATACCGACGGTTCCGTGGAAAAAATCCCATAATTGTTGGCTACCTCCGATCTGATCGTCATTCTGCGTACAGCCACCTTGGGATTCGGTCCTTTCTAAAAAGTTACTGCCTTCGAGAGGAATGTTCGCTACGCTTGTGACTAATATCATTTCCCCTGGTTCTGGACGGTTTCAGTGATGTGAAAATTTGATCGTGTTTGTGGGTCAGTGAATTTCTTCGAGATCTCTCGATAACATTAAGAGAGAGACGCCGATTCTGTACATAGAATCATTGACGTGCATCGATTAACAAGATTGAAATAAGTAATGCACGAAGGATGGTTATTGATGGTTCGTTTCTTTGAATAGGATTTTCCAACATGAGTTCAGAGTTAACAAATTAAAATTTTTTATCGTCGCCAGTAAATAATTCATACATTGCTGATTTAATTATTAAAATTCGTCGAAAAAGAGAAAGGTCGTGAAACTTGTTGCGAATTTTCAACTAATTGGCGATCGTCAGTTGCAATTGATCGATTGATATCGTGAATCTTGATCGAGATTAACGTTCAAGGTGGAAGTAGAGATACGGAGTAGTAGTATGTTTAGTTTATTTATTTGCGCTCTTTATTATATACGAAGAGAGTCACTGGCAAGTTAGCATACAGAATAATGTTATGTTTAGCTAATTTAGTTGCGCTGTTGAGTAACACGAGGAGCATGACGCTCTGATGAAGACTGTTGTCTGAAGACTTCCTCAAGGAGTTTTGTTTGGTCCTTACAGGCTAACTCTCCGCCCCACGGTTTTCCTTTGTACCATCGTTTCTATGGGAAGGGAATCTATTCTTTCCAATTGTGTAATTGTGTACTCTCGTGGATACATATCCTCGGATTTTGTTTGTTTCCGGATGTTCACTTTAGATCTGACTCATCGCGACATAGAGTTAATACCCTCTTTAACGAGGCCTGCATCGCAAATCTTATAACCATAAAGCCAAATCAAAGGAAATTGGGACTTTCCTAAAAAGGACAAATTGTCCGAATCATAAACGAACGGCCACTCCAAATCCCGAAAAAAATCATTTAGAACCGTTCGATTAATTTATTCAACGTACACATAATTTTGCCAGTGCTATACTGTAAATATTTAGCTGTAAATATTTAGTAGAAAAGCATATGACGAATGAGGCTCGATACAAAGCAAGAACGCGTCCTTGAGAGTAAATCTTACTATTTCTTGGTAACTCGCTTAGGGGACATCGCATTAATTTCACATTAGTCGACCTTCGGGTTTTAATGACTCCATAGTTCCGCAAAACAAAGATGATTTTGCAACGTTTCAAGAATCTTCGTGTTTCCAGGTGAATGATATCCTACCGTTGCGACTAAGCTTTTACTAAGGTTTTCGCGTCGACTCTATCATGAAGAAAAATTGCTGCTATTAGCGGTTACTCGAGCCGTATCGAATGATATATCTGTTTCATCAAATAATATAACTGTTGTACGCCAACTACATATTTAGGGGAACAACGGAGTGGAACACTTCTAATCCAACTGAATATTTAAACATTATATTCTGCTCTGAATAACGTTATATGTGTATATGTATATCGATGCTAAGAATAAGGAATAAATAGACTTTTTTATGTAAGGTCTGGGAAAGGAATTAAATTTAACGCAGAACTGATTAATTCGATAAAAGTCTTACAAAATGGCAGACCAAGTCTCACCTTTACTGGATATTCAGTGCAATGACCATTTTTATTTTAATTGCGATATGCTTGATCGTCTTAAGAATGAATCGATCACCTCGTCGGCAGACAATATTCCACGGAGTAGAGTGCTCAGGTAGACACTGTTCTTTCTTCGAAGATTTATAATCATGTGTCACAGTTATGAGCGTTATGAATTAGCAATTCTACTAAGTTTCTGCGTAAAGCAATTACCGTCCAATTTATTTATTATGTATATACGTATAATGTATATACGTGGAATTGAAAAAAGAAACAGAATATTCATGTACTCGAATATTGCATTTTAATATTTTCACATGTAATGTGTATTATATGTGTCTATTTATCAGCTTCTAATATATTGGCCGCTCAATTTTCAAAGGTCTCATCAGTTTTTACTTTCTAGTGATATTATATAATTAACAATTAATCTCATTTCCTATGTCGTTGATTAGTTACTTACTATTTTTTTATCGCTACTTCTAGCTATTCCAATTATCATTTATCAAGTCATTCATGCAAATGTATCTTTTTCATGTGATGTTTACTATTAATTCTCTATCTTGACGTCAGTGCCGGTTTGTTATTTCGTCAAAGATTTCATTAATAACAAAATTCTAAGATAATTAAAATATAGAACTCTTTTCTCGTTTTAAAGCGATAATAACAGAACTGTGTTATTTCTTATGGAAAGTGGAAAACAGATAGATTAGATAAGAATGATAAAATGTTCGTAACTGTCATAACTATGACCTTAATTGTTTATTCACTTGTTTTTTTTTTTTATTTACAGGAGAACTAGAAGTCTAAATGCACCTAGTCCCGTACAACAATTTGGGCCATGCGGGCGCATCATGAAAAATTCAGCAATGATCATGTGAGTACATATATAAATTTCGAAAATATTTATTAGATCATTCCATAAATAATATAATATACATATGTAACTTTAAAATGCAAAAATTTTGTCAATTTTATTGAGGAATAATATATTATTTATTTTCCGGTGCTATGCTCCACCTTCCTAGGCCTACTTGCACAATTGAACTGATACCGTTATCAGTTCAATATTAACGCAATTTGATGCAAGTTACAAATTATCAATCTGCAACTTCACAAATCACAATGCGTTTAATTGTCTAAAATAGTAAAATTGTTCGGTAGAAATCCACAATCTGCACTATCATTTATCGATCCATTAACATGTTGAATGTCACGTCAGTTTTGCAAAGTTTTGCCGTGGCACCACAATGAATTTTTTATTACGCGATGCATATAACGTTAAAATATTACCTACGAGAGATATGTTACGATGTATAATCATCATTAATGAATTTATCTCATTGATGTCATCGATGACCCCTGCCCCATAACGCTATAGTGCAATTTCGCTCGATTCACTTATTTTTTGCGATTGTTAAATACCTCATATTGTTTCTTCGCGTTGCTAAATAATTTTTCCATGTTGTTACGTCCCGAGACCTACCACAAACCATAATCCATCCGTCGGTCATACTTATTCGGCCCCGCAATAATCCTAAAGAACTATTACAAGATTTTGCATTTTTTACTTTATTGTCAAGGCCCTTAATTGTCCCCTAACAGCTAGCTTTCAAGTCGAAAGGTTCCTTAGGGTTATTGTTCATTAAGCTGAAACACGGAAGTGGCGGGTGTTTCCATGTCCTACAGTCATTAGTGAGGGGTGCACATAATAGATATATATTTCATGTGTAAATAAAACTATTTTTATATGTTTTATACTGCATTAATTTCGTCACATTATTGTAGTAACGATGGTAATGATAAAAAATTTATATCTATTGACATTTGTTCTTCTCTCTTCATGATTATTCTTGGTGTTCCGGTCACCGGTGACTCCCATGGCATTCAACGTGCTAATATTATTAGTTAATAAATTATTGTGCAGGAATGTCCTGATAATTTTTAAATCCTTTTATTGAAAAATTCCAAAACTAGTGGTGTCAAATATTGCATTATTACTTTAGAAAGTTGTTCGCCGACCAAATGTAGAATTTTCAAATATATCTTTTTATTCTATACAATTTCGAACATTGATAGGGTAAAATAAAGTTGATTCTCGACTCATTGCTACCGACTATTTCTATACTAATAACTGTTTATAATTCCATTTATAATTCTTCTGATTACCATAAATTTTAAACCTTATCTGATATTCCATTAATGTTGTATTCCAAATGCATGTGTACTGCATATGTATAATGTCGAACGACATTACTGTGAAATGACTCGATAATTCCAAAGTTTAAAAAATCATACGGAATTGGAAAGTATCTTCCTCTGCTCTTTTTTTCGTCTCGGTTAATTAGAAGGTGAGTTTACAAATCAAAAGAGAGCGTACCAAATAAAAACTATGCCGTGCGCGACTATTTTGACCTAATTATCCGTGACAATGACTTCCTAAGCGAACCTAAGCGTTGTTTTGCCAGTGGGAAGTAGAAAGCGGTTTTATAAACTCAAGAAATACGTTGTTAGCGAACAAGTTGAGAAACAAGCAGGATATCTCGATTTTCTCAAGTAATATTAACAATGTTGCTGTCATTGTGACAATCACATTATGTAACGAAAGAATCGAGAAACAACTATGGATTGCGTTTGATTCTGGATACGTTTTGGATACATCATCGTCAGGAACTTTACATAATAGTATCTTAGTCTCATAAATTTCATGAATTAAAATTAGCGCGCACTAATATGATTATAATAATTTAGTGATTACTCAACATATACAGTTTATGTGCGTAAATAGGAAGAAAGTCGATTAACGATGTTTTTTTTAGCATATCGTTATTTTTGAAGTCGACACGATTCGTGTGCTTAGATAAGCTTTTATTTCGAGCATATTTAATGTGAAAATTACGATGATTCATCCGTTTGCATATACATACAATTAGTATTCAGGTCGATCTGTCAAAATAGTTTAATTAATAATCTTCTGTATCGATAAATCCAATGTATAAAATTTTGTAGTGATCAATTAAAATTGTTTTTATAAATCTGTTACGTCAAAATTCCGATCAATTTACTTTTTATATCTGAATAAATGCGACCAAAGACTATAAATCGTAGTTGAACTTTGCGATTATTACTGAACGATTGAAATGTTAATGTGCATTAAATATTTTTGAAATTAATGAAATTTCTTAGAATAATAATGAAGTCGATGAAGGTACAATAACAAATAAAACCGTGCACGTGTATCAGTTATTCGCGTCATTTCAAGTATTCTGCATGTAAGAACGCCCCACGATGTTCTCACGTGCGTACGAAAGGTCTCGTGCGCTTGCGCATGGCCCAACTGTTTACCGTTAAAATACGTAGCGCTGTGTTCGGTCCACGTTCAGTACGAGTACAACTCTCAGTCTAGTGTCACCATGGTTGGAACTAAGAGGTATGTCTGACAAACTCCATACTTCGACAGTAAATTACCAAATCAAGAATTACCTTCGTTTTCGTTTTAGTCACACACACCAGTGAATACTTATCATCGGCTTTCTATCGCGACTACTTATCAATGAGAATTTTCGGTTCTTATGTGATTTGGCAATTAAAAGTTACACAACGAATTCGACACAGAAAAATAAAAACATTACAGGTTGACCTTAAAAATTATACAACAAACTCAGCACAGAAAAGTGGAAACATTAGAAGTGAATTTTCGGTTTATGACAATTGGAAATTATATGTTAAATTATATATTTCTGATGAGCAACGCGCAAGTATATTCCCTACGAAATAGTTTCACTACATTTTTTTTTCATTTGTGTATCTTATGATTTTTTCTAAATGTTTTTAATAAAATTGTTAACGCAGAGCTTCGAGAATCGGTAGCAGTAATGAACGATATAAAACCAAGACAATGACCGCGTTTGATCATAAAATATGTACATAATCGCATATTTGATCCCTGTGACCCTAATTTACTGATAAGATTTACAATCGATTACCTTTATGTTAACACTTAGCCAACTGCGCGCGCTATACGTTTCCGCCGCGCTCGGACAAGTCGACCTATACGTTGTCAACCGCATATTTTTCCAAATATCGAGGGCTAATATTCATTACTTAAAAAACAAAGAAGTCTAAAAATTATTTAAGTGGTTAATCATATTTTGCGGTAATGATATTATTTAACGAGTTCACATATTGTTTATCCAAAAGATCAAATTAAAAGTATAAAATAATGTAGGTAAAATTAAAAATATTAAAGGTAACTAAATATTGATAACACGACTTGAAATTACAAATTCATAATGGATTTTAATATTTTTGTACAGTATCGTATCGTTCGATTGTAACTTTATTTAGTCATAACTGATAGTGTAACATTTTAATTGATTCTAACACCACTAAATTCCTGTATTTTATTATATACTATACTTTGTAAAAGTAGAAAAACAATAACTGATAACAACAACAGCAACAACAAAAAATGAGAACGCGTTGCTAAAGTCGAAAAGGCAGATCTCCCTTTTCGCTTACGCAGCGATGTTCTTCACAGAAGGGAGGTCTCTCTATTCGGTTGGCTAAATGTTAAAAAGTCGAGTTCGAGTCGCGTGCGGTAGCTCGTAAAGTATGTTAAAGAGTTCAACCCACCGTATCTTTATAGATTGACAATATTCATTAGGTATAAAAGTCCAATTCATCCTGAAACGTAAAAAAATTCCTATCAATCAGAGCATAAAATTTCTACGTGAGAACTTGTCGATATTATCACTAATTACACCATGTCATGTTTAAGATTAAAGTTTTGTAATAATAAAGCCTCTAGAAGAATCTCTTGATATTTTATCGTTAAGAAATGTTTAAGCGATCAATATTATTGTGAATATCATTGCCAATATTTTGTGTCCACGATATTATTGTCAATATCATCGCCAATATTTAAGGTACTTAAATTATCTTACGTAATAGACATTACATAGTAATTATCTCAACATTATCCTACATAAGAGACCTTCTGGACTCTACAGAATCTTTAGATAATTCGTGTACGTATATTGTCAATACAATGTTGAAACCCTTAAATATCGACAATAATATTGATCGTCTGAACGATCCTCCAGAATTTCATAGGATTCGATTAACAAATTTGCCGTTTATTTTATTTCAGGACCATTCAGGATCCAGCCTCTCAGAGATTGACATGGTATAAGCCGCCACTTACTGTTCTAGTCATCAAGAAGATCCGTGATAACTCGGTATTGCCACCGTTTGTACAATTGGTCACGTGGCTAATACGAGTAAGTATTATTTTCTTCTGTCTGACCATTTTGTATGTCTATTGTATAATTTATACGAAAAAATTCCATCGATTCTTTGACTGTTCGATCATTACAATTATGCAAGTCATTGTGCATAAATTGAGATCGATGACCAGATCTACTGGACAAAGAGGAAAACTATTATCGAACGTCCGCATATATTATTTAGACGATATCATACTTTCACTTGTGTAATCATAGTCAGACTAGACTAGTCTCTTTGCGAAGACTCTGTGCTCGTGCTCTGGTCTATCGATTTGAATCTACACTTAGTCACATAGCTTTGTAATATATTTCTTGCAGAAGCGAGGTTGCACATTTTTTTAATTTAATGACCAAGTTATCTAAAGGCCAACGAGCATTTTTAAATTTTCTGTGTTTAACATTTATGAAATGTAATATTTGAATGTTTTTGTAGGAAAAACGGATGGTAGTGTTCGTCGAAGCGTCTGTTCTGGAAGATCCAGCCTTAGCTAGGGACCTCAGATTTCGGGAGATTCGAGATAAGCTAAAAACTTTCAAAGATGGCACGGATGATCTTCAGGTAATTATTTTTAGCCGCCATAAAACGTTTATTTTTGCTCTTATTAATTCTCAATAATTAAAATATATTTCTATTGTATTATTTTATATTATATCTGTCATTATTATATGTTTTTATTCAAGGATCGTATCGACTTCATCGTGTGCCTGGGAGGCGATGGAACTCTTTTATATGCCAGTTTATTATTTCAACAATCCGTACCACCTGTCATGGCATTTCACCTTGGGTCGTTAGGATTTCTCACACCTTTTGAGTTCAACAATTTCCGGGAGCAAGTAACAAATGTACTAGAAGGTAAGCACGTGGAACTTCTCAACGATGTTCCCAGCGATAGCGATAATTTATGTCCTTCAATATTTCCCTGCTTTCCTTCTTGTTGATAGCGCAGGGTTTCATAATGTTTAACAAGAACGCACTCTTGATATATTTTATGTAATTATTATAAATGTATAACAAATTTCTCCGCGGGGTCATTCGTTATTCACATTAAAAAGCGTGACAAAAAACGAAGGATTTAGGGAAATACCAAAAGTAAAATAAACGTGTTGATCATTTTACTATATAGTATTTATAACGCTATTAACATCATATTTATGACGGCAATCATTGAAATCATAATTAAATCAACTCTCCGCTCAAGTTAATATTCTTTATTTCTTCGATATATTCTTCTAAACATTTGCATAGACAAGAAACAAATCATACGAAACGATTAAGTTGCTTATTGAAAACTTATTAGCACGCGAGAGGTGTGCTTGAAAGTTGACAATGTGATAAAAAGCGGGTTATAAATCTGACAATCGTTTGGCTTGTCTTTAGGCCACGCGGCCTTGACCTTGAGGAGCAGGCTGAGATGTATCATCACAAGAAAAGAAGAAGAAGATAAGGAGCCGAGGCCACCAACGAATTTGCTGGTGCTGAACGAGGTTGTCGTGGATCGAGGCCCATCCCCATATCTCTCGAACATCGACCTCTTCATCGAAGGCAAGCACGTGACCAGTGTGCAGGGTGACGGCCTGATCGTGAGCACGCCGACCGGGTCGACTGCGTACGCTGTTGCGGCTGGAGCCAGCATGATTCATCCTTCAGTACCTGCGATTATGATCACTCCGATCTGCCCTCACTCTTTGTCCTTCAGACCGATCGTTGTGCCCGCTGGCGTCGAGCTGAAGGTATTTCCGAATTTTTTTCACTATCCTACCAATGTGCCGAACACCTTTTGTAGTCAGCACAAGTTTCGGTACAAAAGGTCTTGAATTGCGAAAAGTATTGAAAACGTAAACCCGGAAAAATTTCGTAACTGTACGAGAATTTGATTAGTAGACTGTAATTGTAGAATTCCACGAAATTTTATTTGCAATAATCTGTTTTTGTTGGAAGATTCTATTCTAGAAGATTATTAATTGAGAGATTCTATAGAAATCTTTTGACCGGAGATTTAGATGTTGACAGTCCAGTATCATAGAATTTTTAGAATCAAGAAACTTCAAAGTGATAGTCGATGCTACTGTAGTCGTAGAGTTACGTAAATTCAGATTTGCAATTGTACAATACAAGTCGATGTTTATTATAATGTAGAGGAGGAGCCTTAATCAGAGTTTTGAAGCTATCATGGTGCTGCAGAAGTCTTAAAATCAGACCTTCTGGATGTGAGCCAATTCTTGAGGGAAATGCGTTTTCAATATTTTATCATCATTGCAGCTAAGAAACCTCGATTCTAAAAATTAATGTAGCGTTAACATAATAGTATTTCCGCGTGGGTCACTAAAGGTTCCTTATCATAGTGGTGTCAGTACTTTATGACGTTGCCATAGAAGGAAACTTGGTGGATATCGCCCGCATTCTCAGACCATGCGCTGCTTTGTTATCTTCTGAACAAATTTTCGAACCGTTGTTCCAACATATATTCTGGAGAATGTACGCTACATACCATCAATTAGACTTACTAAGTTGTATTCATCCTGTTTTTATATTTGTTGCAACATGTGACATGTGTGTAAGAACAGAATGAATTTATATCATAACCCAATACATTCTGTTGATAAAGAAAAAACAATTGTTAGAAGATATCACGTTCCGTTGTTGAAGATTAATTGAAAGTCCTTTTCTATCATAGATCTCAGTTTCACCGGATAGCAGGAACACCTCATGGGTATCATTCGATGGCAGAAGTAGGCAGGAACTCTTTCATGGCGATAGGTAAAGATCAATCAATTTCTGAATCTAATTCTCTGCATTTTTGGCTGTTATTACAGATAATGGCTAACAGCAGGGACTGTAGCACAGCTTACGTCTCCTTTGATCGTCGCAATCAACAAGAACTACGTTACGGGGACAGGTCCGTCCTACTATTAAATACTATAAGACTTTGTCTTTTTTTATTTTCATCAGTTCTAAAAATTCCAGTTCTTCTAAAATATTGTAACTTATTACGACATTGCTTCATACATTTTTTAATTTTGTTCTTCCTTCTGAAGTACGTTTCATTTTTCAATGTTTCCATGGTTTCGGGTTCATGAAGAGAGATTTTGATTTCATGGTTTTGGTTTCAACTCACTTGGAGAGTTTCCTTACAGCTACAACTGATTGTTTCTCAGATTTCCAGAATGTAAGTCAACTTACATAGCTGAGAGAATATGATATTTTCCTAGAAACGAGACGTTAGCTGTACTGCAAGCTGAAAGTACTATCGATGCTTTATCTGCTACTACTTATCACTGTTATCATGTTTCCATATCAAATATCTTTTTTTTTTTTTTTTACATATTTTTAATGTTTTTATACTATTTTCAGTCTGAGAGTAACCACATCCATCTACCCAGTGCCCAGCATTTGCGCTACGGACCAAATTACCGACTGGTTCGATTCATTAGCAGAGTGTTTGCATTGGAACGTACGCAAGAAGCAGAAACACTTGGATGAACTAAGTGATTTGACTCATTCATCCAGTAATGACACTTTGGACTCTCTAGATCGCGACAGCTAGGCCAGGCAAGAAAGTCATAATGCACTGCCTCTAAACCAGATCCTAAAAGATCATTATGATTTATCAGTAAGGTCTGGTCTCAAAGAACTTCAATGACTCGCTGCACGATACACGAAAAGAATAAGCCTAACCTGTGTTCATTTAAATCGTAAGAATAGAGGAGAATGAACTCGTCTAGTAGTCGCTGAAGAAACTGAGTAATTGTACGTACCCTCTAAGCGTCATTAATGATGCATAAATTCACGGTACACCGCAACTCAAAGCTACCAAAAGAACCTGATAGTATTTGGATACGTCGTAAAAAACAGTGGATTAGTTATATTGCAGAATTGCGAATTCTTCAAGAATTCTTCGAATTCGTTTTTACGAGATAAAGGATCATCAAGAATTTACGTATAATCTGTAATTAATACACCAAAAAGCCCAACAAGAGAGTTTCCTGTATTTCCAACGCATAATTCTACGCTCTACGACGACGTTCTAATCCGCGAAATCATTTCGAAACGGATCTTTATTTCCTTTCTTTTTTTTCCTTCTTTTTTTCTTCTTATTGAATTGATAGACTTTTGTTAACATAGACAATATTGAAAATAAGATTAAGAAATGCGAGGACTATTGTCGTTAATAATGCTAATAGTAAAAAATAATTTAAGAAATGATTACATCAGAGCTGCTGAATTGATTTGTGAAAAAGCATGGTTAATATTTCTTATAATTAAACGATATTAAAGAAAAAGGTGTTGATTATAAAAGACATTTCACATCATACATACAGTTATTTATTTTTCATTAGTTTTGATGCATTTTAATAAGTCTATGTTTCCTATATGAATTCATATTCTGTTAATGTTATCAAACTGGTTCTGTTAACTGCAACAAAGAGCACATAAGCGAGAATCAACTAAAGATGTTGTTGATAAGTTTTGTGTTCTGACAACGAATATTATCCGGTTAAGGATCATTTTTTTGTAATTCTTGAATGTACTTTTCCTATAAATGAAAATTTTTAATAAAGACATTTTTGTACTGCATATAAGGTCTACATCAATAACATCTAACATAATAATCTAAAATATTTTCAAACATTGCAAAAGATATAAGCCATGATAAGAGAACCAATTTATTTTGTTCGATAAGGAGTAATACACCAAAATATAAAATTAGATTAAAAGACAAATTTATGCTGAGATATAAATGAAAATAAAAACAATTTGAAATATAATAGATATAACATAAAGATAATTGAAAGAAAATAGTATTTTCAGTAAACAACTTATACAAATTAACATAAAGTTAATATTTTCTTTTAATAAAGAAATAAGCTAATACACAGAGTTTAATAGTTTATACACTGGAACATTATATAATTTCAAAAAGCTCTATTTGTTAAAAAATACCTTTTTTCATTAAAAAGAAAATATAAAACAGCTAAAAGACAATCCATCATATAAAAGGTAGGAGTCAAACTTAAAATGCATTCAGTATAAAGGCATTATAAATTTCGACATCAAACCATTTATTTTTGAACAACTAGGTAATTAAATATACATTATGTACAGGAATTATGTAGGATTTGTGAAAACGTGTTGTCTTCTTTGTTAAACAATAACAGCATATAATAATAAGTAACATAATCTTTCAGATGGGCCATTACAACATAGTGAAGTACTTAGTGCTTGTACCAAATTGTAATATTCTATATGGTCCCACCTAAAGTATAGTAATAGAAATCCAGCACGGATTTGCGCTGTTTAATTAACGTAAAACATAAATATTTATGTCTAAGCTCTTACATTTGGTTGCATCAGTCGTGGGCATGACATGTATATGCGTGTATTACTTTGCACATACATGTGCAACGTGTACATGCATACATGTCAAGAGAGTAACTTACTTGATAATCTAACATGATCTAATCTAATTTAATATTAATCAATCTACTGATTCGATTTCACTGGTATGTACATCATTAAATCATACTAAAATTTAACTCTAATATTATTTGGAAAATAACGGGTATTTCGATGTCTTTCCCGTAGAAGCCACGGTCTGTACGCATATTACAAGAAATGATAAAAAACAATAAAATACAACTTACCACTACTGCACTTAAATAACACGGCATTCCATCTTTAAGTTAACATCTTGTTTAAATTAAAAAGCAGTCTATAAAAAAACTTTTACTGGGATTATACTCACTCTCTCACCAGTTCGCCACTAATGCAATTTTCGCGCATTTTTTACTTCGTTACTGCTACGAAACTAATTACAGTGGTGACGGCGCATCTGTCTGCGTTTTGTATTGCGCGCGCTTAGAACAATAAAAAAAAACCCCAGAATGTCGTCAATATGATTCTTGTATAAAAAATATTAAAATTTTCTTGATTACATTAATGAATATAACGCATTCATTTATGCAAGAATAATTGCATATGCATTGCATAGCAATGGAAAAATTGGTTTTTCCATTTTCTTAACGAATTTATAAAGTATGTAGTTACGATCGATAATCGATATAAACACGTCGCGACTTAATGATGACTATTCTTTCTACAAAAGTGTATTTCACACTTATTGTTGGTATGTGTTTGAATCGAGCAACAGTTCAAGGATTATGTTCTATGGTCTTCGTAAAAATAATCTTTGTTTTTTCCAAGGATAAAGTGCAACGTGAATGATTGTCTATTTTCTCACAGCATGTAAGTGTTTTTCTCTTCCACTCTAATGCCTGCAGTTGACGTACGTCTCCGTTTTTCCATTTACGATGCGAACGTAACGAGTACAGGCTCGTACGAAGAGTGCAGGTACTCGCTGGTCTGTAGAAAAAGAAGACACTGTTGTAAATATGTTTCATAATAGGTAATGTCATTAATTATACTAAGACTAAATCTTTAAAGCTATGTCTCACAATATTTAAATAACTACTCCAAGTAAATTACGCGTTACAAATATTTTTGCTGCTACATTATGAAAAATGTAGCTATCTATGAAATAAAAATTTAGTCTCAATATGATGGAACTGGCTACGCGCCAGCGTGAAATCACGACAAAAACCACACAGCATCGCCAATACAGCAAAACTCGCAAACTATTAATCGCGATAGTCAACAATCGCGACTGTTTGAATCATTTAACTTATTCAAATGATCTAAGGCATCCAAGTCTGTTATGGCACACGATGTTAAGTGTCACGCAGGTATGCAAGCAGGCAATCGAAATTGTCACATCGGAGTTAGTATTGTTAGAGCACACACTCACATGCCTTCTGATCTGAATCCTGATCCGCGCAAGACGGTTGTTGAATATATAGAGCCGGTTTCAGCGGCCTGCCATCTTGATCTTCAACTTGTATTACCAGCCCATGGTTACTTCCGTTTCCATGAGAATTCCGTTGGTTCAGTCTCCAGAATCGAAGGCTTTGTCTCACATCCAACGCCAAATGGGTACCTCTGGATGTGAGAGGAGTCACTACCGAATCCATCAGGCGTTTCTTAGCTGTTAATACAAATTTTTATTCAATTAATATTATTATTCGCTGTTAATAATACAGTTTTATTCAATTAATGTTATAGATCAATCCACAACTTACATCGATGCCTCTTCAAAGTTTTCGTGTAATAGTAGACCGATATCCTGATCTTCTTCTCGTCTTCCTCTTCTTCGTCAAATGTGCTTTCTGAGGAAGATGTCGTGTTTTCTTGTGGTAATTTAAATATTCTTAATTTAGCGGCGACCACGTGATCGCTGGAAGTCAAATTCAATTGAAAGTGCATATTCATAGAGAATGAGTCCGTCCAGGCATCCTGATCCGTGTTCCGTGGAATTTGACCTGATGGAAGAGACCGATACATATTTTATACCAGAAAAATATTTAGAGTATTAACGAGGGTTGTATCGCATTTATATTTTCGAACCCTGAAAACTTAACTGAAATTGCTTTATCTATATTAAATTTTTAATCCGCGATTACATAGTTAAGGAATATTCCTGTTAACAAGTTAAGTAACTTACAAGTCGGTGAAAACATGGTGAGTCGTTCGCGTTGAACTTGGTTGGCGTCGGTGCTGAGGTTGAATCTTCCGGTGAGAGCCAGAACCCGCGTCTTGATGTCCTCGATGGCCTTTTCACCCTGGCTGCACACAGAAACAAAGGTTTATAAACCGATATAAACTAGCAATAAAAAGTAAACTGGAAAATAAAAAATCACAGCAGCCGACAAATTCTCAATGTAAATACTCGAATAAAACAGTAAAAAAGGAGAGTTTGCAATTTAAATCTATTAGTAGATAGAAACTGAAGTTTTAGATTGAATCGAGGGTAGAAATTGAGAGTTAGAGAGTAAAGTGAAATAAAAGAATCGGAAATATTCGAAGAATTCCGCGCCTGATGATGACGACGTAAAAATTTTCACTTGGAGATACGTGTAAGCTTTCCGGGCAGCAAGGCAGACTAATGGATGGTGGTCAGTGACCTATAGGGCCCATAGTGTGGGTCACAGATATTTATTATACGTTCTAGACATTGACTAGACAGCCGACACGAGCACTAGTATATACCTCATTCGTCTCGTCTAGCAGGGAAGTGTTAATGCATTTGTGTTATATGTCGAATTTTAATATCTCCTATTAAATGAATTTTTACTTTCGATGTTTCATCGAACAGAGAACAATCTCATAATCTGAGATTACGATAACGATAAGTGCTAATTAACTACTAATTAAACTTACAGAAGAGAAGACTTTCGAGTATATCTATGTAGAACTTGCATCGACGATCAGGTGAGATTACGGGATTGCATAATGGAAGCTCTAAGTCATTAAACCCGGCAGGAAAAAAAGGAGGAGCGTCTTTTATCTACGTCACTGGCAAGGATTGCTTCACTGGACGCCCACTTGGACCTTTAAGCGCAGCCAATCGCGCGTCAACGACCTCGTTGTTGCTCGACAAACAACCAGAAGTGGTTTTCCTAAACAATCGACTGGTCAGGTTACGGGAATGGTGACCACGTGCGGTTAGACGTTCACGAGAAAACGTGAAAAAAATAGATTTCTTTTTTACGAGTTTCAACTTGTCCCACTTTTTTTGTACAGGAACTCCTTTAGGGAAGCGGAGAGCTAGAAGGATGAGAGTATTCGGACGAAATCTCGCCACGAAATCTTGACGGGTTGTATTCCATTCTAGACATGCTCCTTAATCTAGCCACGTCCAAGTCACGCATTCTACAGCGTCTCGTTGCGTACGTGTCACGTCTGTCTGCCGTCTGGGAAAGGGAAGGACTCGGGTGTCTGGAGGCCGTTGCATCATGAGAATGAATCCAGTGATCCTTCCCGAGTACCGTATTAAGAAAATTGGCTACGTTACGCCGGTTTTGTAACAGCCTTCGGACGAACACGAAGTAGCGTCGGCACGTGGAAATCTAAACAAGAAGATTTCTTCAAGGATCTTTCATTTTTATCATTATGAAGAATTTATTGTATAGCTGGACAGGTCTTCGATCAACGAGGCGAATATTGTATTACAGAATAATCTTTAAAATATTATAAAAAGTTTCATAACTTTTAGGAGAAAAAACTTGGAAGCTGTTGTGGGGAAAAAAATCAACGCGAGAAGATTGATAGGTGGCGGAGGTCAGAAGGCTGAAGAAAATGTTAGATCCCGAAACGGTGAACGACGACCTGATTAACGACGTCAAAAAATGCACGTTGCATCGTCTGGCGGTGAGGTGGGGAGTCACTGACGAAAACTTCCTCCTCGCTCTCCGTTGCGCATCTCGCATCATCTTTGTCGGCATAGGAAGAGAGACGCATAGACAAGGTCAGCGCATTAAATTAAAATGTATTACATAACCTCATAAGAGAGCAGTCCTAACTGCAGTCTGACTAGACACCCGGTGATTATGAGGGTGCTCAACTTAAGGCTGCTGTGTCGTTGCGATCTAACCCACGTCCGCTTTACTATAGACATTGTAAGAAATAAATTAATCCGTCTGATACTATAGAACCACTTTACATCAGCCTCTCCCCTTGATCTGCGTCCCTAATCCACATTGTTATCGTTGAGTAACACGTATAATTCTTTAGATGAAGTAACTGCGATTACTCTGTTCCTTTTCCTTCGACTGAAACCAGACTAACTTTTGAAATCGAGCAAGAGGATTCTAGTATCGGTGGATTGTCCAGATCACCCTGTAGAGTCCCGAGGAAGAAGCGGAACGACGGGTACACCGGAGGACTCTCAGCAGGCTACGCCAGTGCCGACACGAATGCATTTACGCGTCTAGACTTAATAAAATAAAAGAAACGCCTTCGCACCAGAGGCCAAGGTGGTGGAGGAGAAGGAGGGCGATTTAAAAACATAGCTAGGGACCACGGCGGAATTTCCACAGCGCGTCCTTCCTGGCTTGCTTTTCGTTCCCTCGTCTGTCTTTCTCGACCACTCTGGTCGATAAATCATTTTTCGCTGGCACCAGAAATCTCTAAACGATATTATGAATCACTAATTTTATCACGAAATCTTGACATAACCATTTTAAAATAGATTACGTTCGTAACTGGATTTGTTTCGGTGTAAAATTTTGTCAATACTCTTCTTAAAAATTTGAACGATCTCTAATTAATTTTTGGATTTTTTTGTTTAGAAAAATATCAGTGAGGAAAAGGGAGGCGAAGCGGTTGAAGAAGCGGACGCTGGTCAGCCCGAGGCGTAGAAATTCAGTGGCGCTTCGTGGTTCTTCGTTTCATCACGGTATTTTTACGGGCCATCGAGATATTTTTACGTGGCGGGGGCAATGATTCGTCGAGAACGCCTTTGTCGTCAAGTATTCGCGAGCACAGGTCTGGGTTACGTCGTTGGAAAACCGTTTGCCTTTTTCTTTCATTACGATAATTAAAAAGAAGATTGCCGATTTGGTTTGAAGGGAAAGAGTAAGAAGGGAAGAATGCGTGTTACCTTTTCATGCAGACACAACATACCTCTGTGGAGAATAGATCTCCTGTTGTTATCGCAATAAATCGTATCTCATGCAATACGAGCAATGAGATAATCGTGATGAGAGAGAATGTATTTTTAGATTATGCAAGCCAAGCCAGAAGGAAGGCAGCCGGTCGGCCGGGGGAGCAAAACAAAAAGAGTTCGACAGAATTTATCTGTCCATCTTGCTCGGTAAACCGAGTCCCTTACCCAAAAAGCATCAGATCATAGTGCCATCAGGGTGAAGCTTACCTGTCGAAGCTTGAGGTTAGGTTTCCTCTAAAAGACACAAAAAGCACATTGTATAGATTTTTTTATTAGACATTTTTGCAAAGCGAGACACACGATAAACAACATTTAATGTGAAAAATGAATGAGACAAGAAGGAACATAATGAATGAAAAAAATATCGAGTCATCTACGATTATTGAAATTTATAATCTTCTCCCATGAATCGAATCTGTACTGAATTAATTAAATGGAAATAAATCTTAATTATCAAGAGCATAGTGAACTGAAGCATAGATTAGGAAAACGTCGAATCATAAAACACATTGGTTAGTTCACTTACCCTCGTCGATGAGCAATGGCTAGTTGCAGGTAGGACGACAGATTGGCTAAGGGAAGGCTGCCGGCGGATACGTTATTGTTGGCCATGAAGAGCTTGACAGAATCAGGAGTGTCGTTTAGATACCCTAACGTATCGGTTTCGTTATCCTCCGGATTCCAATTTAGTCGGGAATCGTGAGCAGAGTCTTCATAGTCAGACGTCTCATTATCCTCGGTATTCTCGAAACCAAGCGAATCCACGAATTCAGGGATAACTCTGTAAACGTCATCCTCGACCCATTCGAGTCCTTCGTATTCACTGATCCTTTTATTCTCACTAAGTTTCTCTACACTTTTTGAAACTTCTATTTTATTAGTAGAATTGGTAACATGAACGATGATATCTGTACCATTTTTGTCCTCCGAAATTTTATCTGAAATGGTACTCTTGGTGGTACTGACACCACTCGATGTTGAAAGTGTGGTTGCTATAGGATCATTGTTTAGATAGTTACCCTTTATGTTGGTGCTGCTCAATTGATAAACCAAAGGCACAGTAGTAGCAGTAGCTGAAGAGAGCGGTGACGATGTGGACGCATGAAAGGAATTGCCAGTATTCTTTGAAGTTGTATGTCTCATCATCGAAACGTGATGTTTAGGCATTCTAAGATGATTTTTGTTATTTTCGTCGGAACCTGAGCTGGAATCGAACTCAGAGTCATCGTATCGGATCTTAAAGACCACGTGAGGCTCCATAGCTCTGTCAAAGTCACGATGAAGATTATTTGCGACGTCCTGCTCCTTGGAAGCTTTGGTAGCTTCTTCGTAGTCGACAACCGTGGGTTCTGACCAGGATTGCTGAAATTCTAAGTTGGAGGGTAAGTTCTCGTAATCGAGGATCGCCTGTCGATTATACGCCTCAAAGTCGAAATCTTTGTAAGAAGGTGACCTATCCACGTGACGATTCTTTTTACCTTCTCGTTTAACGTTTTCAAAATCGGGTTTCTTCGAAGACGAACGGCCCATGGAATTTTTATTCCAATTTCTACTTTTCTTTTCCCCATCTCCGTACAACACCTTCGACCAAGATTTCATATTTTCCTTTTTCCTCAGTTCTTCGTCTTTCTTCTTGTTCAGCTCCCTCTCGCGAATCGCCAGAACTTCCTCCAGACTGTAATTTAGGCTTTTTAATAGCAACATGTCACCCGTGCTGAGATCGCCAGTGATTATTTTTAGGATAGCTTTCTCCAGCATCTTCTCCAGCCTCCTCTCGCTGAAGGGAACGGTGCCTTTAGCTTCTTCGCCCCTCAGACTCCTGCTCTTGTCGCCCTCGGAGAGCACCACGTTCTCGTTGTCACTGGCCGCGTACCTTTTCACGTGGTCCATCAGATCTCCCTTCTTCTTGTCGTCCGCGTGCACACTGTGGTGATGATGGTGGCCCGAGACACTGTTTGCAATCGAGACGACCAACAACAATACGAAGAACCCAGAGAATTCCATGACGACCACCATCAAACTCTTCTTCTCAGACTGAGAAATTCTCACTTGTTTTGTCCCTTTCTCTCTGTCAGGATCGTACGAAGGCAGAAAATGGCACCACTTCGTTCATTGATACGATAATGTAGCCACTGTTATCGTTGAATCAAGTCTTTCATTTTTATCGCGTGAGGGAATTCACAACCCCCGAAAGGTGAGCAATCGTCGTGACGAGGTAGGTTCGCTGAAAACCGCGTGGCTCTTCTCGTCGTAGCGAGTGACCCAGAGAACGGATCGACAAACGTTGACGGAAGACGCTGGCAGTGTATCCGCGTTACGAAGAAGTGTTAAATAAACTGGTCCGTGATACTCTGTGGCGGGTGATCGCGGACTAGTCTAATCGCATCAGGAAGCCGCGGTATATATGTAAGTAGGAAAGATTCGTAGCATACGTGTGCACGGGCTGAGCAGTAAGTCTCAACTGAGCCGAGCTGGTCTGCTCACGGACATAATTCTGTCTACTCACTAATTCCGAGACAAGCACGAAGCCGCGAGAGGAGACGCGCCGGTGTTACTACGATCACTCGCTTTTTTCTTCTTCTCCTTCGTCTCCTTTCTCTTTCTCTCCGTGCGTCTGTTCCTCTCGCTCCACCCGCCGCGCGCGTGTGGTAATCCCTTTCCCTCGCTCGCCCAAATCCCGCGGTCGACTGCCTTTTCTCGATCTCCGTGACGCTTTATCGCGCTCACATTTTCTTCTTCTTCTTCGTCTGCTCGATTTTTCCCTTTTTCCAACGATTCTTCTCTCTGCTGTCCGCCCCTTTCTCTTTTCGAATTATCAAGATAGGTATCTCACAGGCCCACTTTTTGGCAATGGCAATGTTCTATTCGATAAGACCGATACTACTGGGAATAATTCTTCGCCAGATGCAGACGAGGATTCAGGATCAGTATATCATGGCAGATCTAGGAACGTGAATTCGCCCCATGTGACATTTTCAGAAGAATTTTCGTCCGATGAAACGATTTGTTCGTGGTCTGGGAAGAGAAGGGAGACGTTTTCACGTGTTCGAGAGGAACGCGGACTGGCGTGACGAAGGGGCTCGCGAGAGAAAAGAAGGAAACGAAAAACGGTGGCTCGGAGGCGAGAAGAAATGAACGAGAAGGCACCTTGTATTCGGTTGCTTGTTTCAGGGGCAGCCACGTACGACTTTATAGGGTGTCTCCCTCTCCACCGTCTAGACGAATCCCAAGATATGATCTTTGAATCATAATGTATCGCTTTTAATAAATGCAGCCTCCGCGTGCGTGCGTGAAAATACGTGGCAAAGCACGTCGACGACGGGGCCCAAAAAGAAGAACGGGAACGAGGAAAGGGGGAAAAAACAAGCGCAGACTGAGAGAGACCGGGAGAGACAGAGCGGGACGAAAAATAAACCCGTGCTCGTGATCGAATCGGTCGCCGGGATCCGTGTGAAAATCCATAAATTTGGCTGCAAACGAGAAAGATTAGAAAGGTCGTGAATCTTTTGTTTTTTCGTCGGACGACGTAAATTGTGGTGACGCGACCGAATCTGAAAATTAGGTTAAAGGATTCGGTTCTTTGAACCTGTCTGCTGTGACTGTCTCTCTGCTGGACAGACATCGGCCAGGCGACCGTCTGCTTTCTGAAATAAATCATTTCTGATATGTTATAGTACGCCAGGGCGAGATTTATCGGAAATGGTTCGCGTCTAAAATTCCTCATAACAGTCGTTCATATCTATTCTCAGACTAGGTAGGGTTAACTAACAACATATTCCCGAATAAGAATGATAGAACGACAAAGAAGTTGCTAAAAGTTAAGATTTTACATTCTATTTTGTATCTTAGATTATCCTCGGTTATCCCTGTAACAAGTTGAAGGTATGTTGCAACAGAAGAAATGTATCTTTTAACAAGAATGCTAGAATAATATAGAATAAATTTTCATGCTAAATCTTTCTCAGAATTAAGATAAATTTAGATTCTATTCTGTATCTTAGGTTATCCTCGGTTATCCCTCGGTTTGTCTAAAGCGAGTTGAAGATGTGTTGCAACAAGAAAGCCTCTTTATTAATGATTGATTTCTCTTGGCAGGTAGCCATCGTCCAGGATAAACTTTGCTAGACTACACCACCTCCTCCTCCTCCTTCTCCTCCCACACACCTTCACATCAGAAGATGCCTGGAAAATTCTGAATCAAATTTCCGTTGAACCCATCGTGCGTTCGCACCAGTCTACCAAAAGGGTAAATTTAGCCGGGTGTACGCGATCTTTCTGGAATCGAATCGATATGTGGCAGCGGCAGGATCACCTCGATCGTAAACAAATGGACGGGGTCACGAAAAGAGAAAGAAAATGCGAGGGATACTTTATTCACCCCCTGAGCTACAGCGAGCGACTATAGCCGTTGTGTTGACCGATGCGTTTGGATCACGGGTGCATATAATCGCAGGTCGCTGCGCACACGCAGACACGTGCACGCATTTAAATGTACAAAAAGAGGGAGGCCACATGATACTGGCGGACAACAGAGAAGTTAGATGGCAGACGTCGGCTGAAAGAGAGAGAGAATGCAATTTGATCCGGCGAAGAGAGACAAGCCGAATCGTCGAATCTCTCCGACGCGACGATGCAATACAGTCACGTCTGACGTCACCTCCGAATCCTCCGTCGCGATTCGGACGTACGGACAGACAATCTGGCGTCTAGACGTACCAAAATAAATAACGCGGGGCCTTGCCTCGCCATCAAACTGTTGTTTGCAATCGTAACACTTATCTGTCGGCCTTGTCAGGCCCCTCGCGTCGCGGATAGGGATGAGGAATAGAGCGGAACCCTTTCGGAACTGGCCCGTGGACACCCCGTGTCGTATTAATGTGGATCGTTCGAATAACATCCTAGGAAACATCCATTCGTGACTGGGTGCTTTCTGAAGTCAGTAGAAATTTCAGTTCAGCGAGTTTGTAAAAGAGTGGTGGATTTGGGGTAGCTTAAGTTCTTAGGAAAGTTTACTATTCAGGTAGCATCAAACGTAATTAAACTCGCTGCATCCTTTTAATCATTTTAAACCCAATCGTGTTTTCTTATTTTTAACAAATTTATTAACCATTTCAATCTAAATGCGTATGAGTTTTAGTCATTTGTTTTAGCCTAGTTCCAAACTTACTCTATAATAAATATGTATATACTTGATGAAAGATATATATATATTATATTCTCAACTTCATTTTCATATTTTTGTGATAAAAGAATTTAATCATCTTCGCTTAATTGATAGGAAGTTTGTAGATTAGAAGGTTACACTTTAGGAAATTATGGAAAAGTATGAACTATCTCTTAGATATCTTCTTGTTTGATAGAACAAAAGTAAGGTCGAGATATAAAAATACAATTCACAGTACAATTATCAGAATCTATTTCTGCGCAATTCCCGTAATCCTTGTAACTTATATGTCCTAACGCCAGTTCGGCGGAATCATCGATTGTTCGATCAGTGCAGAAAAACGTTGATAATAGTAGCCGGGCTGTGCGCTAAACAGAATGCGATGTAGGTTCGATGACTTTCTCCACGAGCCCAAACTCTGTTAAGGTTTCGACCAGTTGCCAGATTTTCTTGATACGTTGGCGTCAAACGACTGGCCAGATTTCCTTGATATCCTGATGCCAAACGACTGGTCGCAATTCGGGGAAAAACTATGGACGTGCTTGCGTCGCCCACGTTTGTCGAATTATTTCTCCGATTGGAATTGAAACGTGCGAAAATAACAGTGAGAGAGAAATGTTAAGAGTGATACAGCTCGGTCAAGGGTGAGAAGGCAGCGCGAGAACACGTAGACAAGAAGGAAAAAATGGAAATGGTGCAATTTACATGACTCGGATACATCTCTCTTCCTCTGCCACCTTCACGAAGGCAGACAACTATCGAGATAAGGAATATACCTGGAATCCGGTAAGAGAGGGAGATTTGGTCTCGCCTGCTCGATCCTCGGGCTTCGTGGAAGCGAAATTTGAATTTCGAATTGTATTGCGCAATCGCACCCACGCATAGGTGCACTCGTTCCACCGCCTCGCCATCGCACGTGGAATCTTATGAAATCGAAAACATCGGTGTCCCGTCCACCCTTTTCTTAATATTCCAGTATTTTTATTGGTCGAAAGTAAAATATTCAACTTGAACGATCACGCTCCTAGACGATTCTCGATCACAGATTTCACAGGTACCGTTACGTCATGCATAATTACTGACTGTGACTGACGAAAGTATCGGGACACTTAACATAGAAAATTTTGACGAATGTATTACGCGCGTTAGATGAATCTTTTTGGAGTTTCATTAACATCGTAATCAGAGTCGACTGTCGCGATTATATTGGCACAGTTTGAATGCAATTTGAAAATGCATATAAAAGTTGCCACGGTTTATTCGTTGTATTTGAGAACAGTCAATTATTTCCTGCTAATCGTTGATCGTTGAATATATGGTATTAGATTCGTTAAATCGAAACTTCGAATAAATGACATTTCATTTTTACCAACCAAATGATTGACAGTTGACTGTTCAAACGCTTTGATAATATCTTGCAAAGCACGTGCTTGTAATAAATATATTGTAACTCGTTCATTTTTTCAGAGCGATTTCAAATTTTACCCAATATAATAATGTGTCTGATTGCAATGCTAATGAAACTTCAAAATGTTTTATATAAAACGCGTAATAAATTAGTCATGTATTATTGAGCAGTAGTAGACCTTTTTGACTTTCGCATTTTTCATACGTTTCCCCTTTTTTTAAAGGAAATATTATTTATTATTGCCGTCCGTCATTATCGATCTTCTTGTCCCGATCGATAAATTTAATATAAAAAGCAGCATTTCGTATTAGATGGTAATTTATAGGATGCAGGCTGGTTAGTCGGAGATCAGAGATAAAATAAATTCGCTGTCAGAGCACAAATTGTTCCTACCCGTCGATTCAACGCGTGTCCAGCGCGGAGATTAATTTCCAGCGGCTACCAAGCTTTCGGAAGATGATCGCCAGTCCAGATAACAGAACATAGGAACTGACGCAGAGATGATAAAGGGCGGAATCCGACTCTTCCCGCCTCGGGAGGAAAGTCGCGTGCTGCGACGAAAGACGACGCATCGGATTCGTCGCATTCCGACGAGACGTGCCCGAGACCACGAAGAGAGGAACATGAGTATTCCAATTTTAATGCGTACTTGTATTTCCCTTCTCTCTTCCCGTATCAAACGTTATCGATACTTTTTAATAATGCAGGAATAATTCAAGAATCGAATTAAAAATGCATTGCGAGTGTCGAGAAGGGATTTAAATCGATGCAATTCCTGACGAGTATCGAGGAATATCAATGAGGCCAATCATTCACGACTAATTTGAAGTCACAAGACACGAATATTCCAATTAAAAATGCATTACAATCGCCACACGGCGTTATTTAAATCGGAGTCGTCGATGATAAATCGCTCAGGATTTCGTCGAAACGATCGTCGCGACGAAACTTGTTCCTGGCTCTGTCGTTGGCATTTCGGGGATTCTTCTTTTTTAAATGTTCCAGCAGAATCGCGCGAAATAAGAGGAACAGGAAGATGTCTCGGAAGAATCTTCAATTTTCTTCGGTTCTCATCTTCTAGGACTGACTGACTGGCCATCTGGTTTACTGTTTCCATCGTGGCCAGCAACTACGCATTTCCGCGCGTTAAATTCCTCTGTGGGAATCACACTGTTCACTTGGATCAGATACGATACGTTCGGCTGAACCAGATCCATGTACCAGAATCCGGCGAGTCTCCGATCGTAGTGCAGTCAACGTTGTTTTTTATCTTCCGGCATCGCATTCCCAGACTCTCTGTATCTTTTCAATTTGTTACGTTCAGCGACTTTCGAATCTTTAATTAAGGTTGTGTTTTCATAAATCGTTTTCTACAAACACAAAAAAAAAAAGAAGGACGACAAAGATAAATACGATATTATTATGGATTTAATACGAGTGAATAAGCGAACCTAATTTTGGACTGGCCAATATTAAATGAAATTATTCCAATACTTTCGCGAGCCACGGTATGATCTCCAACTGGAATCGTTAATGCGTTATTTTAATTAAGAGGGACAATTTTTTACGAGCCTTACGAGAATTGTATCAATTGGTCGTCGATACACTGCTTTATCCTCGTACTTATCTCTTTCATAAATTTTGATGAATTACCATGAACGAAAATAATTTAGAAAATGAGAGAACATTGAAAACATTCTCGTACGGTCGCTTCCTCTTTTTAGAAATTATAATTATTATACATCGTTATCCTCATAATGCATTGTTTAAAAACGTCCAAATTCGATTAAAATTGTAATATGGTTCGTCGATGACAACTGTAAATCCACGAAATTTTTGTTTAACCTACTAAGGAATAAGCTAACGACAGGATAGTTAGAGGACAAGATCGACGAATTCTCGCACTGGAGGTTCCTTAGAGACGATTTTTCGATCCGGGAGGCAACGTGATGCCGCGACGTGCTGCACCACGCTGATGTTAAGAAGCATGTGTAACGCCGATGTTTATCCACAAGTTATGCTCTTCGGATTTCGCTATTCTCAACGGGCTTGGCCCCGTGCCAGGGACCTAAAACTGGCTTGCTTAACTTCTACTACGTAGAGCAGGAAAATAGAGGAGGTGTGTAGAATTATCAAGGCCGTAGACAGTTCGGCGAAGCGGATAGCTCCGAAAAATGCAAATTGCGCCTGAGTGGCGGGAACGTACGTCAATCGTTCGTTTGACGCACCCATCTATCTTGAAATAATTTCAGTCTACTCGTTTTCTCTATTCTTAGAAAGAACATTCTCGGGCATTTGTCGAACGATTAAGGAAAAACTGATGGCCGGGGGAAATTCATAGATCATCCTGTATCCGATCTCTATTCTTACTTTAAACAGTAACTTAATTATGTCTGTAATAACTCGCACCTCCTTTCTCTAAAATACCCATAAACTGATTTCTTTTCCTTAGCTGAAATTTAGCATATTCTCATTTTTCGAGATATGTTGAAATATTTGAAGCTCCCTGCGTTCTGCACCTTTAAGGAACGTCAGAAGGTATACAGGTTCAATATTTTTAATCGAACGAAGAAAGACGAAGATGGTGTAAAACTTTCGTTTTCTTCAATTTCGATATGATAGATGGGGCATTTTAGTTAAGAAGGGCAACGATCTTTTGCTCAACAAGGGGTCGCAAACCTTACAAAAATCCTATCAATTTGTTATTGATGATTCGCTTCATCCCTCGCGTTTCTTGAATTTTTACTTTCCTTTAAAATTTCTTTTCTCCGAGTAGATTATCAAAGGCGTGCATTGAACATCATAAAATTATATTCAAATAAAAATATCTAGTTTCGAATGGAGTACGTCCTTCAAAAAATAAATGGCTTAAAAGTGATTCGGATACTAGGAGAATGACCTAATGGAATGGACGTTTGTTGTTTGTTTGATCGATGAAACGATCGATCAAGAAGGAACTCTTCTTGTAGACGTTGATCAAGGACTGTTTGTCTGTTTTTTAACTTCCACTTCTTACGACGCATCGCAGTCGCTGTATAAGCACTGTCTACCTAGACCTAGACTGTCTAGGAAATCAAATTCTCCGCAGTTAGGGTGTCAGATAGCGCATGAAAAACATGCGGGCCTGGTTTCCTACAAAAATTTGTACGTGACTCGTGTTCCTGTCTCGTCTCCCGTCGCGTCTCGGATAGATAAGAGGCGACTCATCTTCCTGATCCACATCGTTTTAACCTTATGCTCCGCCGAATTAATTTGTTAATCACTTCCTATAATAGTGAAATCAAACATTCACGAAAACAAATCAGTTTCAAGTTGTTTGATTTTAATTCTTACAAAGTATGTTAATACGATATATATAATTTAATTATTCATAAGCATGATACAATTTATTTTATATAAAGATGAAACAACGTGCACCCTTTTGCACGATTAGACTAATTAAACTAGAACTACTGATCTTTACCATGCATCCAAAGTCTGTTAAACATAGTTAATTAGAACTAAATAAATAAGTACATATATGTAATCATGCTCCTGCTTCGATGAAAGTAAAAATTAAAATTACAATAATTTTCAATAATTACGAAAAAAAAAGTTTGATACCAATGATTTTAATTGGTATTTCTAGTGTTAACAAATAGCCGTGATTAACAGATCACCTAGATCCTGAGTAATTGAATGTTTTTGCCAACAAAGGGCCTTCTTTAGCACATTCCTGTTTTCTTGCGAATCGATCTGAAATCGCATCTGAAATCAATTCTGAAGGTTTTCGAAGTTATATTATTCGTGAACCGATCTTTTTTTTTCTGGAAAGACCTTCGATCGGTCCACGTGCGCTTAAGAAATCCGCCTCTCCCATTATTCGGGTACGCGGACAAATAAGCCTCGTTATATAATTTGATCGAAATCTCAGGCAAAGAAAAAAGGGAGGATTGAAATCGATGGCATTCCGACTCACGCTCCAGGCGACACATTCATCGTAACCTTTCCCTAAATAAATGGGTGAAAGCTTCAGCGTGCAGGAGTAACTAATTATCTAGTGGCAACATACTCGCAATCTTCTCGGAGGTCAGCGATAAAGCGTTTGTTTGCGCGAGTGAATATTTAACGCGCTGAAGTTCCGTAATACCTGTGTTTTCAAAATTTTACATAGATTAGTGAGCAATCAAAGGAACAATGTTATTCTTAGAAGGTATTTGCAAAGTACTTTTGTAATTTTCCACAATTACATAATACTTTAACTTTAGTATTAGAAGTTATGTAAAAAATATATGAAGATTACAGGAGAAAATATAATAGGATATTTCTTGTTGAATTTCTAATTCTAATGTCGCCTTCTGGTTTAATGGAAAAATTTTAATACGACATAATTGAAAACCGATAGAAGCTGTTACGTGCAAGGATGTAAGTCTTTTCAAAATAATTGATAATTATAATAAATATCGTTATTAACACAAACGATATTTCAATATTACGGAGAGCAATATTTTAAAGTAATATTTTTAAAGGTAGAAAATCATTCAAATTACGAAAAATGCATCATTCTAAATCTGTAAAATTTCTATAAAAAATTACGGACTGGTAACTTTATCAACTCTGATAATTCTAAAGTTAATATAGGATTTTAAGATGTTTCTCAGAAATTCGCTATTGTCCAACGATCTCATTACCTTGTACCATCAAAGAACGGAAAACCTCAAGAACAATTCTTGAAATCGACGTAACTCGCTGTGAATTCCCCTAATTCCTCCGCAATTATTCACGCGTCCGTCATTAGGTGATTACGACGAAGGTGATATCTTTTTCAAGGTATACGCCGTACGATTAACGCAATACTTCTCGCGCACGATAATTATTTTTATCGTCCAGGAAGAGCGTCTTGCAATTTCCCCCCGGTCAGTCATTACACGGAATATCGTAGAATCGTGAGGATCCTCGTGATTCTCGGCTGAAATCTGAATTGCGAGCAAATATCGTCGATTACGAGCACGGTTTTCCGGTTTGCTGGTGCACGCGGAGGCCGCCAACGACTTGTGCGTGGCTAAACACGGCGGAAGAATTTTGATGGACCACGCAAGAGAAAGTATCGACAGCCGTCGCGACGTTCACCCTGTTAAATTGCGTTTCGCGTCCGCCTTCACCCACGATCCGTTACAACGACGCGTCGTCACGTGACCGACAGCTACGTACCAGACTCGTGTGAAAAAGAGCCAGGAATTTTTTTCGACCTGTCGCCGATACAATTGCCCTGTCTCCTCGAAATTCACGGGTTCTTTTCAAATTCAGGGCTCGTAGGGCTCGCTGGATGAACGAGGCATTCAAATCGACTCCGCAGGATTGTCGCCCTTTTCTGTTGTTGCGCAGGTAATTTTCGAACCACCGAAAATTCGCAGCTGTCGGAAGAAATTCGTTTCAAGGTATTCTCTCGTTTAGATAATTTTCGAGCCATCGAGAATTCATAGTCTGTCGAATTAACAGACTACTGAAAACTCATACCTATTAAAAAGTATCCAAGTTGAAAGAAATCTATTTCAAGATACTCGCATATAGTGGTGGCCATCTGTGTACATAAGACCGCTTCGTAATTTTTACAAAATAAACGGGATTAATGCTTGCTACAGATCACTCTTCGTAGTATCACATAGTGTCATGTGGTTCTATAGCGTAATTTTATTTTGTTTTTGAATCCATTACGGTTGAAAATGAAAAATAAAAATGATTCAAAAATTGCTTCGGCTACAATAATGAATTATGTATCGGTAGTCAATTTTAGCAAGCATGCATAATTTGTAACATATAACGTAACAACATGTACGATAAGCGTGACATTCTATTGTCTTATCGCGCTGCAGGTAGAAATCTACGATAATTAGCGCGCTTAACCCGTGTCCCCTACGCGACGCGAGGCTGATCGTATGAAACGAGGTCAATTGTAAAATCTTGTACTCGAAATTCATTGTTTCCCCTACTATCCATTGATGGTAATGATTAATAGTCATATCATCTTCAGTGATACAAGAGGCTTATCTGAGTGCACGCGTCCGAAGATATCGATGCCATAGCATTTCTGATCCGTCGAGCGTTAGTATAGTAGAATTCTTTTCTTTGCCCAAGACGGATCGTGACTAAGAACTTTTGCTTCCTTAACGTTCTATAATTTGACATTTAATTATGATAACATTTGTGTGTTGCGTATCGTAAAGGCTGTGATCGAATACGTGATATGATTTGGTCGGTATAATTCGTGTTGATAAAAAGAACAGTTCACTCCTCTTTTTCTTATATATATATATTTTTTTTTTATGTGTGTGTGTTCGTGAAAAAGTTATTGTTTGAAAATTAAGCCGTGTGTTGTGCGAAATTCGGCAATTAGTCGACTTACTTTTATCGGAGTTATCTGGTATCGAAATAAGCAATTATTGTCCTACTTATCAGTTGCCTGTACAAGTAAGGTAACCTCGCTTCTGCAGAAATAATTATTTTTTTCTTGATCACAATGTGTTAGTTATCTTTATGCCAGTTACTTAGTAGCAAACTGCGCCTGACAAAGAGAGCACATTTCTTTTGGAAATATGTCTGGGACCCTAAATCCCGATTTTGAGGTATTTTATATTTAGTTTATTCTATTCAATTATTTCAAGTATTTCAGATATTTTATACCGCATCTCTTCTATACAATTTCCTATTATTCTCTGCAATTTTTTCGCTAAAAATATTTCCTCTTACGTTAATTAGTTAATTTCTGAAAAAGTATTATCGTAAAACGTTATTTCCATATCATAGAAAATATTCTATTGCGTCGAGATTTCAAATGAGAGTGATTAGTATTCCTCAAGCGATTGTCCTTAGCAAGTTTCTCTGTTTTTACAGAGTAACGAGTTTAACACATTCGAGATTGAACATCTGACAAGCGAGGAAATGACAAGAGACGTGGTATGCGGTGCGCTTGTGTCTCTTCGTTTGTAATGAGAATGATAAAAGATTGTTAAAAGAATGCTATTGTTCAATGAGATAAATTATTACATAAAAGTTTCGTCAAGTATTTATCAACGATAGTCATGTTCCTCGTTATCTAGAATACTGGCGAAAACTGTGCAGAATTTTTTATATTTATATTTAGCGCAATATTATTTTTGTTATCATTTTGGCTATAAAATAGACTTATATTTTCAACTTCTGTTTCCTCTTTCAGGAAAGGGCAGAAAATTCAACTGGTTATTTGCGTGCAGGACACGATGCCTTGCACAATTTTTATTCAAAACATCAGCTACTGTTCAGGTGTCTGTATCTGACTATACTAAATGCTGTGGTACTAATTTATCTTGTTTCTGCCACATTATACTGGAAAAAAGACAGTGAGTAATCAGGTTTTTGAAAATTTGATTATTTCGTTATTTTTATTTAATCCGGACTTTTATCAGATGACGAGAATTACTTCAATTGGTGCGATGGTTACGGACTGCTAATCATCTTATTAGTGATCACTTATGGCGGACTTTTTTATCATTACCTAGGGCACTTAATTCTCGGATATTGTTGCCGACCATTCAACGACGTCGTCAAAAATCTCAATAAAACAAGGTAAAAATCTATTCGTTTTAATAAATGCACGATCGGCGATGTTATCAATGATTCAATTAATCACACCGAACGTTTCATTTCTATTTTTGGTAGATATGGAAGCATTATCATTCAGACGGTACTTTATGCTTGTTTCTTAATTGGAATCATTGTATTTCTTATTATTGACACTGCTAATTCGAGGGAGAGATTAAGGAGTGGACTTGGGATCATTATATTGCTCGCTATAGGATACATATTCTCGAAACATCCTGGTCGCGTGAGTAAATCACATATCAGATACTACAAAATTACGATTTAATATACACACAATCAATTCGATAAACTACCGAAATTTTGCATCAAATTTTATTTTACCTTCACTCTGAGTAGATTATCGAACAGACATCTTGAGATATAATGACGAGCGTATAAATAGGATACCTATTTCCAAATTCAATAAGTTGTATTATGAAAGTTCCATTTTTATCTTTTCCCTGTAACGTAGGATTTAAAAATACGTTTCTCATATTCTAAAGCACTTTAAATGTAGAACGGATTTTTATCTTAAATAATAACTTTATTGTAATGGTGCACATATGTATTTAAAGAATATGTAAATGTGTAACCATACTTAGAATGCACATGGAATGCAAAAACGTACGAAACATTCGAAGTAAAGTATTCATTATAGTATTTGGTAGATGAAATTTTTATTTAGCTTCCGATTCTTTATTTGTATTCATAAAGATATGAATTTGTACAGAAATTCGCAATCTAATTATAAAATATGATAGTTCGTCTAAGAACCTTTCCCATTTATATGCTCGCCGCTATTAAAACAAACGCTTAACATTACGTGTTCTATTTTACTCAAAAATCGGAAAAGTTTGACCAAGAATTGATATTTATTATCTTTACAAATTCAGGTCAAATGGAGGCCAGTTTTGTCTGGATTGATTCTACAGTTTCTCTTTGGTCTCTTGTTAATTCGATGGCCCTTGGGTCGATCTATTTTCCAATGCCTCGCTAACAAAGTAGAGGGGTTCTTGAACTTCGCCAAGAGCGGTGCAAGCTTCATTTACTCCGACAAATTAGTCACCGATGGTGTCTTCGCTTTCAGCGTCAGTGAATTCCCTCTTTTAGCCCACAAAATAAATTATCCTCGCTAACTAAAATACTTTATATTTCAGGTGCTGCCTGTGATCTTTTACTTCAGCTTCTTCATCCAGATTTTCTACTATTTAGGTACCATGCAATGGTTCATTTTCAATTTAGGTAGAATACTACAGAGTGTCGTGGGGACTTCGATTTGCGAATCAGTGACATGTGCTGGAAACATTTTTCTTGGAATGGTAGGAAGGTAGATCGGTATTTTTTTTGATATTGTGACTGTACATTTATTTTCAGACGGAATCACCGTTAATGATCAAACCTTATTTGAACAAATTGACTACCTCGGAATTGCACACCATTATGTGTTCGGGTTTTGCCACGGTGTCAGGTGACTAAACAAAATGTTCGACTATTTCCCTTTATCGAGAAGATGCTAATTATAATTTTTAGGAACCGTCTTCGCCGCGTACATAAAGTTTGGTGCAAATCCTGCTCATCTGATAACCTCCACTTTGATGGCAGCACCAGGAACTCTCTGTTACTCCAAGTTATTTTACCCGGAAACCGAAAAGATCATAGTCACTTCGCATAATGTTAAATTAGAAAAATCGTGAGTTTCTTTGCAATATAGTGTACTACGGTGATAGTACTTCAACGAAATGTTATTTATCATAGAAAATTTGTTTTAGGAAGGACTCCAGTTTAGTCGATGCTGCGAGCAAAGGAGCTGTGACAGCGATTCCTCTGATTTTAGGCATAATCGCTAACATCGTCGCGTTCGTGTCCTTTATGGCATTGGTCAACTCTCTGCTCTCTTGGATAGGGTCATTGGTTGGTTACGAAGAATTGACCTTGGAAGTGAGGAAATGGAACATTAAAATACTCAGAATAATTTCATTCTTTTTGTTTTGCTGAAAGTTGAGGTCATTCTTTTTTAGTTGATCCTATCGAAAGTATTCATGCCACTTAGTTGGATCATGGGAGTGCCCTGGGATCAATGTGACGACGTGGCTACTCTCATAGGTCTGAAGACTGTGGTTAACGAGTTTGTGGCTTACGAAACTCTAGGAAAGTATAAGGAACAAGGTCGAATTTTTGGTAGAACCGAGGCCATAGCTACTTTTGCGATTTGTGGATTTGCGAATCCTAGCTCAGTGGGAATCACCATGAGCATGATGAATTCTCTAGCTCCTGATAAGAAGGAATCTGTGGCCAGTACTGTCGTGAGAGCATTCGTGGGTGGCAGCATTATCTGTTTCATCACTGCTAGCATTGCTGGTAAGATTTGGAAGATCATTTTCCAGTTAAGATTTTCTCTACTAATGAACTTTCATTTTCAGGAATGCTGATATCTGATGACTATTACTAACAATGAGTAATCATATTGCCATGACTGATGGTCTAGTGATCACCACAATATCTATTGATTACCCAACTATCAGAAAAAGCCATTAGTTTATCGTTTCCTAAAATATTATTGTAAATAGGTAGGTCAATAAGGAAGACTTAGTTTCCTCGACAGACTTAACTGATATTATTGCACAATGTTATATTATAACATAAATATTAATATCGACAAATAACTCCGGGCGGCTACATCGAGTTCTTCTAAATCATTCTAAGTAAGTTTTGAAAAAAATGATGTAGTACGATTAACATGGAAACCTAAGCTAGTGCATTTTGTACATTTTCGGTGATCATAAATGCGATCGTGTATAATAATAAGTAAAGGAATATCACAAAAGACATCGATATAGTTGCTATTCAATGTATGGGATTGGCAATGTATCACATCTTGGATGTGGAATGTTTGTGTTGTATACTTTCTCGAACAACAAGAAGTGGGTGCAATATTATACGTATCCTAAATGCACTTTTATGGTAGACTGTGAAGTTGATGGACATCGTACAAATTATGTGTTCGATTGAATACATCAGTGGTTACCTCCAACATTTTTGGCAAAACATCGACGTTTCTTTGAACGTCTGTACCACAGACCTAAGAAAGAGATATGAAAAGAATGATTAAAATCCAGAACGATCTATTATTTTTATATAAAAACATAAATACCTTTCTGAATAATAATTCTCTGGTAGGCATTGTATACATGGCGACCACCGCTGCCTTTCTGACTACCCATGGATGGTGCTTAGCTAATGTTTTATTGTAAGCATCCTGGCAACAGCTGGATGTCTTATCACTGTCCGACAATTCTCCCAATTGTCTTAAAAACTCTCTAATAAAATCTACAAATTCAGAAGATATTAGTGAATAGAATACAATACATCCTTGCAGAGAAACTTTCATACATTGTAATACCTAATCCTCTATGAAGTCTTAACAGCGTACGAGCACCATTTGAGTGATCTCCTTTGTCCAGAATCTTGTTTTCTTTCTCATATTCTATCATAGATTTTATCGTGGTATAATTCCGGTCATCTTTGTTCATTAAATCATTCAATACCTGGATCTTTTCCTTCAAGTCAGAGGATACAAAGCCAAAAACACTGCCCATCAATTGGAAAAATCTGCAAACAAGAAATAACATTACACATATGTCATTCTCAAATGAAAACAGATGGTAGGAAGTATTTAATGACAGGGATTTGTAAATTTAGATCAATAAAAGATATTACACGAATTGTGGACATTACGCATGTCATTGACATTACGACAATAATTCAGGCTTAGGAGAAAGTTATAAATGACAATTAATTAGATGCAAAGTTTACTTCCAGCTGATTATAGGTTATAGTTAATAGAAAACACAATCTCTTGCCACCTTACTTGTAAAGTTCATTGTAGGCATCCAAATAGGCTCTAAGGTCAATATCGTCATCTTGTAAGAGCGCTCGATCAAAATGGTCGTGAACTAGTCTAAGATCAAAATACAGCAGTTCGGAGCCTTCCGCCATTTTCGCGTTTCCGTAACAGGCACAGTAAGTGACGACTAAACTCATTTGCCACTTGTTACTTGCCACGCAGGTAAAATTTAAATCACCTTATCTGAGCAAAGATAACATACTAATTAAACACAGTTCTGCTTTTATGCGTTCTGTTGTTCGTGGAAACTGAGATAACGAAATGAAGATGATAAATCGAGCTCTAGAAGTCAATTATATTCTGCTGTTTAGACTGGATGGTAGTTGATTATCAATGTCGAAAAATTTTAGTATTTATGTATATTGAAAATTTAGATGAATGGAGTTATACTTGAAAAATTTAGATACTTATAGGAAATGAACTTCATTTATAAAAGTGTTATTTTGATAAACTTTATTTTCTAACCTAGTGATTATGGTATCACATTGCGCATAAATTTTAGGTTTAATCCTTCAAAACGTAAAAGAAATTACAAAATATCTTTCTTCGTATCATTGGTATTTCGGTTCATTGAATATGAAATTTCTTTAGTTAATCAAGATTATCGACTTCTTAAGTAGTAGTAAAAGCAGAGAGATAGAACATGAATCGTTATAGAATCAAACACACCCTGGTGATAAATTTTGTAATTAAAATTTGAAAATAAATCTTATTGAATCATCTTTTTCGTTGATACATTTTCTTGATAACTTATACAATAAGATTTCAGAAACACTCAAACCTTGATTATTGCTTCACTTTAACATAATTTGTTCTTTTTATACCATACCAAAATATACCATAAAATATACCATTTATTGCTTTTAGATAAGGGTAAGGATGATAGAGAAGCGCGTTGCTCGGTAAGGTAGGAAATGTAACAAAAGTTGAACTCGTAAATGTAATCAAGTTATTAGTACTTTAATTTTAATACTCTATTATAAATTGATGGGTGTAATAATGTTGCAGTATATGAATTTAACTTGATTTTTGAGTCGTTACCTATCAACACTGCAATCGGTAATTGGTAAACAGTTTACCGATCGTAGTTTCTTCACAGGTTTCCAAACATCTCCAAGTGGGTCGCTGTACATTGTCCCTTTGTGCTCTCTCCAATCTAATTCAACTGCAAACGAATGACCATTAAACATTTCAAACTTGCGCTACCGCATATTCATTCGCGTGAAAGCAAATGAATAGAAAACTCTGAAGGAACATGTACTTTGGTAGAAAAAAATCTTCTGCTATCTTTTTATAATATCAAAGAAAAATATTTTACAATTTTGTCATTGTTACGTTTCATCAATTGAAATTGCCAATTCGCTAAAAATAATTAACTTGAAAATCGGCCATAATTTCCACGACCATGAACCTTAAGAAATGTCCACGGCAGTAATTGGTATTGACCATTACGTAATCGGCTACGCACACGAACAATAGCGTACGAACAAAAGAGTTTGAGAATCTGACTGACACATAGATATACGTTGGTAACTGGTATCCCTGGGGGCGTTAAATAATTCACCGCAGCTGGGACTGAGGGTTAGGTAAGAGGCGAAGCTTGTGGGAGGGCGAAGGAGGCGAAGGTTGAAGGGCCGATCAAATATTCACGTCTACTTCAACGCGGATGGAGCTAAGCAGCGTCGAGTATGGAGAACGTAACCGAGAAAACAAGAAGCAGCAAAATCGAGATTGACCATCTCTCATATCCTTTTTCCTTTCGAAAAACTTCCCGCTGCTTACGAATCACCGAATTCAGAAATCCAAACATTCCGGTCTATGCCATATGTCTTAGCCTTTCTTTTTTTACGACGGTTACCCGTATTCAGTCAAGTGATCTCACGGGGGTTCAACTCGAACGACCAATCACGCTGAGGCGCATAAAAATGTGTCACTGGGGTGTTGTAACGTCCGCCGTCGAAGCTTGACAATAGCGATTTCACCAATCGTCTTGATAGTTGCCCGCGATGTGCCACGAATTTGGCCAGTTTCAGCGTTTTCTCCCTTCTTTGTATACCATTCGAGTAAGTGGATAAGTGTTCCATTGTAAAGCAGATGACGAGGTTACTTTTGAAAATATCTGATTTTCTCACGGATCATCCATGATGTGTCATAAATCCGGTCAGCTTCGCCCTTCTTTTTCTCGTAATTCATAGTACAGAATACTGTCTACTATAACAGGCACATTTTTAGAATGTTGTTTTATCGTCAACTCGATGATTGACCTGGTCCTTACCTCTTCGACTCATCTACTCCTCGAAAAAGGCTCGTTCTTCCACGAATTTGATGTGTTTCAACGTTTCTCGTTCTTTGCAACTCATCCTGACTTTGATAACTATGTTGTTTAGCCTTTCTCCCCATACAGCTGTTGCGTTCATGCTTTGAAAAAAGCCTAATTTCTTACATAACTCACCTATGATGTGCCGCTAATTCGGTCCCCTTCGATATTTCTTTTCAAAGTTGCAAATGCAGAAAAGTTCTCCGCTATAACATAGACACGTTGTGGATGTTGTTTTATCGTCGATTCGATAATCGTCCCGTTATTTACTCTTTCACCCCATTCAGTTCCGGTGACCCTTTGTAAGAAAGCTGATCTTTCGAAGGCAACATCGTGCGGATGAAGGGCGCCAGAAAGAATTGGTCAACGAGGCGTACTCCGCTCCTAATCATCATTCTAATTATCCCGGTAACCCAATCCGGTGTTCGTGTCGCGCCTTGGCTTCTTGCCTCCATTCCCTCCTCAAATTCTCGATTCTCTCGTCCCAGTCCGCACCCTGTCTAACAAATTTTCTACCCTCCCAAGCCGAGTGTCGGTCGTCTCCTTCTTCGTCGATCGTCATCGTTCCCTCCTGCTCCGATATCTAGCTTCTTCTCTTTCCTTTCAAGCTGTCGGTTCCTTGCGCTCCTTGGTCCCGCGACGCGTCTCCTCTCTTTTCTTCCGTCTGGAAGTCTAGCTGCGGGATTACCGACGACCGCCCATCTAAGTTTAACAATTAACGGCCGACTAGGGAAAAATAAATTAATTGCGAACTAGCGCCGCGTGTCAGAAACACGCGGCCTAATCTATTGGACAGACCAGAGGCATTTTCTCCAGTCCTGTTAGACAGACTTCCGAAAGCCCACGCGCTGAAGATACGCCGCCGAAGATAAAGCGTTTTGTTGCGCTTTACAGACTAGTGATCGATACTAAAAGGAAGCAAGAAAATAGAGGAGATAGCCGGAGAAAAGACAATTACATGTGTTATCAAAATCAACGTTCTGAATAGTTTCACTTGTACGTATAACTATCGCTCTCCTCGGCTTTAGTTTCCCACGTATGAAGCTATTTTTGCGGGTTTTGGGTAGATTCAGATTAGATTCGTTAATTAATAAAAAGATAGTGGCAGTTTACATAGAATTTTGTGCAGTGTTATTATTAGTATTAATTTAATCGAACTCCAGACTGAAAGAATACAATGTATATGTACAGTATCGAATATACTTTGTCGTCTCGCAAGTAACGTGACCGCTTGTTTTCGTATACTAAATGAAAATAAAATAATTACCTCTTCTGTTTCTATAACTTTTTATCTTATCCTTTTCTATTAAATTTTCTAGTCCAATTTTATAAAACTCCGATGCTGAGAATTCCCGTTGTTTCAGACTTGATTATCAGACTGAACAACCGCATCGCTTATAGAACCAATCGAAGAAAACTATGTATCAGCATAGTAGCGTTTCCCGAGTGGGAGAGCGACTGCTGAGAAGTAGAAGAAACACGAAGCCACGGTGGGCTGGTCGACAGACACCCTTACGAATCTTTTCTTCCCTCACAGTCTCCTTTTGTTCCGGTTGTCAAGGCTGACAGAGAGTGCAAGCAGTCGGAGACGAGGTATTTGTCATACGTCGATAGGCGTCAGGATTGACATACTCCGCGAGCGTGAAACGGAAGCGACGTTTGGGGCGGCGACGATTGAAGGGTTCCGAGGGGAAGACAGATAAATATTTGAGGAATTTGTCGTCGCGGAAGACGTCGGCATCGGGAGACCTATCGCTTGTTTACCAGCTCTGTAAAAAAGGATTTCAGTCAATCCCCGTATGCAGAACGTACGAGGGTGAACTGCGGCGGTAGGGGTTGCTAACGTAATTATCGTGAGAAAACACGATCTTTTCCAATCCTATGTTACGCGAAGATTACGCTATTATACTAAGAGACACCGTTTTATCGAGATTTCTTCTTTCTTAACCCTTACGTAGGCAATCAAAATACTGCAAAGCGTAGAATGTGTAATAATGTTGTAAGCGTAAATCAAAGTGTACAATGGCTCGTAAAAGTATCCGAATGCTTGTAGAATCCTCTCATGAATATATTATGCAAAACATTTTGAAGATGTACAGACACAGAAGTTACAAGTAAAAGATACAAACGACTTACGTTTAGAAAGCGTGTAAAGGCGATAAAGGCTGTGAGCGGTTTTATTATATTTTCTCTAGGAAACAAGAGAATCGTAAAGAATTACCTACACTAGGGAGGAATAAATTTGAAACGGATCGATGAAGTATAAAAAGATAAATGAATCACTAGTTGGATCATTGCATCGATCGGCTTTCACAGAAAACTGTGAACGCTATAGCACCTGCGATTCGAAGAGGCAAGAGGGAAACAGGTCGGCTCGTTTCACGTCTGTCGATCGAGGGATACAGTTCTACGGTACATGTACGTCGGATGTAACGGATCGAGCGCGAAAAGCCCAGGTAGCCGGCGTAAAACGAGCCCGGGAAGTTCATTAATGGATTAAGAGTGCTGGGATCGATACGATTAGCGTGGCGCGCGCGAGCTAGAGCGAAGCAACACGCATCGAAACTTAAAACCGGTTTCCCCGGTGCCGATCAATTTTTCGCGTCGCGGCGGTGGGCTCTCGAGTCTCTTGATTTATGGAAAACACCGGAAGTCGCCATGCTCTCTGCAGTAGCTGATATTATCGGCAGAGATAGATAAATCTGGATTATCAAAGGATTCCCTTCGCGGGCGAAGACATACATTCGGGGGTGAGGGTAGGACACGGTAAACGAGAATCGTGCGCCGCGCCGCCCTGACAAAGGAAAAAGAACGAGCAAGGCGATCTGTCAAACAAAGTCTATGAATACGTTCGCTGATATACAGACGAAGCTTTTGAAAGTCTCTGTTTGGCTAGCGAACGAATTTAAAGTACCTCCTATCGTACAATGGTGTCCAGAAGTATTAGGACGCCTGCTGGCTGTGCACGAAACGGCGACGATTAATCCAAAATATCGTGCAAACGATTGATCGATCAAAATTTTGTACCCGTGCAAGGTTTCAATATAAGAATTTGTTGAAACTATTTGGAAGAATTATATTTGATAATATGATAAATTATAATGATTACGTGTTGATGGTGGTTTGTATAGAAAATCGCAAGAAGACTGTTCGAAGCTTCTGTTCTAAAGAATCTGTGTTCCAAAATCCTTTGCGCATAATTTTTTAATGATCGAGGTCAATCTAACTTTTCGCAAATGTCCTATAGAAGCCATGCTGATCGACTGTATAAAATGCAAATAAAAATGTCGTTCTCAAACGTTGCGGGTAAAATTTTATCTTGAAACTTGCAATTATTTATGTTACTTCCTCCTGACTAGTAAATTCCCGAAAAAATTCTTTATTGTTTAAGATGAACGCTGGTTTTACACCTATGAATTTTATTATAGAAAAATGTAGTTGATCAGTTTATAGACTTAGGTGTACGTAAACCTACCAAACAGTCAACGTCGAAAGAAAGAAGCATTTAAATGATATCACTGCGTTATAGCGTTATGATAATTGTTTCGGGATGTTTCAGGGATCCTTACGAATCTATTAGGTGTAATTCATGAAGAATCGCCGATAATTCCACTACTAGCCAAGGATGGTTTCCTATTGATCCCTCGGTTTGATATGAGCACCGTGTAGCGTACGGGCCCTTAGACCTCGTATGGGGATTGAATTTTAAAACTACCCCCTAGAGAGAAACGGCGAAGTTGGCGTCAGTCCGTCTTTTTGAATCAGACTGCTACACGCCCGGCCTCGCTGTTGCGTGAAGAAATACAAATCCCATAGGGCCGTGTGTCGATACTTCTGTCAACGCCGAATCGACACGCTATAATGTTCAACATATGGCCTATCTTTCACTTTTGCGACCTAAAAGATATGCGTAGAAAAATGAATATGACGAGTCATAGATAATTTATTAATTATTGTATAGGAATAAGAGACGATGAAGGATTTGTATAGATTTTAAATTATACTATACAGGTCATAATAAATTATTTAATATAACACATTATCGAATGCAATATTGTATTATTGTATATTGCACATTTTATAATGCAAATACAGGATACATTTATTCAACTATACCATGCAAACTCATATAAAATCATTCCGTATCCCAAATTGGGATTCTCGATAACACCGCGCTCTTACAGACTGTACAGTCGCGGACAGAATTAAGTAGACACTCTTCAAACCAAAATAAATTTTTAAAATTGGGCCAGTCGATTTTTTCGTACACCCCGTTTTTCATCCTTTCGATGTCTCAAATCGACACTATATAAATATTCTCCGGGCATAATATTCTGCATATACAAAACATATGCTTCACACGATATGTTTCTCGTAAAATTTCAAGTTCTTATTCCTTTTTTTCTTTTTAGAAACAATTATTCTTCTCCGAAGAAAGAGGCGAATATTAAATCTGGCTGAACACTCGGAATCTTTCGAACACAGTCTCGCGGAGGCCGTGCTCATTTGCTCGGGAGGATGGCAGTCGCCGTCGTTGCTTGGTGACCTCGTAGATTAAAGACGAGCGGCAAGTACGACGGTCCCAGGCGACCCTTTATGTCGAGCCACGTTTCTACGCTGCTTGAACTATATAGAAGAGAAGATGGCGAGGAGAGCGAGGGGCGAAAGGTAGCCGGGTTGAAGATAGGAAGGCGACGGCTGGGTGGAAGGAAGCAAGGTGGTAAGACTCACGGCAGGATGGCGGTTGGTTGGAGGTTTCAAGGTGGAGCCGGGGCTGCTGTCGTGGCTCTAATAAGCTACCCCCAACCACCGTTCCACCTTACGACCCTTACATCCCTTTAGGGGCAAGCCTGGCTGCCCTGCAATTTGATAAACTGTCACTAGCGGAAGGCCTCGCTATTCGAAACTACTCCTCCCTAGCCCTATCGCTTTTCTTCGACACGATCGGTTCAATTAATCGTCTAATTTTTGTATTGATATGGTAATTTTTTTTACCTGTCGTAGGAAACGTCTGAGTTGAAGATTTATTTATTTATATATTTATTTATTCATTTAGCAGGTTCAACTGGAACCTTTAGCGTATAATTTATTTATTAAAAAGTTAAACTAGTAACTGAAGTGTACAAGTACTTTCTTGGTTTCCTTCGATAAACAATGTATCACTGACAGCGTATGACTGGCTTGCATGAAAGTAATTACTGCAGCGCAAATACAACGAAAGTGTCGAAAAGAGAACGAGTTATTTTATCAGTTGATCGATATTTAATCGATAGTATTTCTGGTTGTCAGGTGTTTGTTATTTACCGTAGGAGCGTTTATACTAAGCAAGCAAGGAAAATTTCGTCTCTCGTACAGCAAGGGAGGTACCTTCTTTCGCCACAATCCATTCGGTCAATTGTCTAATTTTTGTATAATTAATATGGTATCTTCTCTTTTAGGTGAGAAAGGTTCGAGTGAAAGATGGTGAAGTGACAAATGATTTAATAACTATTTATTAAAGCCATTCGGCGGGGACATCGAAATACAAAACTCATCTTCTTATCACTTGAAGATCCCAGCGAACGATACGACAATTTGATCTCAATGTCGCTTTACTAGATTAACTAAGAGACAAATTTTTACGCAAAATGGCTGAAAGTGGAAAGAACGATATTTTAACACCATGACAAATACCTTTCTTTAAATTATTAAAAAGATGGGAAAATGTTTTACCTCAAAATCGAATAGAAGCGCAATGTACTGAATTTTAAAACTGCTGTCCGGTGAAGAAAAAAAGAAAAAAAAGAAAATAGAAAATGTAACCTATACAGCGATATTTCCTTATAATATTCACTTTCCTTTCAAGCGATCGATCTGTTTAACAATCTAATTTTTATATTAATATCGTAATCTTTTTCCAGGTGCCGTGGAAGAGGTTCGAGTTGAAGGTGTTCGTGAAACGAGACATCCCATTTCCATGCAAATCGCCGGGCCATAATTCCAGTAGGTTGAATCTGGAAAAAATTACAGCATCTGTAGTTAGTTCCGGGCGGAAGATCGCATTTCAAGAACGTTCCACTTGCTTCTTTCTTTCTTCGTGGAGGATATCACGTGCGGGGGGAGGGGGAGGGGGCAATTCCATTATCAACGACGACTTCTGTCGCGGATTGTGTTCCTCGTTGCGTGTATCGATCCGCACCTCGCAGCTGGACGGTATCGTACTCGATGGAGCGAAAGGGCAGCTGTGCCGCAGGACCTTGAAGACCAACGGACCCCAGCCTCTTGGGAAATGATACCACTTTGCAAGGAGCGAATGGAAATGACCATTGGATCGCCTCCGGCTCCGGCTCGCCACTCTCTTGGGTCGTTCTTGGTCAGAGACGATGACGATTCCGAGGGACAGGGTAACAGAACTACCCTGATTAAGGAGCGGTCGCGTTCCGGCTATCCTCTAACCCATATAATTCTCCACATACAGCGGTCGGATTCTTTGTAATTGCTGTGAGAAGCGCGCGTTAATTTCTGTACTCGAGAAATTATACGTCTATTATTAAGTTCGAGGGTTACTTGCCGCGAGATTAGTGGACGTGGCTTATTTGACAATTTTATTTGACGAATCTGCCTACGGTAGGATTACCGGTATTGTACTAATTAATACTAGTAAATTCGGGCAATCGAATTTTGCGAATGTGAGGCAGTTTTAAGGAGAGGTGGAATTGGGGAAGAATACAGGACGCGGAAAAAAAGAAAGGAAGGAAAAGAAGGAAGGCGAAGACAGGGTAAAAAGGAAAAGGACGAAGAATAACAAGGGAAGATAGAGGAATGGAAGGAAGGTAGCAAAGATGGCAAGTGAGAGAAGAGGAAAGGGTATGAACAACCTCGAATTTGAATTAATTAGATCAATGATGATTGTCGTATAGATAAAGAAATACTCGAACGTATCAATGTAGGCTAAGGTAAGTTAAAGATTATTATACACTTAAACAGATCATTCTTGTATTTAATTGCAATTTCAAATGTAATTAGCAAGTTCAGAGGAAAGATAAGGTTGATTCGTAGGAGATAGAACTTTAACGTAACCAAGGTAATCGAAGGTTGCTCAGAAACGATGAGAAACTTGGCTGAAGAGGGTGTGTGGATGTGCACCCTTCGTGTGACGAGTCGTTTCTTGACGCTAACGGACCCTCGTTTCTACGTCCAACGCGACATTACCGTCGTCTACGAGACATTTTCATCGTGGATCATTCCGGCTGCTAGTCTAACTGCCAGGAGATCGTGCTTGTAATTGTCAAAGAACAGCTATGTAAGTGTCTAGTTTCTAACTTTCAAACTTCTAGAATATCGAAAAAGGTATTGCACAGATGAGAAGGAATCTACATGAATCATCTAGATTATATCAGAATTCATTTGAAATAGAATTAGAATAGAAAGTATAACAAAGGAGCGAGATATAAAAATCACAGAAAATTATTGGAAACTAAAATTCGAGAAGAAAATATAACAGACGACGACTCGTTAATCATCGCTTGCTTTAATTTTCCAACTTGTGGGATAAGAAGAAACATCGCGAATCTTCTAAAACTTTAGAATATTCTATAATCTGGAGATTCTTTTACGTTGTTTTCGAATTTATTTGAAACAGAATTCAAGCGGAAAACGTAATAGACGGCTGACTGTGAAACTGAACATGAAACTTTCCACACCATAGGATTAAAGCGATCAAGGTGCTCGAATGGGAAAATTGTGTTCCCGTGACGCAGTCCACAGTGCGGATTCCACAGATAAAAAGTCTTTTTAATTATCCTAAGTAACGTTTTTCGTAGATGCGTTCTCGAAGATCGCGTTGGTCATAATATTTAATCACCGTTCGCTTCTTCCCCTTGTCCTGTAAGAAGTTTTCTCGTTGAAAGATGAGAATAAATCGTCCATCACGTTAAAAGGTACACACTTCTTCGTGCAAACTTTTTACGTGGAAGGAACATTTTACTTTTCTCAGACTTTCGTCACGGTGGTTGGAATTTAATTCTTGTGGCTACTCGTCGATGTAATTGATGGACTTTATCAATGAAGTGTCAGGAGGAACGGGGCAGCGAGTTCGACAATAGATTTTCAGGCACTGGCACAACTTCGAACCCTTCCGATCTTAAAGATTACGAAACAAACAAGAGCGCGAAGCCGTCGAATGGGGTGACGATGCAGAGGGAGAACAACACCATCCCCTTAGATCCCACCCCTACCGATGTCTTCGCGAGAGACAACGATTTTCCGTAATAAGCTGGGAACAGAATTGATTATTTCTATAAAATTCTCCATGGGGATAAGAATAGAAACGTGCAACGTTCTTCGCGTAGATTTAAACGCTTAAGATTATTGTTAATGAGTTGCGACGCAAACTGGAAGCTTTGGATTAGGGATAAAAGAGGATAGAAGAAGGAAAAACGACTGTCTGAAAACCACAGAAGAAAATAGTGATAAATAAAATTCTCATCTTTTACAGAAAAATAATTGAACGTCAAGCGAAAAATCATGATAGTCTTTTAAGGAGAGAAATCTTAAAATGTAGTATCTTGTCAACAAGTTACACGTCAAACACACCTCGCGATCATTTAACGAAGTATTGATTCCCACAAATCATCGTTGATGTGTCATCTGCTTCGGAGAGGTTCGTATCTTCGAATATATTTTGGTCTGTTCTCTTTTTTAACTATTTTATAAAGTACATTTTTAGTCACCAAATGACAACAAATGTCAGAAAACCGGCAAAGATAGACTTGCCCTTAAATATTTGTATATCAATGTGGTCTTCATCTGGAAATACACTTTGCTTCGAAAACATCAGTATAATTTACCATCGAACTTCAAGATAAAGATTCAGGAAGAAGGTATCCGCAGCCCCTAACCCACGAAGAATCATCCAAGGCTGACTCCGTTACAACTGCAGCCCCTGCTACCATTCCGTAAGTTACCGTGACCTCATCCCCCGACGAGCCTCTGATGGGAGGGTGCAGAAAGAACGCGGTAGGGTGGCGTTTCATTTTTTGACACCCGGTGTATTTGATTCCACCCTTGTAATAAACCCCAGGGGTTGCCAGCCGTAGGTCCCTTGTCTCCCTACATGTCATATCGACACCTCACCCCGAGGGGTAGGTGACTGCTAGGTAATTTGCTTTCTTATTTTCTCCGCGACCTGGCTGTCTTTCTTCCTCCGGCCTTCCGTTTCTCACCCCAAAACACCACCGTCTCGAGCTATCGAAAAATGAGACCCCGCATTTTCCTTTGGCAATTTTCCTCCGGATACAGAGGAGGAGCGCGTTATGCCGAGAAATCACGGTGTTGGGTGATTCTTCTAAGATTTAATGGTTTGGTAAAACAATATTCCACCGCTACTTTCATTTACTTTCGTCGAATGCAGGTCGATCGTAGAATATTTTATTTAATTGCACTGTCGTTTAGGTAAGTATTTAGAACATCTGACGATATTTTCTCTATTTTTATTATTATTTTTTTATATTTGTATATTATTATATTGTCTAGCTACGTTATTGTATATCTGTTATTTCGTTTGCAACATGTATACGTACGTTAGAACGTAAAGTAGTAGATAAAGTAACACTCGTTTAACTTCTCCAATGAACGAGTCGTTCAGAGACAATGTTGACCAACTGAGTAAATTAAAATGTAAAAAAAGAACGAGAATTACAAGTACTGTTTCTTAAACTTTTCTTCGAAATGTACAATTATTAATGCTATCTCCTTATGATTGATAAAAAGTGGAGTTGATCAAATGTAACTGCTGTCTTCGCACCTTACGATCGACAGTGTATGTGACGTATGATGTCAAATACGCTAAGAAATTATTTTTCTCTAACACTGAGAAATATCATTGTCGAAGAATATTCATAATTTTATATGGAGTTGAACGGCTGCAGAATTTTTCTAGTAACTGCGAGGTTCCTCTAGCCGATAGCTTGATAATAATCAGACGATGCAGTTTCAGCGAGGTACGCAATGTCCACTGGTACTTGGTGAGAAGCCCCAAATACGCGTCTGTCAGCTAATGTGATTTCACCCACCTCCGGACCAACAGCTCCTTAGCGTTACTCCTTTGGTTTCTCTCGACAATCTTGTTACGTTGGATAAACGACGAGTTTGCAGCACGGAATCTTGTGCCGATGATACTTACACGTGATCCCTCGGGTCGAGAGACTTAACCCTTTCGAGACAGAATATCGAGAACGCTGTCAGTCATATAAAGACAAGCCACATACCAGAAATACCATGTCACTCTTCTTCTCTTTTATTAAATCTTATTTCGCAATACAATGTGATTTAATTCCTTCGACATAGAATATTGAGAACATTGACAGTGACATAAAGATAATTCTCTAACCTTTTTGTATGATCTCTTGATAATTGGTGGTTAAGAGGAAGTAAAAGATAAATAATTCGATAGATTCGAAGGTATAAGCCATTACAGAATAATGTGAAAGATGCTTTCTAAGGAACGAATAATATGTTAATATTGATCTGCGTAATTAGTATTATTGATATTTGTTAAGCGTTCAAGAGTGTAAAACATATACCCAATCCCAAAATCAGATGCAAAGATAGTTTTGACGTAGAATGAGCAGCATATAAAATCGTGAAATTGTTCTTCTATAAAAGACGAGATTATAATTATTAACACCTGGACTATTATGCAAATTTATATTTTTATCGACACGAGCAAGGAAATAGTACTTAACCAACCAGTTAGCTGTTTTTGACGAGTATACTCGTCATCGTTTACTTTTTGCCACACATTTTAGGTACACACATTTTGAAGAGGTCGCAACAGCTAACTGGTTAAGTGGATATTCATTTTACTTATTAAAACGTATAACGAGTATTTTTCTATATTATGTCCTGTCATTCTTAAATATCCCATAAATGTATAAAAATCCACATTCTTGTCACGATTTTCACCCGTAGTCCTACTTTAATCTAATTTTCCAGAGCATCCGGTATATTCCGGTATATTCGAGCTCGCGATACGCGCCAGATCTGAAACGAGTTCCACGATTAATGGATTCGATCGAGTCCGGGATCGACAAAAAGATTCAACTTTCCGGAGGTTCACCGAGACTGTCATCGTCCGCAAGCATCGTGTCCGCGGGTGCAACCCTTTGGAAAACGGCGTAAAGCCCGGCCACCCCCCAGCGCGGTGGCTGGCGCGAGGCTTGGCGGAGGGTGGCGTGGTTGTAGGGGACAAAACTCACCCTAAGAAGCCTTTAAGAACGCCAAGGCGGCGGCAACGTTGGTGGGGTATAAAAGTAGCCGCATGCGCAAACTCGTGAAAAACTGCGGCCCGCCTCCGGCGCCGCCTCTATCGTTTCCAACCCCTTTCCACCCCCGCGACGATCCTCTCACCTACAAGGACCCCCTAGTCCCCCCAAGACGTGGCCGTCTTGGAGGACGAGCTGCGGCCTTTTTCGACAATTGGCCCCGTCTAACATGTGCTAACCGTGTGTGATTACCACCGTTCTACAACTCAACCCTTCTTCCTACCTTCTCCTACCCTTTCCCACCCCTTTTACTTCGTATTCCAACACGCGACAGTCTTGGTTCATGAGAAACATTCTCGTGGCCGTGAAAATCAAAGTGTCACGACACTCGTTAGTCGAAGAATCGAGTTAAGATGTCCTGTATCGTATCGTATCGTATCGTATCGTATCGTATCGTATCGTTGCGTGGACCGTTCATGGATCGTGTTAAATTTATCGTGAGTTGTAGTTGGTGGAAGAAGTGAAGGATAGAAAGTGGATGAATGGAGGGTGGGTTCGTCACAGTGTGAGTCTTCCGATCGAGATCGATTCCTAAATGTTTGTATCGGTCTCCACGCGTGCCTCCACTTTTTTTTCTCTCACCCCTCTGGTTTGGAGAGTGTGAATTTTTCCCTATTCTCTCTTTTTTTTTTGTTTTTGGTTAACGACTTTTTCATTTTTTCGGGGAGCAAAAGTGGGGGCGGAGAGGGGAATCGTGAGCACCAATTATTTCTTGCCAGGCAGCGCGGGAACAACGACCGGCGTTGATCTAATTGGTCGCCAGTAGGTAATTGTTCGGTGTCGATAATTGGGCCAATTAATTTGTACGGAAAAGTGCGTCGATAATCGTCCAGCATTCACCGCCGCGATACCGATTATGTGGACCGTGTCGGATGCGGGTTATGGAATATCGTTACCGTCAAAAGGCCGAGAGCGACTCGTGACAAATAAAAAAATAGAGGAAAAAAAAAAGAGAGAGAGGATCATAAAAACGAAGAACGAGGGAGGTGCGAAACGCCGGTCGAAACGCACCGGACACCGGTCACGTAATCGAATATATTTTTCTTTTAATTGAAAAATATTGTCGCTTGGCTGTTTCGGCTGGTAATTTTATGGAGACAGGATTTAATTACACGAAATCACGTCGAACCGAACAATATAATTAAATATCTGTTTTTTGTGAAAAACTGACGGCAGCGCGAGCCACGATTTTATTGAAATATCCGAAACCTGCTAAATATCCTATCCATCGCCCGTTTCACGCGTATCCCGCCAGTACTCGGCTCTTATATCTTCGATTCACGTTTTTCCACGAGGATCATACGCAACTTTGAAATTCCCTTGACGCGACGATTCTCCTTTCGAAATATTTCCTTCGTTTCTCGCGCGTCGAACGCGCAAAGAATTTTATTTTAGAATAACGCATGACGCGTCTCTTCGATAGTAACATTTCCTCGGGAATTTTAAAGGAAAACTGAATAATTCCAAAGGATAGGGTGGATAATATATTTTTCGCAAATTGATTTTCACACAAATTTGTATCTTTTTCGTTCGATCGGTGATCATTAATTTTCAATTTTATACGATACGCGTATCGTTACGAAATATATTTATAAATGATCGAACGCCCTCATTAGTCGACCAAATGACGATCGCAAAATTATTGCATTTCTTTCGGTTCACTGTATACGGTGTCGAAAATAACGGCTCGGGCAGGAACACAAAAAAGGCGATGTATCGCCCGGGGGGCCAAAATGTATGACGAAATGCATCTTGGGAACTCGACAATTTAGGGACGCGGAGGCGTTGCATTGTTACCCATAGGGGTGTAGGATTATATGGGGTGCTCTCTCCCGTTCAGGGATCCTCGTAACTTGCTACAGATCCGTCATGATCGATAGTCTTCTGTCGTCGGTCGAAAGAGAAACGCGATGCCATTCTCGTGGCCCGTAGTTTAATTTCCAGTGGTGAGATTGCCTTTTGCTTTGAATCATCCCCTATCTACTGGTATTTCATTTCTTCAACCTCCTTTTTAACGATCTTCAAGTTTCTCTGAAACTTGTAATTAATTTTCGGAGAAGAAAATTGTTTTTCGACTTGGATGATGCATTCGTGTATCCTTTTTATTTAAGAAGATATTCAAATTGCATTTTACTTCGAATCATCCCCTATCTACCGACAATCAACTTCTCCAACTTATTTTGTTAAGGAAATAAGTCATTTCAAAAAAGGAAAATCATCCTACAACTTAGCTGGTGTACTCGTGTCTCGTTTGTTTTTTGCGTTTAATTTACTTCTTATTTTAAAAAAAAGATACAAGATTCTTTTTATATTATCTTTCATCTATTGATATTTAATTCTTCGAATCCATCTGCGAGGCTCCTTAAATTTCTTGCAAACTCGCGAATTAATTTTGAAAAAACAAAATTGTCTTTCCATGTTAACCAAATACAAATTGCCTTTTGCTTTCGTTCAGGTTATCTGATACAGGAACGCGTGGATGAATCTGTAATAGAAATATTGAAGTAAGTTTAAGTATGAGCTATAGTGTATGCTTATCTAGATCCTCACTTTAGCAATGTTACATTACAATGGAAGTGATAGGGATCAGGTTGATACATTTATATCAAAGGACATTACCAAAAAATTAACTTTTATGTGTAACTTCAACTGAAAGTTACAAGAAATAGCAATAAAAATCTACTCATTGCTCTTTTATTTATAGACTTTGTAACCCAAAACAACATTCATATTCAAGAGCACAATAATGTGGGCCTCTCTCTTTTTTAAATTTTTGCTTCACTAAATTCTATTTTCAAAATAGATCAAAAAAGAAAAGAATGTAGATTTTTTCCAGAAGTAATTACTCCAACAGCTATGAATTATGCTATGACACTATCAGCTAGTATTCAATTTCTCAAGCCTGTTGTTTTAATGATTTTCAAATTTCCTTCAAACTTCCACTTTAATTAAACAAAAGAAAAAAAAAGATGTCTTTTCCATTTAATTTGTTTCTTACTCCAAAAATACAAAAATTCTTTTCTACGAAGGATAAACTACACCTCATTCCAATTCGTCATCAATTCTTAAGTTTCGTTAAATTCACTTTCTCAAAATCTTCTTGGTCGATTTATTTCCAATTCTCGAAGCACACAGATTCTACCGCCAAGAGTAAACTTCGACCTCTTCCAATTTGTTATTAATTCTTAAATTTCCTCGAGCTCTATGTCATTTTATTCTCTCGTCGCAATAACGATAATTGCGACCACTCGAAGATCCACCCTAGCAATCTGGAAAGATTCGTTGCAACGGTCGTCGGTGCACGTATGACGGGGACATTAAGACAAAGTATTCCCCTCTTTCTCCTCAATACAGCCTTCCGTCCTGTCTTCGTTGCTCGCCTTGCTCCCTCGAAGAGCCCCCAAGCATCGCGCAACCCCCGTATTTCTCGGTGCTAAACGCAACTACACGAGGGACCTTTCTGCCGTCTTTGTTTTCCCTTTCTTCCCAGTGTCGTTTTGCAGTCTCGCGCGGGGAGGTCGTTGAACGACGGAAGCAGGAAAGACTCGACGAGGAAACGGCCGGAAAAAAAGACAATCGAACGAGAGGCGTGGAAGGAAGCCGAAAGGCAACCTCGTTATCGGTGTACCGGCCGACCGCAACGTGGAAACGATCCAGCCGACCCGTGCAGTAATTACAGACCAGGGAACGAGTTTCTTTCTATTTCGTTTCTTCATTTCGGGACCTCGAAACCGCGCCTGGCAATCGTCTGGCGTTTTGGATAAGCGTTCGCTGTCGCTCTGATCTACGGGACTCTTAAGTAAAGAACTCGAACTCTATGGACGACTTTGAAATAGGCAACAGAGTGATATTACATGCAAGTGTTATTATGGAAAGTTGTAACGCGAGCAGGTGATATTATGAAAAGATTAGAACGTCGAAGATGGTAATGTGCAGTTAAAGAGTCGTCAGTTTTCACGAAGATGAATCCTTTTAACGATCTCAAGGACAGGAATTATTCCCAGTGCGAATTCAATGGTGTGGATCCTATAAGTCGAGACACGCGGAAACAGGCGAAGCTTCGATTAAATATGACCTCGTGACTAATCATCGTATATTATGATCAAGTAAATTCGAATTTCGCTGAGAGGAGAGGCCGTTGGAAAGCGAAAGAAATTCTGTGTGTTCATCGGAGGGAATTTTTCGGGGCCAAAGGGATTTCTCCACTGTTCTACGAAACGCGTGACAAACGGTGAAACAGAGGAGAGGAAAAGAGAAGCAACGGGTGTTGTCATCGGGTAGTAGCGATCAGCAGGAGTATAGCATCAGGATCGTGGAAGAGGGTGCAGCAGGAGAGAGAGATTTTTCCCCACCGCTTGGAAAAACCAACCCCCACCAGTCGCTTAGTACGGCCAGGCGGTGGTGGCGGCGGCGTGGAAGAGAGGCACGGAGGGGTAGGTTAGCCAGGGTGGTCTCGGTGGTGGCTGGGGGCGGCAGCCTCAAAAATACACCGCAACCACACCGCGCGGCTCCACCGCAGAAGCCGCCATCTTCCACCGCCGAACCGAAACGAGACCGCGCGAGTTAAACACCCTATCCTACTTCCCCGTGGAAGTTGCCGCTGCCACCCGCCGAAGTACCAGCCACGAAGAAGTATCATTCGCCTTCTGGTCCCGTGCTTCATCGCTGACAGCCAACGAAACCGGTGGAATTTACAATTTTCCATCGTCGCGCCAACTGCAACTTCCCTCGTCCAAGAAGCGTTACCGAAGAAACAATTGATTAATCGTCAGCCACGAAGAGGTGTCTCTCGAAATCCGGTCCCGTGTCTCATCGCTGATAGGCAACAGAAGCGAAGAAATTTATAGTTCTGCCCTGTCACGTCATTATGTCTTGAAAAATGTTAAGAAAGTGTCATGCTGTTGAGAAAAGGATTGAATTATTATCAAGACAGCGGAAATGATCGTCGGCGAATACATGGAACATATCTGGCGAGACTAAAGATCTCGAACTGATTTTAAATTCGTGACTATTATTGTTCGAGGAAACGTGTTGTGTAGTGACTGATTTGATGATTCCTATGTATAATAATGGATGCCTGAATCTTTCGTAAAGTCTTCGGAAAGTGGATCCCCGAATCTTTCGTCGTTTGAAATAAAACCTGGTGTATGGGAGTTAGAATTCTCCGGAAGAATAATGTGCGAACGTGAGGTTTGTGCCGCGGTTTGGCTCGGAGGATCCAGGGTGCAGAGTTAACACCTGTTAGATGGTCGGGCAGAAGTGCTGATGTGACATGAACGTGGAGTAATTTCGATCGACCGCGGAACACTGGAAGCCAGATTTCAGAGTGAGTGTATTATCGTGAATCGTTGTTATTCATTTATGAACGCGAGTAGCAGAAGATAGTCAAGGTTGGTTTGACTTCCGTCGAATCACGTAGTGGGGTGCATTTCGATCAAAGAAACGAGGAAACGAGGGGCGACGTCGATTTCAATAAAACGAATTTTCTCCGCGAGTTGGCAATCGAGACGAGAGGAAGAATTTGCAAACGGATGCTCTTGCCTCGGCCCTGTCGCGGGATAATGAAATAAGGATCAAAGGATCCTGGGCCACGCGGGGCCGGCCAAGTTGTGCGCGTGCCACCGAAGGAACCGGAAATTTATCTTTAATCAGCCGCTACCGAAATAATGACCGTCATCGTTCTACTCTATTAGTCCAATCTTAATAAAGAACTTAATTATCACTGGATACATTACGTGCACACTTTGATTATAAAAGACAAAAATAGAAAAGATAAAAGGCTTGGCTACGTGTCAAAATAAAGAAGAAAAGAGATCCTGATTTATTAGTTCGATTTTACCACAGAACTTAATTATCATTGGATATCGTTGGTCGTTGGATACATTTTTGACAATAACGAATAAAAATAAAGAAGATAAACTGTTTAATTTTTGATAGAGCGTGCGATGGATCGGAATTAATAAAGGAAAGGCTGGCCGATCGAGTAGAAAAAAATTGAGTCGAATTCATCGAGGTTTGTCGGCGAGGAGGATCTTTCCGGAAAAGAGTCCAATGAGCCTGTTCTCATGACGAATCCTTTACGAGATGCACGCCCCGAGGATCGGCCTCTAGGCTTAGATTATCCGGATCCGAGATTGGTTCGAAACGGTCATCAGGACCATCAAGGGAACTCGACGCATCAGATAGGTGGCGGGAGAATTAGGAGAACCAGGACCTCGTCATCGAGGAGAAGAATGCACCTGGCCAACGAGGTCCCTCCACAAGGATCCACTGGTGGAAATAATATACCGGATTATGCACTCACCGCGGATCTGCTCGCCGAGAGGACTTTGGATGGCCTGTTTGCTGAACATCCTGGAGAACTTGTGCGAACAGGTAAAAAATATCGATTAATTTTCGTTTAGAAAAGTTTACAAATTCGTTGTCCAGTGGATGTTTAGCTTTCTTCATTTTACCTCTTGTTTAATTTTTGTCGGAAGGGTTAATAGTTAGTTTTTAAGATTCGGAGCATACTGGGGAATTCCTGCGTAGAGATAAAATTGAATATAATTTTTGTTAGAAAAATCTTGACATTCTATTTCATTAGGTTTTAATACGGTGAAAACCTAGATTTTTTAAATTTAGTAATTTATTAATTTAGTAATTAATGTACGATTATATTTTGTGTTAGAATTTCATTTATTGATGATTCGGTGATTATTGTCAACAGGCTCGCCACACGTGGTCTGTACGGTGCTACCGCAACATTGGCGGTCAAACAAGACACTTCCGGTAGCGTTCAAGGTAGTAGCTCTGGGCGAGGTCGGTGATGGGACTCTGGTGACAGTGCGTGCCGGAAATGATGAAAATTGCTGCGCGGAATTGCGAAATTCCACGGCGGTTATGAAGAACCAGGTGGCGAAATTCAACGATCTTAGGTTCGTCGGTAGAAGCGGAAGAGGTAAGATATTTCCAAATTTTACACCCCTCTACTTCTTCCTTATATAAGAAAAACAAATTTACGTCATGACTTAGGCGAAGAAGATATGATTATAGGAAAATGATTATAGGAATTTAATTTTTTACATCTTCGACTTATCTTTTCTTAATAAATTCACATATGTTATATTATAGATATTATATTAGATTATAACGTGTAAAATGTTCAATTTTATTACAACGACTTTCTGATATTCTCTCTCGATAAATTTTCTTATCTTTGTAACTAAATTTGTATTATCATATACTATTGTAAAGGTAAGAATTCGTATACAATTTAAATCCCCCTTTAGAAGTTACCTTAGAATATCTCTCACGGCTCAGTGAAGTATTGTAGGAACCTGTAAAAATTGGGCATTTCATGTATGAACGACGTAAAAGTCAAATCGATAAAGTCTTTCATATAGTTATCAGTTTCACTTTATCCAGACACATAATCGATATTCAACACGTTAAAAAAGGATTCTCACTTTCATGAATTTTTTTATCGTAAAGGCACAGCATGAATAATCGCAAATTTTAAAGTCAATTTAAGAAAAACAGTTCTGCCAATTTTCAGTCTTTTATGCATTTTGATTTATGGGGTCGATCGGCACGAGTGACTCGTATTACCTAATGGTAAAAAGAAAAAATGGGCATAGTCGAAGAAATGTAGCCCAGAACAAATAGTCAAAGATCTCGTGAAACAGGCGTAGAAAGAAAGAATTTTCAGAAATCTAGCTCTTAATTCTTCCAACTTCCCTTAAGAATCCCTCCGTTGAGCGTTCTTCAGGCGGGCAGACAATTAAGCGAGGGCCTCTCGAGGAAGAGCGATTGAAAAAATTCGATCAACCGTAGCCGATGCAGCTCGGCGAATCTTTCTCGAGGGGGGGTCGGCGTCTTAAATCATTCAGTAGTCGGTACATTAAGGTGGTGGGCCGACTGATGGCCTCGTTTTTCCTCGGACGCGAGGCGAGGAGAGCCAGCTGGCCCCTCCGTTTCATCCTCATTTTTAATTCAACCGGCAAACAGTGTCGTCGTCTCCGTGACTCTCGATATCTCGGCCGGTCGTCGCGGAGATTTTTTAATTCTCGCCTCCCGCGACTCAATAATTCAGCTGTTCCTTCGACAAACGTGGAGAAGGCGGGATGGCGGGGGTGGGCGGGCGTAGGAGAAAAAATATAAGAAGGGAAAGAAAAAAATAATCAGAGGCCCATAGGTCGGAGTTGAATAACGCACCCTAATAATCACTGCCATTACGGTCTCTTAATGCAAACGCTCTCTCGCGACCAAGGATCGAGCTAAGAAAGGAGAACAAGCGAGTTGCTCACCCTGCGTTTCGTCGTTCTCCCTTCGGACCTGGCCCGTTTTTTCCGGCCAAGAGGGTGGCGAGGATCGAGAGATACGAGTAACGAGGCGTCCTTTAATTCCTTTAATTCGACCGACTCGCAACGACGTCCCCTTTCCTCGTCTTCTTCTTTCCCGATCCTCTTTCTTACCGTCGCGAGAACAACTTTCAAGAGAGCAGTCACGAGCGTAGGTTAACGAGGGGAGGCGACTTGTTTATGGCAAATTGGAAAAGGAAATTGCGGGGTCTGCGCGATATCGACTCTCTTCCGTTCACCGTGACACGCACACATCGACGATCGTCCTTAAACGGTGGTTTAAATGCCAGCCTTTTTTATGGATCACCCCTGTCCCGAATCGTCGACGACGATATCGGCCAGCGGAGCAAGTAAATTTCCAAATATTTCCACCTTCCTTCGGGAAATCAAAGATCGAGGGCTGATGCCACTTTGTACGATCAAGTCGTTTCTCGTTTGATGCTTAGGGTGACGAGATGTTACAGGTACGACGAAACGTTACAGAGGCAGTTTTTACAAAAATTTGCTACTTACGGTGTGACAACAGGTAGAGAAGTTTGTTTCTTTTATCTTCTTGTTATTACAGAAATTAACGAAGGAAAGTATGATAGCAACAGAAGTATGAATAGCAATAGAAAGTATGACTAGCAAGACAGATATTTTGGCTATTTCAGGAACGAGTTTTTAGTACGAACGAATAAAAGTTGAAGGCGGTTTATTCGAAGAAATTGAACAATTTGAATGCCCACTAAAATGATCAAAATCGATGTTCATATTCTTTTACGTCTGGAATATATCTATTTTAAGGATATCTTCACTTCTTTTATTAGTCTTCTATTAAATTTTAAGTCTTCTTTCTTCTTACATATCTGTCTATTTATCCGTTCGATGTATATAACCTTTTATTAATTCAACATTTTCTCCCTGCTATCTATTACCTATGTAACTTTCTGAATTTTTGATAATTGCTTCCGACATAGTGAGTTTAAAACGAGGAATACCTAAAGCCGGATAATAAAATCTTCCTTCCCTTACAATTTACTTTCCAACTACGCAATCACCATCAAATCTTGTTCATATCGTGTACAAGACACGGCCGAAACACTCAAAGGTACAAGACAAATTCAGATTAAGGACGAGCTGTACCAACAGAGCCGACCAGCATGCAGAACTAAATTTCACTTTTCTCAGAAGATAGCCAGCAACCAGGAAAGATGGGACCTCTTACTGCTTTTCCCTCGATCTTCTTTTCTGATATGTGGGGAAAAAATGAACGTACCAACGCAACGTGGAGAAACAATGGACGTCCATGAACGGTTTTCACAATTTTTTCGCGAAACTCGTCGGATGAGAAGGATATCGCGGATATATAGGAAATCAGAGAATAGGACGGGTCAGAGTGATAGAGCGGGAGAGAGACAAAGGGGTGGCAGGGGGTGGTTGGGAGTAGAGTGGTTGGCTGTAAGCGGCTTTGGTTTCCATGGCAGTAAGCCCTCATTACTGTATTACGGGCAGCCCCTAACTACCAGCCGAACGCAACGATTTGCTTCTAGAACCTCTATGAGGGTGACGGATCATGCAAGATTGTTTTCCGCGTGTCCGGGAAACTCCGATATTCCAATCTGCCGGAAATATTCCCTTCTAACGTAGTTCCTCTTCATCCACGCTGCGATACATAGGCAAGTTTTCCTCCCTTTAGGTCCAAGATTTTAGTTATACGTGAATCTTTTTTTCTGATTTTTTGGCGGTTAGAATAAATATTCTTTGGCTTCTTATTGAGGAATGAATTCGATAACTTATTAAAACCAGAATTAACGCAATGTTTTATTTGCAATTTTTTTAAATAATTCGTGTTATTGAATTCTTTTCCTCGACGTTGTAATCGTGTAAGGTAACTTCAGGAGTACGTTCAAAATTTTTTTCATCGCTATTTCTTGTTCAATCTAGATCATACAGTTTCATGAAATTTCAGGAAAATCTTTTTGTCGTAGAGATGTCTCCTGCGAATTTAATTTTTTCTGACGGTTTTCTGTGAGATCACTATTAATGCAATTCGTTGTCCCTATTTCAATAAAACAGAAAAATACTATCGTACTGGATCTTAGAAAATCTTCAGGTTCATATCTCTCCATTTTTCATAAAACTTTGTTTGCAGTTTTGGAATTGTCAGATTTGAGGAATCTGGCTTGAGTAATTCATTTGGAAAAATTGAGGAACAGATGGACCGTAGTTTGTTTTATCGAGTAGCTAATGTAGTTATAGACTGCAGCCTCTGGCATTCCCACTATCGTGTTTTTAAAACTGAACACGATGCCAGATAAAGCAAATATTATCATGCTTTTTACATCTTCAAAAGGAAATCGATAACAAAATACGGAAAAGAGGGAAAGCAAGAGAAATGAAAAATTTGTAAAAAACACCAGACGTTACTTCCACCTCAATCTGAAACAACGGAGCAAGGTTTCATCGAATAATCGTTCTCGTATAACGAATGAAAATTTTCGAATTTCCTGTTCCACAGAATAATTTCCACCTGTGACCGTGATATGTTCGTCGTACTTTAACAAAACGGTCGATGGTCACGCGTTTTTCAGGCGGTCTGCTGGAAAATATGCGATCACCGATCACCGATCACCGATAACACACCGATAACAATCGTTATCATCTACGGAGTCGGGTAAACAGATTTGCTAAATAAATGGAAAATTTATGATGTTTGCAGGCGAGTCACGTCGTGTATCGCGCATAATACCGCGAAGAGACGAGTCGCAGCGGCCGCTTCATATACGGATTCCGTGTACATTTTTCCCCGTTTTTTCGCCTCCGTTATTTTGCACGTGGCCCGCGCTCACTGACCATTTTGGGGTAAATATTTGTTCCGTGCTCGCTCGCGGGCTTCGCCATGCCAATTTAATACTGCGACTGCGGATGAGGAATGATTTTAGTCAAGGCGAGCCACCGAGCATTGTTCGCAAAAATTCGAATCAGTCCTTTTAATCGATAGAGAAAGAATCGTTTCTCCAGGAAACACCTAACTAATGGTACCATTAATATTTTAGTATTCCGTGATACTATAGACGCCCGTGAATGTTTCAACTTCATGCCAAATGATGTAGATATTGAAATTTGCTATAAAAAATATGAAAGATTCCTTATAGAGTAACCTTATCTCTCAAGTGCGTGTTATATATTTCGCAGCTTGAAATTGAATCTAAATTACAATAGTTCCAAAGCGTCACACATATGGTGGTGGATAGGAGAAGGTTGGAAACATTAGCAGTATGAAAAAGTGTGATAATTTTATACAATTGGCGATGGCTATGAATGACTACAATATACAGGATATCTTTTAGATTCTTTAATATTATGTAAAATTGGTAGAAATAGGTTCTTCTAAAAAAAGAATCCGTACATTTATTAGGCTCAAGTGCTTTTTTATAGAGAATGAAACGATACGTCAATTGAAGTATGAAAAACAATGTAGTTCCTCTTAAATATCGATCGTAATCGTTCTAAGCTAACTAAATTTGTAGAGATCTAAGTGAAGCATCTAAGTGAGATGTTAACGAATCCAAAATAAACTTTTGTGTACTATTAATATCCCAGAGTAACTATCATCAACCCTAAAAAGATGTGTAATAAAAGAGTTGATAATACCCCTGTATACATATAATATCTATGTAACAATGTTCTTAATAATCGATAAATGTACTTCAGATAGAGTTCTATCTTTTCACCATAGTTTCCAGAGATTTCAAAAGGGCCGAAATTCCTTAACCTCCATAGTTAAAAATTAGCATAGACACACGCGTCATTAAATAATCAGTATACTGCAAACTTTTATGAAATTTTATAATTCTATGAACTTAACTAAAAAATTGGAGTCAGTATAGAAATTTCTTCTACCCACAAAATATTATAACGACCATATTATTTTACATATTACGCATATGTTCGCATAATACGTGCATTCTGCACTCTTTTACACTTTTATATTCCCCATGGATGCACAAATATCCGCAGTCTACTAATCAGCGACGATGGAAAAATTGAACAAAATTATCAAAGCCAACCGACAAATCGACGATCGCATCTCAAATAAATCTGTCATAATATTTCTCAAACATTCTCCCATCTCACCCTCATAGTTTGCAAAGTTTCGCGTATCTTTCAGCGGGTTCACGATTATTCTCGAATCTGCAGGTCTTCTCAAACGAATCTTAGAGTGTCAGAAAACGTGGGAGTTCTGGCGGAGAAAAGTCTCGTCGAGCACCCGGGGTGGAAGTCGCGAAACAAAAGGGTGGTCCCGGTCGCTCGCAGGTGGAGACAGGGGGGATATTATCATAGCGGCGCAGAGGCGTATATCACTCGGCCACCCCTTTCGTTCCCGACAGGGATTAGCGCGAAGCTCTCTCTTGTTGCCTAGGAGAGAGTCACGAGGCGGCGGCGAGACGAGCGCGCGTGTGTGCGATTCGGCTGCCTCTGCGAGCCGGTGGCCAGCGACGCCCGTAAAAACGACGGACATAAATACCGGAGTTACCTGTGTTTTATGACGTGCTCGGGCCCCGAGCCGGAGGCGGCAGAATCCGAGGCAAAGCTCCAACTATCGACAGGCCAGATCCTGACCGATGTCCTCGCGCATTGCATTCGCTACTCGTCCTCGTTGCTTCCTCTTCCTCCTGCTACTCATACCACTAGTGTTGTTAGTGGGGCTGTTTTAGCCCGTGATTCATGCGATTCTCGACAACTCTTACTCGCCGATCTCATCATCTTCGAGCTGGGTTGCTGACTCGTTGCGTGCAAGGTAGTAGGGATCATGGGTGCTAGAGTTTGCTGAAGATTTCTTTGGACGGTTGTTATTGATTGGAACGTTTGCAAAAAATTCTTCATATCGGCGAGGTCATTATCATTGGTAATGTTGTCGTAGATGGTTCGGGTAATTTTAAGTAACTTTGTAATTCGAAGAAATTCATAGTAGTATTTTTAGACATTTTTCGCTATTATTATTATTATGGGAATGCTTTAGATCATGATTTAGGATAGCTAGTTTCAAGTCTAGAAGGTGGTAAGCTTTTTTGGAGGTTCTTTGTACAATTGTCATTCGTCGTAGAGAATTTAAAAAATATTCTCCATCATTACCAGTAATTATTTTTAGGTTAATTTAATGACTGTTGTGGTATAATTCGTAAGTGGTTAAGTTCTCTAAAGATTCTTTATTTTCTATCGAAAAGCTGAAATATTTTTTGGGTGATAATGTTTTTTAAACATTCGTTTTTAAACTGTTATTCACTGATTGTTATTTCTGATTGTGATTTATATTATTCTCGACAATCCTTCAAATAATTCATAGAGGGTAAAGTTTTCTTTATAAATTCTTCTTCCAATTGTTATTCATCGCAGCATTTCTAAAAAATTCTTTCAAGAAAAAAGTGGTCGAAATATTCCTCTTATCGATTAACCTTCGAGTATCGTTTTGTGGAATTGTAAAACACTCCTGTTGCTCGAGATTCCACGCTGAACGGAACTTTCATTTCATTCGACTATATTCCTCTGAACTTTCAACTCTTCAGCGAAGTTAGAGACGCGTGGAAATGATTTAATAAGTCGTAAAGATCGGTCGACGTTGAAGAGGGTCGAGGTTCTTTTTCATAGACCTCCAGATCTCGCCACTCCCGCGATCATGGAACAGCTGTTGCGACCATCGTTGCCGAAATTTCGCTTCGATCGTGCGTGACTTACACCGCTCACCCTCTTATTCTAATTAATCGCCTGCCCTTCGTTCCTGCTGCCAAAGTAAATTCCTCCGAAGAAACTTGCTCCTTGTAACCAACGACTAGAAATATACCGTAGACCCAATTTCGTGGTTCAACTATACGCGAATTTGCTATAGTTCCAACTGGATGGGACCAAACAATCGGCTGAAGGTTGTTCTTATGAGCTTCTTTCTGGAAAGCTAAATAAAGTTTCAACGTCTTTAATTTTTGCACAATGTATTTCTGTCCTTATTTAAACAAAGTGTTCATCGTATTACATGATTACTATGAATGTTTCTATAAGTTATATCGCAGAAGAATTATGCCTCATTAAATCGTAAATTTGTAGATTCCATGACAAACAGAATAGATTTTTATAGAACAAGATCAGATTTATAGATATATTCGAGAGATCATTTTTTATAACGAGCCTTCCAATTTTTAAACTCAATTTTCCAAGGAGATGAGCCCCCTAATAAAATCACGTCGTTCTTGATTTTCGTTTTACTTCGAATCATAGAATCATCCTGATTTCTCTTGCACCGCGAATTTAGACGTGTACCTAATCAGATTCGTATCGAACGAATAAATTTATAAGCCGTGAAAAGACCTGTCTGGTACCAAGAAATCGGCAGCGCGGAGCGAAGGGTTGGAGAAACGTCGTCGAAATTCACAGAGGGATTCGGTGGATTTCGTCGACCACCTCAGCGACGTTTTTTCCCAATTAAAAATTAAAAAATCCAGCCCTCTCTCAAGTAAAGGATCACGCAGGAGACACGAGATGGGAGGGCTTGGCCAGCGAGAGGGAGAAACAGTTCTACGGCGGATGACTGCACCGAGATTTTCTACCGATTAAACATTATTTTTCCTGCTGGTCTCCGCTCCTCTCGTCGTACGCGCCTGGACCCGGCCTTCTGTTTCTTTTTACATATGCTAATTCCACGCTCTCCACGTTTTTCCTGGCCCTTTTCAACCGTGCGCCGTGCTCTCGCTCCGATGAATCCTCGACTCGATGTCGACGTGTCCTGCCTGAGAGATTCCTCGCTCGCGCTATCGTTGCGCTTCGATTACCCGTGAACGAGGCCCAGCTTCGTCTCGTTTTCTCTCTTTCTCTTTCCTTTTGTAGCTTGTCTCGGTGTATATCTACGCTCGTTCCCTCTTCGCGGATCGTTTCTAACAAACGCTGGTGTATTACGTAGCGTTGTTGGTAATTAAAGGTAAACTTCTTCACAAGTTTGAACGTTGAAAGATAGAATTCCGTGAATTGATGCGAAATCATACATGTGGATTGGAGGATCTTTTTCGAGCTTCAAATTTGAATCAGGACTATCTTTAATATTTAGAGTGGTTCGAATATTTCAATAATTCTCAGATTGGTTTTAAATTTTGTTAACATGATTATGATACACAGTGAGATTTCAAAATGTTTTGCATAACGCATGCAATATGGACGCCAGAATTTTTTATGGTAAATATTCACAAATATCCATCTCCAATCACTTTTAATTCCTATTTTTCATTAATTTTCATTCAAACGTTTGGTTGACAAAACAGTTTAGCAATAGCTCATTTTCCAGACATTTTTCGTTCGAGAAAAAAGATCGCTTCGGCCTCGATAATCCCGACGGAATTACTTTCCACGGAGTCCCTCGGCTTTGGTATTTCGACCGCGGTAAAAAGAATCGCCGGCAGATTCTCCTCCGACGGCAAGAAAAAAGCATAATGGCCGCGTGTTTACGGGCTCGCGATAGTCTACGTCCATTTACACGACAGGGATTTGCACACCGCGAGAAGACACGAGAGAACGTTCGCGTACACCCTAAGTTTGCCCAGGGATCATGCAGTGTTAAAAACTCCCCTGTTTACCGGCGAAGCTCGTAGCCGAGGGTGGCTCGGATCGTTATTTCAGAGTGTTTGTCGTGTTTTAAGATTCTGACGTTTTGACTGGCCGAATCGCGGCGAAATGAGGCTCGTGTACGCTTCCATCGACTGGCCCTCTTTTTATTCCCAACGAAGACTTTTCAGTCTCGCCGATCGCTTCAGTCAGGGAAATGCCATTTTTCGTTGCATTTTACGTTGCCACGTTTTTAAGAAACAACGATCTAATCGACACGTCGACGAGTCGTAACATTAAAGAACAGTCGCGAAGACAATATGGTTCGACAAGTTTTTATATTTTTTCAGATTTCAAACTGGCTGACATTTGACTTCAGCCTTTTGTAATTTACCAAACTCAATTAACTTACAAAATTAATATTTACTTCCATTGAGTCAGAAACGCGAAGACTTATCCATTTCTGTTACTTCGTTAAGAATTAAAAATACTGTTATTTGCATCAAAAATAGCACGATTTTTTAAGAAATGGAATTTATTACTCGATCAGAAATAATTGGAGAAAAGAAGGAAGATAATTTTCATAGACAATATGGCCTGAGAAATTGAACGCTTGGAGAATATGTAGGCTGAATTGAGAAATTATGCAGAAGGCTGCAACAGGGCGCAGATTGATGCGTGGAAAGGCAGCGTTTAGCACGTAACGAATTGCGATTTCGGCGAGCGTAGACAGGTGGAGGGCAGCAGACCTCAAGGGGGAGGATCGTTCTTCCAGCGAGTTACACATAATGCCTCATAAACACCCTCAAAACGCCTGCCATCACCCTCGATTCGCGCCGCCACTGCCATCACGAATCTGACACCGCACCGGCAATAAACTTTGGCCTTGTTAGCCCTCCGCTTCCACCCTCGGAAATCTCTGTATTCTATTTCGAATAATTTTTTTCCTCACCCCGACTGTGTTTTTTTTCTATTTTATTCCAGGGATTAAAAAGCATCGATGAATTTTTGTCATCGCTTTTTACTCGAATCGAAAGTTAAATCATTTGAAAGAGTATCGTATAGTGGATTTTTATTACTTTACTATTAGAGGAGCTTCAACTAGAAAACTTTGTCCTTTTTAATTTAGTTTCTATTTTTAATTCTTTCGCTTAACGTTTTTAACGTTGTTTCTTGTTTTACCGGAATTGAAGTGTATGAACGAAGTCTATAGTGGCAGAGTTTGTTAATTAATCTTTCTCCACGTCTTCTCTATGCACTACTTTGTTCATATAATTTATGTTGTAATTATCTCGACAACTACGTCGAATTTTTATCTCTAATTGGAGAAATATAATGATCGAGAATGTACACGTGATTTTTGTATAGCTTTCAGATATTTTTAATAGCATTTGAGCGAGCAGAATTGTTGCGTGCGCAATTTTATTTGCATCATTGCTATTCATAAAGATATCTTTTTTGTAAAAAGAACTATGTGAATTAGTTCTGTCATGCTAAATAAATTGAATAATATCGATGTGCATCTAATCTACATATCCAGTAACAATTTGTCATTTATGATAAAGTTATACCTAAAAGAGTGAAATTTTCACAACATCAAAATTGGTTAAATTTTTCTTGATAAATTATCCTAGTCCTGAGATTCGAACCAACTTGTACGATCTTGTCATTTTGAAATATCACGATCCAATCGTATTTAAAAAAATGTGTTGCGAATGCAGGCTCGTCACTTGATCACAAATATTTTACGAAGCAAATTGAAGTATTTCAAAGGGTTAGAAACAAGAATGTTCGCATCACGAAACGGAACACGTGGAGAAGCAGAACGTTTCCTGGGTGACGTTAAACGTCCGGAGTTGAATATTTCGCTGGACGACGGCGGTAAGCCGGTTAAATGTCGTGGTTCACCGTAAAAACCCGGTCGTTTGCCGTCCAAGCCACGCCGCCATAAAATAAAACTGCGCAACCGCGTGCGTGTATGCACGCCGACCCCATTATAAGCCGTATAACTCGGCGCTCGTAGCACGAAAACTCGCATAAGTGCCAGCTTTTATTTCATCGTTTAGCCTCTGACCCTCCGTCGATGTATCCCAGCTGATCGTCAAATCGACGTTAAAAAATCTTGGCTGAAAGTTGAAAATCGATGATCATTTCCTTCGTGCGTTTAATTTGTAAAATACTTTTACGAGTGAATGTTAGTGAATATTAGTGAATATCGGTACATTGTTGATAGTTAACAGTGATTCTGTTTTATGGATACGCGTTCATTATCGATAATTTTATGTGTGTCAAACGTTAAATTTGAACTTGGATTCACAAATGTTCTTTAGAATTGGATTTAATCCGATAATTAAATGAAATAATAGTTTTGGCGTGGAATCGGGTAACAACTGCGTAACATTCGTTTAAACTCTGTAATATTGGCCAGCAACTTGCTGCAACTTCGAAATGGCTTTCCTACGAAAGAAGAAAATATGACTATCATGTTTTTCATCTGCGGTCTTCGTATGGTAATTACAAAAATACAGGCAACTCGTTACTCTTGTTACAATATTTGAATTTTTATACTTCAGTCTCAGTTTTGTTTTAATAAGCAGAAAAATTGTTAACGTTTTAAGAAAATGTTTAATATAGAATTGGAACGAGAAGTCGTGTTATACTCTTAGCAGTTCTTTCGTGTTTTGCACAAACTATAGATACACTTTAACATTATAAAAATACAATTGCACCGATAATGACCAGAAGAATGTAGCAAGGTTAAGGATTAAAGATTAAGAACTTTTAATATGTAATTAAATTATATAATTTAAGCGATATTGATCAAAGTAAATAGATATTTCATTTAGTTTAGCGACATGATTATATAGATTTATCATCTAAACATCGTCTAAATAAAAATCAATATTAATATTAACAAAATCACCTGTATATTACCAATAACTGTAAAAAAGGAAAATCCAAAACCCCGCTGGAAACACTTTGACTCTTTTGGTAGTTCTAATGTAAAATTTCCATAAAAGCTATTATACTTTGCTCATTTTATCCAACAATTTAATTATCCAACGCATCTCGTCTTATTAAGAAGCAGCAAAAATGTAGTCTTCTTTGAACCCGTATTTCTCAATTTCAAAATGTACATCTTTTCTATCTCACAAAAGATACCTTTTACAAGCATAATCTGTTAATGCATCAGCGGATTCGAAACGTCGACGACAAAATTTGAGGCAGAAAAATCGAGCTGCCGCTGATTGAAGCGACAGGCTGCATCTCGACGAAGGTTTGACAGGGGCATCACGGCCGTGGATCGAGCGATCGAACCGGTCGACAGGCCGGGTATCGGTGGAAAAGGTGGAGAGGACGAAATCGCGCGTAACAAACGGCCGTGTACATTTGTCGGGGGGGTGGGCTCGCGTTTAGCCCTCCCCCCTCGACATTAACATATTCCGGCCGATTCAGGGCAAACATCGACGCAGCGGCGCCACTCGTTCACCCCTTACTTCCGGCACATTTGTGTTTTGTTTCCAGCGAACGCACCCCGCGAACGCGCGTCGCCGTTTTCGCCAACAGTTGGCCGCGTTTCTCGCGAAAAACGCGTTGGCAAGGCGCGTGCTAGGGGTGGTTTTGTCGTTAGGGATGTTTGTTGCGCTTCGACGAAAGTCGTGTAAGAATATTCCCAGGTTTTTTTTTCTGAGCGTTTCTCCTCGTCGAAGAATTTGGTTTGCTTGTTTGCCAATTTTTGGTGATTGTTTTTTTTATTTGAAGGTAGATATGTTTTTTAGTGAGAATGCGTTTCGCAGAGGTATATTATCATATACTTTAAATTTGTGAGTTTGTAGTTCTATATACTCATTTAATTGCGAATCATTTTGTATAAACTTCAAGTGAAGTATTATACATTCATTTTGTACAACATTCTTATATCTTTATCCTTCTATTTAAATTCTTGTACTCTTGTATCTACTTGTACTTGTAGTTCCTTGTACTAATTTCCTATTTACTATAAACGAGGTTTCTTGTATTTATAATGATGAAATAGTGTGAAAGCGCGCGAAGAATCGAAAAGAAACAGACAAATCTTGTTTTCAATAATTCGCTTTAAATTCCGGGAATTCTCAGCTTCAGAAAATTTATTGGATTTGTCCTTTGTCCTTTTTACGTTTCTTATCTTGAATAATAGTACTACATGAATTTTTTATTATCTTTAGAATCGAAAGAAGTTGCCAGGAAACTGAGGAGTGATCTCGTTTTACCGCCTGGCGATAATTCCGTCAACATCCTGTTTTAAGTCTCTGCTTTTGTTCCAGGGAAGAGCTTCACCTTGACGATTATGCTACAAACATCGCCACCTCAAATAGCCACTCTGTCGAAGGCGATCAAGGTCACCGTCGATGGACCAAGAGAACCCAGGTCAAAGACAAGTAAGTGTTACAGGGTTTTACCAGCAGTAGGTAACTCAGCTTTTAAACTTGAACAGACACAATAAACGTTTAATCACCTGCTTATATTTTTGAAAATTTGGACCGGGTTATTACGAAGTACAAATTTAAAAAAGCTAACTCTTTCAACAAAATTTAATTACATTTTCGAATACTTTTATTCTCTTAAATAGATAAATATGAATTTACTTGGATGGAAATCTGCACTTAATTAGATGCAAGTAATGTGATAATGCAAGTGACAATTAATTCACCAACTAACAAACTATCCTTCTTTTTTCTATTACTGCGCATACCTAATAGTTGTATTTCTTTTTAACGCCATTCATTTTTGGACGCAAAATTTCTAAAAAGAAGAAGAAAAGAAAAATAGAAATCTTCTTCAAAAATTACTGATATTCACTGAAACTCCACCAAACCTTAATCCGTTGCCTTACAATTTCTTTAGCTAATACTTCCCAACTTCAACTAGTATAGTACGGCTCAAATCACTGGATAAACAAATACTGATAACCAATTATACAATAGTCGTAATAAATTGTAGTAAACTCATAGAAAGCTCAAGTAACAATTATCGAATAGCTTACATCGTAAAAATATCAAATTTGAAAGAGATATTGAGAACAGTAAGAATGTACGAAGAGAATACAAAGAATGAAAGTCACTGGTCAACTAAAAATGTTAACAAATTGTAGAAATGACTAATAAAGAGCTCAGCTAACAAGTGGACAATTTACATCGCAGGATGTTCAAACGCTGTTGTGAAGTCTGTAAAAAGATATGAGAAACGAAAGTCAGTGATTTGTCTCGCCCCATATCACTTCAGATTAGAAAAAGAACACACGTTATAATATACCACACGAATTCACGTTGCGTTTCAGGACACCAGGCCTTTCATCCCTTCCACTTCGGGCCCAGGCCGTTCCCTTTCGGCCACCCTCAGGATCCTCTGGGATTCAAATTGTCCGGTAAGTGTCTGCCGATAGAACACTCCGTCCAGATCTGCTACCTGCCGGCATGGCACATAGTACAGCATCCACCTCGTAGCTCGTCTCCAGCTCCAACCGGATAACTAAGTTTACAACCCTGCATCATCCCCTTTGCCGATGTCGCGAAGGCAAGCTTGCTCCACTCAGTCTTGGCTTGCTTGGTGGCTACGAAGGGTGTCAAAATTGAGCGTCGGCAGGCGCCGACTCAAAATTGAGTTTTGCCACGGGGCGTCTAAGTGGAGAAGACTCTGATTAAGCCCCGGCCTTTCGTTTGTCGACGCCACTCTTCGCCGAAACTTTGCGCCCCGTTTGACGAGCGACTTCTCGTGCTACTGAAATTTCCGATCGTCTTCGAGGGAAACAGCCGCTAGGCCCATACTTTGACTTTACATGGCAGTTGGAGAGGAACGGAAGGAACATTCGGTGGTTTCATCGTCACGACGATTCTCTAGGTTTAGATACGTTTTGGTAAATCGTGGTGAAATTCGCCAGTGGCTATCAGCAAACGACTAAAATTAATATTGGAACTATCAAACTTGATTTTCTAAGTTTGGTTCTGTTTGGTAGACAAAGGCGAAGAATTTGCGACCAGCTTGCCAACGAATAAGTAAGATTAACTCGACTTTTTATATCTAGTAACTTCTCGATAGTCGAAAGAATTTGTAACCGGTCCGCCGATGAATTACTAAAATCCATATATTTCCAGACCTCTGTCATCTTGGGCCTCGAAAAAATCGAATATGGTTAATCCCGGGTACCGCAGGTCTTCGTTATTTTCAACACTAGAAGGTTCCATCTCTGAAGCATCCATTTTTGTCAATTTATCGTCGCACGAGCAACTGCATCACAGGCTTCTATCCCGATCTTTAAAAGATCGAATACGAGTAATGTCTCGATACCACAAGTCTCTATTACCTCAAACACAGAAAGTTTCATCTCTGAAGCATCCATTTTTGTCGATTTATTACCGCACGAGAAAGCCAGAGCGAGCGGCCGGTTGCAGCGGCGATTTCCGGTGGCGGCGCATTCGACGAGCTAGTTTGGCGGCGCGGATTCCAATTCAAATTCGTTCGAAGCTCGAAATTTTGATGGGACTAGCCTCGAGCAGCGAGGGTCGGCTACTGATACTGGTGCACCGACAGTGTATTGTTTCGGCATGATAAGCGGCTTAACGGAGCTTCTCTCCCCTGCCTGCCCCCGGGGGTAGTGCGGAGTAGCAGTCCTGCCGTCGATTTCTCGTCTCTGCGCTCCTATCCATCCCCTTCTCTCTCTCTTCCTCTCCCTCTCTTTCTCTCTATCCACCCTTTCCAACCCTCCCTTTTGTCCTACCACCCCCGTGGTCTACTCAATCAAGGACCGCGCCCCCGTCGACTTTCTCCTCTTCTTCTTTCCTTCAGATTTCCCATAGTAATTTCAGCTAACGAGGACGGACGCAACAATTTCCAGGTCGGCTGCATAAAATTGTTCCACGGTAATCGCTGAGCGGAAGTGTCGCACAGTCTCGTGTCGTAACGCGGCTATACAGCACGGCTAAATCGAATTACCGAGCTGCGCGATGGAAGTTCGCCGCGTTGGATATTTTGCGGAGAACGCCGGCTGTGGCAGCAAAATAGAAGAGGATAGGGTACGACGTGGAGGAACAACGACTTCGTCAGTTCTATTTTTGCCATTGTCGAACTTGCTTGTCCTAGGTAGGATTAACTTTGTTGGAATTACTCTTGATAAGGTTGGTCGTGCTCGTATTTAAGGTTTTGCGATAGGATCACTGTTCTCTGATCTATCTTCGTACCTGTTTCAATATTCTTTTTATAAAAACACATTTCAGCATCGAAACGTACATGACGCACGCAGGGAACAGTTTCAACGACTATTTTACCACGTGTGCTGGTTTTAGCTTTGTCCTACATTAAAGATATTCTCATCCGAAAATAGAGTATAGCTACGAGTCTTTGCATTTCTTTTGAAGTGGAGCTTCGTAATCCACCATGTAGAAGTTCCACTTTTACTCAAAAGTTGTCCGCAGTAGTAGTCTTCTACAGGAATTGTTATCATCTAAAAATACGATTACACGCGAGTGTTTTTATTCTTTTGCGACAAAACTCGACAACCAACTGTGCGTGAAAAAGATTGTACTTTCGTCAAAAATCTCATCACACTCGATATTCAGCTTGCAAAGTCTCGATCTTCCGCTTCTAGAAAAATATTTCTTCGATTTCTAACCAACAGCGTCTTCACCCTTGTACTTCAAGCACAACCCTTACGTACCACGAGGAAGAATGTTCGTTCGCCAGTTCCTTAACCACCCTTCCACGACAAATTCAATTCTCCTTCGAAGGAAACGCGCTGTCGCGTAACTGGGTCGCAGTCGCGACCGACATCACCCTCATATCGATCGGTTTATTCCAAGCTCGTGTCCACCACTTTTTCAACCCTTTCGCTGGTAGTTCGACGGTCAGCGCATAGGTTGCGCCTCTGTCCAGTTCGCCGCTGGGGTCAGTCGGACAAGCGTTTCAACTTTCGCCCATCCTTTGCAACAGCAAAGGGGCTATAGCCTATCGTTGTTCGGATAAAGACGCGTTTCAAGAGCTGGTTTATTAGATATCCGCGTCCGGGGGTTGATAAGGAGAGGAAAGGGGAAAGAGAAGCAGCGAGAGACGGCTGGCTACACCGAGCCAGGGGTTGTTAAGGTGCCCATTGAGGTGTAACTAGGGGGATGTTATTAAATTTCGTTCGGGCCTAGCTCGAGGGGAGGCTCGAATTTTATGCTATCCCTGAGGACCATCGAAGTCCGGTACAGAGTCTGTCTTTATTCCATCCTTGAATTTTCTTTTCTTTTGTCCTGTTTCTTTGAAGGTGTTCAAGAAGCGACGTATACAATAGTAATTGTTCGTCGGTATCTGGATACTTGTAGCAACTGTGTTTGAATTTAACTCTCGCTTATAAGTATCAGAACGCTTATGAAGAGTGAGGTTAACCTTAGAAGTTACTAGAAAATTATTAAAAGCTTTGGGATTGCCATCTCGCTTTTTAATCGTTAAAAACTTTGAAGACTATTATCTAAATTAGCTTTAAATTGCTAGAAAATGATTAAAAGCTCGCGAAGTAATTATTACTTGCTTGAGATTATAGAATGTCAGGCAAATGAAGAATCCATGTATTCGATGTTGCGATCAAACCTCTTTTCTATCTTCATGCGTGACAAGATCGAATTCTTTCTTTCACTTATATCCACTACATTCCTTGATTACTGCTTTTGGTTGACCGATCCTGTCACTCATACTATTAATTTTTCTGTTGTATTTGTTATTACTTGAACCGAGATTCCAGTTTGATTTTTAAGAAAACTTCTCTGTGTTCTGTATCTAATTTGTTCAATATTTATTCAATGCGATTAGAGGATCGTGAAGACCAACGTACGATTGTTAAACTATTCACGTGACTCTTATACTACTAGATTTTGCAGTATTAATCGTAATAAATAACTTTTTTAAATTTCCGAGCTATTATCTTATATAAATGCATTAATTCTTATTAATTCGGATGAATCATCATATCTCACATGTAACCAGATGTCTGTATATTTATAAACGAAAGATATATGTAACTGACTGTGTTTTTCAATTCTTCATTCGTCTTTGGATTGATTCTTCTTTCCTGCAATTATTAGCAGAAAGTCAAAAAGTCTTCGTTCAAGGATTTATCGATTCGTCATTTGAAGTTTCATTATTGAAACTAATCTTCACGCAAGAAGAACGTTCCAAATTTTAGCGAATTCTTAAAAAATAATCATCTTATTTCTAGCTATTGATTATCTTTCATATTTTTCTTCGGAACTCTTTATCTTGAAAGATCATCCCTTCTCGATCAGATTGTTGCACAGTTGGACGATTGAATTTCAGAACGGGCAGCGACAGGGTGGAGGAAACACGAGGAAAATTAATGTATTCGGTGAGTGGCAACACGCGAGAAGATCCTCGTTGAGATTGTCCGAAGAACGAAAACAGGCCGATCACGTGGCTCCCGGGAGGGCGTCTTTGTCAATCTAGCTAAGGGGATGAAAAATCGCGAGAGCAGCCAGGGATTCGAGTTAACAAGAACAGCTCGCGCAGCTCGATTCCCAACTCACCCCGAGTTCCGTTGTTCCACCTCTTTCCACCCTCCAGTGTCAATTAACCGCCTACCAGGGGTTGGGGGTTGCGCCGGAAAAATCGCAACCCCTGTTTCAATAAGGTGGCCTTTACCTCATTTGGGGGAGATTGTTAGGAGCGTTCAGTTTAAAACTGTCGCGCGCCTTCGTTTCACGGATCGTTTTACAGTAGATCTTCGCGAGCTTTCTTTAAAGAGGACCGCTCGTTTTCTTCTCTTTCCTTCATTTCCTCTCCCTCCATGTATTGCTTCTTTTGGAAATTCGATATGGCCTAATCGATTGTGGAAAACAGAAGGTGGATCGCGTTTTAGATCTACGATCTGATTGTTCAGTTCATTTTACAGGATTTTGCAGTACGAACTACTAGAAATGACTCCGTAAATCATGACACAAGGAGTTTAACAGAGATATACGTAAACGAATGTTATAATATACAAGGAGCTTTATTCATTTTGGGTTCATTAATATTTTAGTTACTTGTGCGATTTGATACGAAGAATTGTGTCAGGAGAAATTTAGTCGCTCTAGAATTGCAGTTAATAATATTTTTCCATCGTGATTATTTTCGAGGCCATCGACAGTTTTTTCAAATGAAAACATCGGCAAGCTCTTTCATTCGTTGTATTGTACTCGTGTTTGAAAATGATTATTTCGAATGATCTTTTTAACTTTAATCTTATAAAATTCACTGTGTGAACGATAAGGAAACTGCTGTGCGTCTTTCTTTGACTTATACACATGTGTGTGTATATATGTGTGTGGACAACTTAAATTTTGTCAATTTTACAACGAAACAAATTCCAAGAAATTTCACACACCTTTTCTACGTTGAATCTATAGAATATTATATTCTATCTATAGAATATTCCATAGAATATCTTAATTAGTTTATTTAGTTCAGTTCCGAGTTTCCGAAGAAACCAGCCCCTAATCGAAAGGCAGGGTGTCGATTTTCAGACGGAACCCGAGTCCTTCTTAAAGGATCCTTTCACGTCCACGGAGAAGCGAGTAACCCTTGACGAGTGCGGTGCAGGATCCTTAAAGGTTCCCTTTTTAAGGGTTGCCTCTGTCCACCCCAGCGTCAAATCACGGCGGATCCTTTAAATTCGCGTCACATTTCACCCTCCTGCGTGTCTTGCAAGAGCCTCCTGGGGCGTCTCGTCTTTTAATCAGCCCTGGTGACCAGGAACTTTCGGTCGTGGCGACGGTAACTAATGATACCCTCTGTCCTTCTTCGTTCCCTAACTTCTATCGTTTCCTCTATCTCTTTTATCTTATAATGACACGAGAACCCGTAAACACAAAAAGACGGTAAATGAATTTAATGAATTTACATACGACCTTGTCAATTTCTAATTTACTTCTGCATAATTTCATTTCTTACGAGTTCTTAATTCATTCGAAATTAGTCGACATACATGTTACTCGACGTCTCTTTTAATTTTCAAATTGCAACTAAAGAAAGCCATTTGGTTACGTCAGCGTCACCCAACATTTTTTCGAGTTGTAACTCTTTTGTTATATTTAAATGACTTGCAACCTCTCCTTCTTATGCAGACAAATAATTTGTATATTATAATATTTCATAATGTAATTCTAATTTAATATTAAGCGACTAAAATGTAAAACTTAGCCAGCCTCGACTTCTTCAGAAACACCTTGCGTCTCCCTCCTCCTAAAATATCGAGCCTCCCCTAAGAGATTGTCACTCGTGACCCGAAAAAGTATTTGGATGGAATCGGCATCTCGAAACTCGTCAATTTCTATTTCCTTGTACATAACCGTATCTAGTCAAAGAACGAGCGAAGAATACGACGGATAGACGTGACTCGAAAGGGTAGCGAGGAAACCTGTACAATGAACGTTACGAAAAGTTGGCCGTTTTTATCCGTAACTTCAAAGAGGATGCAAGCGTAAATAAGAGAAGGAAACAGGCACCGAGGATGAGAGGGGATGAAAGGTTGGTGTACGAAGGGTGAGAGCGAGAGAGACAACAATTTTCTCGTCCTTTCTCGAAATATCTCCTCGCAGAGCTTAGATCGGTGCCAGGGACCTTTCCAGGGTGGCATTTTAGGGGTTGCTGCGACGCGATAATGAGAACGGGCGCAAAGGGTGGGTGTGCAAAGACATCCGACCGTCGGTAGCGAGAGGCTAGGACGTGGGAAACGGGGGTTGGGGGTGGTGGGTCGGCGGCAGGTTAGAGGGACGGCGGGGGTAGTTAGAGAAGAAGCTGAAAAGAGAGAGAGAGAGAGAGGGGGGAGGTTGAGCGAGCAAGCTACACAAGGGTTAACGCCTTAGCAGTAAGAAGGGCGTTTTAACTCCTGTTTTGCATAGATTTGAATAGATAAGGAGGACAGGAAAATACGCGAATTAATTTATTATGTATCTCTGGCTGGTTGCCGCCCGGAGGGGTTTTAAGCAAGCAACCCGAACGGAACCGGCTTTACTCTTTACTTTCGAGCCTGCCCGTCACCCTTTAGCCCAACGTCTTTAAACGCCGCCCCCTAAGTTTCCCGACGGCTCTCACTCTCCTTTCCTCCGCTCTCTTTCTCTTTCTTCTAGCTATGACAAACGTAATTCGCTTCTGGATCTCACGGCTTAGAGTTTCAGGGAAGATGGAAAGAATCTGGGGGCGGGCGACGTACTTTTTCTCTTGTTCGTTTTCTGTTTTCTTAATCGCTGTGTAATTAAGGAAAGAAAGAGATTTAACGTTTTCTATTGTATTTTCAGTTATAGCGTTTGTTCTATGTGGGTAGATTTTAATCGTATGTTCAGTAGGTGGGAACATATGAAATGTCCAATTCTTAAGAATTCATATTTTACTGAGTTCTGGAAAGAACACATGTAGATGTTTATGTAAATGTTAAGGGATTAAAATTAACATTATTATATTTCGAAATGATATATTAGATATGTTTCTATTTATTTTGTGAAAGGGAAACATTTCGGAAATTGGTATAACAAGGTTATTTCCAATGAGTGTCTTACGTATCATCGATACATACTACTGGATACTTCATACGCGATAGACTGCAACAAAGCTGTGTAAGCCGTTTTTATTATTTAGTAATTTATTACGCACAGCTATTTTCTATATTATTATTTCCAATATCCGACTTTCAATATCTGATTTTCGATATCATTGCTTCGTACTACTAATTCGCGGTAGAAATTACTTTTTACCAAGATTATCATAATTCT